>NC_090438.1:880180515-880813101 GCF_031143425.1 Pleurodeles waltl | reverse complement strand
GTATACAAATTAGTCTGCCCAAAAAGCTGTTTCAGAAATTCATCGTCCATAAACAACTCAAAGAAATTGACAGGCAAAAAGTTTTCCATATTTACTCTACACCCTGGGAGACTAGTAAAGGCAGGCAAATGTGGTTGTTCCATGTGTGGGGCAACCCAGGTGTCAAGTCTTCCAATGGGAAGCCTTTCAGCCACTTGCTGCTGCACCATTGGCAAATCGGTGTCCTCCTGGAAAACAGGCCCTTCATCTGCACTGAGAGTGGCTTTCTCATCAGAAGACTCCTCTCTGACAGAAATCTCACTGCCAGAATCTCTCTCTTCCTCCTCTGCCTCAGATGCAGAGTCCGTCTCATAATCATGGTCAGAAGATGACTCAAAAAGCATGCCAACAACATGCTGAGCAGTCACTCTGCGGCTAGCAATGATCCTTTCTAAGAAGTGTAACATGACAAATGCACCAACAACAACCAGCACTGTCTAAAATAGGTAATAAACAAAGTGTGGCTTTATCACAAAGAGTTATGTACTCAGGAATCACGTATCATAATCTAAGGAATGGCCACGAGAGCTCCTGTCACGCTCTGCGGCTGAGCCACAGACCGAGAGAGAGCGCGTTAGGATGGGACGTGCTGTGGAGGTCTGAGCAAGGAATGCAGAACAGCCCCAGAGCCTGGTTGCCAGGGACGCCGAGCGGGGTGCTTCTCTCTGGGCTTCAGGCACTTTCATCGGAATGCGGAAGCAGCCCCCCGAGCGGTTTCTGAGGCAGTTGATGGTTGCCGGGGATGCTGAGCGGGACGCTTCTCACTGGGCCTCTGAGGCTCAGGCAGTCTGACAGAAGAACGCGGAAGCAGTCCCGAGCCGAGGTGGTTACCAGGGACGCTTCTTTTCGAGGGCTGAGACGTGGATATACAGTGAGCCGAGGTGGCCTCCAGGACACGGAGAAGGTGCCAGCCAAAGCAATTCTCAGCCTCAGGGCAGAAGCGTGACGAATCAAGGATTTTTTTCAGCGGTCTCTGTGGGGGCAAAGCCATAACTGAGTATTTGGATCCTTAAGGAGGATTCGCTCTGCAAACATCAGGATTGTGTGCTCCAGGCGAGGAAGGGGCCGGCGGTAAGACATTTTGTTGATTTAGATTCCTGCTGATCACCCAGCCTTCAGGGCTCACTTCTCCCGGCACACAGGTTTTTTTAAGAGAAATTAAAGGGGAATTCAAGGAGAAAGGACTTGGGAAAAGACGGTATTAAGGCAGGTGAAGGACTGCTATATAATTTTACGAGAGGCCCTCCCCCCCCCCCCTTTTTTTCGGTTTTTTTTTTTTTTTTTTTAGTAGTCTGTTTGATGACTCACCATTTGTTAGGGAGGGGTTTCTTTTTTTTTTTTGGAAGGAGGAGCAAGGAGGGGAAGGGGACAAAGCTTCCTTTTTTTTTTCTTCCCCTTCCCCCCCGGGACCCTGCAAGCTCCGTTAAGGTACGGATTCAGAGGTTGAGTTTTAGGTAGCACCTGCCGGACTCCACCCTTGACACTCAGTTAAACAGTTAAATGTCTCAGTCTATCTTAATTTATTCGCGTTTGAGGGGGGTAGGGGCCCCTTTTTTCTTTTACTTCTCCTCCCTTTTTTTTTTTTCTTTCTCTTTTTTTTGGAAAGATGCAGCGTTCTCCACACTATGCAGGCCGCTCTGCTGCCAGAGTTCCTAGAGCAACACGGACTACCAAACAGAAGTGACCCGTGCCTTCAGTTAATCCTTTGCACAAGGCTCTGGCTTCCGTGCCCCCTCTATTTTCCGTTATGGATTCAGCCTCCAACCATATTTCACCTCTTTCTCTCAATTTACCGCCCTCCGGAGCTAACTTGTCAAGCTCCCCTCTTAGCTTGGATTGCCCATCTGACAAATCAAGGGCTCCACCGTCCGATCCAGATCCTAGCCCAGGGTCATTTAAAGGTTCTCCATTGCTCACTCAGTCGATCCCCGACTGGAACTCTGAGACTGCTTGTGATCAAACAACGGACATTGGACCTTCATCTAGACCGCTCTATCCCTTGTTTGGGGGAGGGAAAAATCATGAGGAAGATGCCCCTGCACCAATTGTCAGCTGCACTCCCCCCCCCTCAGGTAGACAACTCAACTTCTCTACTAGCGTACAAGTTAATCAGCAGGGGTAGGGCAGGTACAGCAGCTGAATCTTCTGCCCACATCTCTACTTCTACTTCTACTGTGTCTTCCGGATTTAATGGTCAAAGTGGAGTCCCTCCTCAGGGTTCGAAAGTTATGGCAAGCGCTAGCAGTCCGCCAGAAAACTTAATTTTGCAGATACTAAGCGAGTTAAAAAAGCTGAAAGTTTCCCAGGATGACGCAAATCTTAGAACAGAGTCACAATTGAACCTGATTTGTAGTAATATCCAGCAACTTAACTCACGAATCACAGTTATTGAGCAACGAGTCTCCGATCTCGAGGATGTTCGGGTAACTGTAGAACCATCTCTGGCAAAATGCCAAGCTGATCTGCTAGATCTACAGATTTGCCTAGACGACGCCAAAAATTGATCACGTAGATCTAATCTGCGATTCACGGGAGTCCCTGAAGGGCACGAAAATGGCCGGACAGTGACAAAATTGGTAACTGATCTTATTAAAAGTCAGGTTTTAACAGGGCCAGTGGATAAGCATCCAGATCTTACAATTATGCAGGCCCATTGGGTCCCTGCAGTCCAGCCGCCAAACTCTAAATATCCTCAAACTATTCTAGTGAACTTTGGTGACTTCCGTATCAAGGAACAGATTTTCCAGAAAGCAATTAAAACTAAAATCTTCCAGATTCCCGGGGACTATGCATTCAAGATTTTCTCAGACATGTCGGTGGTGGCAGCGCATCGGAGAAGAGAATTGAAAGAGATGATTCCAGCATTTCAAAAAGCAGGGGCACAGGCTGGCCTTGTGCAACAATCCAAACTTAAAGTGTTTTTTCAGGGTCATTCGAATTTTATTCATACAGTTGACACTGCTAAATCCTTGTTGCATGCAATTCAGAACACTGAGCAGCTGGGACAAGTAAGGGTTGGTGGTGCGGGGCAGGGGGGGAAGAACCTATTAAAGACTACAAGGTGATACATTGGACACTGAGAATGAGGATAATAATACTGTAGGAGAATAGGACCCTCCCCTTTTTTTTTTTCTTGCCACAGCGCATGGTCAGGCTATTCTATTTTTCTCTCTCTAGTCTTTGGCCTAGGGTGCTATGACAAGGCACCACGTTAGGGAAGAATAGGGTCAGGGGTGGGGGAGGGATGTCCCTCAGTTATATTCCTTCAGGAAACCCATATTCCACTTAATAAAGTTTTGGGCTTTCGAATGTTTTAAAAAATGGCTGATTTTAAAGTGGTTGCAGCAGCCTCAGCGGCTCATAGAGGAGTGGCAGTATTTCTAGCCAAAGCCCTTAATGGACAACCATTGGATTATCGGTCTGACCCCAAGGGGCGTTGGTGCTGGGTTCAGTGTTTAGTTGCTAAGGAGAGATTTATTTTTGTTAGTTTTTATGCTCCTCTGTTAGACAATCCAGCCCCTTATATAGGCTTGTTTCACTCCCTTCTGCAATTGACAGGAAAAATTATTATTGGAGGGGACTTCAATTTTCTCCAGTACCCAGTTTTAGACACTACCGTAAAAGGTAAGAGACAGCACAAACCTAAAGTAGCAAAGATCTTCCGAGATTATGTTAAGGTTTTGGCGCTATGCGATCCCTGGAGGACGAACACCCCCGATGCGAGGGAATATACTTGCATTTCCTCTCGGTATAAAAGCTCCTCGCGCATAGATTTTTTTCTGATTTCAGAAACATTGTGCTATCAATCTCAGTCGGTCCAGCACTCTGGCCTCTCAGACCATGCCTCTTTGCTGCTGGAAGTCTCTCTCCATTCTACAGCTTATATACCCCAGACTAGAAGGTGGATTTTTACTCTCTGCCTTTTGTCGGAGGAGGGGTGGATACAGACTTCACGGGCTGAAATAAGGGATTTCTTTCAACGCAATCAGGGGTCCACAACCCCAGCGATAGTCTGGGATGCATTTAAGGCCTATTTTAGGGGCTTGGTAATTGTCAAAGAGGCAGCTGATAAACGGTCTCTGAGACAACAAATTGCGGTATTGGAAGATGCAGTTCAAAGGTGTTTAGCTACCGATTTGTATGCCCCTTCGGATACTAATAGGCAGAACTTCGAAGCTGCCAAGAAAGCGCTGGCGGATATTTTTTTCAAGAAGGTCGATATAGAATTTCGGACTTATAAACAGAAGATTTACAAAGAAAGTAATTTTACAGGAAAATTCTTGGCATGGCAAGCTCGAGATCGTATTGCTGGCAATGTCATGCACGCTTTAAGATGCCCGGTCACCGGGGCTAGACGTACTGACCCCGGAGACCTCGATAAAATTATGTTGGAACATTATAGACAAATCTATAGTGATGTCCCAGCTATAGATCCCAGGACTATTGAGAAGTTCCTGATGGGCCTTGATATCCCTCGCCTTTCAGATGAAGACTGTGCGGCACTGTCTCAACCATTTACAAACCTAGAACTCCTAGATGTCGTTAAGAACCTTCCCACAGGGAAAACCTGTGGACCAGACAGCTTCCCGGCTGAGTTCTATAAGACCTTTATAAATGCATTCGCTGAGGAGTTTTTGGTCTTATTAAACGGCCTACTACGGGGCGAACAGATCCCCAAAACCTGGCATTCAGGAAACGTGGTTAGCTTCCCTAAGAAAAATAAGGACAGGGAGGATCCAAATGCATACCACCCAATTTCATTGTTAAACTCAGACTATAAAATAATGACAAAACTATTGGATAATAGGCTTAATGGGGTAATCAATAAATTGGTGCATCCCGATCAAAACGTTTTTGTGGCTGGCCGACAACTGGCTACAAACACACACTATTTAGCTGAGGCTCTCGATTATTTCACTACCTGCCATTATTCTTCTGCTGGATGCGGAAAAAGCATTTGATTTGGTTGTTTAGGACACGCTTTTCCCAGTTTTGTCAAGCTATAAGGTGCCCACTCAAGTTATTTCATTAATTCAAAGGTTGTACTCAAACTCTGAGGCCAATATTATTATAAACTCGAAGTGTGTCGGACATCTTCAAATACAGCGTGGGACTAGACAAGGATGCCCATTACCCCCTATTTTATTTGCCCTTTTTATTGAACCACTCGCCATTAAAATTAACATAGTCAGATTCAACCCCCGTTAAAATCAATGTTCAAGATCAAACTTTACGCAGACGATATCAGTTTGTTCTTAGACATAGAACGCTCTACTCAGGAAGAGGCCTTTAATCTATTTAATTAATTTCAGCAAATCGGTGGCTATAAGATTAATATGAGCAAGACTGATATTAATTTTTGTGGTACCTCTCCTAGTTGTCTTCTTCCTGAATTAAGAGAATGTGTAAATCCCAATCCAAAAAGATATTTGGGGATTTATTTCTCGGCCAATTTAAGAGATCTCAACGAGTTGAATTTCGCTCCTTTACTTCAGAAGACTCAGGCTCTGCTGACTCGTTGGAGGCCTCTCCCCCTCTCTATACTAGGCCGCATTGCGTTAATTAACATTTCAATTTTACCACTTTTCAATTTCTTGTTTGCGGCTATTCTGTGTGTTCTAACGCAACTTTTTTTTTAGAAAACTGGAATCCCTATTTCGTCCATTTACTTGGCAGAACCAAAAGGCTTGAGACGCTTTAAGTATACTGTATGCTGACAAGGAGAAGGGGGGACTGGCCTTGCCAAATTTCAAAGATTATTATTATGCATTTTTTGCACATTATTAGGCTAGCTTTAATTTGGATCACTCCGCGGGCTCCAAGCTTTTTGTTGATTTTCAGGTATTAATATGTAGGAAGCATAATATCCGGAACCCAGCTCTCTTGACGAAATAGCCTAAAAAAGTTCGTTATAAGATTCTTAAATGGTTTTTCAAGAAAAGATTAGACTTTTTTTTAGAAAATATTCAATCCCCTCTACATTTTGACACTCCACTTTCACAGATTTTTCTACACTCTGGGACTCAGCTTAATGAAGACTTGGTAAAGAGGTGGGAGCTCGCTGGATTTAGTAAGATTGGAAATTTTCGTGCTGAGGACAACTGGGAAGCCCCATTGAATATCCTGATTACTGTCAACAATAATTTTTTGCTGGTCGGATCTTATAATATTTTGTTACATGTTTTAAGGGATTTAGATGTTAATTCCATCATTAATGGCCAACCATTGGTAACAGAATTAGTCGGACCTTCTCGGATAAGGAATGCAGGGTCATGGAGAAGGCTGCTGGCAGAAAGGGTCAAAGTGGATCTTGGGACAACAGCTCAGACGAAATGGGCTCGTCAGGAGGGCCTAGAGGTCTCAGGTGACTACTGGGAGACTATTAATCGCCTGAATTTCTCCGTGCTTCGAGGGGCTAACTGGCATTGAATTATATTTTTTAGTAAATGGTTATTGTATCGAACCCCGCAGGCCCTATCTCGTATGGGGACTGGCCATCCGAATATGTGTTTTTTCGCTGCAAGGAAGTAGGAGCGGCAGGTTGGATCCATATGATTGCGACATGCCAATGTATACAGGGATATTGGGAGGGTGTTTTTGCAATATTAACAACTATTGCGTTAGTATCCATATCTCCCAGCATTTGGTTAATGAGCTTGGGCTACGACCCCAAGGCAAGACTTTCTTCAAGATGGGAAAAGCTCGTATTTATAGCCTCTGCGGTTGCTAGGTCACTTTTGCTGAGAAATTGGCGTTCTGAACTGCCTCCTATTAGTCAAGAGTGGTATTGTAGGATGGTGCAAGTTAGACTTCAGGAGATGAGATATACTAGCATAATAGGTAGTGTTAAAAAGTTCTCTCTGATCTGGGGGGATTATTTCTTAGATAAGTTTGGCTGATTTTATTTTGTTTCATTTTCTGAAAGTGGCAATGTATCTTGTTTTGTATTGATGTTTCTTTTCCTGATAATAAAATAAAAAAATAAAAAAAGAGTTATGTACTCAAAAACTATGCCACTCACTTGCCTGAAAAAGCTAGACTCACCAGTAACTACTATGCACAGACATAACAATCACCAATGATATCCCACTAAAAAGAAAAAAAGAAAAGCATATTAGATATAAGACAACACAAATATCATTGTGCACAAATCTAAGGACAATTTCACACAGAATCCTGCATTTAGTACACCACCTACAAACATGTCATTCATGCATGGCAACATTACTCCTTTGGAGTAAATTTACTTACCTAAAACATGCAGCTACATAAACTGCAGGTCAACCACTGCCAGAACCAAAACAAGCCACAGCAAATCAATCAAAAGCTTTGAACTAAAACAAAAAAAGAGAAATAAACTGGTTTCTAGGGGTCTCCGGGGGCAGATGGGCCTAAAAAAAAACTAGGCCAATCTGCAAATGGCCACCAGTACTGTTCTAAATCCTTTGCCCAAGGGGCCACCCACCCCCCCCACACAAAGCACACACACAAAATCCCTGGTGTGAAGTGGATTCTACCACCCTTGGGGGCAGATGGGCCAAAAAACAAAAAAGGCCTATCTACCCCCAAGGGGGACTGAAGTGCCTAACAGTGTTTTTCCCTCACACACAATAAAAAAACAAAGTCCAAAACATCCCTGGCATCATTTTCGCTTCTGCCTGCCGGGGGCAGATCGGCTTAAAAATAATGAGATGTTCTGACCCCAAGGGGGGGCAGAAATGGCATAAAACATTATGCCCTCTTAGAGGTGATCCTTGCCCAAGGGGCTGCCCCCTCACACAAAAAACACACACAGAAAGAAAATCCCTGGGGCAGATGGGCCAAAACAAAAGGCCTATCTGCCCTCAAGGGGGGCAGAACTGCCCAAAAGTGCTTCTTCCCCCCTTGAGGGGCGACCCTTGCCCAATGGACACCCCCCCACACACAAAAAAAAAACGCACAACATACCTGGTGCCATCGTGGCTTCTACCCCCCCGGGGGCAGATCGTCTTAAAAATAATGAGCTGATCTGCCACCAAGGGGGGCAGAAATGACGTAAACTATTATCCCCTCTTGGGTGTGTGGCCCTTGCCCAAGGGGCCCCACCACACACAAAAAACATGCACAAACACACAAAGAAAATCCCTGGTGCCTAGTGGATTATGCCCCACTTGGAGACAGATGGGCCAAAAAAAAAGTCTGATCTGCCCAAAAGTGTTTCTCCCCCTTTGGGGGGCGACCCTTGCCCAAGGGGCCACCCCCACACAAAAAAAAAAAAACACAACATCCCTTGTGCCATAATGGTTTCTACCCCCCCCCCCCGGGGGCAGATCAGCCTAAAAATAATGAGCCAATCTGCCCCCAAGAAAACGGCACAAAATATTATGCCCCCTTGGGGAAGCGGCCCTTTCCCAAGAGTCCGCCCCGCTAAAAAAACACACATACACACACAGAGAAAATCTCTGGTACCTAGTGGATTCTGCCCCCCCTGAGGGCAGATGGGCCAAAGAAAAAAGGCCAATCTGGCCCCAACGGGGGAATAACTACCCAAAAGTGTTTCTCTCCTTTTGGGGAGTGACCTGTGCCCAAGGTGGCACCCCCACACAAAAAAACAAACACACAACATCCCTGGTGCCATTATGGCTTCTATCCCCCTGGGGGCAGTTTGGCCTAAAATAATGAGCCGATTTGCCCCCAAGGGGGGCAGAAACGGCATCAAATATTATGCCCCGCACAAAAAACACACACACACAAGCACACAAACAAAATCCCTGGTGCCTAGTGGACATTCCTGCTGCCCAATCACATCCCAGGTGCTTCCCAGGATGTAACCATTACGTCTGAGGCACCCAAGGGGTTAACCTTAAAATATGCATCATGTTTTGGGGAAACCCACAAAAGGAATGCCTTATTTCATTATAATAGTGTTGATTCAAAAGCCCTTAGCAGTGGCATTTCTTTTGGGAAATTACTGAGAAATTATAGGAACTGTAAATTCAAGTAGGGTTTTTTAAGGAAGCTAAGATTCTATCACACAAACTTAAAAAGAAAGGATGCCCAAAACACTGGTCTAATGCTCATGGAAAAGAGCTTGGTACTCTCACAGTGAGATACTGCTTACAACCCAAAGGCAAATAGCCACTTGACAAGATCAATGGTGTACCATATTCAGTTCTCTCACTAATCATATCACCTAAAGTGTGAAACAACATTGAAAGATATTATATTCGGGCAATCTTTCTTTTGGAGCTCCTCTTATTTTCATTCAAAAGGAGGCCACAACCTGAGAAATCATTTAGATGGTCATTATGACATTGGGGGTCATCTGACTGCCACGCCGTAGATGGTGGTAGTACCTCCGCCAGGCCGGCGGTATTGACAGCCACATTATGACCATGGTGGTGATCCCTCACATAGACAGCCAATGGATCACCCCAACCGCCAGTGTGGTATAACCAATGAACACGGCGGTAGCAATCTCCATTCAGGTGGAAGACAAGGATCCGCCCACCATATTATGACATAGCAGACTGCCAGGATTTCCGGGGCATTAGCACCGCCACCAAAAGCCTGCCGGAAACATATCATATAAAAGGACACACTCACATCCAGGGACAAAGAGGAGTCCACGGCTGCCATGGAACCAGAACTGGAAGTCTTCCCAATTCTGTGCCATGCCATGGCAGTCCAGGAGCACCAACGCTGACAAAGATGACAACGGTGAGTACAGCTGCCTAGAACACAAGGGAGGGAGGGGGGAGGGACACACCCACACGCACAACACACACCATACACACAAACCACACACCCAGAACAATCTGTGGAGTAAATCAACAGCAATATAAGCCAGAAGGTAAGAAAGCCAGGACACATACCTTCAATCTAACCACTGTAAAATGTTGGGTATGGCAATCTCAAGCTTGTAAATACAAATATTTACAGATAGGGCCATGGGCCAGTCCAAGTGAATCACAATGCCACAGGGCAACTTCCAAGGACCAACTTGAATCCTGACAGCCCAGTCAATCCACTGGGCAGGAGCATCATGGTAATTGTAGGCAGGCACCTCAGGGGTTGGGGGACGTTTCTTTTTCACACGGGGGTCCTTGAGCTTGGGTTTAGGAGGGGGCAGGTCCTTGCCCTTCCGGCTTTGGGACGGAGTAGTGGCCTTGCAAAGTGGGGCCGGAGTGCCACCCTTCTTCATCTTAGTGGCAGAAGTACACTTAGGGGAGGAACAGAAGTTGGTTTGGAGTTGGAGGTACTGGGCTGGGGGAGTGGGTCTTTCCTCTAACGGGCAGGATGGGAGTTGGGGGAGGGAAGAGGTCAAGGCGGGAAAGGAAAAGCTTCTTAGGACCAGTAGGGCAGGATGTGCCAGGACGTACAGGAGTGGAGGTAGAGGGAACGGTTGTAGGAAGAGGTGTGCTGGACTTGGGTGCAGGTACATGGACAGTGTGTGTGTGTGTGTGTGTGTGTGAGGTTGATGGCTGTTGGGGTTCTGAGTAGACCTCTTTGGAGGGGGCAAACAGGGTGGGGGAGGACAAACAGGACGTGTGGATGGATGTTGTGGTGTCTGCAAGTGAGTTGGGTGTGCTGCATGGGGTGGTGATGGTGGTGGTCGTGACTGTGCATGTGGTGTATGGGGTGCATATCTGTGGTTCTGCTGTTGTGGTGACTGTGGGCAAGGCTGTGCAGGCAGCAGGATCTGGGACTGTTGATGTGGGCATGCAGGTGTGAGTACTGATGTGACTGTGAGGGAGGAGCAGGAAGGGGAGACAGAGGAGGCATTGGCTGATATGTGTGCATCTGTATGTTGGCTATGTGTGTGCTTGTGAACTGAAGTGTGGTACCTGTATTTGTCTGGGCGAGTCCTTTCTGTTGTTTTGGGTGCATGCTTGTCTAAATGTGTGCGTGGGATGGGCTAGGGGTGAGGAGACAGGGACTAAGAAGAGGTAGTTGAAGGGGGGACGGTAGAAACAGGAGCACTGGCTGCCATCAGAAAGGAGGCCAGAGCCTGAAGCGATCTCTGTAGGGCCATGAAGCCACTGTGAATGCCCTCCAGGAAGGCATTGCATTGCTGCACCTGTGAAGCCAGCCCCTAGATGACATTCACTATGTTTGACTGCCCTACAGAGATGGATCTCAGGAGGTCAATAGCCTCGTCACTGAGGGCAGCAGGACTGACTGGGGCAGGGCCTGAGGTGCCTGGGGTGAAGGAGATGCCCACCCTCCTGGGTGAGCGGGCAAGGGCAACTCGGTGCAGGACTACTGGGAGGGCAGTGCTGGTATGGGGGTGGCTAAAGATGAAGTTGCTGGGGTGATCCCAGAGGGGTCTGCCACCACCAGGGAGCTCCCATCGGAAGAGGAATCAGAGTCAGTTGTATCAGCTCCTGTCTTCCCTGTGGTGCTCCCCCCACCCTCCGTCCCACTGGTACCCTTGGCGTCAGTGGACTCTGCTTCCTGGGTCCCAAAGGCTTCAGCTCCCTCGCTCACCGGTACCCCTTCTCCTTCTCCAGATGATGCTAATGCACACATGGACTGAATGACAAAAGGAGGGGGGGAGAAAGAAAGGGAGCACAGGGTCAATTATAGCACCAACAGCACAGATGGCATACACATCACTATCTCTCACAGGGACTAAGAATGGGCAGTATGGACCACAGTGGCATACCATTGGCTAGGTACTACAGCAGGTAGGACCCAAACACTTCCATCTGCACACCTACTGGGACCAACTAAGCTCTGTCTGCCATGGAAAGTTAGCTACCTAGCAATTCAAAATATGCATACCACCCTACAAATCTAAGCAGGGCCATGCAGCAATGTCTAAACTGGCATATTGGGGCAAAATCCCATGCCAAGCAGCATTTGATGAATATCACACACACTGTACTCACCCCTTGTGGCTGCTGTGCTGCCCTCAGGAGCCCATTCAGCTCTGGATAGGCCACTGCCAGTATGCAGGCCATTAGGGTGGTCGGGCTGAGACGGGCACCCCTTCCCCGTTGGGAGGATGTCCCCAGTTGGGCCTCCACAGTCTTCCGGGCACAGAGGCTCAGGTCCTTCCACCGTTTCCTCCTGTGGGAGCTCTGTTTGCTATGGATCCCCAGGGTCCACACGTTTTTGGTGATGGCCGCCACAACCCCTTCATCTGATTGGCGCTGACCTGCAGATGAAACATAGACAGAAGGACACCATGAACCATACAATCCAGCCTGTCACACACATCAAACACACACAAGACCCGTATCTCCTCATTCACATTGCCTGCAGCCATACTCCCAAACAACATACTGCCAGCACACACATGCACCTACATGCAGCCATGTTACATGCAACATACCCATGATTTACTCACCTGTTGGTCTGGAGACCCATACAACTGCTAAAGGGGTAGAACCCCATCCACAAGCCTCTACAACTCCTCCGTTGTGAAGGCTGGGACCCTTTCCCCTTTTGCACGGGCCATGGCAGGGCCCAGAAACAGGTCACAGCAGCACAAGCATTGGAGATGTAGTCCAGTGGAAAGTCGGGAATCAAGTGAAGTGGTAGAAAGAAAATGGCAGCCATGTCCGCTGCAGTGAACACCGTCACCACCGGTTTTGATCATCATTGGTTCATGTGCTCCATAGAGCATAGGGCAGCAGGACTGACTGGGGCAGGGCCTGAGGTGCCTGGGGTGAAGGAGATGCCCACCCTCCCGGGTGAGCGGGCAAGGGCAACTCGGTGCAGGACTACTGGGAGGGCAGTGCTGATATGGGGGTGGCTAAAGATGAAGTTGCTGGGGTGATCCCAGAGGGGTCTGCCACCACCAGGAAGCTCCCATCGGAAGAGGAATCAGAGTCAGTTGTATCAGCTCCTGTCTTCCCTGTGGTGCTCCCCCCCCCCCTCCGTCCCACTGGTACCCTTGGCGTCAGTGGACTCTGCTTCCTGGGTCCCAAAGGCTTCAGCTCCCTCGCTCACCGGTACCCCTTCTCCTTCTCCAGATGATGCTAATGCACACATGGACTGAATGACAAAAGGAGGGGGGGGAGAAAGAAAGGGAGCACAGTGTCAATTATAGCACCAACAGCACAGATGGCATACACATCACTATCTCTCACAGGGACTAAGAATGGGCAGTATGGACCACAGTGGCATACCATTGGCTAGGTACCAAAGCAGGTAGGACCCAAACACTTCCATCTGCACACCTACTGGGACCAAATAAGCTCTGTCTGCCATGGAAAGTTAGCTACCTAGCAATTCAAAATATGCATACCACCCTACAAACCTAAGCAGGGCCATGCAGCAATGTCTAAACTGGCATATTGGGGCATCCACTGACTAGAACCCTGCACCCAAATCCCATGCCAAGCAGCAATTGATGAATATCACACACACTGTACTCACCCCTTGTGGCTGCTGTGCTGCCCTCAAAAGCCCATTCAGCTCTGGATAGGCCACTGCCAGTATGCAGGCCATTAGGGTGGTCGGGCTGAGACGGGCACCCCTTCCCCGTTGGGAGGATGTCCCCAGTTGGGCCTCCACAGTCTTCCAGGCACAGAGGCTCAGGTCCTCCCCCCATTTCCTCCAGTGGGAGCTCTGTTTGCTATGGATCCACAGGGTCCACACGTTTTTGGTGATGGCCGCCACAACCCCTTCATCTGATTGGCGCTGACCTGCAGAGGAAACATAGACAGAAGGACACCATGAACCATACAATCCAGCCTGTCACACACATCAAACACACACATGACCCGTATCTCCTCATTCACATTGCCTGCAGCCATACTCCCAAACAACATACTGCCAGCACACACATGCACCTACATGCAGCCATGTTACATGCAACATAGCCATGATTTACTCACCTGTTGGTCTGGAGACCCATACAACTGCTAAAGGGGTAGAACCCCAGCCACAAGCCTCTACAACTCCTCTGTTGTGAAGGCTGGGACCCTTTCCCCTGTTGCACGGGCCATGGCAGGGCCCAGACACAGGTCACTGCAGCACAAGCATTGGAGATGTAGTCCAGTGGAAAGTCGGGAATCAAGTGAAGTGGTAGGAAGAAAATGGCAGCCATGTCTGCTGCAGTGAACACCGTCACCGCCGGTTTTGATCATCATTGGTTCATGTGCTCCATAGAGCATAGGGCAGCAGGACTGACTGGGGCAGGGCCTGAGGTGCCTGGGGTGAAGGAGATGCCCACCCTCCTGGGTGAGCGGGCAAGGGCAACTCGGTGCAGGACTACTGGGAGGGCAGTGCTGGTATGGGGGTGGCTAAAGATGAAGTTGCTGGGGTGATCCCAGAGGGGTCTGCCACCACCAGGGAGCTCCCATCGGAAGAGGAATCGGAGTCAGTTGTATCAGCTCCTGTCTTCCCTGTGGTGCTCCCCCCCCCCTCCGTCCCACTGGTACCCTTGGCGTCAGTGGACTCTGCTTCCTGGGTCCCAAAGGCTTCAGCTCCCTCGCTCACCGGTACCCCTTCTCCTTCTCCAGATGATGCTAATGCACACATGGACTGAATGACAAAAGGAGGGGGGGAGAAAGAAAGGGAGCACAGGGTCAATTATAGCACCAACAGCACAGATGGCATACACATCACTGTCTCTCACAGGGACTAAGAATGGGCAGTATGGACCATAGTGGCATACCATTGGCTAGGTACTACAGCAGGTAGGTCCCAAACACTTCCATCGGCACACCTACTGGGACCAACTAAGCTCTGTCTGCCATGGAAAGTTAGCTACCTAGCAATTCAAAATATGCATACCACCCTACAAACCTAAGCAGGGCCATGCAGCAATGTCTAAACTGGCACATTGGGGCATCCACTGACTAGAACCCTGCACCCAAATCCCATCCCAAGCAGCAATTGATGAATATCACACACACTGTGCTCACCCCTTGTGGTTGCTGTGCTGCCCTCAAGAGCCCATTCAGCTCTGGATAGACCACTGCCGGTATGCAGGCCATTAGGGTGGTCGGGCTGAGACGGGCAGCCCTTCCTCGTTGGGAGGATGTCCCCAGTTGGGCCTCCACAGTCTTCCGGGCACAGACGCTCAGGTCCTCCCACCGTTTCCTCCAGTGGGAGCTCTGTTTGCTATGGATCCCCAGGGTCCACACGTTTTTGGTGATGGCACACCACAACCCCTTCATCTGATGGGCGCTGACCTGCAGAGGAAACATAGACAGAAGGACACCATGAACCATACAATCCAGCCTGTCACACACATCAAACACACACATGACCCGTATCTCCTCATTCACATTGCCTGCAGCCATACTCCCAAACGACATACTGCCAGCACACACATACACCTACATGCAGCCATGTTACATGCAACATACCCATGATTTACTTACCTGTTGGTCTGGAGACCCATACAACCGCTAAAGGGGTAGAACCCCATCCACAAGCCTCTACAACTCCTCCGTTGTGAAGGCTGGGACCCTTTCGCCTGTTGCACGGGGCATGGCAGGGCCCAGACACAGGTCACAGCAGCACAAGCATTGGAGATGTAGTCCAGTGGAAAGTCAGGAATCAAGTGAAGTGGTAGAAAGAAAATGGCAGCCATGTCCGCTGCAGTGAACACCGTCACCCCCGGTTTTGATCATCATTGGTTCATGTGCTCCATAGAGCTCCATGTTTGCCAATGAGGAAATGCACAGCGGTGTAGACTGCCTTCCGCCATGACGCATAATGCCTGCAGAGTGAGGTCACTTCCTCCTGTCCCCACATACAGTTCAGGTGGTTGCCATTTCCTACTGCTAGTACTCCAGTACTGAATTTAAAAGTACGTCATTGGTGTTGACTGTACACACCTAGACAATTCTAGTGTTCAACATACATACATGCTCTGTGTACTCTGATGTTGTGTGTCCATAAGTCCTGTTGTCACACCCTATTTACTTTTAGCTCACTTAGGTACCAACCACTGTGGAGGAATAGAAGGAGGAGGCAAGCACCCATGTACAGACCCTTTGTGGACTTGGCTACACTGGAGGACAAGCACATCATATTCACCTATCATCTGGACAGGGCCACAATCATAGAACTGTGTGCACAATTGGAGCCTGATCTGCTACCTGCTATCAGTTGCACCACAGTAATTCTACCTCTTGTGCAGGTACTATCAGTGCTCCATTTCCTGGCAACAGGTTCTTTCCAGGTGACTGTGGGCTTAGTGCATGAATGTCACAGCCAATGTTCTCAATTGTGCTTGGAAGGGTTTTGGCTGCCTTACTCAAACACATGTGCAGCTACATCGCATTCCCCCAGGTTGATGATATGCCCTCTGTGAAGGCTGTATTCTACGCAATGGGGCACATACCACATGTGATTGGGGCCATTGATAGTACCCATATTGCCTTAGTCCCTCCCACAGGCCAAGGAGTGGGTGTAGAGGAATAGGAAGTGTTTCCACTCTCTTAATCTCCAGATGGTGTGCCTTGCTGACGAGTACATCTCCCACATCACTCCCAAGTATCCTGGATCTGTGCATGATGCCTTTGTCCTGAGGAGTAGTAGTGTCCCACAACTGAAAGCGCAACTACAGAGGCAAAGAGTGTGGCTCATAGGTGAGCTTGACTTCCCACCCAATGTATGTCTGTCTACGCCTACAGGAGTCATACCCCATGCCATTGTGCACGGCTAATGTGTGTCCCTCACTTCTTCTAGGTGACTCTGGCTACCCAAACCTGTCCTGGCTCTTGACCCCTGTTAGGAATCCGAGAACAGGGGCTGACAATAGTTACAATGATGCTCATGGGTGTACCAGGAGGATTGTTAAACGCATCTTCAGTCTCCTGAAGGCCAGGTTCAGGTGCCTCCATCTGACAGGTGGATCCCTATACTACTGCCCTGAGAAGGTCTGCAAGATTGTTGTGGTGTCATGCATGCTCCACAATTTGGCCCTCAGATGCCATGTGTCCTATCTGCAGGAGGAGGGGTTGACAATGCACCTGTGGCAGCAGTGGGTACTGAGGAGAGTAAGGAGGAGGAAGAGGAGGAGGATGTGGACAACAGGGCACCCATCATTCAGCAGTACTTCCAATGACACTCAGGTAAGACTGTTGAACTATATATTTCTCTATTTAAGTGATGTGCTGTGTGGCTGTAGTAGAATGCCAGTCACTACCTTTGTATCCCAACTGACTGTCACCTATGCCTTCCCTTATTGCAGGTTGTGGTGTGGTTACAACAGTGTAATGCTGTGATATGTACAGACTGCTGAAACACATATGTAGAATGGATTTACACATTACAGGACATTTGCACAGGATCATGCACTTCAATACAGTTAAATACATTGTACATTTCTTTCTGATAAAAAACTATTGCTCAAGTTGTGTCCAAGGGTGTTTATGTAATAATTTGGCATACAATGCTAAGTGCAATAGTGTGGGGTGATATTTGGGAAAAGTCCAGTGTAGTGGGCCAGTCTATTTGTAGCACAGGTCCAGGGTCATAGGAAGAGGAGCAATGGCAGTTCACAGTGAACAAGGTGACACAGTGGGACATTCTGGAGGGGCTCATTTCCTGGTGGTAGTCTTGGACTTGCCAACTGTCTCTGCTGTCTGTCTGGGTCGCAGGGAACATTTGCGGGGTGGTTCACATTCTGCAGGGGGAGGGGTACTGGTTGTCTGTGAGGTCTGTGGCAGGGCCTCCTGTCCACTAGCTACAGCAGATGCGGAGGGCTGGTCAGTACACTGGCTAGTGGTAGGGGCCCATTGGTGTGCTGTGTGCTGCTGCATGATGTTGGCCATGTCACCCAGCACCCCTGCAATGGAGGCCAGGGTGGTATTCAAGGCCTGGAATTGTTGCAGGACCTCCTCGTGGTGTCCCCCCTGCAGTTGCTGGTTCTCCTGCATGATGTTGAGCATCTGACCCATCCTGTCTTGGGATTGTTGGTATGACCCCAGTACATTTGTGAATGCCTCCTGGGCAGTGGGTTCCCTGGGCCTCTCTTCCCCTGGCACACAGCTGCCCTCAGACTATCCCTAGCCCCCTTTGCCTGCGTCCCCTAAACGGTATGCCCACTCCCACTGACACCAGGGCCCTCATTGTCTTGCCTGTGTGGTGTGGACTCAGGTCCCTGTGCAGGTGGGCTCACTAGTGATTGACGTGTTCTGGGGAAAGAGGTCTGGGGGTGTTGGCTGGCTGCTGTGGTGTTTGATTCAGAGGGGAGGGTACCTTTAATGGACTGGCTGTGGGATAGGGTAGCCGAATGACCAGTGGTCCCAGATGGGCCAGGGAGTTCATCCAGATCCAGACCTCCTGAGTTGCTGTCATCACTGGGGGCGTCTTCTGGTGGGGGACTGGGTAACCGTGGCACCTCCTCACCGCTGACATTGGCTGGGGCACCTGTGGGGATGTAAGTGATATTTTAGGGTACTTGTCTGTGACATATTCCCCATTTCTAGCTTATCCAATGTCATTGGTGTTGTCCTCCCACCTTTGGTCGTGTATGGTGATGTATTGTGGAATTGGTAGTTCTCCATGGGTGGGTGTGCATGAAGAGCTGGAAGGGATGTGCTTGCTGTGAGTATGGCATGCAGGGTTCACATTTATGTGTAGTAATTGTGGTGAAGCACTGTGTGGGATGGAGTGGAGTGAAGGGTGTCAGGCTGAGGGGGTGAGATGGCATGCAGGCAAGGGGGGGTGTTAGGTTGTTAATGGTGACTCACCAGTGTCCAGTCCTCCGGCTGCTGCAGTGAGTCCCTCAGGATGCAGTATTGCCAAGAATTGCTCCTCCCATGCTGTCAGCTATGGGGGAGGAGGTGGGGGCCCACTGCCAGTCCTCCTGATGGCGAGCTGGTACCTTGCTGCAATGGACCGTACCTTCCCACATAGGTCGTTCCACCTCTTCCGAATATTGTCCCTTATGTGTGGATGTTGTCTCACGGTGTTTGCCCTATCCACGATTCGTCCGGACAATGGAGATATGCTGTACTGGTGCTCCAAACAGCTGTGGCTCTACCCTTACTATTTCCTCCACCATGCCCCACAACTCCTCATCAGTGAAATGAGGGGTTCTTTGTGGGGACATAGGTGTTGTGTGGTGTGTGTGTGTGTTATGCAGAGGGTGATATGTGATGTGGTGGGGTGGGGTGTGCGGTGCATGACACATGTATGGGTATTTGTGGTATGTGTGTGCAGTTGTCTCTGGGATTGATGTGGCCAGGTGTGGCGGTCTTTTCATGTTTGCAAAGGTTTGTGGGAATTGTGGGGATGTGTTTCATAGTGCTGTTGGTGGGTGTGTGGGTTGGGTGTATTTGTGTGAGTTTTTTTTTTTTTGTCCTGGGTAATCTTGTATTGTTTCGTATTTGGGTGGCCACTCCTGACTTGGTGGTGTGAACTCCCTATAGTTTACTGCTGTTGAATGTCCACTGTGGTGAGTTGTAGGTCATTATTTGTAGAGCGTTGCTTTGGTGGAATAACGGTATGGGTGCTATTTCCGACAGTTTATCGCGTTCAGTGGGTCTGGCGGTTTTGTGGTTGTGTCTGGTTTCTGTTGGAATTGTGTGTATGTGTCACAATCTGGCGGATGGATGTACGCCTCCGCAGCAGTATGTTAGTGGCAGTCACCACAGCGGTATTCGGAATTTACCACCAATGTTATAATGAGGGCCATAGTGAGGGCATGCACACCCATTTAGACTACCAGAATGGGACCAGTATGGCAAGTTACAGGCTTCCAATAATGTTACAATTCTATTGCTTGCAATTCCACAATTAACACTGTATTTTAATATCAACACATGGGCCGTCATTACGGCCCTGGTGGACCAAAGACGGGCCGGTAGTGAATACTGCCAAATTAGGAATTTTGAGGTTTGGCCAAAGCCAAACCGCCGAGCCTCCACCCATCCCACCACATTACCACATTCCACTGGCCTGGAGGTGAGCAGCTCCAGCACGGCGGATGGCATGATACCACTAGTGGAGTGCCAGAAAAAGCTGGTGGTCTTGCACCCTGGAGACATGAATAAGCATTCCTGTCACCAGGATACACTCACACACATGTCCACATACCCGCATACATGCACTCATGTACTCCCAACACAAACACTCCCCCACTCACCCATGCACTTGCATCATACACCCCCATTCACACTAACATACATACACAAACACCGCACTCACGCACACATTCTCTTCCCCTCCCTTTCCCCCTTCCCCAGCTCATACATTCACATTCCACTCCCCCTCCCCCAGCACATACATATATTCTCACACCTCTCCCCCTCCCCAGTGCATCCATACATTCACCCCGTCCCCCTGCACTGCATGCACACACTCACCTGCTCTCCACCTTCACTCTCACAAACATGCACCATCCTCCTCATCCACTCACATAAACACTCACCCCTCTCCCTGTCCACTTACATACACATGCACACGCATACACACACTCACCCCTTCAATCCACTCAATCACACTCATGCACTCAATCACTTACACCCACACACATGCACTCACGCACTCACGCACTCACCCCCTACTCATTCACAAATAATCACTCACCCCTACCCCATCCACAAACACTCACTCACACACGCATCCACAAACATCCCCCCTTGCCCCGCTTTCATGACATTCACACACACACTCAGCCACCCAGACATGCACACACACACACACACACACACCCTCCCCCCGCATTCACAACATTCACACATGCAGACGGACACACACACACACACTTTCCCCTTTCAGATGATCCACTTACCTCGTCCATCGAGGAGGTTGTCTGGGAGGGGACAGGTCCTGGCACTTCCACCAGCGCCTCGCCATCTGGACACCGCCACACTGTATTACAGGTTGTAACATGGTGTGCTGTCTCTTTTTGGCATGGTAGTACCGGTGGTGGTACCTCCTCTGCACTGCTGATCGCCAGCACGACTGGTCTCAGAATTCCACCCAATTTTGAGTGGAAGTCAGAGATCAGTCATAATAGGGCGGTAATATGGTACAGGCGGCTTTTGCGGTCGTTGGAAAAGACCACTGAAGTCATGATAAAGGCCATAATCTCATTTCTTTGCTCCAAATGCAACTCCAAGAACGCAGTGCATTACATTTTTTGCCCATACAATCTAATATGTAGTGGCCAGACTCTCAAAAGGTCAAGACCCATATCTGCAAACACAGAAGCCAAACTCACTTTAAAGTTCAGAATGCCCCCTTGGTTGATCATTTAACAACAGCCAACCACAATGAAAATGACAATCTATGGCAAGTCATTTACAGTGTGACAAGACCCCAGGAGTGGAGACGTAGCACTCCACCTCAACAGATAGAGCTGTAGATGGTTCTTTCACTGGCAATCAATTGCTAATGGTATTAACAGCACTAAAGAATAGAATGGGGTACTTTAGAATTACTTAATTACTTCTCCTGAGATATTGGACTGTTGGTTGATTTGGTTGTGAGCATTGGTCAAGCACCAGCCACAGTCCCATGCAGGTTGAACCACAAAACGTCACTAAATTAACCTGTGTATAACACTGGTTAGTTTGGCACAAAAAGCAGACAGGCTTAAATTAGAGGCCATGAGCAAAGTATTTATGCAGCACACAAACAGGGATAAAGTGAAAATCAAACTCAAGCAAAATCCCATACCAATTTTTAAAAGGTAGAGTACATTTTAATAAATGATTTGACATCAAAATGATAAAAATCCAATTAGTAGATCAGAGTGCCAACAGCGGACATCTAGTCGTGTGAGACTGGGTTAAAGTGCAAAAATATGGCCAACTGTGATAGAGTGCAAGTCAGATACAAGATGTGGAATAGGCCCGGTCCGCACTTACCTTCTGAATTCTGTAGAAAATATTCTGAGAAGGTAAAGTTCAGCAGGGCAAGGCTGCAGGCGGTATCTGAGGAAGGAAATTAGGTGGGAAGCCTTGTGGCAAAGCTGCAGTGAAGATTTCTACTTAGTCTCTTTTTTAGAATTAGAAAGTCACCAAGAGGAAGAGGCAGAAGACTGTAGCCAAAGATAGTTCTAGGGGCTTGGATACCCTTTTGGTGAAGGACCACTGAATAGGATTTGCTGCTGTAGAGAAGAATGATATGGGGAGAAGCTGGAAAGTCAATCCGACTATCAATGCACATCGGCGCAGGTAGGTGAGCTGGCAGGTTCTGGTCTCTTCTTGGTTCCCTGGACAGTTTGTAGTCAAAAAGATTCTAAGTTCTCAGTTGTGGAGTTTGGCCATCTGGACACCCTTATCACCACAAACAAGGGTGCAGGACTTGTGGGACACAACTTGAGGGTTCAGGACTCATTCAGGCTGGGCGAGGTTCAGGTGCAGGATCAAGATGGTGAGAGCTTTTTGTGTACCTTGTGGCTCTGAACAGGAGGCCAGAAAATTAGTCCTTGGAGCCACTCTGGTAGTCCTGGGTTCAGGGTAAGATGTAGGGCTCAAACAGCAGGCTGGACTCTGAGTGGTCAAGGCAGGCACCAGGCAGCAAAGCAGTTCTTCCAAGAACAGTAAAGCAGTCTTCCAAAGTATACAGCAGGTCACAGCTACAGGTAGTTCTCTGAGAATCCTTCTGCAGGTCCAGAGAGTGAACTAAAGAGTGGGTTTGAGGGTCTTATTTTTATACCTAGAGCCATTACTCTGGGCGGTGGGAGAAGCTTCTAGAAATTCCCTTTAAAGTGCAGGAAATTTCCCGACCGTCTTTCCCTGGCTCCAAACTGGCTACAGTGGCAATGAGGAGGTGATAAGTCTTTGTGTGAAGGCAGAACACAGCCTATTCAGCTGTATGTGGGGTTGTCCTCAGATCCGCCCCACATCCTGCCAACAGATAGCCCATTGAGGCACACCTAATCCTAAATTCTCAAAGACTGGAAGGAATTCACAAAATCTAAATGTCAGTTGCACCCAGTCATGTAACCCAAGACAGGCGGAAAGCACAGAAGTGCAAAGGGCAGGGAAATGCCAACTTTCTAAAAATGTAATTTTCAAAATTGTAATTAAAAATCCTACTTTACCATTAAAGAAGATTTTTCATTAGAATTTCATAGATTGCAAAGAGGAACTGGCTACCTGTTCCAAATGAAAAGTTAGCACATATTGGCCCTCATTACAACCCGGGTGAAAATGCCGTCTACCGTCATGCTGACGGCCGCCAAGATACCGTGCCCACGGCAGTAATCTGCCACGGGTATTATGACCCACACAGAGAATACCGCCACAATAAAGACACCCACACAAGTCCGTCACACCAAAGGTCAGTGATAAACTGGAAGGACCAAAACCCACACCGTTACGCCAACAGGAATACGCTCACAGTGTCACGCCCCACGAATCAACGCGGCGGTCTTTCAACCGCGGTAAACCATTGGCGGTACATACTGCCGCGCTCAAAATACACACACACACTACAAAACTATACCACATTGGACAATTCAAAATACACACACCTGACACACATACACACACCACACCCACACACCCAATCTAACAGAAAACACACACCCACATTACCCACAACCCTTTCAACAAAAAAAAAGAGACTAAGCACAGAGAGACAAGCAAACAGCACACACCCAACAGAGGCACAGAACACCATCACTCATACACCATCCACTCACATTACAGTATACATCCCAACACATTACCACACACATCACCTCACACATATCACTCACAGCACATCCATGGCACCACAAAGACACCACAGGTTTTCAGAGGTCAACGCCGTGGGACAGCATCCAAGAACAAGAGATGACATCAGGAAGAAGTGGAACGACCTATGGGGGAAGGTGCGTTCCGTGGTTTCAAGACGCCAGATTGCTGTACAGAGGTCTGGCGGTGGACCCCCACCTTCTCCCCCACAACTAACAACATGGGAGGAGCAAGTCTTGGCGATCATGCATCCTGAGGGCCTCGCAGGAGTTGCAGGAGGACTGGACTCTAGTAAAGGAAAAACTTTACTACTATATCCCCCAACCTACCTGCATGCCATCACATATCCCCATCCTCACCCTCATTCCCATCACTCCATCACCTCACATTTACACCACCATCACAACCCACACATCCAAATACCAAGCCCTGCATGCTACACCAATGCATGATCACCCATCACCACAGCATGCCCAGTAGAGAGACTCACCCAGCTCACAGAATCAGCAATCACACAAGGCCAATGCAACAGGGAAACCACTATTATATAAGGGAAACACACCTATCACACAAGATGGCACACACAGGTACAAAAACAATGCATTTGCATCCCAACGGGACCACTACCCAACGTCATCGGAGAGGAGGTGCCAGCTACATCCAGTCTCCCCACAGAAGAGGCCCACAGTGATGACAGCAGCTCTGCATGCCTGGATCACAATGACAAACCTGGCCCATCTGGGACCTCTGGACAGTCGGTTCCCCTGCAACAGTCCCAACCCACCACAGAGCCTCCCCCCTCAGGAAACACCACCACAGCACCCACCCAGCGGGCCCGTGCCACTGTCCTCAGGACAAGTCAATCAGCAGTGTGTCCACCACTACAGGGACCCCAGGCAACCCCACAAACCCAGGACGAGCAGGGACCTGGGGTCAGTGGGCACACGGTTCAGGGGACAGAGGCACAGGACAACAGGGAAGCTGGGAGGATTGCTGTGCGACAGGGGGAGGACAGGCCAAAGAAACCGACCTTCCACGAGGCACTCTTAAACATCATGGGAGCATGCCACCATTCCCAGGAGACCATGGACATGTTACTGTCCCAGTTGCAGGAGACCCAGCGGCTGCAGGAGGGACAGTACCTGGGGATCAGGGATGATCTAAAAAACATCTACACCATCCTGGTCACCATTGTAGGGGGCGCTGGCTGACATGGGCAAGACCATGAGGGAGGCAATGGCACAAAAAAGGCCCCCTGATAATAGCCAAACCAAGGAACAGCCTTCCACCTCCGCCTGCGCTAGTGGACAGGAGGCCCCGCCACATGACCAACAGGTCACCAGCACCCCACCCCCTGCAGAAAAAGAACCACCCCGCAAACGGTCCCTGCGATCCATGCAGAAGACAAAGAACATTGCCAAGACCCCCGCCAGGAAATAAGACTTTCCTGATTGTCACCCTTCTGTCCCA
The DNA here is from genome assembly GCF_031143425.1 of Pleurodeles waltl. Classification (NCBI taxonomy): domain Eukaryota; kingdom Metazoa; phylum Chordata; class Amphibia; order Caudata; family Salamandridae; genus Pleurodeles; species Pleurodeles waltl. The sequence continues at coordinate 880,788,001 of NC_090438.1, read as the reverse complement.
CTATGTCACCCTGTCCACCTTGAACTGCCATTACTCCTCTTCCTATGCCCCATTGGACAATGCACCTGTGATACCAGGAGACTGGACCGTGAACCGTCCTACACCATCACCCCAGCCTCTTGCCCCTACCCCATACTATTTAGCACAAAAAATAAACACCATTGAAATGTAAACCATACTGGAGTCAGTATAATGATTGGAATGATGTATTCTTACAGCATTCTCAAAGCATTGCAACGTCCATGTTCGTTGAATTATAGCAATGCATAACAGTTGGTGGGCAGCAATACATATAGCAGAAGCCAGAAAGGTGTACACAGATCTGAAAAAAGGAAACCCAAAGGTAACAGTCAGTGGCCATACAGAGAGTAAGAAGATGCAATGAACAATGTCCTAAAGTATACTGAAATGTGAAGAGGAGTTACTGTCTCTTTCCTGTGTGTCACTGGAAGTACTGCTGGATGATGTTTGTCCTGTTGTCCACATCTTCTTCATCTGCCTCCTCTTCCTCTCTGTCCACAGGCTGCCACAAGACCATCCCCAGGCTCATCCTCCAGCAGGAAAGGCACCTGCTGTCTCAATGCCAGGTTGTGCAACAGACAGCATGCCACGATAATCTGGCACACCTTCTTCGATGAGTAGTCCAGGGATCCACCTGTCTGATGGAGGCACCGGAACCTGGCCTTCAGGAGGCCAAAGGTCCGCTCAATTATCCTCCTTGTTTGCCCATGTGCCTCAATGTAACGTTCCTCTGCCCTTGTCCTGGCATTCCTCACTGGGGTCAGTAGCCATGAGAGGTTGGGGTAACCAGAGTCATGTGTAAATATTGACGGACAATAGTGAGACACATACTAACCCTTATGGACAACCCCATACCCAGACACCTACATCAACTGTGTGGGGACCTTGACCTCACCTATTAGCCACACCCAGTGTCTCTGGAGTTGGGCCATCACATAAGGGATGCTGCTATTTCTCAAGATATATGCATCATGCACAGAACCATGATATTTGGCATTCACACAGGAGATGGACTGGTCCGCCAAACACACCATTTGAACATTCATCGAATGATAGCTTTTTCTATTCCTGTAGACCTGTTCATGTCTGCGGGGTGGACAAATGCCACATATGTACCATCAATGGCACCAATGATGTTGGGGATATGTCCCAGGGCATAGAATTCAGCTTTCACTGTGGCCAAATCCTCCACCTGGGGGAACACGATGTAGCTGTGCATGTGTTTCAGCAGGGCTGACAACACTCTGGTCAACACACTAGAGAACATTGGCTGAGACATTCATCATGCCATGGCCACTGTAGTTTGAAAGGAGCCTCTTGCCAGGAAATGGAGCACTGACAGGACCTGCACCAGAAGGGGCATTCCTATGGGGGTGGCGTATAGCTGAAATCAGGTCTGGCTCCAATTGGGCACACAGTTCTTGGATAATGGCACTATCAAGTCTGTATGTGATTATAATGTGTCTGTCCTCCATTGTCGTCAGGTCCACCAGGTGTCTGTACACCGGAGGATGCCACCATCTCATCATCTGCCTCAGCAGTTGTAACCTATGGAAGAGAACGGTGAGCAGAAGGTCATTTCCCACATAGATAGCACAACTGTGTTTGCATTAATGTCACAGAAGCAGTGTGTGTAATCTAGAGTCAGTATATATGCCAATATGTGCTGTGATGCAGTTAGGTGGCATGCCATGTGGTCCCCTGAAATGGCATCTGCCTGACCTGTGAGGAGGGGCAAGGGGAAATGAGATAACTGCGCTGGCGTTGTGTAGTCGTGGTCCTCCTCCAGTACATGTTACTCTACGGTCCTCCAGACAAACAGGTGAGTACACTGTGAGCATGATGCGTGGGCCATAAATGCAGGGAGTGCTGTGTATGTAAGCCACATGTAGGGGGGGCTGAGGTGTCCTGGCCTGAATGTTGCACGAGAGGTGGTCAGTGTATGTGTGTCAGGGCATGGGTGGGAACTGGTGGGCAATGAGTATGATGGTCCGGATGGGTGAGTAATTACATTTTCCGCTGTCTTATCCCTCTAGGTCAGTGCCCACCAGAAGAAGCTTCTCGGAAGCCAGCTTGTTCAAGGGAGTAACAATGTACCATACCCCTTTGCACACTTCCTATAATATCCTGTGAGGTGCAGGAAGGACCTCAATTCAGTCTGAGTTTTTGGGGACTTCAGGGCCAGAATGATTTCTATTTTGGCCTAGAGTCACCTGTACTTTACCCCAGCCCACAATGTGTCCCAAGTACACTGTATCCCCCGTCCAACCTGGCACTTACCGTCCTTGTTGCAGGGCCTGAAATACTTCCTTCAGGTGATAGGGGTGATTCTCCCAGCTGCTACGGAAGACAGATATTTCATCCAAAAGAGCAGCATCAAAGGCCTACATACCAGCCATTGCTTGGTTCACCAGACTCTGAAAGGTGGCAGGGGATTTTTGCAGCCCAAAGGGCATCATCATAAATTACAAGTGGCTATCTGGGGTAAAAAAGGTTGACCTCTCTTTAGCCCCTAAGTTAGGGCAAACTGCCAGCACTCTGAAGTTAAATCAAAAGTACTCAGGAGATGGGCATCCTCTACTTTGTCGACAAGTTCATTACCTCTGGAGATGGGGGGCGCGTCAGTCTTATTGACTGAATTGATCCCTCTGTAGTCTTCATAGAATCTGAGTTTTGGGGTGGTACCCGGTGGGGCAGCTTTTGGTACCAGCACCACTGGGCTGGACCAGGAGTACTGCAGTGCTCAATAACCACTTGTACCAATATCTTAGCAATCTCTTTGATGCTGACTCTCACATTGTCAGACTGTTTGTAGATATTATTTTTGATAGGGAGCTGTCTCCAGTATCAATGTCATGGGTGCACAAATGTGTAGGCCCAGGAAGGAGGCAAAACAGACATGCTACCTGGTGAAGTTCCCTCTACTGTTTTTCGGGTCAGTTTAGGGGTGAGGTTGAAACCCTCCACTGAACCATTTTTCTCTTTTGATGGCAGTTCAGGGAGAGGTTCACTCTCCTCCTCCTCCATAACACCTTTCAGCAGTAACATGGTGATCTCAGACAGTTTTTGGTGGTTCATATTGATTAGCCTTAAGGGGTTTCTGGGAGTCTGGAGATCCACCAAGTAATTGGCCTTCCTCTTCTCCTCAGAGGACCCAGTTCAATGGTCTTGGTTGGCCCTGGGCACCATATGCTCCATTACCCACACTTTCTGTCCAGGTTGAAATTTCACAGGGGTAGACATCCAGTCATATCACTGCTTCATAAATCATTGGCTAACCTCCATGTTTTTAGAAGCTTTCTTCCAGAACTTGGCCATCTGGTTCCTGAGGGCTAGCATGTAGGTACCACACCCTGGGGGGGAGGTTCTTGGGGCCTTGCTCCCACGCCTCCCTGACAAGATTGAGAGGTTCTCTAACAGAGTGACCATTCAGAGTTTCAAAGCAGCTAAATCCAACCCCTGTGGGCTATTCCTTAAGGCAAAAAACAGTCATGGTAAGAGGACATCCCACTCCCATAATCATGCTGTTGAGAGTCTTCTTAAACCCTTCAACAAGCCCATTGGTTTGGGCATGGTGGGGTGTGGAGAAGTTGTAGGTTACCCCACACTCATTCCACATTGACGTCATGTACACAGACATGAAGTTAGTGTTCCTGATAGACACCACTTCTTTTGGAAACCTCATGAGGGTAAATATCAGTGCCCTAGCCACTGCAGGTATGCTTTCAGCTTTTTCCCTGTTTTCCCCCTGGTCTTGCAGTAAAGACATGCCTCATTGAACGCATCTGAGGATATCCTCATTTGGGACCAATAGAAATGGGAGAAAGGCCTGGCAAATTTCTTGTCCTGCCCCAGATGTCCCAGCAGGGGAATTTCATGAGCCAGCCCCAATAGAAAGATCTTGTAACATTGTGGGATGACCAACACATGTGCTGTCCCATGCATAGGTGCCTTAAGCTCACTATACAGGAGGTAATTCTCCCAATACATGAGGTGATTTCCAGAGGTATTACCTGCTGCCTGGGCTTTAGCGTGCCAGCTGATGCCTTCCATGGTGGGTCTACCTTCTGTTTGCCATCCAGCATGCTTAGGCAGGTCACCAAGGGAGGCAATGTCCTCCCCAGTGGGCTCTGGGGCATCCTCCTCCGGCACCTGATTGGCCTGTACTGTCAAACATTCAGGGGGTGGTTTCCCACACCCCTTGCCCTTCCATCTTCTGGCAGCAGTCTGAGCCATTTTTCAAGGCTCCCGACCTTTTTGACTAGGATCATGGGAAGCCAGAGACCTGGTGATCACACATGCCTACTCCATCAACCCCACCATATCCAAGTGTGATCTCTGCACTACTTCCTTCAAAGCAGTGTGCTCCAGATCATTCCCTATCAGACAGTGCACAGACATAGCTGGGCTCACAGCAGTTATTAGAACAATGAAACTCAAAGTACAGCCTGTGGGCCACATGCAGCCCTTTTGACCTTTACATTCAGCCCCTAGGACAACAGTAGCACCAGGCTGCTATTTACTTGACTCAGAATTAAAATTAAATAAATATTGAATACGCTTTCATTCTTAAAGAAGTCTTGCAGCAAATGTCTACAACTACGATAATGGTTCTTGAAAACTCAAAAACTATATTTCATTAAGATGCAGAACCATTTCATCTTAGTATATCAGATTATATCAGTGCATGGAGAAGTGTTTTTTAAAAGTGATAGATTGTAAACATAAATTCAGAAACATTCATTCCCTCCCCACCTTGAGAAAAATGCTAATAGTGAACTAAGAGGCAAGTCAGTTGTCATGTGCACTCTTTGGGTGGCCTGATTTCCTTTTATACATGAACAACTTCATTATTTATAAATAAAACACATGAAAAAGGGTTTGTACGGCGTGCATCCTGAAGTCATGCTTTGTGAGGTCATCTTACATACAATAATAAAGAAAAAGAAAGGAATGTGAAATAAAACACATGCCTAGGATCACTCCATTTGATAAAGAGGGGAGGCTAGGATTAATGACAGGTTTTCTGGTTTCACATTGTGTAATTCATCCACTAGATCTGTACACTTTGCTGCCCCTACACTCACCATACCACTATAACCCATCACCATTCCCCTTCCCCATTTAGAGCCCACTCCTCCATTTGACCACAATCTTGCTAGCATCAATGCGGCCCTCAGTCACACCACAGACCAAACTTTGGGTCCCTTGGGAAAATGTTTGTGAGTACCCATGTTTTAGAAAACTACTCCCATTCAAACAGAATCAGAGCCACATGGTATTGGGCTATCCCTGTTGACTGCTACTACAAAGTGGTGGAATGTATTTGTTTTCACCTGCTCTGAGGGCATCAAATGACACCTGGCAGTAGTCATACTGGTCCCTGTGTCGCTCAGAACTACCACCCTCTGTCTCTTGATGGTAACCTACTGCCTGTACTTGAAGTATTTGAAGATGTGTGGGCTTTGAGCACCATCTTTTTGTCACCCTGGGATACTAGAGTATCATCAGTTGTCTCCCCAAAACTAACTAGGGCTATCTCCTCACCAAGCACTATACTAGCCAAACCCTTTGTCTGCCCACCACTGGGGCCTGTGCCCTCTTGGGACACTTGGCATCACCTTTGGTGTGCCCATGCTAGTAACACCCCTCCCACTTGGGGACAAGCTTACCAGTGTTTTTATCCACAAACAATTTCTTCTGCTGACCGGATTGGGATTGAGACCCTTTCACCTGGGAACCTTACTGGGGGCCTTAGGGAACTCTTCTGGTGGGAGCCTTGACCACCCTTTTGGGAGTTCCCCCAGATAGCTTCTTGGACACTATGGTGGTGATCCAGATGTCCATCTCCTCAGCAAGCCTCCTCGGATCAGTCAATGTGCTATCTACCAGGTGTTGGCCCCTCTCTGTAATACAGGTGTTGAGCATGTCCTCCCTCAGAATCAGGTTGTACATGCCAACAAAGTTATCTACCATGCTGCCTCAAACCCAACCTTTCAATTCCTTGCTGGAACAGTCTAGGAAGCTGACCCAGGACTGGTTTGGGAGTTTGTGACTGTCCCTGAATCTCTGATGGTATCTCTCAGGAGTCAGTCCAACTTTAGAAAGAAAAATGGCTTAATGCATTCATACTTTGTTTGGTGTTCTACCTTAAGTTTATGGAGTGTGTCCCTCCCTACTGTAGGCATTCACTACCAAACACAACCATCCAGTACTCCTCTGGGACCTTGTTTACCCTCAGATATATTCATAAGTTGAGAACAATTGATCAATATCATCTCCCACCACATAGCTGGGCACCAGATCCTTTTGGTATGCAGACCTTCATCTCTCCAGTGGACAGTGCTGGCACATGCCACTAATACTGGTAGACTCCACTTTCGTGTCTCTTATGTCCAGCACTTTGAGACTGCACTTGTGGGTAACCCTTTTCTCCGCCAGGGTCAGTTTCTCTCTAAACCATTCTCTCCTCAGATTACATCTTTAGCTTTGCCAGCTACAATTTGAGATCAGCTCTTCTAGGGTCAGACCCCTGGCAGGCACACTGCTCCCTGCTCCATTGTGGGCATCCTGGTCATCTGCTGGGTTGAAGTGGGGCTCTCTTTGCAGCTCAGGACCCTTGACTGTATCCTCCTTGCCCTTATCCTCTGTTAGTGCATTCTCCTCTTCATTGTCATTAATATCATTCTCTCCAGAGGCACACTGCCATCTCTTTCAGGAGGAATCTCCAGTGAGGATCAGGGCACTTCATACCTCAATGTTTAGGGCACCTCGTACCTCCCGCTTTTGTGCTGTGGAGCAAGTGTACAATTTGCTCTATGAATCAGCTATAATGACAAAGACAATTCTGTGACAAAGGCAATTCTATTTTCAGGATATGTGTAAAAAGACAATTCTGTATTCACAAAATGTATTGTATAAAGACAAAAGACTTGTATGCTATTGTTAATAGTACTTTGCTCTATTGTTACAGATGGTGCTCTGAGACTACCTGTCCCTGCTCCCTGGTGTAAGCGGCCATCTTGGGTGGTACATAGGCATGAAAGTAGCCCACCGGTATTGCCAACACATTTCTTTCCAGTGCTCTGAAGAAGAATGTTCTCCAGTCCTTATTTGGCTTCCCTGCTGCACCCAGTTTGTCTCCTGCATCACATCTGGTATGCTGCCCGAAGCAATGTGGTACCAGAAGGACTGTAAGGTAAAAGAGCTCTGCTGTTTCTCAGTTCATTGTAATTATAGACACATGCAGTGCGTTCTCCGTGCTCCTGCTCCACTGCAAAGAGGTTTGGCTTATTAACCAATGTATTCCCTCCACAGAAGTTATTGTTTGTTGAGAAAATAGAAGCAAGCTTCAAATTTAGACTTGGTAATATGATAAGAAAATGTTTGGAATCTGTTGTTTGTTGATACTAGAGTTATTGTGAGTACCTAATCATCTACATTCAAAGCACCTTGAAAGTAAACATCCTTCTTTATACTATATTGTGTAGAAAATATTCCTCAGTGACATTGTCTACGAACCATCGCTTCACTTCATTCTTCATTGGAAATATCAATAAGAACATAAGAGACCATCATCCAATCACTTTTCTAGAGGCAGAGAGGGACTGAGACTGTGGAATATACGTTTGAGTTTTATGTAAGGGCGTAGACATGAATGTCCAAGAGGCAATAGGTTGAGGGCGATTAATCCTTTTCCTCACCGATATCATTTTGGCTTGCACATTTCAGATCAAAGTAAGAGTCCCCTCATATTTTATAAAGGGAAGAGAAGTAGTAGTATAATTATGAAGAGAGCTTTTCACACGAAAAAATCATTCCCAAAGGTAATTATCTCATTGCATGGAAAAGGTCACATCTCTGTGATGAAAAAGACTGGTTACGATATAATTAAAGCTCTAGCACTCTCTATAGTAGATCTTCTTCACTGCTGTCCCCAACCCAAAGCCCTCTTCCTTGCTTGATCACACTAAGATTTTGTGCCTTAATAGCATCAGAATTGGATCTATTGAGCGGTGGACTGTTTGAGGAGCGCACTGATCCCAAGGAGCCTTTAACTGAGTCAAAGGCCTCAAAGCCTCAAAGGCTCTGAGAGCTTCCTGGAGATCCAGTTGTGTAGCCCTTGTCTCCTTTCAGCCCCACTTGATTGTAGAGATTCAGCAGCTCATCCCTGATGAGCATATCAAAGTTGCAAAGCTCCATGTCCATGGTGAAAAAGAAAGTTAGGACACTTACATTTAGAAAAGTGGGAAACGGCCAATGGAAACTAGGAATAATTAAAAAAGGCGTCACTCTGATATGAAATTATTTATCTGGGATTTTGGGGTAACAAAAATCACTGTGTGGTATGGCACAACCAAAAGTCCTGATCCACATCACTGAATACCTCTTTGAGAAATTGGGATGTTGCTTGACTGGGGTGTGAGTCGTGGTCAAGCAACATCCACAGTTCCTGGCAGGGTGAACCACAATATACTATTAAATTAACCAGTATTTATCCCTCTGTAGCTTGGCACAAAAAGAAGTCAGGCCTAATTTTGAGGCAATGTGTAATGTATTTTTGAGCACTCAAACAGTAATAATTTGAAAACACAATGTAAGCAAAATCCTACACCAATTTAGAAAAAGAGAGCACATTCTAATAAATAATTTAACAACAAAATGACAAACATCTGATTGGTAGAACCTGAGTTATGAATACAGTATTAAAAGTTTTTTTTTTTTAAACTAGAGCCAAAAAGATCAACGAGCCAACAGTGGAATCTCTTTGTGCAAGACCAGGTCAAAGTGAAAAAAAAAAATATATATGGTAGCCAGTGATGGAGTGAGGGTCAGATACAAGAAGTGTTTTGAGCCCAGTCAGTGCTTACCCTCGGACTTAGATCAATTTTTAAGAGAAATGGTTTGGGAAGGTAAATTTCAGCAGGGCAAGGCAGCAGGAGTTGTGGCATGGCCACTCACCTGAAATGCAGATTGTCTGCAGGGGTGATGACTGGTCTCCCGACCTCCTGAGACACCTCTCGGTGCTGCCAATTGTACCAGGAGTTCCAGCAGGTGTTCCAAAAAGGAAGAGGATTTGGAAGAGAGAGAAAACAAAAGACCGCAATCCTTGTCACCAGGTCCAGCAAGGTGTCCGGGTTTCCGGATAATGGAAGATTGTCAGTGTAACCTTTTCGGGGAATGTTTCTCCGAGCTGCTTTTGTAATAAACACATCCCATCCGGTAATCTCAGTGCATTCACCTGGTTATCACAGCAACTCCTAATGGCTCTCTCCTCTCTTGGAATAGCATGCAAAAAATAAAGGAACCTGGATGTCCCAAAAATGTTTAGGTAGTTCACCAAGTCTCTTGTGTTAATCTGACACTTTCTAAATAATTGGCATAATAAACCACTGCACAAAAGAGTAATACATTACAATATAGTGAAATAACAAACATCAGATATTCTGAGTACAGTGTTGCAAAGAAATGTCTTGCATATACAGAAGCCAATAAACAATCGTAAGTCTGTGGTGCCACACTTCACACTCACAAAACAAATCTTGCCTAAGTTCCCAGGCTAATAATGCAGTGTTATTCTTATCAAGACCCCTGTGCTTTAAAAGAGGGTTTAATGAAGAAAGTCACAAAAGAACGCTTGCATGAGTTAAGTTTCAAAGTCTTCACCAACATGAAACAAAAGATAAATCCTGCAAAACAACTTCCTAGGCAGGGTGCTTCCACTTAGCAGACAGATGAAAGTTTCTGCTCAGCTTCATCTCTGGTGAAGCTTCTGCTGAAGGGAAGTCAGGAGGTCAGTAGGAGGGGCTTGAGGGAATCCCAGAACTATGAATGCCTTCCCAGCAAGGCAGGAAAGAAAGCCAAGCAAAGTCATGGAGGAGACAAGAGTATTTATAGCCCTCATTACTCATGCTTGAAAACACAGGCAGCTGTTCCCTGAATGCCTCGGGCGTGAGGTTGCCTGGTAACCGGTAAACAATAGGGCACAAGGCACTTGACAAAACCACATGAGCGAAAAAAAAGTATGCAAACATTGGTAAATAGTAAATATGAAAATACAGCCTTGACACACAGTGCAACAAACATTGGCAAAACCAAGTAAATTTAGAACAAGTATTGGCAACAACTAGCATGTATTTGTAGTTGTACAGCAAGGTTATAGACAGCCTAGTTGTGCAATAAGCACATTGACAAAACAACATCCTTGAGGATGCTGGCAGATCAGACAGAGTTGTTGGGGTGGTGTCAGTGCCTTGACAGCAGGCAATGTCCATGGAGAGAGTGTCATTGTCGGGGATCCTTGGGTGGAATTCATGGTAAAGATCTCTATGCTGGTACTTAGTCTCACTTTTGTAATAGGAAAATCTGATGAGGCAGAAGTCTGTAGCCGAAGACAATTCTAGGGGCTCTTATATTCCTTTGGCAAAAGACCGCTGAACTGGATTTGCTGCTGTAGAGAAGAACGTAGTGGGAGAAGCCGGAAGCTGCAAAGTCAATCAGACCAGGGATGCAACTTGGGATGATAGCCAAGCAGGCATATCCCGGACTCCTCTTGATTCTGAGAGCAGTTTTTGGCCAAAAAGTTTCAAAGTCCTAGGTTTGGATTTTGACCATCTGGGTACATTTAGTACCACAAACATGGTCCCAGGACTGGAGGGAGACCACTTGGGGGTCCAGGATCTACTCAGACTAGGTCCAGGTGTGGGTTCAAGATGGTGGGAGCCTTTTGTGTTTCTGTGGCTCTGAATATGAGGGCATCAAACTAGCCCTTGGAATAACTCTGTTAGTCCTTGGTTCAGGTGAAAATGAGGGCTCAAATAACAGTGGTGCACTCTGAGGGTTCGAGGCACGCTCCAGGTTGAGAAAGTGAACCAAAGAGTGGATCTGAGGCTCCTATTTGTATACCTGGTGTCCTTCCTCTGGAAGTTTGGAGAACCTTTTATAAAGTCCCTTCCTGAGTCCCCTGCTGTAGCCCCAAGCAGGCTGCAGTGACAATATGGCAGTGATAAGTCCTTTGTGTGAAGGCAAAGCACATCCTATTCAGTTGCAAATGGGGTTGTGCTCAGCTCTGCCCCCGTCCTGCCAGCAGATGGCATATTCAGGCACACCTAATCTCTCTATTGTGTGACTGTCTACGAAGAATTCACAAAGTCTAACTGCGAGAAATTCACAAAGTCTAACTGCCAGTTACACCCAGTCATGTAACCCAAAACAAGCTGCAGGAACAGAAGGGCTAAGGGATGGAAAATGCCAAATATCAAAAAGTGGTGTGTTCGAAACTCTAATTAAAAATCGGACTTTACCATTATGGAGGCGATTTCATTATAAGTTTATAGATACAAAACATCAACTGGCCACCTGCTCCCAATCAAAAGCTAGGACTTATTAAATATAATAAGGCAACCCAATGTTATTATATGGGACAGGTAGGCCTCACAATAGTGAAAAATGAATTTAGAAGTTGTTCTCCACTAGGGCATGTAAAGCTGAAAAGTACATGTTCAACATTTTAATCACAAAGTACCCTGCCATATGGTGTGTCTAGGGCCTACATTATGGGTGACATATATGAAGTAAAACAGGAGTTGAAAACTTGACAAGGAGGTTATATTGCTAAGTGGAATTGGCAGTTTGAAATTGCAATGGCAGGCCTGGGACATATTTTCAGGTGATACTTGAGTGGGTGGTACAATAAGTCCTGACGGCTCATTAGTAGCATTTAATTTATAAGCCCTGAGTATGTGGTATACGGCTCTACAAGGGACTTATAGGTAAAGTAAATATGGCAAACAGATAAGTCAATTAAACCATGTTTAGGGGAGTGAACACAGGCACTTTAGCACTGGTTAACAGCGGTAAAATGTACAAAGTTGTTAGGCCAACAAAATCGATTTTCAGCACAAAAATCGAGGTAAGCTGGCAAAAAGTTTAGGGGAGACCACTCTAATGCCAACAGGTCCAATACTCCTTATCTGTGATCTCTATGGAATTCTAACAATTTATAATATATACCCCTTTTGCTGAATGTGTTCATGGCCTGTTTTGGTATGTTGTCTAGACAATCTGCAACTGGCCTTACAACCACTGTGACCTTGAAATTTGTCATGTCATTATTTTCTACATGTGGTCTAGTAATCTTGTACTCATGAAACTTGTTTATTGTTAATCCCTGTCAGAATGTACAATTAGCATCAAAAGACTAACGAGAAATAACTAAAATCATTACAATTGCTCTGACAAAATTAAAATTTCACCCAGGGTTAATTGCCTATAAGATGAGTAGTGTAATACTTCACATATTGGATTATACATATTGTCATTTTGTTATCCATGCTAACCATAATAGCCATATTTGATTGTAGCAGTGGCCCAACCACCCCCTTCTTTCTCTTCCCTTGTTGCATTGTTATTGTTCTTGTTATGGGAGGACACTTAGAAATCTTAATATTAATAACTGCTCTACTTTGGCAGTAAGAGACTATCACCAAAAAGAAACAGAAATACATCAAGCCCCACACATGAGCAACCACTAATACTGCAAAACCTTCCCAGAGAAGATAAAGGATGAAAAGATCTAAAATAAAAATGCACAGGACAAAATGTAAAAAAATTATCTAACATCTTCCAAAATATAAATAACTTTAATTTAATATTTAGTAAAAGAAATGTAATATTTAATTGTAACATTTTAACAACCTTTTTTAATATGAAAATTAATGTAACATTTTAGATTAAACTATAATTAGGTTACAGTTAACTTTATACATCACTTTTAATTAGTATTAATGCATAATAAATAAGAAGTTAAATATAACCTCAGCAAAGTAATATTTATTTATTTAATTTAACACACAAAGGGGCTCATTCTGAGCCCGGCGGGCGGCGGGAGCCGCCAAATGGCCGCTCCGCGGTCGAAAGACCGCGGAGGCCATTCTGGCTTTCCCGCTGGGCTGGCGGGCGACCGCCAGAGGGCCGCCCGCCAGCCCAGCGGGAAACCCCTCCCCACGAGGAGGCCGGCTCCGAATGGAGCCGGCGGAGTGGGTATGTGCTACGGGTGCAGTGGCACCCGTCGCGTATTTCAGTGTCTGCACAGCAGACACTGAAATACAAAGTGGGGCCCTCTTACGGGGGCCCCTGCAGTGCCCATGCCATTGGCATGGGCACTGCAGGGGCCCCCAGGGGTCCCACGACACCCCTCACCGCCATCCTGTTCCTGGCGGTCGGAGCCGCCAGGAACAGGATGGCGGTGAGGGGGTCGGAATCCCCCATGGCGGCGCAGCAAGCTGCGCCGCCATGGGGGATTCCCAGGGCAGCGGAAAACCGGCGGGAGACTGCCGGTTTTCCTTGTCTGACCGCGGCCAAACCGCCGCGGTCAGAATGCCCTGCGGGGCACCGCCAGCCTGTTGGCGGTGCTCCCGCAAGGACCGCCGGGGTCGGAATGACCCCCAAAGTCTCTACGTGATGAAGAATAGGGAAAAGTAAAACAAGTTTTTTGAATTTAAAATAGTATCAAAATTATTTTATGTTTAACATTACTGTAAATTAGTTTTGTTTCTTTTAAATATACAACAGAAAAATGAAAGAATTGTATGATACTATTAACATAGGAATGAAATACATTTTGATAAATTTAAATATACGTAAGTAAAATAACTTTAGTGAGGTTTAAGTTAAAAAATATATTCCCAAGTAAAATAATTTCATATAATGCATTAATAATTCATAAAGGTGGTGTACAGAATTCATTTATTTATTGGAATGGTATTTAATCCAAATATTGTTACATTTATTTAAAAAATATTTTATAATTAAGTAATGAATATTTTTGATATATGATTTTTTTTTTACCATTAAATTATATTTATTTGTGTGGTGTTGGATTTTTTTCAGCTACTAGTTGGAGTAATTTACCATGAACTGGGGCCCTTTGTTGGCTGTAGTAAATTTATAAGTGCAGTTTCTACATAATAATTGGCTTACTCTATTATGAGTGGCTGCATGGCAAGGGTTCTTCTATTAAGAGTGTCCTGGTTTGGTGCAACGTGACCACCCTAAGCCAATAACTTTATAAACAAGATCCCCCTTGACTAAGGTTTATCTGGCAATAAGATCAGAGACCTCTGTCTCTGGGGGTTCTGCTGCACACCCTGCAGATAACTCTTGCAATGCTGATTAAGGTATCAAATGCTATCCAAATTCCAATTATTTTTCTTTTGTAGTATTATTGGAATTTTAATTATTCCCTGTCCATGAGAGTATATACTTAATGAAGCATCGGAAAAGGTACCTTGGCAGGAGCACTCAGCTTAACTTGTTCAAGTTTAAATGGCCTGTACAAGAAATAAAATTACCATTTCTCATTAATTGGATTTAAATTTCTGCAAACTGATAAATATTGCCTACCAATAAATATGACGCTTTCTTTGTGGCAAGATTACGTAGATTGTGATTGAAATGTTTAAAATATTTGATTTACTTTATTTGAGAACAATGCAAAATTAATTAGAGAAGAAGAGCCGTTGCCTATCAATTTGATCACAGTAAGATTTGCAAAATAAGGCCTTTCTCATCAACAAAGTATGTCCTTGACAGTAAATATGCAAACTTTAGGAGGCCACAGCACAATAATCCCACATGGATCATAGATACTCAAGAACAGAATTCCCAAGAAGGAGACAACGTCACAGAATAGCTCTGTTCCATTATATGTTTGGTGCTACAAGGTGTCTTATCTGATACAATGGCAAACTGACAATCCAGCAGCAAAAAATGTATATGTTTACTATGAGTGAACTATGAGGCAACAGTGAGCAGTAACCCAGACAGGGCCTAGGGAAACCTTAGGTCATATTTACTAACATTTCAGGCAACACAACTGTGCTAGGGACTTTGCTGCACTGCATTGCATGGAATTGAGTGATTAGAAAAACAATATATGGCACAATTCTGCTCCCTCCAGTGCTGGCACACTGTCTGCTCCCTACCACCAAAGCAGACACCCTTGTAACATAGTTGTTTATCCATTGTGGCTTGGTTTGGGCTGAAGCCTGATTGGTATTTTTCAAAGAGACTGTTGTCAGAGATATTATGAATACGATCAACTGCAGCACAGCTTTTGATTTGCAAGGAAAGAAAGATGAGAAACAATGTGAACGTTTTTGAGATCCCTTAATCTTCTGTAGGTTTCTTTTAAGGAGGAGACACTTGGCCAATTTGATGGCATTCTTAGAAAATGAATTGCCAAAGAGAAATATCCACTAGCTCTGTCGAGTGGGGCAACCTCTGGAGTGCAAGTTCCTTTGAAATATTCTCCTGAACAGAGTCTGGAAAATGGTTTAAAGGTTTGTCTTTGCTTGATAATTTTTTTCACTACAACACCATTAAGGAGGGTTGCAAAACCTTCCTGAACTCAAGAGTGAGATACCCCTAGAACAAGTATAAATAGATACATCCTCCCTACACTGAACTATTACTAAAAAAAAGAGTATCCATCGAGTAAGTGAGACTCAAAATGAATGGGAAAGTTGCTTGTTTCACCTGTAGACCACACCTATAAATGTAGGAAATGAAGAAATCCTTTTTCTTATATGTAACCCTCACCCACTCTAATAGAGGCATACCATTGGAACTGAGACTATTAATAGTGTCCACAACTTTCAATGTGTGTTTTACCTCAGATCTGCAGTTTTTGTGATGAACCTTAAGTCTTTGAACTTGCTATCAAACAGTTCTCTTAAGTGATATCACTTTGCTATAAGGTTTTGCTATGAGGAAGGACGAACATCCTGGTTATGATGAATGGCTCGGATAGCCAGGGAGTTTGGGCCATATGTGAAGGAACTAATGTGCCTTCCTGGAAATAAGAGTCTGTCTGCTTACCTGCTGAAATACTCTATCATGTGAGGGCAATGAAAGGGAGACTCCAAATCTCTCTTGAGATGTTGAGCCTACACATATTTGGGATACAAGCCATTTTTTGCTATTTTGAACTCATGTTTTTCTTTTTTGAAAAACCTCTGTAATTGTGTCCCACAAATGCAAGCCCAGAAAAAAGTATCCAGTAGAGGATTTTAGTCACCAAAAAGTCATCTTGGTATGTGTCTATCACGTACAAGAGGAGCTTAACGTGACACATCTCTTGTGATGCTGAGGTTGCATTTTGAGAAAATATATATATGCACATATGTTGATGATTGTTTTTACTTTCAAATAAATTATTTTATTGGAATACATGCCTATAAAGCCCAGGCCAACAGAACTTTGAAACATTCAAAGACCTTAGATGGGAAGTCACATTTAGCAGATCTTGCCTCATAGAGCTGCACCAAGCTTAAAGACATGGCAGGTAATTATGAGTTTGGCGGTCTGGTCATCTGACTGGCAAACTCCAGATGAGGAGACTGCCACAGTGCTGGTGGTCTCCCCGCTGGCCCCATTACTACTTTTCCACTGGGCTGACGGGCAGGAACCAAGGTTTCCACCTGTCAGCCCAGTGGTATTGGTGTGGCAGCATTGTTCCCTGCACGTATTTGAGCCTGTGACAATGCTACCCCATGCAGGGTGAATCAACACCCTTGAAATTTGCACTGCGCACTGTCTGCACAGCAGAAGTGCGCATTTCAAGGGTACGTGGCAGAGGGACCCCTGCACTGCCAATGCCAGTGGTGGAGAACAAGGTTGTAATCAACAGGGTGGCGCAGATTTTAGCACCGCCCTGGCTGATCACAACCAAGACCACCATCATCACGTCGGGATCAGAGATCCTGGCCGAGATGGAGTTCCCCTGGTGGTCGGATCGCCAGGGTCATAATGTGGCTGTCAGACCACCTAAGCTGTGGCGATCTGACAGCCACTGCAAGTCTGGCGGTCTTAAGACTACCAGACTCATAATCAGGCCCTTGCATAAATGCACTAAATCTATCTCAGCTCAACAACAAAAGAACAATAATAAGGAACCAGGGGCCAGATGTATAATTATTCACAGTAGCGATTACCTAGTTGCGATTTTTAGCGAATCACACTTAAGTAATCGTTATTGGAATGTATGAAACTCCAGATGGACCTACCTCATCAATATTCATGAGGTAGGTCGCAATTTGCGAGCCATTGTGAATGGCTACAGTCTCAGGGATGGTGGTCTGCTGGGCTCAGTAGACCACCATGTCTGTGATTGCTTTTCAATAATGCAAACTTTTTTTTTTTTTTTAATGCAGCCCATTTTTCTTTAAGGAAAACGGGGTGAGTTTAAAAATGAAAATTATTTCTTAAGAGTAGTCAGAGATCCGTGGGGCCACTGCCTGCTCTTAAAAAATGTTTTTGCATGTATTCACAAAGTATGTATTCACTAGGGGACCCCTTCCCCTTTGCGAATGGGTTTCCACCTACTTGAAGTAGGTGGTACATGCAATTGTTTTGCGACCACGTTCACAGTCACAAAACAATCATACATACCTCTGCAATTCAGTATTAGAAATGGACGCCCTTGACACGCCCCTTCCTAATACCGAATCTGTATGTAGTCGCACATCCAATTTGCGATTCAGTAACAGGTTACCGAATCGCAAATTAGACTTGTTACATACCAAAAAACATTTTTGCAATTGCAAACGGCCCATTTGGCCCTTGGAGATCACAAAAATGTTTGATACATCTGGCCCCAGATCTCACAAACCTATAATGCCATCAGTCACTTGTGAGCTTTTTTCTCTGTCTGGAGCTTTTTTCTCCTGGCTGTGATGGCAATGGCACTTGACTTGGATAACTCCTGAAGCATGTCCTCAGGAAGGATTACTGTTCCATGCAAGAATGTAGTTCTTGAACCAGCCTTTTCAGATTGGCCAAACTTACCACATTGGCTGGATATTTCCACTTCCCCCTACCTCAGGCTACAATGCCAATTACACAGAAGGAATTTGTTATATTTCTCAACTGTTCACATTCTGTTCACATTAATGAAAGGAGACCTCCACAATATTGTAAGTGTCCATTGACTTTTTCTTCTTTTTTTGGGATGATTAAATGCAAAATGCATATCTTCTATTGGCTGGCCCTACATTATATTATATATTAATTGAAATGTAAAACTAGTTGTTGGTGTCTAAACCGCAGTGCACGTCTTAAATGTTTAGCTTATTCAGCCTGGCCTTCACTACTTTAGTATGATCCAGTTTTTATATAACCCCACCCTTACAGGTAGGACTTCAAACATGTATGTATATCTACATACTTACAATAAGTGCCTATAACCTTTAGATGTCAATGGAAACAACACTGTTTCTGTCTGTCCAAACTAAAATATTGTAAGTGTGAGACCTTTCCACAAGATAGTGTACACATGAAAGCATTGCACAATCATCTGAAGGAACATGCCTAGATTGTAACTATATTATCAAATGTTTTATATCGGAACCTAAATCACAACATTTGTTCTACCAAATGTGCATATCGGTTCATGGTCATTCCTAGAGTTGATAAAATGAACATTTTGTTCTTATGTGCCATGATACTTGTTTAAATGTAATGCGAACACTGAAAAATTAACTTTGCTCTCCTCTCCCAGAGGACGACTCCTCAAGTCCTTCTTACGTACTCTAAGCTAAGTTTCAACTAAGAGAAGGCTTAACACTGCATTTTATCAACACATTGATAAGAAAATGTAATTAATTCCACACAGAAATATTGAGTTGAAAACCAATTTTAGTAGTAAAACTTTATCTAACACCTTATTATCTCATCAATTTACTTTTGACGGAAACATGTATTTCAAGCATTCTAAACTATGCACTCATAAGAAATTAGGTTATTGGTTGAGGGGGATGGAAGACCACTCAGGCAACAACCACAATCCTTGTCAGGGTGAAACACAAAAGGAATTAAATTAACCTGTGTTTAAACCTCTGATAGCTTGACGCAAAGCATCCAGGCTAAACTTAGGGACACTGTGCAAAGTATTTGTGCAGAACACAAATAGTGATAAAATGAAAAAAAACGAAAATGAAAATCCCAAACTGTTTTAGAAAAAAAGAGATGATAATAAATTAAGTTGTACCCGAAGTGCAAAAGCTTAATCCGTAGAATCAGAACTATATAGTTTCAAATTTTTTATGTAGATATAAGGGCTGATTATGAGTTTGGTGGATGGAAAAATCCATCCGCCAAACTTCTAGCAAGGAGGCTGCCATTGGACAGCCCAGTGGGGAAGGTGCAGCAGTATTGCCACTGGCTCATAATAAAGCCGGCGGCAATGCTGCTGCATGCAGGGGGCACCAGTACCCTTGAAATGCGCGCAGCAGGAGTTTGTGCATTTCAAGGGTTCTGGGCAAGGGGACTCCTGCACTGCCCATGCCATGGGCATGGGCACTTCAGGGGCACCCCTGTGGCCTCCTGCACTTGTTCTCCATCAGCCTTTGCATGAAAAGTCTGGCGGAGAACAAGGTTTTAATCAGCAGGGTGGTGCTGATTTCTGCGCTGCCCTGGCTGATCACAACCAGCACGGCCATCAGCCAGTCAGGAACTAGGATCCTGGCGGGGACGGTGGTAAGCTGGCTAGTCTGCCCGCCAACCTCTTAATGTGGTGGTTGGTCTGCCACAGCCGCAGCGGTCAGATCACCACCACAAGTCTGGCAGTCCTAGGACCGCCAGACTCATCATCGGGCCCATGATGCTTACAAACACAAAATGCCACTCACTGTCATCTTGACTCAGGCATGCCACTGCAACCTGTAGTGCAGTTTTATACTGCCATTTAAATCTGGCAAAACAAACGATTTGCCAGGCCTAAAACGTCTTTTTTTTAAATGAATATAAGGTTCTACTAAGCAAGGCCCTAAAGTTCCACAGGGCAGGATGAATTGTGTTTAAAAAGTCAGACTTGTGGAATTAAGGTTTATCTGTTTTGATGTTGAAAACTCCTAAATTTGTTTTTCACTTCTGTAAGGCCGACCTGTCTCACTGAAATACATGGGTTTACCTTTTTTACATTTAACAAGTGATGACTTTTCATTGGGAGCAGGTATAAATGTAATGTTTAGACTCAAATCAACTGTAATTCATAATCCACTTTAACTGCAAAGACAGACCTGAATGCCCATCGTTATTTTCACTGTGAGACTCCGCACACTCACGAGCGCCTTCACAGTATTGACATTTTGTACATGCCTCCATTCTTGCTGCCATTGTTTAGGCTTCCTCAGGCGACCTGCACCCCTTTTAATTGACTAGCTCCTGGGAATTAATGTGGCCCCCAATTAGAGATAAATGGTTTTGTTATGTAGAAAAACTGTTTTGTTATTTAAGAGCACTGAACACTTCAGCAGTGAGGATAGGTGTTTATTTCATTTCCTTGTGACTTAGATCCTGAATATTATTTTTACAGATCCGCTCGCCTCAAGAATCTCTAACTTGGAAAATTATTTGAATATGGGTGAGCCTCTCGGAATTTGGTATTCTGCCTTGCTATGTTTTCACCGTGACCACCCACTAGTACTATTTAATTTGGTTATACAGCAATAGTACAGTTCCTTTATCAGGTGATCTCCATTTTACTGTGAATACACTTTTGGAGACATAATTGGGGGAATGCCTCTTCTTCTATTACATCCTATTGCATTGTGTAATTGTTCTTGTTTCTTGCAAACACTGATCCAGTGTTGTGTGCTTTACACAGTGTCAGACACCTTATAAGTATTTTCTTTTAACTATACACTGAATAGTGATTTCACATGGGTGTTGGTTCCTTGTTTTCATCAAGTGGGTGTGTTTTCATTGGTCTTGTTGCATTCACCATCTATCCTTACTTAATTAATGAGTCACGCTACTACCCTCCTCATTTAACCTGTGCTCTTTGTTTTAGGTGTCCTTATTATATGTTGGTCCTGATATGACCCCTCACATTTTAGATTGTCAAAGTTCCATTGACTATAAGTAAATTAACCTCATCATGTAACCCTTTGGAATTCATTAGGTTATGCATATGGACTACTGGTAAATTTAGGTCACTTTTGTTTGAAGTATAGGAAACCTGGACTTGAAATGTGGTGACTGTTTGTGAATTATCAAAATTATGCATTTGTGGGTTTCAGTCTATGTTGGGCACCTTACTTTATTCTCCTACACTTTACTTTTGGATTTGGATTTTGTCATATGAATATGATTCTTATCAAATTATCAAATGGGTTGTGTCTTCTTATTCATAAAAGTGGCCTCTCTTCAGGCATTCTATAAATATATCATTAATGTGATTGTGCTTTTTTTATCAAATATACATATATTGTTTGACTAGAACCAGTGTTTCAGATAAATAATGTATGGCCCAGGTTCTTTGTTATTAGGGCTGCACCTTACTGTGCCTTATATACTGTTAGAAAGTTGGCAATTTCCTGTCCTAACCAATTGCATCTCTGCCAATGTATTGGGTCACACAACTGTGAATGGCTCTGCTGTTGGACTTAGTGTATTCCTCTCAGAAAGTGAGACAATAGGGGACTAGACATGGGCAGGATGGTTTGGGACAGAGCAGCTCCATACCCCACTTACACTTCAAATGTATTGCCCTGAGCATTAACAAAGGCCTGCTGCCACCTTTTTCACCCAAGGCAGGGTCTTTCCAGAACCAGATTTGGGTGAAGCATGTGCATCACTCCCATGTCAAAGGGTGGCACAATGTAATAAATATTGGTTCTCCTGAGCCACTTTTCAGTACACTCAAGGACAAAGGGAAAGTCAGAAATTCAGACTGATTGTGCAGCAGCAAGAGCTGGATACAGGGATTAAGTCAGTCCTGGTGAAAAAGCTGCCTACTGAAAGTTCTGCATGAAGAATCGAGTTTGTGGTGGAGGAAGGCACAAGGAGCAGAGAGTCATCTCTGTAGTGGAAAGAGCAGGCCACATGGCGTGTGCTGTTGTTGTAGCACTGTAGTAGATTCTATTTAGTTTTAATAGGACTCAGGAGTTTAACTTAGCCTTCTGGCTTGAAAGCCTCTGCCCCGTCACCTAGTGACTTTTAACCTGCTTGGCTTGCAATGTTTCAGCACATTGATTCAATTAATTCTTCCAAAATGGCTGCTATGTTTATAGTTTTGGAAATAATATGTTGGACAATGAAGAAATAGTTAGGACATACTCATGAACTGGAAGTCCTTGTATTAGACTTAGAATTGTAAAACCAGAGACAGTTATAGTTCTCTGTACCTTTTTGGCAGAGATAATGAAAATGACCCTTGCAGAGGCTGGCACGAACACAAGAGAGGGCAGCTGAAGAGTAAAATGAGTTGCAATACAAACTAGACATGATTTTGAGCAACCAGATTTTAGAGGCCTCGAATTATCAGGATAGGAGAGAATACTCGTATAGATCAATCTAGTTAGCAATATGAAGAACAGATAAAACAAGCAAAATATGAGGAAACAAATAAATCTTTGACACATCTGATTTTGGCCATAAGATGCAAGAAGGCATAATAACACTTCTTAAAATTCAGTGGGAACTTCTCATGCAATAGAAGAAGGAATCTGATATCGCCAGAAAAAAGCGAAGCAACTCAATGTATGACAAATATGTATCAACTTACTGGAAATACACAGCTGGGAACGAAAATTTTAGACTGCTCAACCCCAGACTGCATGTTGGAAAATCGGCATGAGGCAGATGCTGGGTGCATATATATATATATGTATATATATATTAACATGACCCTGACTTCAGAAAAATAATGAGAAGACCCAATAATATCTATTAAGTCCTAACGGGCTCAAGAGCCAAGCAGTTATCGCATGAAATGTTAAGAAATCGCTCACTAAACTATGGGCTTGTCTTTAGACAGCACTTACTGAGGCTGTGCTGAAAAGACATTCATGAAGATGGAGCATATGACTACTCATTTACAACAAAGCTAGTCAGTCCCTCCCCAAGAGTTGCAGAATGATTGCCTTGATGAATACCTCTGGCACAATAGTTGCAAAATACCTGATAAAAAGCCTGGAGGAATAATCAGAAACGACTAGTACATTTACTTTTTTGCAAATAGGCTTTAAAGGGAATCACTTGACAACCAATGGGTGTTACTGCTGAAATTTCAGACCTAATAATATGCAATTTAAAAGAAAGTTCCATTATATGCAGCATTTTTTGATCAGCCAACTTCATTCGGTATGATAGAAACAAACACCTTACGAAGAT
This sequence comes from Pleurodeles waltl, assembly GCF_031143425.1. NCBI lineage: Eukaryota > Metazoa > Chordata > Amphibia > Caudata > Salamandridae > Pleurodeles > Pleurodeles waltl. The sequence goes on along the minus strand of NC_090438.1, from coordinate 880,764,805 downwards.
GCTAGCTTTGGCTACCCTACTACAATTGCTGCAACGGATCCTTGCTTTACATGGGCCCAGATGTATGAAAATCCCATTTTGCATTTCCTAAATAGCAAATTTTAAGAAATCGCTATTTAGGGAATGCAAATGGTATGTAACAAAATAGCAAAGCCATAATAGTGATTCCTACAGAATCGCAATCGCTATTAGGGAATAGCTATTTGCGATTGTGACTCCATTTGTTCATATGTGCCTCAAGGCCCATAGGTGCAAATGGTTTTGCATTGCCTAAATTGCGATTTACTATAAGGAAATCGCAAAATTGGGAAATGCAAAACCAAGAGTGCTGAGGGCCTAAGACCCCCGGTAATGGAGCCTAATGATAATTTGTGCACATGTAAAGTGCACACATGCTCTAGGTGTGTGTTCTACATGGCAATTAGAAAAATGCATTCTTAGTGCATTTTTTTTACTTGAACATGGTTACCATCAACTTGGAGTTGGTAGTAATAGCATTTCCTAAATGCCCATTTCGCATTTAGGAAATGCTTGTTACATGTGCTTAGGGAATCGCAAATAGGAAATCCCTATTTGCGATTTCCTATTTAGGGAATCGCTAACTGGGATTCATTATTTGGAGTCGCAATTTTAGGGAATCACAATAAATCACGATTCCCTAAAATGAGAATGCCAATGCCTTTTATGCATTTGTAAAGGCACTTTTTAATTTGCAAAAGGTGGAATTTAGCGAATCGCACCGTTTGTAAATGCAATAACGTTTGATAAAGGTTCTCTAACTGTAAGTATATACGATTTCCATCTCTAACACTCATAATGGCTTAGAACTATCAAGATGTTGTCTGCCAAAGAAACATGCCAGTGTTTGTTTTAGGTTGATGATACAGAACTATTTGACATAAGTGGCCTACAAAATGCACTGAATACCTTTGACGTTTGTTGTACAGTATACTTATCTAAAAATGGCAAAATTAATATTATGACCCTCAGACAAAGACACTTAAAAAGCAAATTCCCTCTAATTGATCGACCAGATAACATAAACATATATTTATAGAACATGTCTGTGATTTGTACAGAGCAGTCTTGAGCATTCTGTAGGTTGGAACTGGGCCTGACAACTATTAAGTACACATTTCATATCAGAATTCGAATAAATTGGTATCAGAGCTGTACAGCAGTGTCAATCGTGCTTAACTTGAGCAGGTGGTTTGCGAAGCCGGGTACGGCACCTATTTTTGAGTGCCGGCACTTATTGTTCTGCCTCCAGCATTTTCCTCAAGCAAAAAGCGCCACAAAGAGAGAAAGCAGAAAGCTGCAAGGTGAGCTGAAGGGGAAGGAGTGGCTGTAAATGGATTAAAGCAGCCCGAGAGGGCTTCAGGACTACGCTGCCACAGAATTCCGTGCTCTGACATTTAATTGGAGCAGCTGCGTGTTTCAGAGGAGAGCTTTGGGCACTGGCGCGTTTTTATTTACAAATTAAACACTGACTGTCAAGTACCAATCGCTATATTGTAAAGAAATGCCTAGAAACGAATCAATCAGATATGTTAATCTGAAGTCAGTTTTTGAGACATTAATGCTGAAAATGGAACAGACTCCGACTAAGTAAGTGAGTCAGGCTCTCGATAAAAACTGAAAACGTTGCAGTAGATCAAGAGAGGTGTAAAATAACCCCCAAATATATGTGTATAGTTAGTGAAGAGCTCACAGGGCTCTTCCAGTGAATGGTACATGACTGTTTCGAGTCCTAAGTAACTAGTATGCGGATTCTGAAGTGTCCCTTTACTCGACATGCGGCACAAACGCTGGTCCATGCACTTTTCGTACTCCTTTGATATTACCAACAGATATTAAACATTCACAAAGTAAGTGAACAAATACAATTGATGGTAAAATGTAATGTTATTTGACTGTGTCTTAAGCTTTTAAAATGTTTTAATGTTTTGAAGGAATTGTGAAATGGGTGGTTTCCTTTGAAATCATATTTTCCTTATAAATGTGTGAAATGTTAGCGATATGTCTGCTTTGACTCCAGTGGCATAAGTAAAACACACACATTTTAATCTATCATTAACACTGCCTCCACAAAGATTGGAACCATAAGCAAGAACACTATTACTCATAAATACCTCAAAAACTCTCATTCTCCTACATGACATCCCGGCTCATTCCTGTTCACCACTCCTTTCAATCACTTACTGTGAATAAGCAATACAACCCTTTCTAGGCCCTCGAAGCGACACTCTGTGACAATGAGCTATTTCCATAGTTTTTTTTTAAACATTGTCCTTCTAACTGGCACATTTGTTTCCTCAATGTAACCCATTTCATATCAGATCCGATTTTCAACATTACTGCAGCACAGAAAAGGCAGTCCTTAAGTTGTACATGACGTTCTACAATTAAAAAAAGAAAAGTGGCCCCGGCTTTCTACTCCTCTTTTACCTTTGAAATACCTCGTACGTTCTCAATTTTCAAAGCCTGCTTTCTTCCTTCTCCCCTACCATAGGTTTCCTTAACTGGTTACCTTTCTAGGGAAACAGCCAATGATATGTTAACATTGACATCCTTCTCTCTTTCTTTTAGGACTATCGCCCATGATGGTGCAGAAGGCTAACTCCTTGCGGCTCCGTCCCACATCCATGCTTGTAAGCTCCCTACCCCCCAGTGGCATAGCAGATGTTCGACCCTGGTATGCCTAAAGTAGCCAAGTTCCCTCTCATCATGGTTAGGCAAGCGGCTGGCCCTCAGGGACCAAACACCAAAAAAAGATATGCATCTTTAGCCTGGATGGCTCCTCCGGTGATGAGTAAAGATTGCTGTGGCATCAGAGGAAGAGAAGCGCTGCGGGACCTGGAGTCTTTAGCTAGCACAGAAATGGGTGGGCTCCAATAAATCGTGTGAGTCTGGAGAGCAGCTGACAGTGAGGATGGTGGCTAAAGAAAAGAGAGAACTGCCACCGACAAACACGCAGACACTGCAGAGAAGTGGCCAGGAGGTGGGCCCAGAGGAGGCCTCACTGTGTAACAGTCTGGGCCCTCGCAATGGAAAGAGGAGAATGCTGTAACATAAAAAAGTGAGGTGCATGGAGACTATAAATTTGGGCATCTGGCAGTTCACAGAGGCTCTGTGCCATCCCCCACCTCCCCCATGGAAGAGTCAGACTTTGCCAGTACACCTGTTACCAGGAGGAAGAGTACGTTGGGGTGAACTGCACCTAGTGAATACAGATGCCTGTAGGACCTTGTGAACGTACCTGCTCAGGCTTCAAATGAGCTATTGTGAAAGCAGGCCATATTTACACATATCCCTCCAAGTGGGCAATGCACAATCACAAGGAAAACTGTATACCTGAAACAGAGAGCTTCTTCCCCATGGAGGGACCTGGTGAGGGGGTTTGGCCATGCTAAACAGTCTGATCACTGAGCCCTGATATGGTCCAGGTCTAAAAATGTTGAGAAACCAGGAGGGTTGTGAGGGAAGTATATGCAGCATCCCATTCTAGACGTTCGATAGTTGAACCAGACAAAGGAAGACTTCAGTAGAACAGGTGTCATAATGGCAGCAAAAGCACTAACTAGAGGTGACCTGAAGGCATGCCTGGCTGAACTTGAGACAGATATTGACAAATCTATATCTTAAAATATGATCAACTACATACGGAGCTCTGCAATGAGATAGTGGGTATTAGAATTGACTTACAGCAGGCCCTAGATCAGAGCATGGACTCAACCGAAGCACAACTGAAGAAATTTTCAGAAACTGATCAACTAATCACCAATACTCTCCCCCATATGGAATCCCGGCTCAAGTGGTTGAGCCCTAAACGTGAAGATCCTGAAAACAACAACTGCACTGAGAATATCCCTATTGAAAACTTGAAAGCAGAAATAAAAGGTGCAGATGTCACCCAGCATGTGATTGAGCTATTGCTAGAAACCAAGGGAAAAGAGACAAAGGACACAATAGCCATGGAGAGCACACGAAATGAAACATTGCAGTAAAGCTGGCAATATAGCATCTCAAGGAAATGTTCATTGATAAAGCCCAAAATATACAAGACAAAACTTTAAAGACAGATATTTTTCCCTATAGGAAGACTTGGCAGTGGCCAACCTACAGTGATGCAAAGACTTCAGAATCAGCACTCTGGAACGGAATACTTCTCAAATTAAAACAAAGAGGGCCTTTCCATAAGGCAATTCAAATGAAACAGGAATTAAATGACAATATGAACTGTAGTGGGGGGGACTAAGCTCCTCCAACTACAGAAACCTGGTAAAGCATCTTCAGGAGGGACCAATGTCAAAACTATTACCGGGCGGCCTCCATGTGCACAACGGCACAGAGCTACCAGGAAGAAACAAGGAATTGAACACATTTGGGGGCATGGAAGGAAAAGAGGGCATTAAAGGCTTAAAGGAAGGACAATAAGCGTCAAATCAGCGTGTCCAGATTATGGGTTCTGTAACAAGAGAAGTAAAAGAACATTATGAATCGGATATACTACAGTGACAAATAGAGGAGGAAAACACAGATAAAAATAATGACATATTTAGTGAGTGAGCATGGGTAAAGATAGGCTATTCTAAGCAGGTTAAAATGCCCAAAACACGATTATGTGGATTAGAAAGATACTGCTTTTGGAAGCATTGCATAGATTATAGAGAACAAGATAATTACCACCAGACTAGGCCGGTAATGACTTTCTGGAACCCTGGTGCAGTAACAGGCATGTAGTTCATGGAAAGTTGCGGTCCACAGTTATTAAAAGCAAAAGTTTGAATAATAGTTTTCTAGTTATAGTTCAAAGTGAATGAGGGAGATGTGCCCTGCACGTTGCATGAGGAGGAAATGTGGACCTTTCTCTTTTAGCTTCGATCCAGGGTTGGCACATTCAAAGCCACACCTTTAAATGTCAGGGGCCTCATTTTCACCATTAAAAGGTGATGTGTGGAGACACCCACAGCAAAATGTCCCAGATCTGATTTTCACACAAGAGGCACATCCTCTGAGGGTAGATATTGGCTATATGCTATATAAAGTGTTCCCAACCCAGTTCTAGGCATTGGCCTTGATCAAAACAGCAGGGGTTGTGATCATCGTGAAACAGCACTTAGTGCCGCACATATCTCACTGTCAAGTGCCCTTGAGGGTCAATTTATCATTCTGATGGTTGACATACAAAGTAAAACACATATTTATCAATATATAACCCCCAACACACATTAAGGTGACTTCTTAGTGAAGGTCTTCATGAACCAAATGTGAGAGAGTAGCAGTTTTGTTCCTGTTTTTGTGCTACGCAGTCCATTTTCCACTAGCACTGGGTAAAGGACAGGAATGAGCCGCATCGGGATAAATATGGCACATTTCTGCCCTTTCTTTGTGACAGTGCAGCAAGGTGACTTTCTGTGCTGCGCTGTGCCAGTTGCCCAAAGATTTGGCCCTAGTATATTAGGTGAAGCTTAGGTGAGTTTTTGAGAATTACAGGGCGAAAGCGCTTACCAAGACACTAACTTACACATGCATTGGGACATGTTTAAGGCTGCGTTATGTGGCATAGTTATTGCAATAATGCACAGAGCCTGATGCGATAAATGCTAGGCAGAATCCAGTAAGCAAATATGCAATACCACTTGTAGATTGCAGAAACACATAGGCCCTCATTTTAAGATTTGCGGTAAATGCCGCCTACCGCTGAGGCGATGGCCGCCAAAAGACGGTTGCCGCGGCTACCATCCGTCCGCCATATTATGACCACAGACGGATTTCCGCCTCAAGAAGGGTGAAAATCCAGCTGTGACCATACTGGTGGATGGCGGTAAGGTGGCGCTGCTACCACCAGCAGCGCCACACCAGTAGACCACTGCCAGCCGTATTATGTCAAATAATATGGCCTGGCGGGGTTCTGCTGGCAGGCGCTGCTGGCGGTAGCAGTGCCCCGTTCTGTCTCCTGCCGGAAGTCCCCCTGGATCCAGGTAAGTTGGGTCTCTGACAGGGGAGGGCGTTGGGGGGTGTTGTGTGTTTGTGGGGGGGTGTGCATGAATATGTGAGTGTATGGGAGTGTGTATTTCGTGTTGTGTGCATGCTTGTATGAATGTGTATGAATGTGTGTATGTATGGAAAAGTGAGTGCGTGTATGTATGAAAATTGGAATGCGTGCATGTATGTTCTAATGTGTGTGCATATGTGTGCGTGAATGGATGAATGCATGCATGTAAGTATGTGTGAATAAGTGTGTGTCCGTGTGTGGGTGTGAATGGGGGGTGTGGAAGTATGGGGGTTGGGGCGGTGTTTGGAGAAGTATGGGGGGGAGGGAGCCTATCAGTGACAGGGAACAAATTCCCTGTCACTGATAGGGCCTACCGCCATGGTTTTCGTGCTGTTACGAACGCCACAAAAACCATGGCGGTAGGCAGGGACATAATCCCACCGGCGGCACAATGGCAGCTGCCGGGCCGGAGCTGGTTATCTCCAGCCCAACACCTGCTACCGCCATGGCGGTCAGAGTGGTACATTGGCAGGTTTGCCTCAGCCAACCTGCCAATGCCATAATGTGGCAGTAAGTACTGCCAGACTGTTGGCAGTACTACCACCACATTAGTGCCGACTGCTGGGGTCATAATGACCCCCATAGTTTCCAAATAGGGACAGCTACAAGCACTGAGAGTGAAAAAGACTGAGGTATATTGCTTCACTTGCATCCTTATACAAGAAGGGATACAACGCTTACAAAATTTTAGCACTTCTGCTTAAAGGTAACTGTGAGAAAATTTGCATAGCTGCACTGATGGTGGTACTATGGTAACTAATTAACATAAAAACAGCACTTTCTGTAGAGTTCTATTGAGCCTTGTGCTCAGCAGAGCCATCCCACAGAATGGAAACTGCAAATTTCCTGGCACACACCATGGATGCAGCTACCTCCTAGAAATGGAAACGTGAGCTGGACATGCCCTTAGAAGCACAGGTAATGATGTGACCTTAAAAACAGTAAAGCCCAACAAAGCCTTCTGGCATGCTAGTGTCATTCTACAGAGAGCATGCTAGGATCCTTATGGTCCCTATGATACATTTATTGAACACCTTTAATGCAGCCTTTGGCATAAGACAAACCATTAGCGTGGGACTCGTCTTTAAACTGGGGAAAAAACGAATGAAATACAAATCATATTATCTAATAACATTGCTGAAGTATTCACCAAAATACTGTCATTCTGTCTGGACAAACTAATACTAGAGCTGATGGTTGTGGTCCAGGTTGGCTTTGTGCATTGTGGATGGGGATCAGGCAATGGCAGGAGAGGAGCGCACCTAATCAAAAAATCTAAGCTGAAGAGCATGCCCTTCAGACACTGACACATCTTTTAACAGGATGACACTCAGGCAGTCATTACAACATTGGCAGTAAAAGGCGCTTACCGCCGTGCAGAAGACCACCAACACACCGCCGCGGCTTTCTGCCACAGCTATTATGACCCACATTTCGGAATCTGCCAAAAGTCAGACACCCACACAAGTCCGCCACACCAAAGGTCAGTGATAAACTGGCAAAAACAAAACCTCCACCGCCACGCCAACAGAAATACGCCCACACTATCACGACATACGAATCCACGCGGCGGTCTTTCAACCGCAGTATTCCATTGGCGGTACACACCGCCGCGCTCCAAATACACACACTCTTACAAAACACAGCCACATTGGACAATTCAAAATACACACACCTGATACACATACACACACCACTCCCACACGCCCATTACAATATAAAACACACACCCACATCACCCACAAACCCCCACAACAAAAAATTCTGAAAGAAGGACAGAGAGAGACACCACCAGCAAGAACAACAGCATCCACAGGCACACAACACCATCACCCACACAACTTTCACGCACCTCACACAACACACCACTACATATCACCACACTTATCACCACACACTCCACCCCACACATCACCTGGACCACCCCATGGCACGGCAAAGACACCCCAGGTTCTCTGAGGAGGAGCTCAGGGTCATGGTGGAGGAAATCGTCTGGGTAGAGCCACAGCTATTCCGAGCACAGGTGCAGCACACCTACATAGCTAGGAAGATGGAGCTATGGCGAAGAATAGTGGACAGAGTCAATGCAGTGGGACAACACCCAAGAAATCAGGAGGACATCAGGAAGAGGTGGAACGACCTATGGGGGAAAGTGAGTTCTGTGGTCTCAAGACACCACCTGGCGGTTCAGCAGACTGGCGGCGGACCTCCACCTCCTCCCTCACAAGTAACAACATGGGAGGAGCAGGTCTTGGCGATTCGGCATCCTGAGGGCCTCGCAGGAGTAGGTGGAGGAATGGATTCTGGTAAGACAAAGCTTTACTATAACATCCCCCACCCTACCTGCATGCTATCACATACCCCCACCCTCACCCTCACCCTCACCCCCAGCACCCCAACTCCTCACATATGTCCCAACATCACAAACCACACATCCCACAGGCACTCACACAAGCAACACACACATGCAGACACACCAACATCCACTGCCTCCACTGTGTCCCCCTACTCGTTGTCTCCCTCCTCCCTCCCAGTCTTGTCTACACTCACACCTGCACTGCCTCTACAGCCACTACGTCCCTCACCAGTACACCCCGCTAACGTGCAGTCACCACCCCCACTACCATTCACACGTCCCCTGTGTCCTCTCCCAGTGTGTCTGTGACGCCCCCTCCCAAGATACACAAACGCAGGCACACACCCACCCAACAGCTATCCACCTCACGACAGCCTCCAGAACATGCACCTTCACCCTAAGTCACCAAACGTACACCTCCTACTACCACCACCTCTTCCTCCACTCCCAAACCCCCTCCAGCTCCCCATCCCAGTGTGTCCCAAAAACTTTTCCTGTCCACCCTTGACCTTTTTCCCACACCTCCCCCACCCCGTCCATCTCATAGGTCCCGAAGTTGCACCTCAGCCACAACATCTCCGGTACCAGTGGTGCCTGTAGTCACCGGTATGTGGAGTGCACCGACCACCAGGACAGCCAATGTGGCACGGAGCCACAGCACAGACAGTCCCCCACCTGTGAAGCATCAGAAGTTGGCCAGTGCCCGGCGGGAGAGGGGGAAGACTCCAGCCACCAAAGCCGCTCCCAGGGGTCCCGTTGGGAGTGTGGAGTCAGCTGTGACACCTTCCAAGGTGGGGAAGGGCCACAAGAAACCCGGCAAGTCTGGGAAGAGCTGCACGGCGGAGAAGAGGCCACTGCCAGCCGCAGCACAGCTGGCCAGGAGGCCACCGCCAGCCCCAGCACAGCTGCCCAGGAGGCCACCGCCAGCACAAGCCCCGTTGGGCCATGAAGGACCGCCAGCACAAGCCCCGCTGGGCCACGAAGGACCACCAGCACAAGCCCCGCTGGGCCATGAAGGACCGCCAGCACAAGCCCCGCTGGGCCATGAAGGACCACCAGCACAAGCACCGCTGAACAGGGCACCGCCAACTCAAGCACCGCTGAACAGGGCACCGCCATCTCAAGCACCGCTGAACAGGGCACCGCCATCTCAAGCACCGCTGAACAGGGCACCGCCAACTCAAGCACCGCTGAACAGGGCACCGCCAACTCAAGCACCGCTAGCCCATGAGCGGCAGGGGCACTGACGTAACAGGGTCCGTCATGCACTCTGGGCACCAGTCCCCCTCCAGAACCAGTGGAGAGATCCATCCACTACCTCTATCCTTCACAGGATGAAGCACTCTGGGCACAAGTCCCCCTCCAGAACCAGTGGAGACTGTCATCCACTACCTCTGTCCTAAACAGGATGAAGCACTCTGGGCACCATGCCCCCTCCAGAACCAGTGGAGACTGTTATCCACTTGAGAGACTGTGGCTTTGCACTCCCCAGGATTGAACAGTGGGCAAACCACCCAATGTAGAGACTTGAGAGACTGTGGCTTTGCGCTCCCCAGGATTGAACAGTGGGCATGTGGCCCCCTCGTGGATTTGGCGTTGTGCACTCAAGCGGCTGAGGTGCCCCCCTTTTCCCTATCCCTGAGGTGCCTGTTTTCTTGCTGTCTGATGCCCCTGCAGTGCTCTCTCCATCATGGTCGGGGATCTTGTGTGGGCCTCGCCCATAATGTGTGGTCCCAGTGTTCCACGGACTTTCTTTGTGCAGTACCTGGACTACTATGCCTGGTATATATTTTGTACATGGTGTATATATATATATATATTTCTGCCTACTTGTTTGTAATATATTCCGATGGTTACACTAATTTTCTTTGGTCTTTGCATTCTTCTGGGGGGGTTTGGGGGTTGTAACTGTGATGTTTTGATATGCATTAGTGTGTGTGTTGTTGTGGGTGAGGGTGGGGGTGTTGCGTGTGTGTGTCCCTGTTTTTTGCCTCCCCCCTCCCCTGTGTCGTAGGTGCAGTACTCACCGTGGTCTTCGCCGCCGGCGTTCGTGCTCCTGGTAGAGGAGCAGGAAGACTATCGCAGGTAGGATTTGGAGTTCCATTTCCATGGTGTCCTCGTTCTTTGTGGGGTGTGTAGAGGTGAGCGTTTTCCCTTCGAAATTCCTGTTTCCGCCGTGTTTTTATCCGCGGTGAATCCGCCCCGGAAAAGGTGGCGGATTGGCCTGTCATTAAAGTGTGGGCGGTACATTGTCTCCCGCCTGTCTGTTGGCGGTAACCGCCGCGCTGTTTGTTTGTACCGCTGTGGCGGTCGGAGTGTTAAAGTGGCTGTCTTTGTTTGTGGTTTCCGCCACGGTCGTAATTGCTATTTTTTTACCGCTGGCCTGTTGGCGGTCTTACTGCGGCTTTAACACAGTCTGCCAGGTTTGTAATGACCACCTCAGTGTTGCTTTTGACACTGAGATATATTTTAATAGTTTGAGCTTTAACTTCCTGCGAATGCTCCAAGTAAAATATATATGAGACACAGGATGATAGGATGGATATTGGCCAATTATTGATCCCCAATGGTGCGCTTCAGGCATAATGGCTCTAATGCAGGTGTGATTCACCTGGTAAGTGGTACAAGACAGGGATGCCCATCTACTATTTTATTTGTGCTGAGCTTAGAACCTTTGGCTTCTCCTATTCATAGGACATAGGAGACAAAAAGCATAGAACATAAAATAAACCTATGCACAAATGGCATCCTCTTCACAATAACAGGGCTGGTTGCATCACATTTGGTTCTACTGCTGACTGAGGGGAATTAGAGACAATTACAGGATCAAAGATGAATGCATATAAATATGAAATCCTCATTATCAACCTGCCACAGGATCAAGTGGTCTCTGTGTAAAAGTTAACAAGACTAATGTGACTCTCGACATCTCAGGCACAATAAAAGAACAGATGAAGCTGAACTGTCCCACACTGAAAGCACAAATCATGGCAGACCTAGCAAAATGGTGAGGGTGACATATCATGGTTAGGGTGGGTAAATGTCATTAAAATAAACACCCTACAGCACTTTCTATAACTGCTCCAAACCTCTCAACATCATTACTGGAACTGAATCGATAACTCTACAGTGCGCGCTTCCGGCCTTCTTCTGGGCCAAGGTTCAAGTAGAATAGCAAAGAAAGTACTTTGTGGAGTCTGATAGTGGCAACGGTTCTGATGTCACTCTGAAGCCGATGCACTTGTTTTTTTCTTGGTTTCTCCAGAACTCACTTTTAAGGCCCCTGGAACATGATTTGGCACCACTTGACAAGTTAGGACTCCCAGACGGAAATGCCAGGTGCTAGCAGATGAAATCTTTTCTTTAATGTCCCTGATGCTTCTAACAGGAGGGAAGCTTAGTTCAAGCGCTTGGAGAAGCTTGGAAAGCAGGATGTAGAAAGCAAAGTACAGTCCTTTCCCTCCCGGGACAGAAGCAGCAAGCCAGCGCAGCAAAGCAACAGGCAAAGTGGCATTCCCTCTTACGGCATCTAGCTCTTCTTCCTGAAAGAATGTCCTCAGTCCAGAAGTGTTATGAAGTTGTGGTCCCAGAGGCCCAATACTTATTCTAATTTCTGCCTTTGAAGTAGGCAAACTTCAAAGGAAAGTCTTTGTAGTGCACAAGACCCTGGCTTTCCAGCCCTGGCCTTAGACACCATCCAGGGGGTTGGAGACTGCTTTGTGTAAGGAGAGGCACAGTACTATTCAGGTGCAAGTGTCAGTTTCTCCACTACTCTAGCCCAGGAAGACCCATGAGGATATACAGGTCACATCTCAGCTCCCTTTGTGTAACTATCTAGAGTAAATTTACAAACAGCCCAACTGTCATCCTAACCCAGACATGCTTTCAACAGCCAGGAAGAGCAAGAAAATGCCCACGTCCTCACTTAAAGATGCTCCTAGATGAATTATTGAGATATAATTTGTGTACATAAAATCCAGTCTTCATTTAATAAATATGGCAATGCTGTGCTGTTCAAATCCAATATATTAATCAATAGGATTCAGGAAGTTCAAAGGAAGTACAACAAATACAACAAATGTCCATCCCATAGACAACAACACTATATGTAACCCCATAGATCACACAATTGTGTCCTAAAAGAAGATCCAGGAAGGGGTTAAAACCCTCCTCTTGACACAGTTCTGCACACTAATTGCCTGGTTTTCAGTCCCAGTTCAAGCAATATCATGGTCTTTCAATTCAGCTTGTCAAATGAGAAGGTAATGTCGTCGTTTCAGTCTGTGGTGACAGTCAGAGTTCCATCAGACCATTATCAGGACTCAGTGTTGTAAAATAATACCTACACATGAGGAAAAATATTTATAAAACAGTGCATGCAATGGTTCACACCATGTGTACCGCCTGTTGAACTCAATGAAATAACACAAACACTGGTGGGGATACTAGTATAGGCCACCACCTACATGACAAAGAATGTTCAAAAAGTACCTTAAAAACATAGAGAGCGGGCTCCACAAAATACACTGTGTCAGACTCCCAACTGAAATAACTACATTCTGCTACTTACAACAGGTTGCAAAAATAGATTCCATAGCAACACACAAGGGGACTTCAAACTACAAGCCCAAGTAAACAAATCCACAAATATTAATCCTTTCGCTGCCAGGCCTTTTCTCTCTCAGGTGCCAGGCCTTTTTTTGGCTTTTTGGGGCAGGGCGCGCTTAGGCCCTAATAACTTTTTGTCCACATAAGCTACCCACGCCAAATTTACGTCCTTTTTTTCCAACATCCTAGGGATTCTAGAGGTACCCAGACTTTGTGGGTTCCCCTGAAGGAGACCAAGAAATTAGCCGAAATACATTGAAAATTTCATTTTTTTTAATGGGAAAAAGGGCTGCAGAAGAAGGCTTGTGTTTTTTTCCGTGAAATTGGCATCAACAAAGGGTTTGCAGTGTTAAAATCACCAGCTTCCCAGCTTTCAGGAACAGGCAAACTTGAATCAGAAAACCCAATTTTTGAACCCAATTTTGGCATTTTACTGGGACATACCCCATTTTTCCAATTTTTTGTGCTTTCAGCCTCGTTCCAATCAGTGACAGAAATGGAAACCAATGCTGGATCCCAGAAACCTAAACATTTCTGAAAAGTAGAAAGAACTTCTGGATTCAGCAATGGGTAATTTGTGTAGATCCTACAAGGGTTTCTTACAGAAAATAACAACTGAAACAAAAAATATTGAAATTGAGGTGAAAAAAACAGCCATTTTTCTCTACGTTTTCTTCTGTAACTTTTTCATGCAATGTTAGATTTTTGAAAGCAATATACAGTTATGTCTGCTAGACTCTTTTGGTTGCCAGGATATATAGGGCTTGTAGGTTCATCAAGAACCCTAGGTACCCAGAGCCAACAAATGGACTGCACCTTGCAGTGGGTTTTCATTCAATACCGGGTATCCAGCAATTCATTTGCTGAAATATAAAGATTGAAAAATAGCTATTAAGAAAACTTTGTTTTTCCAAAACGGGCACAAGATAAGGTGTTGAGGAGTAGTGGTTATTTGCACATCTCTGAATTCTGGGGTGCCCATACTAGCATGTGAATTACAGGGCATTTCTCAAATAGACGTCTTTTTTACACGCTGTCTTATATTTGGAAGGAAAAAATGTAGAGAAAGACAAGGGGCAATAACACTTGTTTTGCTATTCTATTTTCCCCCAAGTCTCCCGATGAAAATGGTACCTCACTTGTGTGGGTAGGCCTAGCGCCCGTGACAAGAAATGCCCCAAAACCCAGCGTGGACTCATCACATTTTCCCAAAGAAAACAGAGGTGTTTTTTGCAAAGTGCCTAGCTGTGGTTTTTTGCCTCTAACTCAGCCAGCATCTAGGGAAACCTATCAAACCTATGCATTTTTGAAAACTAGAAACCTAGGGGAATCCAAGACGGGGTGACTTCTAGGGCTCTCACCAGGTTCTGTTACCCAGAATCCTTTGCAAACCTTTCACTTTGGATAAAATAACACTTTTTCCTCACATTTCGGTGACAGAAAGTTCTGGAATCTGAGAGGAGCCACAAATTTCCTTCCACCCAGTGTTCCCCCAAGTCTCCCGATAAAAATGGTACCTCACTTGTGTGGGTAGGCCTAGTGCTCGCAACAGGAAATGCCCCAAAACACAAAGTGGACACATCACATTTTCTCAAAGAAAACAGTGGTGTTTTTTGCAAAGTGCCTACTTGTGGATTTTGGCCTCTAGATCAGCCGGCACCTAGGGAAACCTACCAAACCTGTGCATTTTTGAAAACTAGAGACCTAGGGTAATCCAAGATGTGGTGACTTGTGGGGCTCTCACCAGGTTCTGTTATCCAGAATCCTTTGCAAACCTCAAAATTTGGCTAAAAAAACACTTTTTCCTCACATTTCAGTGACAGAAGGTTCTGGAATCTGAGAGGAGCCACAAATCTCCTTCCACCCAGTGTTCCCCCAAGTCTCGCGATAAAAGTGGTACCTCACTTGTGTGGTTAGGTCTAGTGCCCACAACAGGAAATTCCCCAAAACACAAAGTGGAAGCATCACATTTTCCCAAAGAAAACAAAGGTGTTTTTTGCAAAGTGCCTATCTGTGGATTTTGGCCTCTAGCTCAGCCGACACCTAGTGAAACATACCAAACCTGTGCATTTTTGAAAACTAGAGACCTAGGGTAATCCAAGATGGGGTAACTTGTGGGGCTCTCCCCAGGTTCTGTTACCCAGAATTCTTTGGAAACCTCAAAAGTTGGCTAAAAAAACACTTTTTCCTCACATTTCGATGACAGAAAGTTCTGGAATCTGAGAGGAGCCACATATTTACTTCCACCCAGTGTTCCCCCAAGTCTCCTGATAAAAATGGTACCTCACTTGTGTGGGTAGGCCTTGTGCTCGCAACAGGAAATGCCCCAAACCATATCCGGACACATCAAAATTATCAAATAGAAAACTACCTGTTTTTGCGGGGGGCATCTGTGTTTTTGGGCCTGGGCTCAGCAGCCATCTAGAAAAACCTACCAAACCCAGTCATTTCTGAAAACTAGACACCCGAAGGAGTCCAGGGAGGTGTGACTTGCGTGGATCCCTCAATGCTTTCTTGCCCAGAATCCTCAGCAAACCTCAAATTTAGCTAAAAAATAAACATTTTCCCACATTTATGTGTGGGATCACTGTACCCTATGTTCCCCTCAGTCTCCCGATAAAAATGATACCTCACTTGTGTAGGTGGGCCAAGTGTTTGTGACAAGGAAGAGCCAAAAACACGTCGGAATTGAGGAGGAACCAAAGTGGGTCAAAAAGGGCAGTTTGAAAAAAAAAATATTTAGGCTGACAAGTGCAGCAGAAATGTTATCGGTATAGATTAGACAATGGTGGGTGGTAGGAAATTTGTGGATTCCTGCAGATTCCAGAAGGTTCCATCACAAAAAGGTGGGAAAAATGTGTGCTTTCCAGCAAAGTTGCAAATGGCATTGTGAGTAAGGAAATGGTGCAGGGTGCATGTGAAGCACACCACCCTGGAATCAACTAGATATTTAGTTTTCAGATGTGTCTAGGTCTTGTGGGTTTTTCTACATGGCAACGTCCCAAACTAAAAAAAAAGTTCAGCCCTCACCATTCCAAGTGGGACGTTTTTGAGAGTTACCAAGCTCTCATTTGCCAAATGTAAAACAAAAAACAAAAATAATAAAATGTCCCCTTGCTTGCCATGGGATAAGATGTTTTACTGTGCGGGGGGGGAGCTGAAAGAGTGTTAGTCCCTTCAGTTCAGGTGGGGTCATAACCAGGCCCATACTGGTTGGTAACCACCACCCCACTATTTTCTTTTATTTTTTGAATTCCCTGGCACCTAGTAGACTTTTTGTCCCCCCAGGGTATGGATCGGGGATAATTACACAATCTGCCCACTGGTGGGCAGAACAACTTTGGCCCCATTTATTTGGGGATGGGGGTATGGCCATACACCCAACCTCCTATTTTTTTAAAAAATAATCTTCCCTGTCTCCGGTGGGGTTTCTGCCCCCTTTGGGGGCAGATGGTCCTTCCAAAAATAGGCCAATATGCCCCCAAGGGGGACAGTTATGGGCAACAGTAATGTGCCCCCATGGGAAGCGACCCTTGCCCAAGGGGCTTCCCGCCCAAACAAAGCACACACATACACACACACCAATCCATGGTGTCTAGAGGTTTCTTCCCCCTTTGGGGCAGATTGGCCTAACAAAATAGGCTGATCTGCCCCGAAGGGGGACAGAAATGGCCTAAATACAATTTGGCCCCAGGGGAGCGACCCTTGTCTAAGGGATCGCTCTCCATACATAAAAACATAAAGTAAATAAAAATAGAAATAGCCAAGAAATAAATTGCCCCCCCCCCCCCCGGGGAGCAGCCCTTGCCCAAGGGGCCGCTCCCCTTATTTCATAAATACAAAAAAAAAGATAATCCCTGGTGTCTAGTGGCATTTCTGCTGCCCGATCGCATCACACATGTTGGCAAGTGGCTCATTCCAAACATTGGGTGCCCTGGTTGCTGGGGTATCACTGCCCCCTTTCTCCGCCTTCCTTCCCAAGGTCTTTCATGTCATCATCTCCCATACATCCCGCCACATCAGCTTCCCCAATACACAGCAGAAGCAGCAGGAGACCAAACAGGCGTTCTACCAAATACATGGCTTCCCACATGTGCTTGGTGCTATTGACTGCACCCATCTCCGGATTGTGCCATCTGCTGCAACAGAGCATCTATATTAGAACAGAAAGCACACCCACTCCATAAATGTGCAGGCCACAGCTGACCACCAGGGATTGTTCACCAACATCTTGGCTAAGTATCCTAGGAATGTACATGAGTCCTTCATCTTCTGTCACAACACCATCAATCTGCACTTCCAGGAAAGACGATATGGCAATGGCCTTCTTGTTGGTAAGTCCATAAACCTAGCAATATACACACGCCACAGCAACCCTGTAAGACACACAATACATACACCACTACATTGACACATTGGCAGGAAGACATTGAGGTGCGACACAGTTAGTTATGTTGTACACCCTGACACAATGGGACACACACCTATGGACAAATGACCGCTGCCAATAACAATAGAGGCCACTGTAGAGCTACAAGGGACCTATGTCATAGCACACAGTGACAATGACATAGCCTGCCCTGGAAGTACAATTTGGAAGATGAACCATATACTATTACATTAGGTCACATAGTCAATCCCACACCCTCCCTAGCAATAAGTACTGTGGAAGGGGTGTGAGATGTGTTTCGCTGCAGGTCAAACACCATGAGACACATAGCATTATGATGCTGACTCACATGTAGGTGACATGGAAATACCGAGGCAGTCCCAACATCACACATCAGTCCTGGGGTGATGTTGCCAGGTAGCAATAAGAAAGTGGACTGTGCTATGAACACATATTGATGTGCCACTAATGCAAACTGCACACTGCTGCACACACTGAAAGAGACAATTGTTCATCAAAATAACAGATGTACATAGAGATGGCCTTTCATGCACAGATACATCCACCTCCACAAGGCAGTTAGCCAGGTTAGCTGGAGCAAGTTCGGTAGTGTAGGTGCCTGGTTGCACATGAGCCACTGGCAGAGGGAAGCACAAAGGTCTACATAGAACCAAGTCACACATGGGACAATTGTGCATTGTCAATACTGAACACCTCCGTGCTGCCAACTTACGGAGATGTGTTGGGCATTGCCACCAAGCCTAATCAAAGGACCTCACTTCTGGATTTCATCAGCAAATACATATGTCTAAGTGGATGGAATGTCCAGGCTGTGTAGTGCAACCATGTTACCACCACATCGGAATCTATTGTGTGTGTGGAAGTATAATGTCCCCTCCAGTGAAAGCTCACTAAAACATGTTGCTGACTACACAACGCATGTTACATACATACTGAACTGCATTCTGGAAACTAAACAATAGACATCAGGTCAATTAGCCAAACACAAGTTGTCAAGTCAAACAACCCAATGCAGAAAGAACCTCACAGAAGCCCAGGATCTCACACAATTCCACAAACACATATGAGTCACAGATGACACAAGATATCAACTGCCATGCTACATGACATTCCTGGTGCAAGCAACAACAAAATAATTACTCCTATTTTCTTTTTCAGCTGATCAGGGTTATGAGATCCAGCCATGGATCTGGGACCCCATTCCCCAACCCAAGCACAGCAACAGAGCGTGCCTTTCATGAGGCACATCAGAGGACACGCACCATTGTTGAATGGACCTTTGGCACCCTGAAATCCAGATTCAGGTGCCTGGACATCACCAGAGAAAGCCTCCTATATTCCCCAGAAATGGTCTGCAAGATCATATTGACTTTGGCCATCCTGCACAACATTTGTGTTAGGAGGAACCTCCTATTATATGAACTCGAACAAGAACTGCCTGAGGAGGAGGAGGAGGTGGATGGTGCCAGAGAAAATGAGGGGGAACATCCAAACACAGCTGCAGGAATGTGTCACAGACAGCAGATAGTTCAAAACGTTTTCAACGATAGTCACTCTAAACACATTGGTATGATATGTAATTAAACACCTCACTTCATCACTCTATCCTGCTCTGGTTACTTATTTCTGCATCATATGTTCTTTAGAATGTGAGTATTATCTCAGGGAGCATGTCACAAAGACAAATCTGACTTTTTCTGATGCAACATCACATGTGATGCATTTACAGCAAACATCACACATAGTTTTTGTAAAAAAAAATAACCAAAGCATATGACACACATCCACGTTGCCAACATGTTCTACTGTAGCACATGATACACAATTATGATATCTTCAATCATAAGGTAAATAAGTGCCTCATACATGAGGCAGTGGGTGTGAAATATCAGTAGTTACAGGAATGTATGAACAGACCCCTGACATTAGAAAGTGTGACATTTTCTATCTCTGCAATGAGCTTGTGTGACAGGAGGTGCCTCAATCCTGAAAATGAATAGCATGAGTGTCCCAGGTATGACAAGCAATGGTCACAGCACATGCCCTGCGCAGTCCATCCCTGGTAATAAGTCCTGCCACTGCCATGTGTTAAGTCTCTGTCCTCCCTTCTGTAGGGGGTGCTGTAAATGGACTATCTGTACCCTGGGAATCATCATTAACACTCACCCAGACTCCCATTATGACTCCTGTTTGCTTCCCTTTTCCATTTGGCATGCTATAGAACAACTACATTATCCTGCATGGACGTCAGGTCCCGTAATGCACTGTCTGGTAGTCGTTAACACCTGTAATCTTCTGTCCATAGCTTCCTATGTGAAAAGTCTGGCTGTCCCTTTATACTGGATTCTCTCCTCCAGGACTGTGAGAGACTGAAGCTGCACACACCTGTGAGCTCTCTTGTGCAGCCCAGCCATGTGACTCTGCCCTGGCCTTGCCATCCGTTGTCTAGCTTTGCATGTAGTCATTAGTGCCTAACAGTGACAGTGTGCTATGGCTGTATTCCAGGGTTTGTTACTGTGTCCCCAGCCCAACAAACAAGGTCTAGTCTTGTGTACGTAAGGATAATCCATGTTTGTGCCCTGAGGGTCCAGACACAGATTCGCTTCTGCCGCCACCTTACTATGGGAATTGCATGGTGACTAGCTGTGAGATGAATCTGCGCAGATGCACTGACGTTCCCTGTTGCTGTGGGAATTTCTGAGCCCTACCCTGTGTACAAACGTAGTGATGAGCCCTGCATGTTTGTCCATAGCTGACCCGTTACATATTTTTCCACACTAAAGTTGCTCTGTATTCATTCTTAAGTATTATCTGCTGTACCATAGCTACCCTATCCCTTTGTTTGCCTTTATCTGATCTTCTGCTTTAGGTCAAATCTGCCTTGCAAGATACTCTGTGAACTCAAGGATGGGCAAACAGACTCCTAACTAGCCCTGCACGAAACCGAAACACCATTGAGCCTAATACTGACACAGGGTACCCATGCCCATACACTTGAACTGGACACTTATGTGCAATGCACCTCTGAAAATATGTAAACATATGCAGCCAGGGCTGCAGGTCCACCACAGCCACAGGAGGAACATAGGTAATTTACATTAGTCAAACTGACATGTACATAACAATTTTATTATTGGAATTGAGGCTCAGTGTTGCATACACTGTACCTACAAAACATGTACAAGTGCCTGACATATGGGTAGTTTACACACAAGTCACCATGAAGTCGTAGCCAACAATTAATAACATGTGAGGGGTAACATATTCGACATAGCCCTCATCAGCCATCCTCGATCTTCCCTGGGTATTGTTTTTTGTGGGAAATGTAATGTCCCCAAAGTCAACCTACTATACATATCAAATGAGTCAAACACAAATCATGACTGTTGTACATCATTGATTGCCATCTGATGTTGATACCCATTTGATAGCCATTTGTAACACATTCATACATAACCATTACGCTAAATGCATTGCATGCGGTTCCATCAGAAGCACACATATATATTTGTAACAGTAAATTCACACACAAAACACACAGACCATGACTTATACTTTTATAGCGCAGCCTTGCCTCCCTTTATTTACGCAAAATCAGCACAAACTTACAAATTCCGTTAGAATTTCCTAACTTGGCGCTGCTTTTGCGTCAGAAAATAAAAGGAAATGCTGCACAAAGATAGTATAAATGTGGGCCACAGTTGCATGGTCTACCACATGTGGCCAAACACTATAACACACACTTTCAGGCCATACCATTCTATCTTCGTCTAGATACAGACTGCATGCAGGTTAAATATTTAAAATCCACGCAAACACAGTTTGAGTCAGAAATTTTGACACAAATGCATCGAAAAACCACACAAACACATACTAAACATCAATGGGTCCCAAGCGTTAATTCCACCTGCGCACTCCATGCATGCGGATATCCATAAAAATGATAGTTTTCCGGTAATGTGTTGTATTTTGCCGCACATGTAGGTTTTGCGACGAATATATTCACACAAACTACGTATGCGTCAAAAAATACACGCAAGATGGAAAACAGGGCGTAAAGGGGACAGAAAGTGATGTAATAGGAAATTCTGTGAACAAAAAATGGTACAGTGGGTGTACTTACACTTTCACTTTATAGTCTGTGATTTTTCTTGACTGTGTGGCTGTGTCATTGTGTTGCTCTTGTTTGGATTCTGTATTTTGTATCTTGTGGTGTCTATCTTTTGTCTTTTGGTGTATTCTATTTGTATATTGTACCTGTGTAAGTGTTTTTGTGCATTTTAGTGTTGTCTGAATTGTATTTGTACTGTGGGGTGTCTGTTTGGGGGTTAGATTATTTGGGTTAGTTGGAGTCTGTAATTTGGGTTTGTAAGTCTCTGTTTATTTTTCATTTTTCTTGTTAGAATTCTGTTCCATACCATGTCGGGAAGAGCGAGGCTGAGCCGCATGGGTGGGGAGGAGCTTGGGGCATTTGTGTGGCTGGTGTGCCACTTTCTTCCAATAATACTGTGGGCGGGGGCTGTGTGATACAGGGGTATCACAGGGAGGCAAGGCAGGCTGCGTTGGGTGAAGGTGCTCTTCCACCTGAAACGTGTGTTCAGCACCTCCCGGAACGAGCACCAGCTGAAGCATCACTGGGCTGACCTGGTGGCACGAGAACAGAACCTGCTGGACCACCTGGGTGTGGTAATCGGTGGCCCTGTTAGTGAGTATTACATTGATAAATGTGTACAGTAGAATGTTCCTGAGTGACAGTAGCAGATGTCTTGACATGCTGCATGCAATGTTTGTGGCCATGTGGAATGCAAGCAGAACAAACTGTTAGTGGACCAGTACTGAGATGTATTACACATGTTAATACATGTTACGAATGCAGTCCAGAGTTTTGTTGAGCCATGTCCGACTATTATTTAGGGCCATACGTACCAAGCTATCTATAACTTTCACAAACAGCCTAGTTTTCTGTTTTTTTGTGTTTACTTCATGTAAAATATTCTTTCAAATGCACAACCCAAATTTTGCCATTCTGCTATCACATTTCACAATTACAAAACAGGGTTTTCTAGTGACATTTAGGAATGAGCGTTTCTATCCTATTATTGAGTCTCAGGCAGCTAATTTCTTTTTTCCTGGGCACAAATGCTGGCACTAAGCAATTTAAGTTACCATCTATTTCAAGTTGGTGCTAACCCATTTGCAAAAGGGGAAGGGTCCCCATAGGATACCTTCCTCTTGTGGGTGCATGGCCAAAAATGTATTCTGAGCAGGAAGTTGTGCCACGGACCACTGACTGCTTCCAAAAATATTTTTCAGTCATAAAATAGGTTTTTGAAATACTTTCTATTTACCCCTGCTGAAATATGGCTGCACTTAATTGAATGTTTACATCTTAATATGAAAGCCGTCACAGACATGGTGGTCTGATGAGCCCAGCAGGCCAGCATCCGTGTGAGTGCCGCATTTCCAAGGGGTTTGCAAAATTAGACCTACCACATAATTATTCAAGAGGTAGGTAATTTGCTACCCCATTTTTGAATTGCAAACAGTGTCATTTTGACTGTTCTACCTCGGATCATCCAACTTGCTAATCGCTAGTTGCTATGTCTCACAATGTGTGACTCACAAAACCTGATATTGGTACATATGGCCCTGAGTGACACATTTCAGGTGCAATGACTACACCAGTGCCCATGCATTCTGTCAATGATGATCAGCTAAGACACTGTCAGCATACCATATTTCACAGTTTTGGGACAGCAAAGTGGGCTATCCATGTTTAGCTCTACATTGTCATCATTACACACATGTGATCCCTGCCATCATGTTGGCATAGGGGGCATATATGGCCTAGGGATACTGCCAATGGGGCATTTGTTACCTACATACAACTGTGCCACCTCTGTTATGGACCACTGAATGCACGATAATTGCTGACTGAAAACTGAACCACATGTCCATCTCACAGTTATTCATTGTTCCTTGATACACACGCCACTATACCTGAGTCACTTGTATTGCAGTGCACCAGGGAAGTGCCATTGCAATTGCCACCCAATTACAAATCATGACATGGAGTACCATATGAAATGGATTCGCCACAAAACCTTGTAGTCAGGTTTAGAACCACATGATTGTTAAGCCCAGTGCATGTGTGCATATGTGTGTCTATCACTCACTTAAGTGTCAGTGTCAATGCAAGTTTGAGTGGTATGTCTGTTGGAGTGTCTACATGCAAGATCTGCAGTATACTCATATAAAATGTCACACACTGTGATATGTTGTCCACACGTTTGTACAGTGATCAGACATTGAGCATATATCTCCTTTCCATGTCTTACAGGTGGACCGACCCCCTATACTATCGTGAAAGTGGCCCGATTTGAGGACCCAGACGTATCCAGTAAGTGTGAAAATGTCTGTCCTCTGTAGTGATTGCAGCTGTTGTGTGATTAACTCTTGTGTGTTGGATTCATTGCAAGATACGTTGAGCTGGGACGTGATCTGATATATAACCTGACTGGAGGTTGACATAGTGTCCCATGCAAGGGTGAGACATTCACAGGCATAGAGTCATATCTTGGGAGTTTTGTGCTGCACAATAGGCAGCAGCATGTGAACAAGGTGATTAGTAGCCACATGTAGGCCCACATTTGATTTGGAAGTGATCCAGTGTCAGAATATTGACAGCAAGTCATACCCTCATTTACACAAGACAGTGATGCATCAGTTTTCCACACAACATTGTGCATCCCTGTATTTTAATGTGTTAGACATGACAGCCCTAGGGTGGTCACCCCTAACTTTTTGCCTGCCTCCCTCCACTTTTGAGATACTGTTTTTGCTGGTTTGTAGACTCTGCGCACTTTACCACTGCTAACCAGTGCTAAAGTCAATATGCTCTCTCCCTTTAAACATGGTAACATTAGGTCAGACCCAATTGGGATATTTAATTTACTTATAAATCTCTAGTAGAGTGCACTATATGTGCCCAGGGCATGTAGATTAAAAGCTACTAGTGGGCCTGCAGCACTGATTGTGCCACCCACTTCAGTAGCCCCTCAACCTTGTGTCAGGCCTGCCATTGCAAAGCCTGTGTGTGCAGTGTTACTGCCAATTCAACTTGGCATTTAAAAGTACTTGCCATGCCAAAAACTCCCCCTTTGCTACATATAAGTCACCCCTAAGGTGTGCCCTAGGTAACTCCTAGGGCAGGGTGCTGTGTAGGTAAAAGGCAGGACATGTACCTGTGTAGTTTACATGTCCTGGTAGTGTAAAACTCCTAAATTCATTTTTATACTACTGTGAGGCCTGCTCCCTTCATAGGCCAACACTGGGGCTGCCCTCATACATTGTTTGAGTGGTAGCTGCTGTGAAAGGAGTAGGAAGGTCATATTTACTATGGCCAGAATGGTAATATAAAACCCTGCTGACGGGTTAAGATGGATTTAATATTATTATTTTAGAAATGCCACTTTTAAAAAGTGAGCATTTCACTACACTTAAATCTTTCTGTGACTTACAATCCATGTCTGGCTGTGTTTAGTTGACAGCTCCTTGTGCTTTCACTCAGACACACCCCTAACACAGGAAACCCAGCCTCACTTTCATACATCTGCATTTTGAATGGGTCTTCCTGGGCTGGGAGGGCGGAAGGCCTGCTCTCACACAAAGGACTGCCACACCCCCTACTGGGACCCTGGCAGACAGGATTGAACTGAAAGGGGACCTGGTGCACTTCTAAGCCAATCTTTGAAATCTCCCCCACTTCAGAGGCACATTTGAGTATAAAAACAGGTTCTTCTGCCCTACCACCACAAACACTTCCTGGAGAAGAAACCTGAACCAGAACCTGTACCCTGACAAGAAGAACTGCCTTGGCTGCCTAAACGACTCACCTGACTGCTTTCTGAAGAGGACTGCTGCCTTGCTGCTGCCCTGCTGTTTTGCTGTTCTCTTGCTCTGCTGCAGAAGTGCTCTCCAAGGGCATGGATAGAGCTTGCCTCCTGTTCCCCGAAGTCTCAGGACCAAAAAGACTTCTCTCCTGCAGTTGAAATCCTGGTGAGGCAAAAATCCAATGCACCGCCTGCCAAGAATGACGCACAGCCTGCTCGCAGTGAAAATTTCACTGCATGCCGAGTCCGGAATGACATAGCCCGACTTCACGACAGAAGATCGACGCAGCGCCAGCAACGCGACTGGAACTTCAATGCACAGCCCTACCGGATCGACGCAAGCCGACTCAGAACGACACCACCCGGCTTCTTGAGAGGAATCGACGCAGCGCCTGCCGTGCGGATTACAATTCCACGCATCGCCTACCAGAATTGACGCAGCTGCGGTGGCTTTGCTCCGCAAGCCAAGGATTCCATGCATTGTCCGTGGGGCGTCTGAGAACCCTGCAACCCTAAGAGGTTCAAAGTCCATGAGCCGGAAATCGACACAACGTCTTCCCCGCCTGGAAAAGAACAACGCAAGTCCGTGTGCAAAGGGGCGAAACCAACGCTCACCGTTTTCCACGCATCTCCTCCTCTGCGGTCCCTTGCAAGGATTGTTCAAAGCAAACCAGGTACTTTGACCTGCAAGAGACATTTGTTGTTCCTAGGAGAACTTAAGACACTTTTTATTGCTTTCACAGTAATCTTTTAACTCTAAAGACACTTGATATCACTTTCAGTGATATCCCTCCATTTGCTTGTTTCATCTTTAATTGTTTTGACCTGCATTAATCCAGACAAATATTATATATTTTTCTAAACACTGTGTGGTGTATTTTTGTGGTGTTATATTGTGGTATTGTATCATTTATTGCACAAATAATGTATACATTGCCTTCTAAGTTATGCCTAACTGCTCAGTGCCAAGCTCCCAGAGGGTGGGCACAGGCTAGTGGTTTAGATAGGAGAAGTAGGTTGGCGTGGCGGGTTATATTTTTACATCCTAGTTTGTGGGTGGGGGTTGATGTTGGAGCTTTTGTGTATTCTGTTAAAAATATATATATCCTATTTTAAAAAAATGCAAAACATATATATTTGTTTAGTATTAGTTAGTATCTGTTTGGGTAAGTATATGTTGTCCTATACGTGTTCCCGTCATATAAGGGGGGTGTGGGGTAAATGTTTAGAGTGTTTGATTAAATGTAGTAAGTAAGTTTAGCATAGGGTAGTTAGGGTCAGTTGTGGGTAATGTATAGTTAGGATAGATTAGGTAAGTATAGGTGTGTGACATAGTTTTAAGTTATCTTTTATACATAGTTAGTAAAGTTTTAGGTACTCCTTTATGGCATGTGTCGTATGCTTGGGGATCTGGGTCTTTGCATGAGTGCACAGTGCCACATTTCTGTTGGCCTGTGTATTTCATTCTGTATCCACATCCCACTCTTGACATGTTAATTCCCACTTCCAACTGAACCGTCACATTGGCAGCTACAATAAAGCTAAATCTCTATGCTTCTGCCATCCATTGTACCCACCACTTAAGGTGACTATGGTTCCCATGTATTGAACAGGTAGGTGTGATTTTGAAGCTGTCATTGTTTGTGTCCTGTGTTTGAATCTTGGGCACTGTGGGACGTCTGCCTGCAGCCTGATGTTCATGTGAACCCTGATAAACTGAGTGGTGTCAATTTCTTATGAGGTTAAGAATGCAAAATGTACACCTACGGGTTTAAATTCTACTCCCAGCTGACGTCATTGGCCAAACACTCTTATACAGCCATTCCTGTTGTACATTGTAGGTGTGGCATGTATGTTTTTAATCAAATGTCACATACACAATGATTGTCTTGTTGGGGATGTGGCCAGCATGGAGTTTAATATTGTATATACCTTGGGCCTGAAATATACTATTTGTACACAACATTTTCCTCATTTTCTAACCCAACAGTAGCGCAACTATACAAATTACAATAATATTTTGTACGTTTGTGCTGCCTTTAATTCCGAAATGAGGTACAGGCAGCACAGATTATTTGAAAATTCTGACCGTTGTGCATAAATAACTGCCCACATTATTTCGGCACTCTGGTATTGACACTCTGTGACCATTGACATGTTACATGCAACACAAATCTCCTGCAAGGTAGATGTGTTACAATACATAGAGACAAAGTGGTTGTGTAGGTGCTGTTTATTTTAAAATGCTGTAGTGCAATATTTACATTGTCCAGGTTGGTGAACCCATTAGTGTAAAGCAGTCTATTGTGAAGCAACACAAGTGCAAGGTTGAGGGACATTACATTTGACATGCTGAGATGAAGTGTCATTCAGTGCAAAGGAACATGAATTGCCAATTGGGTAGTGAGAGACAATTGCAGTCCATAGTGGTAAGGTTAACAGTGTGTGGGTGAAGAGTGCATGTCACCAACTGTAGCAACAGTGGCATATTGTCAAGCACAGAACAAAGGAAAAAAGTGCCCATGTGACATGGGCTGGTGCTACTGGGTACTCCTACGGGTGATGATGATCTGTTACACATCTTCATCCTCTGATGTGTGTGTCGTCTTCTCTGCCCTTAATGGTGGTGGTTCTTAGGTTTGAGGGGGCAACGCACACTTCAGTGGTTGGAGAAGTGAATTCCAAATTCCCGGCAGCTGCCATCTGTGTAACTAGATATGGCATAACTGCAGCAAGGAGGAGCTGCTGACTATTGAGTATGGCAGCAACATCCCTGTGGTAGGCAGCCATGTCTGCCCTGAGGGAGTCCAGCTTGTGGTCATGCATGCAGCTGCAAGATTGGGAGGGCAGGTGTTGTTGCAACTCCCTCACATCAGTGGTGAGGTCCTTCACACACTGTTGGACTCCTTGCAATTGTGAGTGGGTGAGTTGTATGGCTGCTGACAGTTCTGCGGATGTCATCATGCACTTGTGCATCCCCTCAAGGCTGGCTTCCATAGTTTGCATCCCCACCTGCACCTCCTTGGCCAGATCCCGCTGAACTCACACAACTGTCCTCTCAAAGGTGGTCCCAGTGTCATCAGGGTCCTCAGCTGTGTTTGAGCTGGCAGGTTGTACAATGGGGTGGTGGGTGGGTCCTCTGGGATGGCTGCTACATGTGTGTTCCTCCTTGCGACTGGAGGTGGTGTCTGCAGGGTTCCCAGAACATCTTGGAGGGTTTCCTGGCTGATGGTTGTCAGCTGATCATCCATGACATCAGGGTAGTCTAGGGCAGGCAGATCCACAGGAGAGTCATCGTCCTCTGCAATGATATATTGTACAATTAGTGTGTCTGTGTTGTGGGAGTTGTAATGTGACGTTACGGACTTCCTACTGGTGGTACGTTATAATCTGGTTTCCTATTCATTGTTCCTGTCATTAATGTTTGCAGTCTCTCAGGCCTATGCCCCACCTTTATATCACATGTAGTGTGGGCAGTTTGGGGATTTTTCTGTGTCACATTTGCTAGGTGTGCTTTCTGTCCAAATTGTGGCTTGCCACCTTCTTGTCCTAATCAACCCTCCCTCTGCTACCATTAACATGGTGAGGCCTCGCAAGCTTGTTGGTGTGCTGATGCCAGATGCACCACACATAAAAATTTGGCCCCGTCCCAGTCTATCATTTTTCACATACATCTATACAGTGCTGAGAACTAGCACAATACCACGTATTGCATTTCCATGCAACAATACAGGTGTCACCATTGGTAATTTCTCATGTTGATGTTTGCAAATGTGTGCTACGTTGCATTGCACTGATGGACCATGGCAGAGTTCCATTTCCCCTTTGACTGTGCGGGTCTGTTTTCCTAGCTAAACACATATGTCCTCCCTCTCAATGCAGTTGTCTAAGCACTGTGACACCTGAGATGTTGCATGGTGGCATTGCAGCTATTGTGATACAGGTGCCAAAGTAGACCCTAGAATGGGCAGCATGGGTATGAGATTACTGCTGTGTACTTCATAATGTATGTAACAGTGCTTGATGTTTATTGAGTCTATGGACATGAGCAGTTGACAGGAGTTGCACTTGGATAGGGATTGATAGGGATTGATCACATAATCATACTGATCCCTCAGTTTAGGTGTGTTTGAGCCATGGGCACCTAACTGGCATGTCCTATTTGACCAGCACACACAGCACAGGTAGTAGTGGCAGGTGTTGCCAATGGTAAATGCCGTTTGAGCCAATGGCCTGAGACTGGTCATTGTCCCCTAACTTACATTCTGACAATACCAGCTGTGCTGTGACAGCAGACCAGTTTTACGTTCTTCCCTACCCTCCTGTTCTGCTTCAGCATTTCCAGCAGCCTTGGCATGGCGGTATACCCCCATGCAAAGGTTGTTGGTGTTGTGTTGTGCTGTGTCCCTGGATACCCCTGCACAGCTCATGCACCCATGCTGTGCCCCTTTGCCCTTTCCACTGCCTGATTTTCAGGGCTGACATGCATTGTATAGTAGGTATGTACCTCCCCCTTCTTGCGCCTGACGTTTAGGATTGTTTTCGTCCCCCATGCAACTTACCCTGCATATTTGTTGTTTCCTGGTAGTCAGTGCTGTCCAGTCCTGCAATTCCTGTGACAATCTCCTCCGGGATGATGGCTGCAACCATCTCTTCCATCTCATCCAGGTCCTGTTGCGGTGCTGGACTCCCAACACCGGTCTGCAGTGCTGCCTTCCTGATCCTTGCCATTTTCTCCTTTGTCCCATGCTTGCAGTCTTGCCAGCGTTCCTCTCTATCCATGACCCACCAAGTAAACTCAGTCACCTTCTCCTGCTGGCACACACTCCACAAACTTTGGTAGATCTTCAGATGGGGGCCAACAGACTGTCACAGGACAGTCACCCTCCCCTTAGACACAAGCAAGCTTGACTATGGCAACTCCCTCAACACCGGCACCTCAACTAGAAACATAAAAAACCCACAACTTATCCGGAACATCACCGCCAGACTCATTCTGGACCTCCCATGAAAAGAACACATCTCCCAACACCTGAGGAACCTCCACTGGCTACCGGTCGAGAAGTGAATCACCTTCAAGCTACTCACCCACACGTACAAGGCCATACATAATGCAGGACCAGCCTACCTGAACAAACATGTCTCCTTCCACACCCTCGCAAGATCCCTCAGTTCTGCCCAGATGGCCCTGGCCAGCATCCTTTGCATCCGCAAAACCATCGCTGGAGGACGATCCTTCACCTACATTGCAGCAAAGAGCTGGAACTACCCCTCCCTGCACCTCAGACAAAGCCCATTGTTCACCATCTTGAGGAAGAACCTCAAGACGTGGGTCTTCGGATGAGGTCCCTTCACTCCCCCCTAGCGCCTTGAGACCCTCACTGATGAGTAGCCTGGCTTTACAAAAACTGATTGATTGATTGATTGATTAACTGATCAATACAGTTGTATTGCCGATGAAAAGAACAGCTGATTCACCCATAACATAAAGATCCCAAAATGCTTATTCCAAAAAGACTATTAAAAACCTATGCACATGGGGAACACCAAGAAAATCCAATAGCAATGGTTATATCCAGGAAGGAACAATAATGCCCTAATTATCCAAGGCCATATAATCAGCTACAAGTTGTTCCGGCTTTGAGACCTTATTAAAAGGGACACTTAGGGGGTCATTCTGACCCTGGCGGTCATTGACCGCCAGGGTCAACGACCGCGAGATCACCGCCAACAGGCTGGCGGTGCTCTCAAGGGCATTCTGACCGCGGCGGTTTGGCCGCGGTCAGAAAGGGAAAACCGGCGGTCTCCCGCCGGTTTTCCGCTGCCCTAAGGAATCCTCCATGGCGGCGCAGCTTGCTGCGCCACCATGGGGATTCCGACACCCCATACTGCCATCCTGTTCCTGGCGGTTCGGCCGCCAGGAACAGTATGGCGGTATGGGGTGTCGTGGGGCCCCTGGGGGCCCCTGCAGTGCCCATGCCAATGGCATGGGCATTGCAGGGGCCCCCGTAAGAGGGCCCCACAAAGAATTTCAGTGTCTGCTTAGCAGACACTGAAATTTGCGACGGGAGCAACTGCACCCGTCGCACCCTTCCCACTCCGCCGGCTCCATTCGGAGCCGGCTTCCTCGTGGGAAGGGGTTTCCCGCTGGGCTGGCGGGCGGCCTTCTGGTGGTCGCCCGCCAGCCCAGCGGGAAACACAGAATCACTGCGGCGGTCTTCGGACCGCGGAGCGGTGTTCTGGCGGGGGAATTCTGGCGGGCTGCCTCCGCCGCCCGCCAGAGTTAGAACGACCCCCTTAATGTTCTAGAGAATTGTTGGTTTGGAGCCCTGTATGCCTCGGAAGAACAGGGAGCTCCTATAAGAAAATGTTTCAAAAAGTAGAAAGAAAAGAAGATGAGAAAAGAACCACAGCCAATGTTTGTTGTCTAAGAAGAGAAAAAGGCAACCCATTGCAGCTGTTAGTACTTTAGACTTTTAGGGAAAGTGTAATGGTTTAGCCCACAGTCACTTATTAGCAGGATGTATTGGGTAAGAGGAAGTAGAATATAATAAACCTTAATTCAATGTTTTGGCTTGGAATCATTCATTAAATAGGCCAGTATTGTAGGAAATGTGATGTTGCTGGAAAAATATGGTGGTATGTTCCTGTAAGGCCCCTTTGTGTATTAGAGGAACCATGTAAAAGGTTAAGAGTGGATCTAGTAAGACTACCTTTTTGTGGCCAGGTTTGACTATGCTATCAGTATCAAAGCCTATTCTCTTACGACAACTAAATACAGTACAGATCTCTAACGCTATCTTAACCATTTCCCATAGAAATCCCCCTGGATAAGGACATACATTTAGGTCTCACACAATGGCTTAAATATGTACCCAACTAGGGACTTAACAGATAGGCACTTCTATCTATCATCTTCAAATATATGGCCTGGTGAAGCACCATAATTTAAACCTTAAACTTAATCTCAAGAACTTATTGGGTCAAATTGCTTACCATAGCATTGCTTGCAATTCCATATCCGGAGCAAAAAAACATTGAATTCTCCCATTTCGAACGTCTTGTTAAATGGAAACCCAGAACCTTCTTAGAAATGGGTAAACAGCTCTGGGAGAGTGAGTGTCGAGAAGTATCTGTTAGAATATCTAAGTCAATTACTAGCCTGTTTAGGGACATTTTGAGAAATTCTATGGAACAGTGCACAAAGAAACCAAAAAGAAGAAAAAATAAGTCATGACAGACTGTCAAAAAAGAGAGCGTTCCAACCGGGGGACTAGGTTTTGTTGCTACTGCCTACCTCTGAGAATGACACATTGAGTCAATGGCAGGGATTTTCTAAGGTTCTAAAAGATGACTCTTGTTACATTTTGGGGAGAGTTAGAAGACAGATGAAAAGTAAGTCTGATTTATTATGGGAATTTGTGTCAAAAAAAGGGAAGACCCAGTCCTGTACAACTAAACGCAGCAAGTCTTAATGATTCCCAAGATCAAATGGAATGTCTAGACAAACAACTGGGAATAAAAGATAATACCAAGGTAAAAAAAAGTTACCAGCATTTTTTCACTATAGCCATGTAGCACTCATGTGATTTATCACTCTATAGTGACGGAGTCTGGTAAATTTGTGAGACTGAAATCTTGATACTACAGGCAATGAGAGCAGCTACTCAAGAATAGGCACAGAAGATGTTAGAAATGGGAGCAATTAAAGCATCTAATAGTAATTGGAATTAGTGCTAATACTACAACCTGATGGTAGTATTGACTTTAGATAACTTAATACATTTTCCAATTTTCATACCTATCTTCTGAGTCGCATTGATGGAATGATGCAAAAGCTAGAATCATCCTGATATATAACCACTTTAGATTTATGTAAGGGATATGGGCAAATTCCCCTTTTCTGAGGAATAAAGACAAATTGATGTTTTAAACTCAGGCAATCTGTAGCATTTCACTGTGCTGCCCATTGGCCCTCAAGGGACCCAAGCCACCTTTCAATACATAATGAATTCACCTTTCCAACTTCATCAAAAGTACATAGTAGCCTATATTGATAATATTGTTATTTACAGTCCTATAGAGCCACAACATGTAGATCATATCAGGAAAGTACTCACTATTCTTAATAAGACTTGTATATAAGTTAACAAAAAGAAAAATAAACTGGCTGGGGTAGCGCACTTGTGAGCAGGAGGAGGGGCCAGCCGCCAAACGTCAGGGCAAGGAGCCCTTTAAAAACATTGTCGCGCTCCCGCTGCCGCGGGTAGCGCACTTGTGAGCAGGAGGAGGGGCCAGCCGCCACACGTCAGGGCAAGGAGCCCTTTAAAAACATTGTCGCGCTCCCGCTGCCGCGGGTAGCGCACTTGTGAGCAGGAGGAGGGGCCAGCCGCCACACGTCAGGGCAAGGAGCCCTTTAAAAACATTGTCGCGCTCCCGCTGCGCGGGCGGCGCCCGGGCGAAGCCCGGGCCAAGGGCAGGCCCGTCCTAGCCAGTCATTGCCAGGAAGAGCCAGGGCAGGGCCACCCCCCTAATAATTTGAACGAGGTAGGCTCAAATGTGATGCCCCTTAAAAGCAGTGCGCCTGGGTCTATTTAAGTACAAACAATCTTACCCATATCGCACTACCTCCCAATTAGGGCCTATCGGCTTCTGGAATTTATTACCCAAGGCATTCATAACTCCCCCTTCGCGCACCATTTATAAACGTCTTTGAGGCAAATAGCTTACCAAGATGGGGAAAAGGAAAGCTACCAGTAATCCTACTGAGCAGGGAAGGGCAAAAAGAGCACCTCGACACGCGGCCGAAAATTGTACGCTCACCCAAATTGACGATCTTATAGAGGAAGTGGAGAGTTTGCTAGCCACGAAACCCTCAAAATCTCGTAGGAAAGATGCTTCTTCCTCCTCTAATGTCATAAAATCTTTCTTCGCTCCTGTACACAGAGATTCGCAGATATCTATACCCCAAGGCACCAGCACAGAACTTAGGAAGTTAGAAATTTTAAAGAATCCAACAGAGAGCCCTAACTTAAATCTGCCTAACCAGCAAGATGGTGTACCCCCCCTGCCAAACTGCAATAACCGCTTCTTAACCCTTGTCCTACCATCGCCAGCTGAATTAGAGAGAACCATCTCAAGGGAAATTGAGAAACCAATCCCAGTCATAGCCACTCAAGATGAACATCTAGCTGTCTTCCAGCTAGTACAGATAAGAGATGAAATTTTAAGCCTTAGAGAGCATCTTACATCTTTTACTCATATGATATATGAGAAGCTGGACGGCATATCTGCAGTAATTGGGGATATAAGGAAGATACCACAAAAATTAGACCTTAATTCCTTACCAAAGTCAGTTGAAATACCGGAAACACCCATCCCACAGAGGCGTAGGCGTCAAAGGGTCGAAATGGTAACACAGACTACTCAGGGGGGCAATAGCGCACCTCCTGCAGCGTGTGTTCGTAATAACTACAATCCACCCTTGGACACAGGGAATAATTGGAAGGTGCACAGAGAAAGACACCTAGATACAAGCTCCAAATGCCCCTTGGGAAATAACCTCCAATGCCAGACTAGACCTAACGTCTATGATATTTACATAACAAACGTCCCGAAGCTAAGTAAAGATCAATTTGAGCAAGGGGATTCCCTTAAAAATAAAGTTATACATTGGATAAGAAGGACAAAGAAGTGTAGATCCATTATAAGGGACGATATAGTCATTGCACAGAGACTTATAAAAATAGGTTCAACATCAGATCTCATAGGGATAAAATTGACCAGTCAGAATCTAGTTAAGGGCCTTTTGGCACTTGAGGAAAGAATGAGACCGGGCACCTCCTCCCAAATGACACTTGTTCACAAACTTCCGCAATCATTGACAAACCGGTCTCCACAAGAAATAAATAGTACTATAATGGCCCAATATTCTTGCCCGCAGAGAAGGGATCGAAAGCAAACCCATACTTCAGACATAGATTGACGCGAAGTTTCTGCCGTTGAAGTTCCTGCCGTTGAAGTTGGGAGCAATGGCATACCCAATCCCGACTCTTATACTACAAAAAATGACTTACCTAATATCCTGGGAGCAGAGCCTAATACTTATTGTAGTGGCTCGCCAAAGGAAAAGTCCCAGCAAGAAATAATTTGTACATATGAGACTAGGGAAAATCTACCAGAGAATGGGCATGACCATGACCCACCGATTAAGATTCTATCCTGGAATGTGGCAGGCCTGACTCAGAAAATAGCTAATCCTGACTGGTGCAGACTTATAGATCAACACCATATCATTTTATTACAGGAGACCTGGGCGCAATCTGTAGTAAATAGAGAAGGCTATTGGACCTTCCAGAAGGCTGCATTACCATCACCATCAGGTAGGGCTTCAGGCGGCCTGATAATTTGGTTAAAACACGACTTGTTCCCAAAAGTTAAAGAGATAGTATCCCCTTTGAGGGATTTATTAGCCGTTGCAGTTGAAATTAGTACTGTTAAAGGTCTTGTTAACATAATAATTGTAAATTTATATATTAGACCTGGCACCCAAAGGACCCAGACCATCCAGATGAGTTCAATAGTAGAATTTCTTAACTGTTTACCTATTGGGCGGGGTATAATGGTTGCGGGCGACTTCAATATGCAATTGAACCGCGGAGATGGCAATCAGCAAGAGGGATCCCAGTTCACAGACTCATGGGATAGATCAGGGCCGGTGCAAATTACATCTAAGAAAGAAGGAGGAGCCTTAGACCTACTGGAAGACCTAATAAAAATAAAGGGATTAAGAATAGTAAATGGGAATACCAGATCAGACAATCCGGCGTCACCTACATATAGGAGAGGTGTATATACTAGCCACCTGGACTATGTCTTAGTAAATGACGCCCTCTGGAAATCCCTAACTGACATGATAGTTCTCCCTCGCATTGATAGTGACCATCTAGCCTTAAGCACCTCCTTTTCCACTATCTTATTTAGTTCCAAGACACTTTCAACGTGGACTTCAAATAGTGCCCTCATTAGGACCAATGACCGTAAAAATGTGAAATGGGATCGGGTTGAAAGTGATGTAAATTTCCAGCTAGCGATCTATAGAACAGTTGCAACAACACTTTCCCCCCTGAAACATACAAATATCAAATTGGTTGATTTGGTCTATCTTCATAATATCTTGGCCATCCGACTAAAACCACACTTTCAAACGGTAAGGAGGCGGACAGAGACTGTGATTGAAACCTCTAGGTGGTTCTCCAACTCCTGCCGTCAAGCTAAGATACACTTACTGGGAGCACTTAAGGAAGGGAATTTAAGAGAGATAAGGAAGAGCAGGACTGTATACAAAGATGTACTTAAAAATGCAAAAAAAGAATGGGCGAATAGGAATTGGAACAAGATGGTTGTGGCGCTCCAGGAGAAAGATCTTAACCTATTCTGGAAATTAGTGTCAGATAAGAGTAGCCCTCAAGAAATGGAAAGTTACCCTGTCATCCAGCCAGAAATTTGGATGACGCACTTTTCAAATATATACAGAAAACCACATACCAATAGCACTATTACACCCCTACTAAAACCTAATGATCCTGTTGGCAATACCCTAACGTGGGGGAGTACAACACCACCCAAATTTGACCTGGACTTATTCTCCATAAAAGAAACAACAGAGGCTCTCCAATCCACACGCAAGGGAAAGGCCCCTGGTCTTGATGGTATCCCAGGAGATTTATATCTTTCTCGTCTGACAACGTGGTCATTGTATCTAAACGCACTTAGTAACGAAATACTGAGGGGGGGAGGACTCCCTACTACATGGCAAGGAGCAGTTATAGTCCCTATTTACAAGAAAGGGCCAAGGGAACAACCTAACAACTATAGACCTATCAGTCTTATTGATGTTAGCCAAAAAATCTTCGCTAAGCAAGTGCTGAACAGATTACAGACATGGATAGATGATGCCCAAATTCTCTCAGAATCCCAGGGAGGCTTCAGAAGAGGAGTGAGTACAATAGACCAGGTATTTAGGTTTAACCTCCTCTGCTGGAAATACCTGTCATTCAACAAAAGTCAACTGTATGTAGCTTTTATCGACTTAAAAGCTGCTTTTGACATGGTACCTCGGGATACATTATGGGAAGTTATGGAGAGTTATCAACCCAATAGCGAACTACTAAGACTGATTAGATATCTCCATGAAGGGACTTACGCTCATGTACGTTGGTCAGATAGTGGCGACCTAACGGAAGCCATACCCGTCAATAGAGGGGTTAGGCAGGGCTGCATCTTGGCACCAACACTATTTAACCTCTACATAAACGGTGCTGTGGACCAATTGCTACACTGTAATCATGATGCCCCTAGATTAGCTGGAACCCCAGTCCCTATTTTAATGTTCGCTGATGAAACCTTACTAATTTCAAGAACACCTATGGGCTTGCAAAATGAATTGGACACTTTTTATAATTTTTGCTCTAACAGAGGACTTGAAATTAATTCAACAAAATCTAAGTTTATGGCCTATAACCCACACAAACTATTTAGGGGGAAAATGATGATAGCAGGCCAACCAGTGGAGAGAGTCAGACAATTTGATTATTTGGGGATTAGGTTAAGTGACGACCAACGTTGGTCGGCACAGATTAAGAAGAGTCTGACAACACTTAGGCAAAGGTCTATAGTGATAGCTAAGAAAATATCTAATACTTGTGAAGGGGAGATAACACCTGCCATCACCGTTTACAAATCAGTGGCAGTAGCGGCCTCAATTTATGGTGCCGAGCTTTGGGGTCATACCAACTCTAGGTGTCTGACCACTGTAGAAAACCGGTTTATTCGAAATTTCCTAAAGTTGCCGATGAGCACCCCTCTCACTCCACTAAGATTTGATTTAGCCCTAAATGAAATACACAATGAAATTGCATTAAGACCCCTAATGTATTGGATTAATCTTTGGTCCTCAGAGGACCGGTCCATTCTCCATAAAGCACTAGATGAATTTCTTGCAAATGACAGCGTATTAAAGATCCCTTGGTTCAGATACATCAGAGATACGTGTAAATTTCTTAAAATGGAGGAGGTGTGGAGTGCTCCCCACAATTTGGCAAAGGGAACAAAGGAACGTGTAAAAAGGTGTTACTGGGAGAGCATTCTGACCCAAATTTGGTTAAAAAATCATGGTAGTCTGACTTTGCAGTTCTTAGACCATAAATGTAGTCCCAAGTTCGAGGCCTATATGGATAATGTAAATCCTCCATATACCAAAACACTATTTATTAAATTTAGACTAGGGACTCTTCCGCTTAAGTCATTTACAGCGCAATGGAGACCGGAGGACTGCAATTCAATATACTGCCATCATTGTCAAAAGACAAAAGAGTCACTCGCGCACTTTATGTTTTTCTGCCCTAGATATTTGGTACCTAGGAAAAAGTGGATTGCTCCACTATGTAGGGCTATTGGGATAAGGGAATGGAATACGGCATTACGACTCCTAACAACTGATACAAATGATAAAATAGTTTTTTCTGTGGTGGGATATCTGCGAAGTGCATGGTTACTAAGAACAAAAGAACTATTATAAATGTGTAATTTTAATACATTGGTTCTAGACTATATTCACTTAATACATCAGTTTTTAACCGGATGAACCTAAAACCTAAACGGTCTGGATTTTAGTTTAAAGAATAATGACGATTTGTATGTTTTATAAATATATGACCTCACTATTTATTTAGGGTTCTTAAAAAAAAAAGTAAATTATGCAATTTTCTTCTTTTATCTCGGATAACAGAGACAAATGTTAAAATTGGTCACTCAGCGGCAAGGTTCTTGTAAAATACACAGGTGACACGAACTAGAATTCTGATAATCATGTGCTTCTAATGTCTTGATTTTAGATTATATGTAATTAGTTTGATAAAATTTTAATTAATTGAAGTTAAATTTTAACAACCTAATACTTTTATATGTCTTTGAGATTTCGTAAAAACAAAAAATGTTTAAAAATAACGTTGTCTATACATTCTTAAAATTTTTAAAGTGCTATGCTTCTTAATCATGTTATGTCTTGTATTGTTTACTTTTATGGCTTATAGCCAAAATAAAGTTATATATGGATATATGGAACTGGCTGAAATCATATTGTATATCTGATTTACCTAGCAGGACATGGGTTAATAAAATCACAGGAAGAGAAAGTAATAGCAACAAAAAATGTCCCCTTTCACAGGACAAGAAAGATCAT
Organism: Pleurodeles waltl; assembly: GCF_031143425.1. Lineage (NCBI taxonomy): Eukaryota > Metazoa > Chordata > Amphibia > Caudata > Salamandridae > Pleurodeles > Pleurodeles waltl. The sequence goes on along the minus strand of NC_090438.1, from coordinate 880,725,238 downwards.
TGAGTATTCTTACATCTTATAAGATATTAGATATTAGATATTAAGATATAAGATATTATCATAAGTGAATCCTAACTAGCTACTTCATTGACAGAACTACTCAGAAAAGAAAACACTCCTAACAATTCTTAAAACTTCAAAAAGGGAAGCATGCTAAGTCTTTGGAAAAATAAATGAACAATTCATCAAAAGTCTGTTTTAAAGTTCCCATATTAATGTATTTTCTTTTTTTATTGTAGTCCAAACAGATGCTTTTAGTAGGTTTAGGGGACAGTACTATCATAAAAAGATTCAAACTGAAGGTAGAAGCATATCTTCTTTATTAGTAGAAGGTTATACTCTAAAGAGGCCAATTACTCATTGATAGAGAAAGAATGCTTGGTGCTGAGATATTATTTTGAATGATGGGTATTCCGATGGTATACTCATCAGGCCACACTTATTTGACTGGCAAAGAACAAACAAACAAACTAAACAATGCAAAATTGTTAAGGCTGTTACAACATTCAAACTGCAGGCCTATCATAGATGAGGCAAAGACCAAAGCAATGTGGACTTCCTATCACAATAATAATTACAAAAGGTACCAGCAGCTGGAGCTTCCCATTAGTCTGGATGAGCTAGAAAGAGAAACAGAACAACATCAAGCCTGAATAGAAAAGGAAGAAGGACAGACAGAAAGGATAGAAAAGGAAAATAGACTAAAAAGGGATATGTTCTATGAACAGAAAAAGGAGGAGCTTGAAGAGTATGAAGGAGGAGAGATTTGATGACAAGAAGGATACGAGAGAAGAATGGGGACATGAAGGAATATGTACACCAAAAATCATAACAGAATTCGATGGCCTACAGGTCACATAGAAGAGGAGGACAACCTACAAAGAGAGTGGGAGGAAAAATACCCAGAAGCAAGGTCAGAGGAATAACGGACTCATCCAGTGGCAACCAAGATGAAAATGCCCAACAAAATCCTGGAGGACTGTGGCTCTGCCAGTTGGGTGTGTTGCCTAGGGGAAGTGGGTAAAGAGAGTCTTGAAGGATCATGGAGTGGCCACAGCAGTTTAATCCTCCCTCTGAGCAAAGTAATGACTTAAAAACATCCTGGTGGCATGTTGCATAGAAGGAGCCTGGACTCCTAGAACTAATGGCTATGGAAGTTTCCCACCTGATGGAGTACAAATAGTTATAAAGTTCTGACAGTGAAGGAAAAGAATACTGCTTTTGAGTTATTCGATCCTGTTTCATTTTCACTATTGGGTTAATTTTATATATATATATTGCTCATCAGGATCTTTCCGGAAGGAAGTGAAAATTCCACATTTCAGACTTATTGAGTGAAGAATACAAAGGAGGCTCAAATAGAAGAAAATGTTATTTTATCAAAATATTTTTCTGCACTTTACCTGATACCTTGTTCTGTTCCTTCTAAGGAGTGCTGCTTTGAGGTAAATTGTTGATTGTGCCCTGAAAAAAAAGAGACAAGCGCTATCAGTGGAGTCTGAGAACTTAATTGTAGTATTGAGACAATACATATATGTGGGACGATTCCCAAATAGTTCATTGATTGTATTATTATTGTGATTGTATTAAGAGATGACAGGGTTGTAAGGGATTCTCACCATCTTCATCATCAGAAGAAAATGGTTCAACCAAATGCAGAAGATATATGAGAAGGACATGGACATTTTAGAGAACCCTAATGCAATACAAAAGACATTGAAGTGATCCAACAGAGGGTTATAATCCATCCCAATCCATGATCTGGTATGTATCCTTCCTTGTGGAGGGTAGTACTTCCAGGTTAAGCTAGTAAGTGACAATATATAACCTCATAATACCCATAACTCTTTGACTGGCAACTATGCATTTTGTTTATTTCTCTGCTGTTCTACCAGTTGATACCCGTCACTCCTCTCTGTGCATCTTTTATTGTGTTTGCTGGTCCTTTGGGTCCCATTTTCATGTCCTTCTGCAACTATGTTACCTAAATATGCTGCACCTAATCCTGTTCAGCAAAATGTGGCATGCTCTCCTCTCCTACTCTGAGTTTACCATATAAATTGTATCTATGCTGTGGGCCATGCCTCACCCGCAAACTACAGTGGTGAGTATGCCCCACAGTGTAATAAATTTAGTAAAGTTGTGCTCTTAACATCACTGTATCTAATGTTTATTGTGTCATACCATTGATTGTGGATGAGTACAGAAAGAATGGTGGTTTCTTCTGAAATCTGCAGTGCTACTACAGTGTTTCTCACTTCCATTCTTGAATGTTTCCCCTAGAATCTTATGCATTGTGCTTGTTTACAATTATGTACTTGCACTCTGACTCAGTGAGGCACCGGGTAGGTGTTGGTATCCATATTCCACATCCTGAAGATCACTCACATATCCATACTAAGGCACACTCTAAATTAATTGTTTACTGCTTTTAAGTCCATGGAAGGAACCTATTCCAGCCTATTCTGGCTTTTACCTCCTCTGTGTCCACAGAAGTATGTTATTCCCAGTAGAAGAACCATTGACTGAATACTTGCTGAGGCCTGAGATAAGCATCTATATGCATCTTAAATTATTGACAAATATGCACAGACATATGTATCCTGCACACTATCTACTGAACCCCAAACAAATTAGGAAAAATGGCCAAGACATCAGGACTTGTAGGTATAAATACAGCACCAGCACAGGGACGCACTGTTGTTTGACCCTGGGGACAGACTAGAAGTCCCAAAGCCTTCCTGGCATACAAAGGGCTCACCAGTGCCTCGCAGCCCAGGACATTCCTGGGTGTTCACCAAGGGCAAGACAAGTCCAAGACTGGGTCAGTCTTTGCCCACCATTGCCTAGAAAAGGCTGCGCTGGGCCACCTGCTTGACATCTTCAATTAAGAAGGTAGGCGACTGTGGCAAGAATTCTCTTTTCATTTTGGCATGTGACTGACTATTGAGAGCCTGCCTCAAATTTCGAGTATATTAGGCAAGTGTGTGAGACTGACTTTGTATTAGGTGGAGGTCTTGGATAGTCCTGAAACTCAAACCCAGATCCGTTGCCCCGGCAACTGCCAGCCCATTCATTTTTTTATTTGGAATGGGTAAGCATAAAGTACCAGTAGGTGCTGATAAGTTTGCTGCTAACAACATGCTCAATGAGTTTCTGCAGAGGGCAGTAGGAGTGCTTGACAAAGAAATCAAGTCAGCTAAGAGACTGCTTTCATTGCTCTCCCCTGTTCAGAATGCAGAACTGTGTGGAGAGGTCTCAAGCCAATCTCAACCTATTGATAGTAGTAAAACACCACAGGCTACTGCCCGTTCTGAGCTAATTGTCTCCCTAGAAGTCTTCACAGTTCAATTTATCAGCAATAATGTCAGAGGGGAGAGGAAACGAGTTGACAAATGTACTAAGGCTAAGCGCTCTGGACTGTGGCGAATATTGTATTGGAGACAACAGAAAGGAGTACTAATGCCTCTATTATAAACATATATCTGACGCAGGAGAACAGGAGTGAAGATCATCACCCAAAGGAAGTGTTGCAGAGCAAAGAGAACAAGAATCACACACCTTATATACCCAAAGAACAGGAAGTGACCGGCAGGAAGTAAAAGACAACATATTGGATTTTATGGTGATCTTATTTAATCCAGGGACAAAAATCTTTCGTCTTTTTAGGTACGAAGAAGAGGGGAGCCCCCGCAGGAGAAGAAGATGGTGTAATAAGACCACTCTGTAGATTTTCTTAAACATAGTCCTTGAGAAACTTTTTTCTGCTTCAGTGAGAGAATACATTCTTCCAAAAGGAACAATTGCTCCAGGTTCCAGGATAATGGTACAATCATAGTCTCAGTGTGGAGGTAGAATGGGCTTTGATGGTTTTTGAAATACGTCTATAAATTCCAGATGTTGACTTGGTACCTCTTGGACTGAATTTATGGAATGTCCTACATTTGGTTCAGAGGTTATTATTTTTCCGGGAGACCAATAGATGTCAGAAGTATAGCAATGATCATGACAGAACTTAGAAGACAAAGAAATGGTTCTGGTTTCCCAGTTAATATACGTATTGTTTCTTAGGAACCATGGGATTCCTAAGATTATAGAATGATTGGGGGAGGGAATTAAATCAAAAGAGACATGTTCCTGATGTTTCCCAAAGTGTAGACCTAGAATTGAAGTGGTATTAATAACAGGACCGGAGCATAATAAGGATCCGTCTACAGTATGCACTTGTTCTGGAACATCTTTAGGCAGTATTGGAATTTGTATTTTTTTAGCCCAGGTCATATCCATATAAATGCCACTAGCTCCACAATCTAATAATGCCAGGGTCCTTTCTTCATGACCATCAGGTAATTGCAGGATAACAGGTAACATAAATAGAATATTGGCATCTTCCTTGGAAAAACTGATGGAAGGTAATGCAGAAGATCTCGTCCCCTCCATACTCACAGAGGACTTGAAGTGGTGTTTCCCGAGGTCTTCATAGGACGAACTGGACAAGTACTGAGCAAATGACCAGCTGCACCACAATATAGGCACAATCCTCTTCTCCGTCTATCTTCATGCTCGCTAGTAGAGAGTGGACCACGAGCAGTATCAACCGGCATAGGTTCTCCTTCTGTCTCTCTAGATACAGGTCGAGGTTCTTCAGGACGATCTACAAAGATGCGTGAGTTGCTTGACTGGGAAGATCCACGATTCTTTCTTTTTTATAGACGACATCCTTGGAGACGGTATTCTATAGAGAGAGCTAAATCCATCAAACCTCGAAGATCTTCTACTCTGGCAGAGTGTACTAATTCGTCTTTTATATCTTCTCATAACCCTCTGTGTAAAAGAATTACCAGAGTATGCTCTACCCATGTTTTCTCGGCAGCCAATTGTCTGAAGCATGTGATGTATTGGAGAACATCTTGAGTGCCCTGTTGAATATCACAGAGCGCTTGTTCTGCTGATGCGTCCAATCCTGGACGTTCAAACATTTGTTTGAATCTTCTTACAAAGGATGAATAGTCAGACAGCACCGGGTGGTTGGAGGCTACTATCGGAGTCGCCCAAGCCAAGGCAGGACCTGACAAGGCACTGATGAGATAACCCACTTTCGTTTTGTGTGGGTCTAAAGGCAAAATAGACAGTCAGAGCATCAAGGAATTCTCGCAGCTTGTTTGGGTCTACTGAAAACCGAGGTGTAGTAGTAGAGACAGTAGGAACATCGGTACTTCGGGATGCCAAGGCTTGTCGTAAAGCCACATTTTCATTTCTTAATTGTTGCAATTCCTGGGCTTGTTGCTGAATAGTTACGAGCAGGGACTAGTTAGGGTCTGCAGCAGCCATTGCAGTATCGTCCATTCTGCCTGATGAAGTCTGGTTCATTTGGCGCTGCAATCTGTCACGACCTACTCGTAGTCTATGTCTGTGGCCCAATGGAAATGTGGTGAGGTCTTTTTTCCTATAGGTTCTGCCTTGACCCAAGTAGGGGCGACCCTTTCTGGTAGCCACGGTGCTGCTGGCGGAGGGAATGCCAAAGGCAGTCCGTGCCCTCCAGAAGAAGTCCCAGAGGGAAAAAAAAACAACAAGGGAAAAAAACTCAAACAGGAACTTCTGGAACAAAAACAAAAAGTAAAAAGTACATCTGAACAAAAGACAAAAATGACAAAGAAAAAAGCTGGAACAGGCTCAAAAAACATATATCTGATGCAGAAGAACAGGAGCGAAGATCACCACCCAAAGGAAGTGTTGCAGCGCAAAGAGAACAGGAATCACACACCTTATATACCCAAAAAACAGGAAGTGACCGGCAGGAAGAAAAATACACCATTTTGGATTGGGAACATAGCATAGAAACCTATAGTAAAAGTCACCATGTTAAGTAATGTTCCAAAGGCATGCAGAGAGAAGGAAGGCTTGCTGGGAAGGAGAAAAGGATCATGGAAATCAAAGAAAGGCATAAATTCAGGAAGAAACGAGGAAGGCAGAAAAGAAGAAAGAAAAAAAGAAGCAGAAGGTAAGTGGGGGGAATGGAGAGTGGAGGGAGGCAAAAACTAGCAGGGGCATGCAGCCACTTCCCAAGCCGGATGTTAGGCTCGCACCACGGCTCACGGCGCAACATCCTAAGTTGGAACGTAGCCGGAATTGGGCCTACATTTATTTATCTGTCATGGGGGCAATTTATACAAAAACACCAAATATGTCAGTCTCAGGAAACCTGGTAACTAGAATCAAAGTATAGGATTGGCTTTAAGAGCTTCTGGGTTCTTGCTTGTGGGTATGCAGCCGGGTGGGACTCAGGAGGGTTATTAGTATGAGTAAGTGTGACACTTAATTGCACTGTGAACAAACTAGACCTGGGATCTAGCGACATTCAAGGTGTAGTCCTTTTTACGAATAAGGTGAGCTCCGTTCTCTTGACTAACCTGTATAAGAGAGGTGTGGGGAAAAGCTGCTAGTCAACCTCGCTACACAGATTGGATAATTTTCTCTTAGTTTCCAAGGGAGCCCATTATCCAATTTTCATGGGGGACTGAAATGTCACCTTGGAACCTAACTAAGGTCCAGATGTAGCAAAAATTTGAGAGTCGCAAATGGCCTGAATCGCAATTTGCGACCCCGCAAAATCGGAAATGGGATGCAAAAATCCCATTTCCGTAGGGCAAATTGCAATGCGAGCCATTACCGACTTGCAAAAATAGCGACCTGATTTTGCGACCCGCAAATAGGAAGTCGCAATTTGTGAGTCGCTAACCATATGAAAAAGCCACTCGCAAATTGCGACTAGTCGCAAAAAGCCCATTTTGCACACCCAAATTACCACTAAGTCAGAGCAGGTGGTAACCAGAACCAAAGTATAAAAGGAGACCCAGAAGGCATCTGGGTTACTCAAAATGGCTGAAATATATGTGTTAGCAAGGAGGAAGAGAGTCCACGCCGCAGAGCAGAAGAGGAGGAGGAGCCAGAGACAGGAGAGGATATACAGAACCAGGCAGACACTTTTCCAACAAACTGAGGAGGAGATTTATGACAAATACAGACACAGCAGTGCAGCAATATTAGAATTAATTGATCTACTCAATCCGCAGCTTCAACGCCAGACTGTGCGCGGCTGCGCCATCCCCACACATGTGCAAGTGCTATGCTCACTGCACCTCTTGGCCTCAGGTAGCTATCAGGGGGTGATTGCTGTGGCAGGTGGGGTATCCCAAAGTGCACTCTCACAATTCTTCAGATCATTCCTAGATGCCATACTCACACACATGTCCAGATACATATACCAACCCAGGAATGAGGCAGAAATTAACAACACCAAGTTGGAATTCTACAGAATTGCCAACTTCCCCCATGTAATAGGGTGTGTGGACGGGACACATATACAAATATGCCCTCCTGCAAATCTGGAATATCTGTTCCGCAATCGGAAGTGTACCCACTCACTGAACATCCAGGTGGTATGTGACGCCCATTATGTCATCACTGACATGGTAGCCAAATTTCCAGGGAGTACACATGACTCTTACATTTTCAGGCACAGTGGGATACACCAACGCCTAGAACATGGGGAGTTTGGAGACGGATATCTCTTAGGTATTGCTGAAGACACCCTGAAGCCATACACATAGGTCACTGTAGAAACCATCAGGTCAATTTTTGCCAAACAGGTGACAGTGCATATGCGCTACAATCATGGATACTAACCCTGTACCTAACACCCAGCAATGAGAATGAGAGGCGATATAACAGTGCACATAGGCGAACCACAAATGTCATAGAGAGGACCTTTGGACTGTTAAAGGCAAGATTCTGATGCCTCCACAGAAGTGGAGGTGCGCTCCAGTATGCCCCATTAACAGCATTCAAGATAGTTGGCGCATGCGCAATACTGCACAACATTGCCACCAGACGTGGGCTACATCTCACCCCTGCAGACCCAGATTCGGAGGATGACGAGCAAGAGCTACCACATAGGCAGCCTGGAGATAGAAGCATTGCAAATCAAGGCAGACAGAGACGGGACCACATTGCAAACCAATACTTTGGAAGGTGCGTGGCAACCAACACCACACTCACCAATGCCACACACAAGGAGCCCAGTTGTGTAGTGGATCAAACAAAATATTTTAATTAGTAAACCTAATAACTAAAGAACAGAACTGTCCGTAAGGGGCTGCACATGTCCACCCTTAATGAGGACACATTAACTGCATGTGCCTCATGAGTCCTGCAGTGTTTGTGCCTAACTCCTCCTCCTGGTTCGCCCACCATGGCTCGTGCCAGGTGGGTCAGCAGACCCCTGACTTGCACTGCCACTCCGTAGTACACGTGTGTCTGTGGCAGATACACTGCTAATAGTGGACCCCTCCTCACTGTCCTGAGGGGTCTCACCCGTGCCCCTTGCCACCTGCCTGCCCTCCAACATGTCCACAGCGTGGCTAATGCGGCCCAGTCCCCGCGCCACATCCCCTGCAAAGTGGCCCAGTTCCACCTGCAGGCTCATGGTCCTTCGTGACAGGCCTGTGGTGTTCCTGGCAAGACGGACAATGGACGCTGCCATGCGATTAAATCTCTGAACTAGTTGACGCTCACTGCGCCCTGCGCTTTGCCTCTCAGCCACCAGTTCCGTCACCGGTTGGCGGATTGATTGTGTAAGGTCACTGACATTGTCATTCAGTCTTGTGAACTGTGTGTTCACTTCAGCCAGGCCATGTGTGAAATTGTGTTCCATCCTCTGCATTGCACCTGAGATAATCCTCAATTGCCTTGTTTGCAGGTGCTGACCAGACAGGAGGGATGCCTCAACTGCAGACATGGATGCCTCCCCTATATCCTCCTGGGCCACCACCTGGACCTGTACTCTGCGTCTGTGACGGGGTGGTGCTTCTGGTTCTTGCTGTCTCACAGTGTGGCTGGGACCAAGTGTTGTGTCTCATTCCTCCATGTCCAGAACTTCATCTGGAGGGGACTGTGGTGGTGTCATGCTGGGCCCTGTATTGGCTGCTGCAGCCTCCTGCCCTGCCTGTGGCCTGCTGTCTTCACCCTGGATGGTGTGGCTGGTGGGGGTGTCTTGTGGGAGACCTGTGGGACATAGGGAACACACTGTCAGTCTATAACATTTGTTGTATGCCTCATAATAAACATCTCCCTGAGGCACTCTGCCACCCTCTCCTTTGTCCTGGAGCGCAGGTCGTGCCACCGTTTTTTTATTTCTTCAACGCTTCTGTGGCTCACCCGAATGGCATTGACCCTCTCCTGGATTTCCTGCCAGATCCTCCTCTTCTCAGTGTCTAGGACACTCAGGGCTGCCTTTCCAAAAAGCTGGTCATGGTGCTGGCAGTATTCTCCTGTCAGCACCTCAAGTTCATTCTCACAGAATGTTAATTTCCTCTTCCTTCCTGCACTGCCTGTCTCTTCCATGGTAGCAGCTGTTCCTCCAGGTAGTTGCTCAGCAGTTTGAAAAGGGTGTGGTCCTCCCTCCTCCCAGGTGTATTTGATGTCTTCCTGGCTCTGATGTCATCAGCAAGAGCCAGGAAGTGTTTTTCCAACTGTTTTGCTGCACCTGCATGCAATTTGCGGCCCAGTCACAATTTGCGACACCCAACTCGCAAATTGTGAGTTCGCTTTTAGCGAGGTCGCAAAAAGCGACCTCGCTAACAGCGGACTCGCAATCTGCGGTGCGACATGATTTGTGAGTCGCAAATTTATGTTGCTTTTTTTTGTTGGATCCCATTTTGCGAGTCGAAAATTGCGAGTTGCAATGACTCGCAATTTCCGACTCGCAAAATTTTACCTTCCTACATCTGGCCCTAAGTTGGTCAGAACCTCTCCGGTGAAGAAGATAAAATATGGGGTATACTGCAACTGATTGCTCAATCTAAGCCCAGCTTAACCAGAGCAGCCCTGCAGGTAGCAGATATCACATTGGCATATGGACTCCATGCATGTAATGGTCACTCACGCTCAGACACCCACCCAAACCCAACATTTAGACATGAGACTTACTAAAGCCACATTGATTATATCCTTCTAGATATTAGACTGGGGAAATATATGGCTGACATGGAGGTAATAGAACACGAAGAAAGTGACCATAACCCCCGAGTACTATCCATTTGTAAGTTGTTATCACCTAGCTCTACACCAAATCTAGGGAATTTTGACCAGCAACTCAAGTTGATCAACATTTGGAGAAATGTTAGATGGGAGGCAGTAAATTGTTTCTCCTCTACAATATCTTTACTGCAACATTCTCCTGTTGAGCATATGGAGTCCATGATCTTCCACTAGAGCAATTGTAGGAGGATTATTGAAGAACACTTGGGGCCTGATTTTTTAAAAGTTAACACCGCCTTAATGTCATTTTTTGGTGCAAAAGCGACGCAAACTTACAAAATATAATTATATTTTGTCAGTTTGTGCCGCTTTTGCATAAAAAAATGACGTAAAGGTGGCACTAACTATTCATAAATCAGGCCCTTGGAACTTTATAATACCTTGAAGAATCTATTTATGATGACTGCCTCCAACACGGTTATGCAAACAAGTAGTAATGGGTGATTCAACAAAAGATGTAGAGAAGCTAATCTGAATCTATTAAAAGCCATTAAAACAGGCAAGAGAAGCCAAATTAGGTCAACTAGAGCAGATTATAGAAGGGAATTGACCCAGGCTAAGATGGAGCAGGAGGGGGAATTATGGTCAGAACTATTTGAAGTGGCCCAGAATAATAACCAAAGGCATATCTTAAAGATAGTAGCAACACTTAGGCCCTCATTACAACCCTGGCTGTTGGTGTAAAAGCGCCAGTAATACCGCCAACAGGCCGGCTGCAAAAAAAAAAATGCAATTTTGACCATGTCGGTTACCGCCATGAAAAACTGCCACTTTACTACAGCGACCGCCAGGGTGGTAATGACCGTTGGGCTCGAGACTTCGGTCTTCAGCCCGGCGGCTGTCACTAGACCGCCGGCAGTATCATGACCCCGCATACCGCCATGGATTTCGTGGGGTTTTGTATCGCCACGAAATCCATGGCGGTAGACAACCCCTCTACACACTCACAGACACACCCCCATGCACTCACACACCAGACAACACCCCGCCACTTCATCGCCGACTGCCAGTATGACTGCTGGTGGCTCTCAGTCAGGGCTGCCAGCAGTCATGATATGGTTGGCCTCTATAAAATTCTGGGTGAGTCAAACACTAGCATCTTGGTGCCTTACTCTAATACTGTTTCCAACGTGATTGCACCTTCTATGTGGAGGGGGCACAAATAGTGCCCATTTTAAAAAAACTGTAAAGCACACAATGGTTGCATACAAATATTTCAACAATATTAAATACTATTAATGTTGTAATTAACCATAGATTAAATTCCATAAATGAATAAATCTTCAAACAGTGTGTAATTTGTTTCTGGGAAAATGAAGATTTTTTTTTTATATTCACTAATAATACATACATCAACATAGCAACAAAGAGATTTTTTGTGTTTTTATACAAATGCACTGGTGATCCCTCTTGTCCACAATTCCTTTACATCAAAGGGACAGAAAGAGTGCACCAACCCTCCTGACTCTCCAACCACAAAAGGTTTGAGTCCTATATGCAGTCTTTCAAACAATCAGAAAATCACTCCTAAGGGACCCCAGCAGCTCATGTGAAGATTTGCATCATGTAGAGTATAAGGTTGATGTTTCGGTCACCCAAGGATCAAACCATCCATGAGACCATCCTCAGGACAATGTGTCAAAGTGGAATAAATCACAATAATTATTGCTCTAGAACACAATAAATAACCTGCATTAATGAAACGCTAAACAACACTAAAAGGCAGCAGAATACCAAACCACGCTGCACATGCAAGAGAATCGCCGACTCAAAAGGCACCACAAAAAATAGCCCACATAAACCTCAGTGTAAAACATGCATTTTTCACATCATCATAACATGCATCACCAAATGTGTATATATATATATATATATATATATATACACAGTATATATATATATATTTACATATTTACATGCAAACATACATACACACATGAATATACACATCCATAAAATAAAGTCATCCATCAGTGCTCCTCAAAACAACTGTCAAAAGGTAAAAACCTCCAAGCAAAGTGAACCAACTAATATCTGAAACCAATTCCAAGAATAAAGCAACACAGCATATTAATACTTGCTTCAACATCAACTTTCTAGAACAGCACTGCTTAATCCTTTTCACCTGGCACATACAATTAAACATAAAACATACCTAGTCAAGAGTAAAGTTCTAACATCTGATCTACAGTAGTAGGACTCCCACAGGACCATGCTTCCTGGTAAGTAAGTTACTCCAGTATGAAGGAAGGCCAAATAAATGCCAGTCCATTAACCATATTCCCACAGACACACTCAACTGCAAGTTCCTAAGGAATATAAATGCATAAGACACAAATATTACTTATTTCACCACAGATACATCAACTCTCACCAGGCTCGAATCAATCATAAAGCTCAGGCAGGTTAACGAACAGTCCTTTTTGACCAAACGCCTGGAGGACATGGCCCCTTAGAAATCACATGACCTATCCACACAACTGATTATTTCAATGAATCAAAAATATTATGTTCTTAATTGGTCAATAAAGGTTATCCCTACCGATTGTGTAAAAGATCATTGAAAAGAGCATGGTATTATGACCGTGAGGCCCTATTACAAGTGAAGGGGAAACAAGTTCAGTCTAAGCTCACATGTACCTTCGGTACAGAGTCTAATATGATCAAACGATTTGTCTTCAAAAATTGGCCCTTGTTGAGTAGAGGTCAGATTTATCAGGACAGACCCTTATTTGCTTTTAAAAGAGGCAAGAATTTTAGGGATCGAATGGTCCATGCCTACACTGATCCTGAACCAGTGTCACTGCACCAATTATGAGGTTTGGAACCTGTTATTGGGCATGTGGCACAACTGAAATAGTGAAAATATACAAGATAAATGATGTTAACTGGACTATCAAACACCATTCCAATTGTGGTTCTAAAAATGTGGTGTATTGTATTGAATGCCCATGTAAATTATTTTACATTGGAAAAACTGCCCAGGTGGTAAGGAAATGTATTACACAACATCAGTCGCGCATTCGCAAAATGCAGAATGGTACCCTTGTTGAACACTATTTGAATATGTCTCACGCATGTAATGCAATTAAATGGTTTGTGTTAGAAGTTGTCAAGTGCCCTAAGCACAGACATGATGTGGATTGCCTGCTTACAATGTGCGAAAATAGATGGATTTGGATGGCCAATACTGTGAAGGAAGGATTGAATCAACAGGTGGAATGGCGGTTGTTGGCAACTTTATAGTGTTTGACTGGTATCTTGATGGTATATAATTGTAGGTATGTGCTCCAATTCTTCTTCTTTCTTGATTGGATACCCTTTGGCTGTAGTTTGAGTGTAGTGACTGTGGCTTTACTTACTGGTAGTTCACTTATTGGTAGTTCGCTTTTTTGAGTGAGATTCCGTATGTATGTGTTCCAGGTATATGGTCCTTTATGGGGCCCCTTAAAACGTTCTCAGTATTAGGACTTGGACTATTTGATCACTGAGGAAGGTATGACTGCATAGCTATTTGTAATAGGATCCCCATTTACTTTGATGTTTGGGTGGGGAAACACCCGGAACAGCGACTCCTAAACCACGAAATCATGGAAAACGAAAGTGAAAAAATGGTTTAGTTTTCCATGACTTCCTGGTTTTCGTGCTTTAACCATGCATGTGTGAACCAGGTACATGCGTGGTTAAGGCACAGAAGAAGGGAGTCGACGCAGTGAAGGAGGAGGTAATTTGGGCTGGGATTGGGGCTGTTTTTTGGGGGGTGGGGTAGGGTGGGGTGGGGCGCTCGGGATGATTAGGGTTTAGGGGGGAGGGAATTAGGTTTTAGGGGTGGGTTGGGGGTTCGGGTGCTTTAGGTTTTAGGGGCGGGGTGGGGACTTGGGATATTTTTAGTTTTTGGGGGTGGGGTGATTAGGGTTTAGGGGGAAAGGGGGTCAGGGTTTAGGTTTAAGTGGGGGGTTGGGGTACTTTAGGTTTTAGGGGAGGACGGTTGGGGTAATTTTGGGGGTGAGGGGTTGGGGTGGTTGTGGGGTTGGGGGGGGTCACTGTAATTTTTAGGGGTGGGGGGCTAGGGGGAAAGCATGCTGGAACTGTGCATGCTGATCACTAATGGCTTTACCAGGAATGCCTTTACAACAAAAAATTATTGTAAAGACATTTGTGGTAAAGGCATTAGTGATACCAACAAGTTTGTTATTTCGAACTCGTTGTTGAGCCATGGGTGCTTGAAGCACTCGTGGTTTCAACATATAACCGTTTGGGTGGCCTCCAGCTGTCACAAGTTTGATTTGTGTTCCATATTGTTGGCCATTTATTGTATGGAATGTTTTGGACTAAATAGGAATTTGTTAGATGGTCTATACTGATTATGATCTGTTGAAAGATACTCAGTTCCAGGAAAGCTGCCACAGTTTTGTGGACTGGTCATGTGATTTTTAAGGGGTAAGGCATTCCAAGCATTGGGTTAAGAGGGACTATTTGACCACCAAGGTAGTTATGACTGTACACCTGTGTTGATGTTTGAATGCACCGTATTGTTGCCCATTTGTTGCATGTAATGTTTCTACAGGAATCCAATAAGTTTGATGAAAGACATTCTGTTCCAAGATGGCCCCCAAAGTTGTATGGATAAGTCATGTGACTTCTAAGGGCCATGCGCTTCAGGCATTTGGTCAAAAGGGACTGTTTGTTTGCGCGCCAGAGCTTTATCATTGATTCGAGCCTGGTGGGAGTTGCCCTATCTGTGGTGAAGTAAGTATTATTTGTTTCTGATAGTGCAAGTGTATTAATTAAACATTCTAATGAATGTTTATGTATGAAAAATGTAGAAAAATCATTAATGTAGAAAATGAATGTGCAGGTTTGAAATTGTGCCCTAGGAGAGTGATCATCAGGATTCACAAATGTACTAATAAAATGAATAGCATATATGAATTATAGAAAAATGTATTGGAATACTGTAGTAGTATGACATAGTGAACAATATAACTTGTGTTTTGCATTATAATGTAGAGCTTAACTTAGCCACAGTCGTGGCCTAGTTTAGCCAGGCCTCGTGCAGAAGCTGAATAATAACATTAAACTGAAAGATGATGACAAATCAGACTAACCATGTACTGCTCATTGTTTAATAAAAATTGACTAGCTGAAACCTCTGCATGAACTGACAGACAGGAGACGATGGAAACCAGACTGTATCAACTGCTATGTAAAGCAGTCAGAGCGTACTTTCCCAGGACTCGAACAATGGAGACACTGACTGGGGAAGAAGTTGCAAAAAAATTTATACCTGACAAGCCGGATGATAAGGACATTGGAAAGTGAACCAATCAGCAATCTGAGAACTGTACAATATTAAAGGTTATAGATTTGGAGTAAATATGTAATTGGACAGAGTCATAATTGGTAATTAATTGACCAATTAAGAATTGGGGAATAGTCTGGGCGACTTTGATATAATGCCGTGACAAAGGGGGAAAACTTTAGAACAGATGAAGAAGATGATGAGTTAGGAGATGAGACGGATAGAGTGAGATGCCAAGGCGATTCAAGATTCTGTCATTGGGCTCAAGCGCTTGTGATGCTGATCGATTGATGACCTGAGCACGAAGACTGACTTGTTGCTAATCCATACAGAGGATTGGTAGATATGACAATGTGACTGAATTAACTTCTGTGCCTTTTCTTTCTAGGTCACAACTACGCTGTTTTTATAGTTTTTCTCTTAGCTAGATGATTTACAAATTCATGTTCTAAACTGTTTTCGCATGAAGTCCCACATGCTGATGTTAATATGGATTAGGTGAGATTCCTACCTTTTGACATTGACGACACAGAGATAAATGATTGATGAATTGATTTGCTGTACTCTGCTACCCATGTTGACTTATTCGTTCCTGGTTCAATTACTGACTTATGCTACTGCTTTAGAATGTACTCTGATGCAAGATTTGATTAGACTATGTTTTTGGTGCCTTTTGATGAATTAATATGGATTTGCTGACGTGAATAAAGCTGAATTAATTTTCATGAATTAGTATCGCAACTAATAAGGAATAAAACTACTAAAACATGTAGTGAGTTGTGGTTATTCATGACTGGAGGGTCATGGGGTGTTATGTTTCTGATTCATTAATGTTGATGACTAATGTTTATTGAATTGCATATTTATTATTAGTGTGACTACCATTACCCTAGCTAGGATACTCCATGTGAATCAAAAGCTTAATTGACCTATACGCGTCCCCTTGTAAGTTTACTTACTAAGGACCAGGCGCGCTAACGGTTTTTGGTAGCATCTTGAAGGTTAGTTTCCTTGGAGAACTAGATAGGTGTTTATGGTAGTAGTTTAGGGTTGGTTATTCATTTTTTTGAGATTTGAATTTTGTTTTCTGAAATGGCAATTGTAGCAAAAATGATGTCCCCTAAAGACAAGAAATGACTTTCTCAGATCGTAGATCCTGCAAGTAGAGTTGGATATGTTCTTGGCACTTTAGTGATAGTGTGAAAGTGATAGGTTGCACTTGCACAGCTTATGCAAATCACAGGTGAATTGTGATGTATGTGGGGGAAGTAGGAAGTCTGCGTACTCCAGTTGGTGTTTAGCAGGAGTGTGCGTACTCAGTAGTATGAGAGTAGGAAAGTCATCAAACTTCATATGTGTGTGGCGCTTTGTGCTTAACAATTGGCCACGTGGTTGTTGATGATGTACGGACCCTGTGTGGTCTAAGACTCTGGAGTATATTGACAAGTGTAGGAGACACTTGGTTAAATGTTGTAATCTGTCTGGTTTAGTAAGTTGATAGGGCATGGTCAACGAGTCGGTGTGTAAGTTAATTGAGTAAGAGAAATTTTTCGACTGAGATTTGGCAAGTCCTATGTGCACCAGGACAGACCTATTGATCAGTTAAGAGTAAAACTTGCGGCCCAAATTTTACTTGCGAATGTGGTAGATTGGGAAAGAGGAATAGATGTATGAGCGAAAGGGCCATCATCGAAAATCTGTAAGGTCTCTGGAGCGATTGTGTTACCTTCCTGTAGTAAACCAGCAGATTTGTTTTTGATTATTGGATTTTGGTAGTGTTCGCAATAATTTGCATTAGTTTGTGTGAATTGGAGTTTAGGAGGATGAGCCGCAAGACTTTGTTAGCTGCTGTGTGTGATGTCATTTGAGCCGCGCTGGGATAGGTTGGTTACTGAGAAGAGTTGCAAGCGGATTGGCAGCCGTCCGTAAGGGACAATTAGTGGAGAAAGCGTGTGAAGGGAATCTTGGGAGTAAAAGTAATTTCCTGATTTGATTGAATACACAAAAGATAGAAAGATGAAGCTTTTCAAAGCGTTTAGGAGTGCCATGAAGGATGATACATACATTAAGGCAACTGTAGGGGAGCCTACCCCACCGGAGGGTTCTCCGGCTTATATTGTAATGGAGGAGCAAGATGTCGCGCCATGTCTTTGGTTAAAGCAGTGGTGCAAATTGACAGAGAAAGAGGGAGTTTTAGTGTTTCCAGAGCATGGATTAATTAATTTGAGAGTTTTGGATCAGTTGCGGATGACATTGTATGATACAAGACCTCTTCCAAGACCAGCACAGTTTGAGGCTTTAGCGGTTTGGGAGCTCATAGCGAGAAAACAGCAGGAAATAAAGTTTCAAAGAAGAATAAGAAAGGTGGAGAAGTCTCTAGCAGAAGAAAGGTGGGATTAGGAACAGAAGAAATGGAAGACAGCAACATTGCAGGACGTTAATTTGTTTCCTGCTATCACAGAGGAAGCTGAGGCAGAAGGGAAAGAGGAAACTAGCAAGAGTGATAAGACTTACATAAAAGAGGAAGATTCAGATGTTGAAGATCTTATTACTCAGGTGTTGAGAGACCGATCTCCACCATAAGCGGTGCATGAGGGAGGTCTGAATATGAGTTCTGCTCCAACTGCCCCAGCACAAGTGTTGCGGACAGCAGGACCACTGCAGACAGATAACGTGCACGGGGTAGTGCAGAGTACTCCTAATGCATTATCAGCTTCAGTGGTCCAAGCACAGATGCATTCACCACCAATACAGAGAACTTACCCTGAAGTACCAATTCTCAAGACAACCTCAAACTTAGTGGTACCTACAGAGCAAGTGGTTCCGAGACCATTGTTAGTCCAGACTGAGCTAACACTGATACTGATGCAAAGGTTTACACCAATAACAGAAACACAGTCAGATGTGACTCCAGTGATGAATCAGAGTATGGGAGTAGCCCTTCCACAGAATATGGGTACTAGAGCAATCCCAGATGCAATATCACTGCAATATCACTGCCAATTACTGTTGGTCCAGCGGTGCCATTGTTTGCCAGCAGAAATTAGTCTCTGCAGGCAGGGTGAAATGTCACAGAGCCTCGTGAGGAGGGGGGTGAGAGAACTTGTGCAGGTAATTTCTTCCATGGGTCAGACTCTTGATAGATCCAGGCCACTGATGGATCTCAGTCCATTAGTTGCGCTTCCCAATACAGTAAATGGTCCAGGTGCATGTCAGAGCTTAAAGCTCTTGACACCGCAACCCCCAGGGGCAGTGGCGCAGCAGGTGCCATCACAAATTCATAACATTATGTTACAGGGATTGACCCCCCGGCAGTTGATTGAGTGGTTAGACAGTTTGAACACTCCACAGAATATGTCCAAGAGTGAAGAGCAGATTGATTGTGTTAGGTTGAGTACAGAAATAACGTAACTAGTCGAAGGGACAATGGGAGTGCATAGGTGAGAATCTTATACAGAAGAAGAACTGAGATACCTATGTCAGACAATTACGAGAGAAGTGGGCAGGATACATCACAGTTTAGCAGATTAATCAGAAAAGCATGATGTTGAAATGGGAAAGACAAAACATTTGAAACAGAGTTACAGGTTAGATTTTGAGGCAAAACATTTTGAACAAATGAGGTCAGCCGGAATGAAAGCACATCTTAAAGAATTATTGCAGATTGCTCAGATCTGGGGAGGATTGGAAAAATGGGAAGGCAGATGGGCAAAGAAGAAGGATAAACAGAAATGAGATTCACAAGAGGGGTCTGAGAGTGTTCAGAAAGAAAAGGATCTGGTAAAATGTTTACCAGTGAGGAAGATTCCAGGAGGGCACTTTTTTCACGTTCCGTGGCACAGGAGTATTATTCTGTCATTCACAAATGATTATCCAAAGCTGAGGGACAAACTGGTTGAATGGTACCAGAAGACAGATAGATTTGTGAAGCTTTCGAAATGTCTGTGGGAAGACTTGAATACTCTGTTGGAGATAGTGGTTCCAGTAGATTTATGGGTGGACTGCAAAAGAGCTGTAGATTGGCTAACAAGTGAGCCAGAGAGGATTACAGGTGCATCATCACCCGAAGTAATGAAGCATTATTATAAGGTGATTGAATTCCTGAAGGCGAGAATTTGGCCTAAAAATATTGATTGGCAGAGAATTGACAGGGCAGTGCAGAAGCTAAAGGAGTCGATACATGCGTACTATGAGAAGTTGTTGAAAGCGTTCAAGGAGTACAGTGGCAAGGAAGCGATTGAGCTGAGAGACATGTTACACTTTGTGTTCGAGTTTGTGGAAGGACTGAGACCTGAAATAGGTCAGATGATTAAGAGTCACTTGATTTTCTGGCACACGAAGCCAACTGATGAGGTGAGGCAGTATGCAAAATACTGTAGTGATGAGATTGAGTTGAAACAAAAAAAGCTGAAGGGGAAAGCAATGGTGATACAGATTAAGGCAGCACAAACAGGAGTGCAAGGGACTTTTGTTCAGCAGATACCACAGCAGCAGGGAACTGTCATGTTCTAGCCTCAGGTGAGAGTTAGAGGACGTGGGATTAATATGAATCGTGGTCCAGATTTGAATACGATAGTGGTTCAAAATGATGTGCAAGGGATGAAGAAAATATTACTGTGTCATCTTTGTGGAAACGTGAGACACGGGAAGCGGAGTGTCCGATGATGGTGCAGGATGGTGTTATTCAGCAAAGTGGTGATGTCAATACATTTCAAACTGTGAAAGTCCCAAGAATGAGAGGAATTAATCTAAATTTTCAGAATAATGCAAGTCAGATGCAGAATTGTCAACCCATGCAACAGGTGCAAATGCTTTGTGCACAAATGACACAGTTACAACTAGTGCAGCAGCGGTTTCCCATGGTACCTAGACAGCAAATGCAAATACCTCAAGCCCCGATGGAGCAGCAACAGATGATGCTTACTCAACAGGTCACAGGTCAGAGAGAAGAGAAAAGTAGTAAGACTGTGCACCAATTTCCATTACATAGTGAGAGTGAAAGAAACGGTGATTGAATGAGTGATGGTTCGGATGAGGAGCCATGCATCCTTGTAGCATCCTTAGAGGTAGATCAGCGAGGACCTTTTGTGAGAGGGAAAGTGATGGGTCATAGGGTATAATTTCTGGTGGACATAGGAGCCACAGTGAGGAGTGTAGAAGTTCTGAATTTACCTCATTTAGGGAGAAGAGTTCAGGTTGTGGGGGCAGTGAATAAACATCTGACAAATCTGATCACAGATCCAGTACAAGTTGAGATTGGAAACTTCCAGGGACTGCACAAATTTGTAGTCTGTGATTCCAGTCCAGTATCCCTACTGGGAAGGGACCTATTATGCAAAACTAAATGTTCGATCTCTTGCTCACCTGCTGGATTAGAAATTCAGACAAATAGTGATCATGAAGAAGAACTAACTCCAGAAAGGGACAATGACAACACCACAGAAGAATACCCATTGATTAAGCTTTTTCCAATGTTCACAGTAAAAGAGCTTCATTCAGATTTAGGGAACAGTACAGGAAAATGTGTGGGATCTAACAGGCACCAAAGAAGTGGGTTTGATTAAGGGAGAGGAGCCGACTAAGGTTACCTTGAAGCCGAATGTAGTGTTTCCACAGCTTCCACTATACAACATACCACAAGATGTCTTGATGAAAGTAGCACAGATAATTGGAGATTTTGTGAAGCAGGGAGTGTTGAAAGAAGTGCAAAGCAGCCCATGTAATTCACCGATAATGGGTTTGAAAAAGCTATGTGGAAAGGTGCGAATTGTGCAGGATCTGAGAAAAATAAATGACAGTGGTCAAGTGTTGTCCTGTGGTGCCAAATCCAGCAGTAATAATGTTCCAGACTCCATGCGATGCAGAATGGTTTACCGTGGTTGACTTGTCGCAGGCTTTCTTTTCTGTGTCTCTTCATGAGGATAATCAGTTTCTCTTTAGTTTCACATTCCTAGACAGAGTCTACAGCTGGAGCAGTCTTCCTCAAGGGTACACAGAGTCACCATCCTTGTTTAATCAAATCCTGAAAAAGAATCTGGAGTCATTGGAATTGCCTCACCAATCAACTCTGGTGCAGTACATCGATGACTTACTAATTGCTTCCAAAACAAGGGACGAGTGTAAGTACGACTCGATTGCCCTATTGAATCATTTAGGGAAATTTGGTCATAAAGTGTCACCATTGAAATTGCAGTATTGTCAGAAGTTAATGAAATATCTGGGTCACCAAATTGAGAAAGGGTCACAGAGAATTTCCAGAGAAAGGATTACAATGATATTGCATAGAAGTCCCCCGACTTCGCAGAGAGATGTCAGGATGTTCCTGGGAATGGTAGGTTATTGTCGTCAATGGATTCCAAATTTTGCTGAGATTTCAAAGCCATTGCAACAACTGACACACAAGGATGTTACTGATCCCATAACATTAGACCAGGACCAGATGAAAGCATTTACTGAGTTGAGAGAGAGTTTGTGCAGAGCTCCAGCGTTGGGTCTGCTTGATTACACAAAGCCATTTACATTGTTTTGTCATGAACATGATGCTTGTTCTCTGTCTGTTTTGACACAGGTCTATGGAGGTGCTTATCGCCCAGTAGCCTATTTTTCAGCTACCTCGGAGCCAGTTTCAGCAGCATTACCTGGTTGTTTGCGTGCAGTTGCCACAGTTGGTCAAAGCCTTTCCCAATGTGAGGGAGTAGTGCTGGGATATCCCCTGACAGTAATGGTCCCTCACTCAGTTGAGATTTTACTGACAAGGACGAAAACACAGTATTTGACTAGTGCCAGACTGACAAGGTATGAGACGAGCATTCTAGGTGCTCCAAATGTAACATTGAAAAGGTGTACAGTGCTGAAACCGGCAACATTACTTCCAAGTGATACTGTTGAAAATGAAGAAGACATTGAGCATGGTTGACTTGAGGTAACTGAGTTGTGCACAAAACCAAGACCTGATATCAGAGATACACAATTGGAAGAAAATGACCAAATTGTTTTTGTTGATGGTTCATGTGTCAGAGATGGTACAGGGACACTGAGAGCAGGCTATGCCGTGTTCACAATTACAGGTACTTTAGAAGCTTTTTGGCTTCAAGGCGTATATTCTGCACAAGTGGCAGAACTGGTTGCTCTTCCTAGAGCATGCCATGTGTCTGCAAGATTAAGAGTTACTATCTCTACAGATAGCCAATATGGATTTGGAATTGTTCATGATTTTGGTCAATTGTGGTCACAAGGAGGTTTCCTGACCTCCACTGGTTCACCGGTGAGAAATGGCGAAAAGATAAATGAATTACTGTATGGAATACAATTGCCTGAAGAAATTACCGTGGTAAAATGCAGTGCACATCTGAAGTCACAGGACTAAGGCCCTCATTACAACCCTGGCGGTCGGTGATTAAGTGGCGGTAATACCGACAACAGTAAAAAAAAAAAATCATGACCACGGCGGAAACCTCCAACACGGACAGCCACTTTAACACTCCGAATGCCACAGCAGTAGCAACAAACACCGTGGCGGTAACTGCCAACAGCCAGGCGGAAGACAATGTACTGCCCACTGCATTACAACATGCCTATCTGCCACCTTTTCCGGGGAGGTACCAACGCCATCAAAAGCACGTCGGAAACAGTACTCTGAAGGGATATGACTCACCTCTCGACACTCAAGGAAGAACCACTACGCCATGGAGCTTGAGCTGCACTTCTTCCCAATGCTAATGTACCTTCTCATACACCAGGAACACAAATGCCGGCGAAGATGACCATGGTGAGTACTGCACCTAGCACACAAGGGGGAGAAAAAGGGAGTGACACACACACGCAACACACAACACCCCCACCCCAACCCATAACACCATATACACAAACAGATGCAACAACATTACATATACACCCTGTAACACTCAGGAATAACACAAGGACAAATGGAATGGAATAAAATGAGTGTAATAGTACAGTTTTAGAAAAATACTTACTAAAATCAATAAACAGTATGTACAATATTTACAATATATACAAAAGGAGGAACAATGCCCACTCCAAAATGTCTGTGGCCCACTGGGCCAAAACACATAGGCCAAAGCCATACTTGACTCCTGCCTCAATACGGAGAGAACACTGCAGGGGTATCGGGTTGAAAACACACAGGCCCTCAGGGGGACAGGGAATGAGGGGGCACCTCAGCTGGAAGATGGTACAACGCCACTGGCTTGGAGGGGGCTCCATGCCCACTGCTTGGTCCTGGGGAGTGCCAAGCCACAGTCTCTTAAGTGGGTGGTTTGCCCATTGCTTGGACCTGGGGAGTGCAAACCCACAGTCTCTCTAGTGGGTGGGTTGCCCACTGCTTGGTCCTGGATAGTGCAAAGCCACAGTCTCTTTAGTGGGTAGGTTGCCCACTGCTTGGTCCTGGAGAGTGCAAAGCCACAGTCTCTCTAGTGGGTGGGTTGCCCATTGCTTGGTTCTGGGGAGTGCAAAGCCACAGTCTCTCAAATGGATGCCTTCTTCCACTGGTTCTGAAGGGGGCTTTGGGCCCAGTGTGCTACATCCTGCCAAGGAGGGGGTGAGTGGATGCCTTCTTCCACTGGTTCTGGAGGGGGCTTTGTGCCCAGTGTGCTTCATCCTGCCAAGGAGGGGGTGAGTGGATGCCTTATTCCACTAGTTCTGGAGGGGGCTTTATGCCCAGTATGGTTCATCCTGCCAAGGAGGGGGTGACTGGTTGCCTTCTTCCACTGGTTCTGGAGGGGGCCTGGTGCCCAGAGTGCTCATCCAGGATGGGGCAGGGTCACAGTCTCTCACCTGTATGTCACACCGACAGGTGTTGCAGGGGCCAACACGCACTACAGCCCATGAGGTAACCACCACACACTGCATGACGCCGGTGACGGATGCTCAGTGGATGCCAGTTGCGCTGCAGGTGGCGGTGCTGGCAGTGGTGGTGGTAGCCTCCAGGCCTTCACCTGCAGCCTCGGACGGCTGCCCACTGGGGCTGCTGCTGCTGGCAGTGCTGCTGCTGGTGGCGGTGCATGTGGTGGTGCTGGACGCGGTGCAGGTGGCAGTGCTGCCCGCAGTGCAGGTGGTGGTGCAGGTGGCGGTGCTGCTAGTGGTGGTGGTAGCCTCCAGGCCTTCACCTGCAGCCTCAGACAGCTGGCCACTGGGGCTGCTGGCAGTGCTGCTGCTGGTGGCGGTGCATGTGGCGGTGCTGGACGCTGTGCTGGTGGCGGTGCTAGCCGCGGTGCAGGTGGTGGTGCTGGATGCAGTGCAGGTGGCGGTGCTGCCAGTGGTGGTGGTAGCCTCCAGGCCTTCACCTGCAGCCACGGACTGCTGAAGTGCCATGGCTGGTGTTGTGTGCTCTTCCTGCCCTTGGCAGATGGTGGTGCCTCCTTGCTTCTGCCAGTTGGTGTCTTTTTCTTGCACTTGCTGGCTGGTGGGACTTCTTGCCCTTGCTAGGTGGCGGACCCTTCTTGGCCTTGGCAGGTGGTGCTGGCACACTGGCTGGGCTGACAGGTGAGTCCTTGGAGCCTCTCACACCTGCAGTTGCTGCAGAAACCACAGTGGCTGTGAACTGGGTGGCTGAGGTGCTGGGTTCTGGCCACCCTGGCCCGAGGTGAAGGATGGGGCGAGGGGTAGGGAATAGGTCAATGTTTGCAAGGAAAAGCTTCTTAGGACACTGGGGAGGGAAGAGGGTGAAGGTTTGGGAGAAGAGAAAGAGGGAGTGGTTGTAGGAGGTGTCTGTCTGCTGTGTTTGGGTGCAGGTGCATGGGCTGGATGTTGTGAGGTGGATGGCTTTTGGGTGTCTGTGTTCTTGCATTTGTGTACTTTGGGAGGAGGGATTACAGACACAGTGGGAGAGGACACAGGGGATGTGTGCATGTATGTTGGGGTGCTGACTGCCAGTGAGGGGCATGTAGTGATAGGCGTGATGGTGATGGAGGTAGTGGATGAGGATGGAGTGCATGCAGGTGTGAGTGGAGGCAGTGGATGTTAGTGTGTCTGCATGTGGATGGTGCTTGTGTGAGTGCTTGTGAGATGAAATGTGGTGCCTGTGTTTGCCTGAGCCACTTGTGTGTGTTGATTTGGGTGATGCTGGTCTGATGGTGTACTTGGGATAGGCTGGGGTTGAGGGGATTGGGATCTGGTAGTGGAAGTTGGAGGGGGTGCTGAGACTGGGACAATGGCTGCCATCAGTACGTTGGCCAGAGCCTGGAATGCTCTCTGTTGGGCTGCCACGCCAGAGTGAATGTCCTCCAGGTATGCATTTGTTTGTTGCAAATGCCCTACTACACCCTGGATGGCATTCAGTATGGTTGACTAACCAACAGAGAGGGATCTCAGAAGGTCAATAGCCTCCTCACTGAGGGAAGCAGGGCTGACTGGGGCAGGGCCTGAGGTGCCTGGGTGGAAGGAGATGCCCACCCTCCTGGGTGAGCGGGCACGGGAAACTCGATGAGGGGCTGCTGGGAGGGAGGTGCTGGTACGGGGGTAGCAGGTGTACCTGTAGTTGGGGTGGCCACAGAGGTGTCCGTCACCGCCAGGGAGCTGCAATCGAAGGAGGTGACGCTGACGGTAGTGTCTCCTCCTGTTTCCGTCGTGGTGCTCCTCTCGCCCTCCATCCCACTGGTGACCGAGATGGTGGATTCGGCCTCCAGGACCATGTCGGATGCAGCTCCCTCTGTCGCCAGTGCCTCAGCTCCTCCACCAGATGATACTAATGCACACAAGGACACTGTGACAAAACAAAAAGGGGGGGGGAGACAGAGAATACACTTGGTCAATGCCAGCAACAACACTATCGTTGGCGTACACAACTCACAGGGAACAGTCCTATGCACTAGGCCATGCACTACCAGTTACAATGCTAGTCACCAGCCCATGAGGTACAATGCCTAACGCCATTAGCTGCACACCTGAAACCCACAGGTCCCTGTCCAGTAGTAGATGCCCACTAACATTATTGGAGTTGGTGTGCATCTGAGCTTGCCCATCATTGAACATACCCTGCCATGTTCGCCCACAGCCCACATCCCTCACCCAGGTAATACCTTAACGCGTGCAAAGTCATGATTCTGAATCTGCAGTCACCCCCTTGTGGCTGCTGTAATGCCTTCAAACGCCCATCCATCTCCAGATAGGCCACCACCAGGATGCAGAACATCGGGGGGGTCAGGGTACGACGGGCACCCCTTCCTCATTAGGGGGCCAGCCCCAACTGGGCCTCCGCAGTCTTCCTTGCCCAGTGGCACAGGTCCTCCCACTGTTTACGGCAGTGGGTGCTCCGCCTGTCAAAGACCACCAGGGTTCACACCTCCTTGGTGATGGCACACCAAATACCCTTTTTCTGATGGGCGCTGACCTGCAGAAAAAAATACAGCAGAAAAGGTATTAGTCATACCTTCTGGATTGTTATACTCATGGCCCAACATATCCCCCATCCCCTTACGCACATACACTGCCCAACATACATGCACTCTGACCAGGACCCCTCAGACCCCCCTACACGAGGCTTACACACACAGCAATCCATACATTCATAGCCCACGCATCATGCTCACAGTGTACTCACATGTTTGTATGAAGGACCATAGAATAAAGTGTACTGGAGTAGGACCCCATCCGCCAGTCTCTCCAACTCCTCCGAAGTGAAGGTAGGGGCCCTTTCCCCAGACACTCGAGCCATTGTCGCTTCCAGACACAGGTCACAGCAGCACTTGCAGTGTAGGTCCTCTCCTGTAGAAGGTCAGGTAGCAAGTGAGTGAACAGATAGGAAATGGTGGTCACGTCCGCGGCGGTGTGTACCGTCACTGCCTGCATACAATGCCATTGGCTCCTGGAACCCATAGGGCCCAATGATAACCAATGCAGTGTTGCGTGTCGGTTATCGACCGCCGACCGCAACGGCGCACAACGCCAGCGGAAATACCTCATTTCCACTTGTCCTTCCTCACAGGTCAGGCAGCCGCCATTTCAGGGGAGCAGAGGCCCTGGCACCTAACTGCGTCACAGCAGACATTGGCACATCAACTGACTTACAACTTCACATACTGTTTCTGTAAAGACAAAATTGCACATTAATTTTGACATATGTGTGAATGTGACCTGCTGCTCACCGTTTTTCACCCTAGAGTTCAACCGCTGAGGATGAATAGGAGATGGAGACATCTCTCTGTGTACAGACCCCTGGTGGACCTGGTGACAATGAAGGACAGGCCCATTATCCTGACCTACAGACTCGATAAGGCCACAATCCAAGAACTGTGTGCCCAATTGGAGCCAGACCTGATTTCATCTATCTGCCACCCCACAGGTATCCCCCCTCTAGTGCAGGTCCATTTCCTGGCAAGTGGTTCCTTCCAAGCGACAGTGACCGTGGCATCAGGGATGTCACAGCCTATGTTCTCAAACTTGCTGACCAGAGTGTTGGCTGCCCTGCTGAAACACATGCCCAGCTACATCGTATTCCCCCAGGTGGAGGATTTGGCCACAGTGAAGGCTAACTTTTATGCACTGGGACATATCCCCAACATCATTGGTGCCATTGATGGTACACATATTGCATTTGTTCCCCCTCAGAGAAATGAACAACTGTTCAGAAATAGGAAAAGCTTTCACTCTCTGAATGTGCAGATGGTGTGTTTGGTGGACCAGTACATCTCCCATGTCAATGGAAAGTATCCTGGCTCTGTGCATGATGCCTTTATCTTGAGGAACAGCAGCATCCTATTTGTGATGTCTCAACTCCAGAGGCACCGGTGTGGCTAATAGGTGAGCCCATGGTCCCCACCCAGTTGATGTAGGTATATGGGTGTGGGTTTGGCCCTAAGGGTGAGTGTGTGGCTAACAGGTATCCTTCGAATATTTGCAGGTGACTCTGGTTACCCCAACCTCTCATGGCTACTGACCCCAGTGAGGAATGCCAGGACAAGGGCAGAGGAAAGTTACAATGAGGCACATGGACGAACAAGGAGGATCATTGAGAGAACCTTTGGCCTCCTGAAGGCCAGATTCCAGTGCCTCAAGCTGACAGATGGATCCCTGTACTACTCACCCAAGAAGGTGTGCCAGATCATCGTTGCATGTTGCATGTTTCACAACCTGGCCTTGAGATATCAGGTGCCTTTTCTGCAGGAGGATGAGCCTGGGGATGGTCGTGTGGCAGCCTGTGGACAGTGATGAAGAGGAGGCAGAGGAAGAGGATGTGGACAACAGAATTACACTAATTCAACAGTACTTCCAGTGACACACAGGTAAGACACTGTAACTCCACCTTCCATTGCAGTTTTGTGTTTGATATGGCAGCCTGATTTCCTTATTTCTATGGCCACTTACTGTACCCTTTGGCATCTCTATTTTCAAAACTCTGTGCCCCATTCTGGCTCCTGGTGTGTTTACTGTTGCCCACTACATGTCATACCTATGTAAATATTACAGTACATTTGACAAACAATTGCCAGAATCCATATTTGATTTTGTTCCAAGTGTGTTTATTTCTGTGATAATAAGTGTAGGAGGTATTACAATGGGCTGGGTTGCTGAGGAAAGTCTAGGGTAGAGTCCAGTCTATTTGTATCACATGTGCATTGTCCAAAGGGGCATAGGAAGGGGAGCAATGGCAATTCAAGGTGGACAAGGTGACAGAGTGGGACAGAAGGGTGATAATCTGGAGAGTCTTATTTCCTCGCGGGGGTCTTGGCAATGTTCTCTGGCTTCTTCCTGGATCTCAGAGACCATTTGCAGGGTGGTTCTCCTTCTGCAGCGGGTGGGGTGCAGGTGGCCTGTTGGTCCTGTGCCGGGGCCTCCTGTCCACTTGCGGCAGCGGAGGTGGAGGGCTGTTCTTCGGTTTGGCTAGTGTCAGGGGCCCGTTGGTGTGCCACTGCCTCCCTCATGATGCTGGCCATGTCAGCCAGCAACCCTGTAATCGTGGCCAGGGAGGTGTGGTTGTCCCTCAGGTCCTCCCTGATCCCCAGGTACTGTCCCTCCTGCAGCCGCTGGGTCTCCTGCAGCTTGGCCAGTATCTGTCCCATGGTCTCCTGGGAATGGTGGTATGCAGGATGTTGGCGAGTGCCTCGTGGCTAGTCGGTTCCCTGGGCCTGTCCTTCCCCTGTGGCACAGCAGTCCTCCCAGCTTCCCTGTTGTCTTGTGCCTTTGCCCCCTGAACCGTGTGCCCACTGCCACTGACTCCTGGTCCCTGATCGTCCTGTGTTAGTGGGGTTGCCTGGGGTCCCTGTAGTGGTGGAAACACTGCTGATTGACGTGTCCTGGGGACAGAAGGATGTGCCCGCTGGGTGGGTGCTGTGGTGGTGTTTCCTGGGGGGGGAGGCTCTGTGGTGGGTTGGGACTGTGGCTGGGTCACTGACTGTCCAGAGGTCCCTGATGGGCCAGATTGGTCATCGTGATCCAGACGTGCAGAGCTGCTGTCATCACTGTGGGCCTCTTCTGTGGGGGGACTGGATGTTGCTGGCACCTCCTCTCCGGTGATGTTGAGTGGGGATCCTGTGGGGACATAAATGCAGTGTTATTGTATCTGCGTGTGCCATCTTGTGCATGGATATGTTTCCCTCTATGGTTGTTATTAGCAAGGCAGCTTTGGCTTGTGTGAGTTGTGCTTGGTTTGGCTAAGTGATTGTCACTAGTGTGCATGCTGTGGTGATGGGTGTCCATGCAGGTCTGTAATGGGGGTCCATGCATTGGTGTTGCATGTAGGGCTTGGTATTGGGATGGTTGGGTTGTAGTGGTGTGGTATATATTTGAGGTGATGTGGTGATGGGGGGTGAGGGTAGAGGTTGTTGTTTGTGATGGCATGCAGCTAGTGTGGGGGATAAAGTACTTAAGATTTGACTTAACCGAGTCCAGTCCTCCTGCTACTCCTGCCAGGCCCTCAGGATGCATAACCGCCAAGACTTGCTCCTCCCATGTTGTTAGTTGTGGGGGAGGAGGTGGGAGTCCATTGCCAGTCCTCTATACTCCTATCTGGTGCCTTGCTACCACGGAATGTACCTTCCCCCGTAGGTCATTCCACCTCTTCCTGATGTAATCCCTTGTTCTTGGGTGCTGTCCCACGGTGTTGACCCTGTCCAGGACTCTCCACCATAGCTCCATCTTCCTTGCAATAGATGTCTGCTGCACCTGTGATCCGAATAGCTGTGACTCTACCAGGATGATTTCCTCCACCATGACCCTTAGATCCTCCTCTGAGAACCTAGGGTGTCTTTGTGGTGCCATGGGTGTAGTGTGAGTGGTATGTGTGTGGGTGTGTGGAGTGATGTGTTGGGGTGTGTGGTGTTAGGTGTGTGGATGGTGTATGGGTGATGGTGTTTTGTGGCTCAGATTCAGTGGGTGCTCCTGGCTTGTCTCTCTCTCACTTGCCAAATTCTTTGGGTCGTAAAGGGTTGTGGGTAGTGTGGGTGTTTGTTTCATATTGGTGTGGGTGTGGTGTGTGTATGTGTGTCAGGTGTGTGTATTTTGAATTGTCCAATGTGGTGGTGTTTTGTTAGTGTGTGTGTATTTTGAGCACGGCGGTGTGTACCGCAAATGGTTTACCGCGGTTGAATGACCGCTGCGATGATTCGTGGATCATGATGCTGTGGGAATATTTGTGTTGCCGTAACGGTGTGGGTGTTGGTGCCGCCATTTTATCACTGACCTTTGGGCTGGCGGACTTGTGTGTGTATCTGTATAGTGGTGGATTTCTATGTGTGGGTCATAATACGGGTAGCGGTATACTGCCGCGGTCACGGTATGTTGGCAGCAGTCAGCATGGCGGTAAGCGGCACTTACCACCAATGTTGTAATGAGGGCCTAACTGTCACTGGGAAATGGATATGCGGATCAAGTCGCAAGGTTTTGTGCATTGAACTGTATATCATTCAAAGACAAGTGGGAATTGATGTCAGAAGAAGATGTCAGATGTACAAGTTATATTAAAGGTGATTGACACAATGGAAGAATTGAAAAACTTGCATAGCAATGTTGACAAGGAGGAGAAAAGAGGGTGGTTGAAGATGAAGTGCACGCAGAGACAGGATGAGTTGTGGCTGTAAAAGAGGGTCAAAAGGATTTGTCAAAAAGTTTGTTATCACAAATGGCTAGGTACTACCATGGTCAGGCACACATTGGAAGGGATGCCATGGTTCGGTTGTTTACAATTGACAGGTTCAACCCTAAGTTCAGACAAGCCGCAGAAACAGTATGTCATCGCTGTGTTATTTGTTAACAATTAAATGCGGGATTAAATTAAATTAATTTAAATGAATTTGAGCCACATTAGAAGAGCATGGGGTCCATTCAGCAGAATGCAACTGGATTTCATTGAGATGCCTGCATGTGGAGGTTTGAAATATGTGTTGGTGATTGTGTGCATTTTAGTCATTGGATTGAAGCATACCCTACAAGAAGGAATGATAACCTTACAGTAGCTAAGCTGTTGCTTAGAGAGTTGATACCATGGTTCGGATTCCCAATCTCTTTAGAATCAGATAGGGCAATGCACTTCAATAACAAAGTGATTAAACTTTTGTGTGCAGCCCTAACCACTGAGCAGAAATTGCATAGTAGCTACCGCCCTGAAGCATCAGGACTAGTAGAACAAATGAATGGTACTCTGAAATGAAGAATTGCCAAGATGTGTGCAGCTACAAATCTGAAATGGCCAGATGCATTGCCTTTGGTGTTGATGTCAACGAGAAATACACCTAAAAGAAAGACAGGACTATCGTCCCACAAGATTCTCATGGGCAGGGCAATGAGATTACCAGCAGTTCCAGCCGATGTACTTGTCAATATTACAGATGATATGGTGTTGGACTCCTGCAAGGGTCTGGCTGATGTGGTACGCTCTTTCTCTCAGCAGGTGAAGGCCGCCACACTGCCACCAATTCACGATCCTGGGCACAACCTGAGAGCTGGTGATTGGGTTGTCATCCGCAAGCATGTGCGCAAGGCGTGTTTGGAGTCTCGTTGGCAGGGACCCTACCAGGTGATTCTGACAACCACGACTGCTGTAAAGTGTGCAGGACTTCCAAACTTGATTCACGCAAGTCACACGAAAAAAGTGGCATGTCCACTGGATCATCAAGAAGCATTGTTGAGAGCACCAACAATTGTGAAACAAGTCACAGCACCTGAACCAGAGAAGGAACAAAGAGAGACTGAAATTGATCAAGAAATTGTGGAAGATGGATCAATCACCCCTGTAAGATATGAAGGTGAAGAATTATAGGATGGTGTGAAAGAATCTATGTCAAAGGAGACAGCAGGAGAGCCTAGCACAGCAGGGGTTCTCCCAGAAGCAGACGGTGCTGAGAAACAAATAGAGCAAGTGCCAGACCAAGAAGGGGAGGGAGTAGAGTTTTATCAAAGTCAAAGTGATTTAACTCCCCTTGAGCCTATTGCTGGTCCATCAAGAGAAAACACCATAGAAGAGGCAAAGGAGAAAAGTCCAATCCTGAGAAAAATATTGTCAGAAGGTTCAAGGAAAGGAGATAATTGGCCTGAGTCACGAATAGAGAAAAGAAAGGAGGTGGTAATAAATTAAACCACAGAGGAAGAAGTAGATACCACGAGAAAAGAAGAGTTAAGTGATGGGGGTTAAGTGGTGACTGAAAGTTGAAAAGAAAAAGATTAGCGAGTCGAAGATACACAGGTCCTAAATTGGCATATGCAGCTGCAAATGAATGGCAGCATGTGTTTATGACTTTTTGTTTTGATTGAGAGGTTCTGAGTCAGTATTTTGATCTTACCTGAAGGTGAACAAGGAGCTGAACTGTCGAACCAATTTGAAAACATTTTTGGAAAAAAAGACTGTTGAAATATAACTGGAAGAAACATTGATAACCTGATTTGAAATTGAAAACCAGATGTGACAAGCTGCTAATCGTCATTGACAAGGATAAGCGTTCCCGGATGTGAAACTGAGCTATTGAAAGAAGAATATTTGTATTTTTGTTTTTTTCGCTGCTTTTTCCAAGAGTTACTTCTGCTTTCTGATTCTTTACAGTTCATGGCTGAGTTAAATAATCACGTTAGGGATGCTAGGTGCTGTAAATATATGAGCATTGGATTGGCAATTATGTGTGGAATTTTGTTTATTGTATTAGTTGTGGGTATCTCTCTTCTTGATGCGAAAGGAGCCATCCATACTACTACTGATTTTGAAACTATTACACTAACAGCTTGCAAGAGAAAAAGGCAACCAGGGCACTCCAAAATTATCAGTCCGAGATACGTAGAGTCGCAGGAATTTCTTTAATCCTTTGTGTTGGAAAATTCCAATATCTGCTCAATGATGATCACATCCACATGTTAGGAAAGGCATAACATGGCAAAGAAACAGCCAACACGTGTTTCGTCCACACAGACTTTTTCAAGGCTGGAAATAAACACAAGACAAGAATCCTTGAAAATAAAAACTCTACCATCCGGTAGGTACAAGAGATCGTGACATATCAGATTGAAATTACATTTAAAGCAAAAAGGTTAATTTATGGAATGCATGGCCCTTCGGCGTGCAGAGAAATTACTTAATAGAGATACTCCCATTGTCCAAAAAACTGAGCACCATAGTAGAAAGGGAAACTGTCACCCTTGTAAGAACGGTGGATAAAGGATACAAGTGAAAGGAATAAATTTGAATTGGCGAATAAGATTGTAACAGTGTGATGAGCCACCACATGGAAAAAAAAAAGTGCAGTGAAAGAAGTGATTACCAGATATAGTATTGAAGAAAAAGGGAAAATGTGCACATACTATATACAAGAGTAGGACAAGCATAGCCCATGGAAAGGTTCACCTATAAAACTAACGTCAGCCGACCAATTTAACGAGTCCTTCCAAAAAGAACCCTAGGCCGCGGTTCTTGATCTCAGAGAGGCCCAAAAGGAATGTATACTTGAAATTGTGAGACCCATATCATAAAGATGTGTGAATGAGAGAAGACGATCAAAGAGGGAGAAAACAGCTATTATCATACCACGTAGGAATGAGTAATCCAGCAGTATATGGAGCCGTCCCTTGCAGTATAGGGAAAAGGTGTAGTCCTCCAAATCAGTATAAACTGTAGGCATACAGTGTAGCCAATGTTACGAAAACCCTGTGTGATTGGCCACAAATTAGAGCCAGCCTGTAATTAGGGACAGAAAATGAAACATTTCAGGGCGACAAAATAAAGGGCAAGGCCACATGTATAAATGGAGCATATGCTTGAATGTCTTTAACCCAATGCACCTAATAAAAATGCAAAGCATTTTGGTGCAAGAGCAGGAAGTTGAACAGACAAACGACCCGCCATAAACGGGAAGCCTAAAATTTATTTTGTTGGTCAAAATACATGGGCAGTAAGCTCAGAGAAATGTAATACACATAGAATATTTGAGACAGCTGCTCGGATGAGTTAAACAAACCCCAAGCCGTACAAACATTATAGCATAAGGGGTCATAAGCTAAACAACATGTAACTATGAATGTAAAACACAGTATAGTAGAAAAAGCAAGGGGAACATAGCACTTGGTATGCCCCCTCACATGTACTCTCCAGGTAAGAGAGTCAGAAAACATAACGTGTCTATCAAAGTGCAGCGTATACTAGCGCTGCCTTATTGCCATGAGCAAATCCCCGGTGAAAGACGGCCACGAAGAAAATTAAAACTGAAGAAACAAAAGGAAACCTCCCATTGTGCGTCTCTCATTGTTGAGAGATCGGCCTCTATGTGTAAACTGTAAAGAAACCACGGCACATGTAATACCCCCTTACCTGTACTCTCCATGTACAAGAGTCAGAAAGCAAAGCGTGTCTGTTCCGGTGCAGTGCCTGATAACGCTGCCATTATTTACAAGAAAAATGCCCCGGTGGTGTCAGCGTATTAAATATGCGCACTACACCCGCGAAATAGAGGAAGGACTCCAAAACTGTAAACGTGAAGACGAGCAAAGACCACTCGTCATTCATGGCTCTCAAAGAGTGCCATTTTGAGGTGGTAAACGCTAAAGCCAAGACAATAGTGGTAACTAACAAAATACTAAGAAAGAAAGTAAAAAAGAAAAATATATATAATAAAATATATTGTATAACAGCTTTGGAGAAGTTTAAGTCAGATGAGAAATATTTGCATGACTATACTAATGCTCAAGGAGAACTTTCTTCTAACGTCTTCTATCGCTTGTTGAGTGAGTATGTTGAGACGATGGATGCGAAGGATTGTCTTGTGTGTACGCAAATTCCTTCATCAGTCAAGGAAGGAGTTATCTACCATAGCTTGCCTTTAACTTACGGGATAAGTTGTAGTCTGCTACTAACAAGGTTCTCGGACCAAGAGTATATTCAATATTTTTATTCCAACTACGACTTAGGCCCATATTTAAACTATTTTAGCGCTGCATTTGTGCTGCTTTTTGACGCAAAAGCAGTGCATACTTACAAAATACAATTGTATTTTTTAAGTGTGCACCGCTTTTGTGTAAAAAAATGATGCAAATGCGGCTCTTAAAAAGTATAAATATGGCATTAATGTTTTCTTTTGTTCCTATTATTAGAGATCTGAGTAGAATAGCTAAGGATCATGATATAGTACTGGTTAGAGGATTCTTTGAGCCTACACTAACATTTGGAAATGCATACGTGCATAAACTTAACCCAACATGCTTGCTTATATCTTTGAAGAAAAGCTTTATAGGGCATACTGATGATAGGAGAAAAGCATTAAAGGAGAAATTAGAAAAATGCTTAGAGAAAAGGACTTATAAGAATGATTTTGCTTACACTGCAAATAAGACTCAAGGGAAATTAGCTTTAGATGTATTACATGTAGGGAAGCTTTGTATATGTAACCCGAAATCAGGCACTGACACTTTAGTTGTTGGTACGAGTGTATGTAGGCATGTGTTTTTGTTTCAAAGTAAATGGACTTTATGTTGAATGGTCAGGACTTGCGATTCCAGGTGTTTACTATATTTGTGGACTTAATGCTTAATACCGTCTTCCAAGAGGATGGTATGGGTCATGTTATTTGGGAATAGTGTTCCCAAAGATTTACCAGATAGAAGACCTGAAAAAGTTTGCGAAATTTAACTGAATTATATCATAAGAGATAGAGGAGGGAATCCTCTTCTGCGATAGTGGGAAATATATTTGGTGCAGTGATTCCTTCATTAGGAGTCATCCTGAATTTGATCAAGATTCAAAAGTTTGTCTACTATTGTGGATAACATGCTGACAAATTTTACAGGGGCAATACTCCTGATAGATACTGAATTGGCTGAGGATAGAGCTATGACTCTTCAAAATCGTTTTGCTTTAGACATCCTTCTAGCTAAGGACGGCAGAGTCTGCAAAATGATTAACTCTAGGCATTGCTGTTCTTATATCCCTAACAATAGTAAGGAGATAAGAGACTTACTTACTAACCTGACTAACTCAAGTAAGGATTTGAGGAAATTGAAGTAACCAGGTGTATGGGAAAAGGTAGGGAAAGGCTTTGCTTCAGTGGGGAATTGGCTTAGTAACATTTGGAATGGGGTATTATTAAAAATCATACAGGGAATATTAATTGTGATTGCTTGCATATTAGGAATATGGAGTTCAAGGAAATTGTGTGAAAAGATTACATTGAAAAGGTCTAAAAATAATCAGAGGAGGGGAAAACGAAATAAAGAAAGAATGTATGGGGAAGATTTGAGGAGAAGGCAAAATGCTGAAGAAACAGAGCTGTGATACTGTTGATGATAAAGGTAGTGTGATGACATATTTAGTCATGAGAGGAGGAATTGATAGCACAAATGTATTAATTAAAATTTTTAATGAATGTTTATGTATGAAAAATGTAGAAAAATCATTAATGTAGAAAAATATTGTGCACGTTTGAAATTGTGCCCTCGGAGAGTGATTACCAAGATTCACAATTGTACTAATAAAATGAATAGCATATATGAATTATAGAAAAACATATTGAAATAATGCAGTAGTATGACATATTGAAAGATATAACTTGTGTTTTGCATTATATTATAGAGCTTAACTTAGCCACAGTTGTGGCCTAGTTTTGCCAGGCCTCGTGCAGAAGCTGAATATTAACGTTAAAATGAAAGATGCTGACAAATCAGACTAACCATGAAATGCTCATTGTTTAATAAAAATTGTCTAGCTGAAACGTCTGCATGAACCGACAGACAGGAGATGATAGAAACCAGAATGTATCAACTACTGTGTAGAGCAGTCAGAGCGTACTTTCCCTGGACTCGAACAATAGAGACACTGACTGGAGAAGAAAATGCAACATTTTCGATACATGAGCAGCCGGATGATGAGGACATTGCAAAGTGAACCAATCAACAATCTGAGAACAGTACAATATTAAAATGTATAGATTTGGAGTAAATATGTAATTGGACAGAGTCATAACTGGTGATTAATTGACCAATTAGGAATTGGGGGATAGTCTAGGCGACTTTGACATAATGCCGTGACAAAGGGGGAAACATTTAGAACAGATGAAGAAGATGATGAGTTAGGAGATGAGACGGATGGAGTTAGATGCCAAGGCGATTCAAGATTCTGTCATTGGGCTCAAGCTCTTGAGAGCCGGATGTGATGCTGAGTGATTGATGACCTGAGGACGAA
Source organism: Pleurodeles waltl (assembly GCF_031143425.1). Lineage (NCBI taxonomy): Eukaryota > Metazoa > Chordata > Amphibia > Caudata > Salamandridae > Pleurodeles > Pleurodeles waltl. The sequence continues at coordinate 880,687,235 of NC_090438.1, read as the reverse complement.
GACTGACTTGTTGCTGATCCATACCAAGGATAGGTAGGTATGACGATGTGACTGAATTAACTTTTGTTTCTTTTCTTTCTAGGTACCAACTGCGCTGTTTTGATAGTTTTCCTCTTAGCAAGATGATTTCCAAATTCTAAACTGTTTTCGCATGAAGTCCCACATGCTGATGTTAATGTGGGTTAGGTGAGGTTCCTACCTTTTGACATTGATGACACAGAGGCAAATTATTGACAAATTGATTTGCTGAACTCTGCTACTCATGTTGGTTTATTCATTCCTGATTCAATTATTGACTTATGCTACTGTTTTAGAATGTACTGTGATGCAAGTTTTGATTAGACTATGGTTTTGGTGCCTTCTAATTAATTAATACGGATTTGCTGATGTGAATAAAGTTGAATTAATTTTCATGAATTAGTATTGTAACTAATAGGGAATAAAACTACTAAAACGTATAGTGAGTTGTGGTTATTCATGACCGGAGGGTCAGGGGGTGTAATGCTTCTTTTCATTAATGTTGATGACTAATGTTTATTGAATTGCATATTAATTATTAGTTTGACTACCATTAGCCTAGCGAATCAAAAGGTTCATCGACCTATCCCCGTCCTCGTTGTAAGTTTACTTACTAAGGACCAGGAGCTCTATCATGTCTAATGCATTTATGTTCCTTAGCGACTTGAAGTTGAGTGAGTGTGTGGGAATATGGTTAATGGATTGGCATTTATTTTGTCTTCATGTAGATTACATCATCCTTTTTCTTTATACTGGAGTAACTTCCTAGCAGTAAGCATGGTCCTGTGGGAGTCCTACTACTGTAGATCGGATGTTAGAACTTTATTCTTGACATGGTATGTTTTTTGGTTAGGTGTATGTGCCAGATTAGAAGAATTAAGAAGTGGTGTTCTAGGAAGTTGATGTAGAAGCAAGTATTAATATGCTGTGTTGCTTTATTCTTAGAATTGGTTTGAGGTATTAGTTGGTTCACTTTGCTTGGAGGTATTTAACTTTTGTCAGTTGTTTGAGGAGCACTGGTGGGTGACTTTAATTTATGTATGTGTATATTCATGTGTGTATGTATGTTTGCATGTGTACATGTAAATATATATATATATATATATATATATATATTTGGTGATGCATGTTATGACAATGTGAAAAATGCATGTTTTACACTGAGGTTTATGTAGGCTATTTTTTGGGGTGCCTTGTAAGTAGGCGATTCACTTGCAAGTACAGCGTGGTTTGGTAATCTGCTGCCTTTTACTGTTGTTTAGCATTTTATTAATGCAGGTTATTTATTGTGTTGTAGAGCATCAATTATTGTGATTTAATCCACTTTGACACATTGTCCTGAGGATGGTCTCATGGACAGTTTGAGCCTTGGGAGACCGAAACGTCGACCTTATACTCTCCATGACGCAATTTTTCGCATGAGGTGCTGGAGTCTCTTAGGAGTGATTCCCTGATTGTTTGAAAGAATGCATATAGGACTCAAATCTTTGGTAGTTGGAGAGTCAGGAGGGTTGGTGCGCTCCTTCTGTCCCTTGGATGTAAAGGGATTGTGGATAAGAGGGGTCAACAAATTAAAAGCTGTTTGAAGATTTATTCATTTATGGAATTTAATCTATGGTTAACTACAACATTAACAATATTTAATATCACTGAAATATTTGTATGCAAATGATTCCTCCATGAACATTGTGTGCTTTACAGTTTAGAATATTCAGTTCTGTAGGGAATATTGGGTTACCCTGTTTATTTGTAACATATTAAAAAAGTCAGCCCGAGCAACCCATCAAATTTTCGTCCAACCAGATTATTGGATAATTTACAGACTTTTTTTTGTAAGCAAATCCTAGATCGGCTAGTGTAGTGGATTGATGAGAGTAGTGCAATTTCAAATCTGCAAGCAGGATTTAGACCATCAACCTGTGCCATCGATCAAGCTTTTAGATTCTTGCAGATTAAGTGGAAGACCGTGGATATCGTCGGAGATGACCTATTTGTAGCTTTTATAAGTCAACGTGTGGCCTTTGATCTGGTTCCAAGAGGGACGCTATGGGCCAGCCTTCAAGAAATGGGAGTCCCACTTGAATTACTAAGACTCATTGCCTGCTTGAATGAGGTAAATTGTGTTCGAATCAGGTACGGTAACAAGGGTGAGATATCAGATCCAGTTAGAATTTACAAGGGGTTTTGCCAAGGCTGTGTCCTGGTACCTACACTTTTACTTTGGTATATAAAGAATTGCATAGGTTATTTAACTAACTGCAAATGATTCCCCCTTATTAACTGGGCAGAAGGTTCTGGGGTTGTTTCAACCAACACCCATCTATCAGCTAAAAGCAGGGTGGGCCTTCAAAACTTAGTGAATATCTTCGGTCAGGAGATTACAAATTAAATCAAACTTCCACAGGAGCAGATGCATTTTCCCCAACTCCCTCCAACAGATGCGTGATCAGACTTTACTGATTATCTGAACCCTGCATCCGCTAGGGAGAAAGGGGAATGGGAAGAGAAAAAGAAAGACCACCTCCAGATCTAGTTCCAGCCTGTGTTTCCCACTTGAACATAGGATATTCAGTGTGTGCTTCTGTAACCTGCACCTTTCTTCTTATTGGGATTTCTTTAAAGGAAAGACCTGCAGTTGGGTGATAAGAGCATAGATAAGTACATTCCTACTGTGCATTCAAGTGTTCAGCCAATTCTATTGTTCTCCTAACCTGGATCTTTTGAGACACTAGCCTCTCTCTAATAGAACAACGTTAACTTAATATCTTCTTTTCTCCAGGAATCAGAGTATACAAGGTTCTCTGGAGAACAGTTCAAAGGTTCATAAATATACCATCTACTAATATATTTTATAGGAAACGAAAACTCCTTCTCAAGGTTCAGTTTTCTCAATCACAGTCTCTAGCAATTAGTCTGAGCACTGAGGTTTGTATCTAAGACTGGGAAGTCTGCAAGGCGAAGAGTGTTTTAATATATATGTACATATATATATATTGTCAAGCCTGGAAATCATACAAAAGGATTCCTTACTGCAGTTGCTTGAAGTTCTGCTAAGCCAAAACAAATTCTCCTCAGAAAGCCAATAGCCAGCTGTTGGAAGAAGGAAGAAATTCAGCTTCTCCAGAAGTGAAAAAGTAGCTGGTGTGCACACCGTAACAAGAAAAAGAATTACTCAAAACTGGAAGAATTCTCTATGAAACTAAGCGCATCAGGAACACTACTAATTTTTCTCAAGATAACAGTTGAAGTGCACAGCTTCCAGAGAGAAACAGCTGGAGGGAAGCTGCAGCACGAGACTAAGGTAGAAAGACTAAAATGCTGACCTCACAAAGATTTGAGGCCACCATCTTGAGTGGCAGTTAAACCTGAAGAAGCTAGTTTTAAGAACAGCCTCCGCAAGAGCCACCGGGAGTGAGGACGCCGTTGCAACCAACGTGGGTACAAGGAAAAAAGGGAAACGTTTATGCTGAGGGAAGAACTTAACAACACTGGCAATATTGTTCTTGACATCTGTGCCTTTTGCGAGGACTTTGGGCTGGAGGTAAGTGTTGCTAAAACAAAATTGATGATATTTGCCAGGATGAGTATGTTGAGTGGTGTGGTCACCATGAATACCAAGTGACTGGAAAGGGTTACTGAGTTCAACTACCTAGGTGTTAGACTGACGGACTCAGGATCACAGGCCCCGAAAATTATCTAAAGCTTGCAGGATATCAGCCACAGAGGAGGGGCCATTGTCAGGATGGCTAAGAAAGCACAATACTTTCCAGTCAACCCTGCGGTTGATATCAATAAAATGCAGGCAAGGGATGCAGCCCTGTACTGGGCAGATCTCTGGGGACAGAGCAATTTGAATATTCTTGGTGTAAAGGAGAATGCTTTTCTCAGAACCATCACTGGGGTGGGGAAAGGGACCCCCCTGTTTCCTCTCAAATTAGATCTTGATATCCACATCATCACAGAGCTTGCTACTTTAAGATGTTTACTGTATTGGACCTGTATATGGTCAACCATCCAACTGCAAAACTATAGGGTGGTCTTATTGATGGATTGGGGCATATGCGAGTACTGCTGAAGATTGACTAGTTGAGGAATTTGAGGAATTCATGTGTTGTGTCAGGGCTTCAAGAATTCTGCGATACACCAGCTGCAATCCCACAGAATGCCACCCCAATAGTTAAGCTGACATTTTGGAAGAGGAAATCCTCTCAGATCGAACAGTCTAGTGACAAAGGATCATTGCAGTTTAAAACTTTACCCTTGATAGAGCCTTTTTTGGCTGTCATCAAACCAGCACATGCTCGCACTCTGTTTTTGCAGTTTAGGTATGGAACTTTGCCACTTGCAGCCTTTACTGCACACTTGGTTCCCTCTGCAGATGGTGCCCAAAATTGCAAATTCTGCATCACTGCTGATGAAACAGCTGAGGACCTACTTTTCTTTTGCCCTAAACTTGCTGGGCTTTGGCATAGGTGATTTGTTCTCTTATGTAGGAACCTTTCCATAATGGACTGAGTGACTCCTCTAAGAATTTGCAAAAGTGATTCCTCATTAATGATAGTGGTTGCAGTCTCTAAATTCTTATTTGAAGCTTGGACCATCAGACATGGCGCTCTTGGTAATGCAATTAATTTATTTCATGTGCCTTTGAGTACCCTCAAATTTTGCCACTGATTTTTACTAATTGTAGCTAGGGTTTAAAAAGATGAGAGTTTTGTGTGTGCAATATACCCTCTGTGCCCACCATTCCAAAACTTGTTAACTGTGAATGTATATACTGCAATATAGATGATCTTTCAATACAATGTTTTTATAGAATTATTAGACTGTTTGCTATTGTAAAAGTTTTTTAATTGCTAAATGTGTAGATTGCAATACAGATGTGTTATCACTATGAATGTTTTTATACCATTACTGTATTGTATGACAATGGAATCATCTATTTCGATTTGCCAATAAACTTTAAAACTTTGAAATTTACAGCTCCCGCCAGAAAGGGATGGTTGCAATCAATTAAATCAATTCACAAAATGGATATCTTTCTTCAACCTAGCAGAAATGCTGATTTTTGAAATATTTAATAAAATTGGTTAGGGGAGTGAAGCAATGTGTATCTCCCTTTTTTCATTCTTCCCTTTTCCGTGGTCCAATTATTATTTACCTTTAGAGGAGAGTGGAGTTGATGACCAATAACTCCCCTCCCTTTAGGTGTGATAGAAATCTCGGAACTGTGTAGCAAATGGCAAAAGTACTACCACTGAATGTTCCCACACAACTCTCAATAGAAACAGTACCCCACATGTGTTTGGGGGTCGGTCAACTAAGACACGAGAGGCTTAAAAATATGACTGTGTATAGGGTAACAAAAGCATTGAAAATGCAGATTTTTTTAGAGATGGTTGGTAACTTCAGGGTCTCCCTGAGCGAGTTTTTTTAATGAAAAAAGAATTGTTACCTGTTAATCTCTGGAATCTCCTAGTAGCATTCTCCTTCATTTAGAGAATCTGGAAAAATACACATCACTTACTCTTGCCTCCCAATAAACAAGACATGTCCTCTCGATGGGAGTCAAAATGTGCAACTTATATATTGAAGAGAGGGGCATTAATTTGGTTGCTCCCGGGTCCAACGCCCAACTTAGACGGGACCTTTTCTGCCAGCTGTCTTCATCCTGTAAAAAACGTCACCTGGCTTAACCTTAAGATCCATTGTTAAGCAGTGTTGGTGTCTTACAAACCCATGGTCCATTTATACAGCAACGAAACACAATTCAAACTGATATTTGAGTAAAAAGAAAACATTAGACATGTGTCTCAAACTTTTTTCGTACTTTGGGTAAAAGTTGAGTTTCAGTTTCGACCAAGTCTTCAAAAACAATATGGAACTGACAGATCGACACGTGAAAATATCAAACATTGTTTCTATGTAAATAAGTCCATGTTATTTACAATCATTTGGGGAACAGGGTGCTATACCCTGAAAAATATTTATGTTTCTATTCTGTTTGTGTACTGAATTCCCTTTTAACAGATCATAGAATGGATACGGAATATAAAAACATTCACCAACATGCTTTGACTATAAAAACTTGGTACGTGAGAATCTTAATTTTAATTATGAAACTTCATTGCCTAATATTCAGCCATCAGCCACCCTTTGGATCTGTTTACATTTGTTGAGAGGTATGAAAATTAGCAACAAAATATTTTCTTTGTTCCTATTGAAAGGAATGAGTGCACGATACTGTACCTGCCTGTTCTGTACCATACTGCATAAGCTTCAAATTAGTACTTTATAGCAACAGGTCATCAACCACAATTGTGCTTCAGTATAACATATCACTGCAGGTTTCTCTTTCATCTGACATAAGGAGGGCTAGTCAGTTTCGCGCGTCTCGTGGTGAAAATCAGCAGTTTTGATTCATACCTCAGGGCTGTGGGAACATTCTGTGCATTGTGCATGGTATAATTCTATTTCTGTGCTGTCACAAATGTATATTTGTAATTAGAGAATTGTAATCGCAAGTCGAATTACTTGGGTCTTGAACTGATTCACTTTTGTATAGAAATTATTTTGGATATATGTGCAGGTATAGCCTCCTTTCACAGATTCCTTCAAATTGTGATTTAAAAAAAAATCTATTTTATCTTGCTTACTCGTCTGTTTTTTTTAATTTTGGTGTACATGTTTTTTGGGTGACATTTGTTTTGCTAAATGAAGAGTGTTTTGTAAAGCCCCATCTTTGTTTGTGTCTTCATATTCTAACAATAGTGGAGCTTGATTAAATGTCAGTCTTTGAGTCTTACAGGCGTGCTTGTTTTTAGACTAGTAGTCCATCCAAATGATCTATTTGTGTGGAAGGATAGGCAGCACTTTGTGCAAGGTGAACGTATGTTTCAGTTTTCCGACAAAGTAGCAGTCTACTTCTTTGTGACACAATAGGTTGACATTCTAACAACCGGTTTCTTCTGAACCTGCTCCATCACTGTATGTTCTCACCTTTTCATCGGAGGTCATTAGTTTCAAAATCACAAATCACAAACTTTTTGTTAAGAATGTGTCATCGTACATGATTTATAAAAAGGTCAGTCTGACTTAACAGAGAAAAATCTCATGAGGCCAGCCTATGTGACAATCTTCAAGTCTGCAGAAAGCACTGGACGCCAAAAAATGTTCCACGCAGGTTTCCTTTAATAAAGTACAAAGAGCACAACCCGTCACCCTTGAGACACGGCTCTGGGACAGGCAGGTGAAATTATGAGCCTCTGAAAACAAATGCCATTTACTGAATATAAAAACAGAAACAAGACAACATTGCCTGGTCTAGTCATTATAGAAACCAGCACCTACCTACTCTAAAGTCTATGTGAATTAAAAATCACTGCTTCCCATTCTTCGGGGAACTGAATCATGCATTAAATCACGAAATATGTATCCTTTTGTAATCTAAATATGGTCCTGTTACAGTAAATCCAGCAAGATGTCTCTGCGCCTTTAACACAGCCTCCCCAAAGTTCCTAATGAATGGACAAGAATGTGATGCTCCATGATCCAAAAGCAATTTACAGCAAAACAAAACAATTATAAATTCATATAAACATCATGTCAATGTGCCTGCATGAATAAGCAAACGCACATCTTTATTTGTATAAGTGCGCTAACCTTAATCTTTAAAAAAAAAATGTTTTTAAGATGTGCCCGTTTCTGGTAATTGCTGGTACAAAGGCATCATTAACTGGTACATTATGACAATTTGATTCGCTCCTTGGGCTCTCCTTTTTAAGAGTCCATTACATCCCTAATGACCCCGAGCAGAGGCAGCAGTAGGCTTGTTCACAGCGGGAGGACCAGAGTTAGGCAGTTGGGCCTGATTTATTTTACTGCTGATTAGGGACTGCTGAAGGTGAAGTAATTTGCAGAATACGTCTGGCACCATTCCGTTCGTCTCCTCCTTGGGGTTCCATAGCTCTGATTGTGTTATCTGTGTCCTGAAAACTGGCCGTTCGAACGGTTGGCCCTTGACACAAGACGGGTATGTTACTTTTATTGGTGGCTATTGCGTTTAAAAATATTATGCACTTTCTAACACGTACACCTAACCAAGCCACCCATTGCCTTTGACTGTTATCACTGATATTTAATCAGTAGCAGATTAATTAGCAATACAGAGTTTGTTGTAATTAATTAAAATCAAAATGGTTTCTATTCGGAAAATATGAGAATCTCTAACATTCTGAAAATGAGATTTTGAATTACATATTACGAAGTGTTTGTATAAGGGGAGTGTCTCAGTCACTCCTGTTCTCCCCTTCACATCACTCTCCCCTCAGATATAACCATCTGCATTAGTCAATTAAGTCATTTCTTATACCTGCATTATTTTTAAATCCCTCCACCTGCAGGTCTCACAGCTTAGATTGACCCTGTTTAACGTGGTCGTTTCCATCTCTTCTTCTGCTTTTACATTCTTTAATCTTTCCCACGTCGCCATTTATCCATCCACACACCTGTAAACAATGTCTTTTCTCTTCCTTTGGTGACACGTGTGACCACCCAGCTGTGTTTTCCAGGAAAGCCAAGCGCTGGATGAGCGTGTAATTTTAAAACTTTTATGATCTAGTAAGAGTCACTGTGAGAAATCTGCACTGTCTCCATCTTCAACAGCAGACCTCTCACTTGTGCCATGCAATGAATATGACAGCAATGACTCAATTTAGAGGGTGCTATGCAACGCACCTATGTTGCTTGGGAAACAAAACTGCAAAAAACACAACATCTGTGAAAAGGAGATGTTCTTAGTAATAGGGACGGGTACACCATGCGATTTGAAGTAAAACACGTGAGCTGCAATGCTTAATTTGAACCAGTAACCATAGACTCCAGCACTTACGACAGTCTGCACCATGGTGGTGGTGTTTGTCTACTTTAGAAATGAGCACAATAACGGTAGTTTATTACATTTATTGACATTAAAAATGATTAATACCTGCCGCCCATGCCATACTTATAACTTTGGGGGCCTAAAAGAGTCTTAAGTGTCACATTTGTTGACGTGTGATGGTCTGAAGTTGTGTTGGTACTGTCCTTGGCAGAGCTGGCTTTGACGATGGGTGGTGAAAGCTGTGTTTACACATAATATTTAGGAAGGGATAAGTGCTTTTACTTGTAAATTATGAACATGAGTATAAGGCTAGTAGGGCGCCGTTTCAGTGCCAGTTGTTTATCACTGCAGGTGCTGAAGTCTGACAGGAGCTGGTCAGTTAAATCCTTTAGTTTGGGATAAAGTTGTGTAGATAGCCACCAGGATGCATAGAGGCCCATTGCTAGATGAACTGGAATAGATCTGTGCTTCAGCCACATGGGGCCAGATGTAGGTAAGTGACAAATTGCGACTTGCAATTTGCGAGTCATAGCGACTCGCAAATTGCAACTCGCAATTCGCGATGCAGAAAGGTGTCTCAGACAACTTCTGCGACTCGCTATGGGGTCGCAAAGACCCACCTCATAAATATTTATGAGGTGGGTCACAGTTTGCGACCCCATAGCGAGTCTAGACACTCACTGGGATGGTGTCCTGCTGGAGACAGCAGACCACCATGTCCGTGACTGCTTTCTGAATAAAGCAGTTATTTTTTTTCTCTTTGCAGCCCGTTTTGCTTAAAGGAAAACGAGCTGCAAATAGAAAAAATACCGAAACCTTTTTGTTTCGGTTTTTTTCAGAGTAGGCAGTGGTCCATTGCTCTGAAAAAATAATTTTGTGAGCATTCACAAAGGGGAAGGGGTCCCATGGGGGCCCCTTCCCGTTTGCGAATGAGTTTCCATCCACTTCAAGTGGATGGTAACTGCGAGTTGATTTGCGACCGCTTTCGCGGTCACAAATCAACTCTACATCGCGGTGCGTATCGCAAATAGGAAGGGAACACCCCTTCCTATTTGCGAGTCGGAAACACATTTTGCGAGTCGGTACCGACTCGCAAAATATGTTTCTGCATCGCGTAAGGGCTTTTGTGCCTCGCAAACTGCGTTTTTCGCTGTTTGCGAGGTGCAAAAGCCTTCCTACATCTGGCCCATGATTCGTTATAAAGAACAGTTTTTACTTTTTAGTGCTTACAGAAAAATGGCAATAGAACCCCAGCTTCCAATTATTAACAGTGAAACCTTCAATAACTGAATATATATATATATAAATATATATATAATATATTCTTTATTTTTTATTTGTTTATTGTTTATGTGTTGTTCAGTCACCAAAGCCTGAAAATGTCATCAGTTACAGAACAGACAGACATCTGATGCATGAGAGGATTACAAAAGTGTATGCCAGACAGGGTCTGAAAATCGTGAAAAAAACATTCGATTTTATTTATTTTCTAAAGGCTAGGTGGTATCTAGTGTTCTTCAGTTTTAGGAGAGGGAAAGAGAGTTTCTCAGTGTTGGTTTATCTATTAGAACTTATTGGTTTTCCTTCCTACAACATTAGGAGTTGAAAACTAATAATCAGTTTTTGTCAGCCGATATTAGTTGGGGCAGGTTTTTAGAGTTTGATGCAAAACATTATGCATGTGTATCCATTTCCATGTACAATGGCAATGGGTTTTGTGAATTTCTGGATTTCTTATTTGGATGAAGAGCTCACAAAGTAGCAATCTAGTGTGTTGCTTTGCAAAAGCAAAGAAAAAATACATTACTATTGCAAAGCCAATTTAGCAATAAGGAGTAAATATATTGTTAGAAATGGGGTCTCTAGTTGGCAGAGGTATACATCCTTGTCCAAATAGGGACCACAGTCCTAGGCAGGGTAAGTCACACACAATCCAAATCATCCTGTGCCCACACTCTGGTAGCTTGGCACTGAGCAGTCAGGCTTAACTTAGAAAAAAAGTGTAAAGTATTTGTGCAATAAATCATAGAGTAACACAATGAAAACACCACAAAAATACACCACGCAGGTTTAGAAAAATATAAGATATTATCTTGTTAAATCAAGGTCAAAATGATAAAGACTCAATAAGCACAAGTTGAGATATCACTTTTGCAAGATTAAAAAGAGTCTTAAATCTTAGAAATCAAGTGGTTGTCTCTTGGGGGCATATTTATACTGTGTCTGCGCCAAATGTGCATCAAAACGTTTGACGCACATTTGGCACAAGCCTTGCCCAATATTTAAACTTTGATGCCGGAGCCCGCAGACATCAAAATCCCGCTGTGTGAGTCATTTTATGGATGTCGTCCAAAAAATGACTTAAACGCCCGTGCGTCGGATTTATGCTACTGGGCAAAAATCCCGTACGTCCGGGAGGCGGAGGCGGAAAATGACGCACAGCCCGATTTGCATCACAAATTAACGCCTGGGTCAGGGCAGGTGTTAAAATGGGGCAGACACACCTGTATTTAATCAGAACACACAGAAGCAACAGCAGAGCAGCAAAAGGGAGACATGGAGGTGCTTCTTATCCAGTGTGCACGCAGACGCAGAGCACAGCAACAACAACAGCAGCTACCACAACACCAGCAGGGACCCCCAAAGGCAACGCAGAAGGCAGGAGAAGATATTCCACACCAGGTCAACCCTTCATGGCCTCAGGGAACATGACATCATCCAGAGGTACAGGTTGAACTGGCAAGCCATTCAGCAGCTGCTGCGCAACATTGAGCCACAGTTGGCACCCAGCTTTCTGACACCCCGTACCATCATAACAGAAACCAAGCTGCTAGCTGTACTACACATGTTGGCAAGTGGCTCCTTTCAAACCACTGGCGCCCTGGTGGCTGGGATATAACAGCCATTATTCTCCGACTTCCTGCCCAAAGTACTGGATGCCATCATCAGACTCACACCCCACCACATCTGCTTCCCAAACACACAGCAAAAGCAGCAGGAGAGAAAACAAGGGTTTTACCTCATTAATGGATTCCCACACGTCCTTGGTGCCATTGACTGCACACATGTACGCCTTGTGCCACCTCCTGCAACTGAACACCTATACTGCAACAGGAAGCACACACATTCCATCAATGTGCAGGCCATTGTGGATCACTAAGGATTGATCACCAATATCGTGGCAAAGTATCCTGGGAGTGTCCATGATTCATTCATCTTCCATCAATGTACCATCAATCAACACTTCTAGGATGGACGATATGGCAATGGACTACTTGATGATAAGTACAGAAACCTACTTATATACACACTGCACAGCAACCCTCTAGGACAAACAACACATACACCACAACAGAAACATGTGAACAAGAACACACTGAGGGCGTGACACCGCTAGGCATGTTTGATAGGTCTGCAGTGAACCTGTCACACATCTGAAATTAGTGTACTGTCTAATGTCAAGACGTCAATGATCACAACGTATGGTGAGGTTTGGCTAATTGTCACCTTGCAAAATGTAAGCGTCTCACTGATGTTTAAATTAATCCATTGCATATGTCTAAAAGTATGAGATGTCCAGAGTACATAGATGGTAACGTGTTATCACCACTGTCAAACTGAATTTGTGTATGGAACTATCATCTCACCCCCAGTGAAGACACAGGAACACCTGTATCACAAGTCACAATGCTAGGGAGTGCACACTGTACTGCAAATCCCAAAACATACTGCTGACAACCGGTCAGCAGGCAAACACTCGTTCAGCCAAGGAAACAACCCAATGCAGATGGTACATCCTAGAAGCCTAGGAATCAACACAATAACACAAAAGAGTCACAGACAACACAAGACAACTACTGCCATGCAAGGTGATATTAATGGGGCAAGCTACATCAACATGATCCCAATCATTTTCTCTTTCAGCTGATCAGGGGTATGGGATACAGCCATGGATTATGACACCATTTGGCAACGCAAGCACTGCAGCAGAGAGTGCCTACAATGAGGCACATAGGAGGACATGCACCATAGTCGAGAGGACCTTCTGCATCCTCAAGTCGAGATTCAGGTGCCTACACATCACTGGTGGCAGCCTCCTATACTCACGAGAAATGGTCTGCAAGATCATTTTAACATATGCCATCCTGCACAACATTTGTGTACGAAGGAACATTCCCCTATTAGAACTAGAGCCACAAATGCCTGAAGAGGAGGAAGGGGAGGATGCTGGCCTGCAACATGAGGGGGGCCAACAAAACACAGCTGCTGGATTGCGTAGGCGCCAACATATTGTGAACAATTTCTTTGGAAACAACTCACCATCACCACTGTATCAACATATGTAAATAAACACAGATAATAATCACCATATCATGGTCAGGGTAATCATTTTTGCTCACCTTTATCTCTAACTATCAGAATAAGAGTGTAGCCTCATGGAGCATTGCTGACATACCGATCAGGACACAGAAATTGTGATGTGTATTATATAACAGTCACATTCACACACACTGTAAATGACATATATCTTGTACATTTCACCTTTGAAGGGCAATAGCAGAGGACCACACCTATTTCACACATACATGTTGGCAACATGGTTCATCGTAGCATATGGCACACAACTAAGACACCATCAGTCAATAAGGGAAAAAGAGCCTCACACATGAGTGTAGGAGGCTGGCCTGGCTTGTAGTGGGTACCAAGGGGTACTTACACTCTGTACCAGGTCCAGTTATCCCTTATCAGTGTAGAAGAGGTGTTTCTAGCAGCTTAGGCTGATAGAAGGTAGCTATAGCAGAGCAGCTTAGGCTGAACTAGGAGACATGCAAAGCTCCCACTATACCACTGGTGTCATATGCACAATATCATAAGAAAACACAATACACAGATATACTAAAAATAAAGGTACTTTGGGGCATATTTATACTCTGTTTGCGCCGGAATTGCGTGTTTTTTTTTTACGCAAATCCGACGCAAAGCTAACTCCATATTTATACTTTGTCGTTAGACCCGTCTAGCGCCAAAGATCTTGGAGTTTGCGTCATTTTTTAGCGTGCACACCTACCTTGCGTTAATGATATGCAAGGTAGGCGTTCCCGTCTAAAAAATGACTCCAAGGCATCTGCGCCTTATTTAAACTCCTGTGGAAAAATTACGCACGGGAGTGGGCGGGTCAAAAAAAATGATGTCCAGCCGCTTTTGCATAATTTTTTAATGCCTGGTCAGGGCAGGCGTTAAGGGACCTGTGGTCTCGGAAGGAGCCCAGAGGTGCCCTCCCATGCCCCCAGGGACACCCCCTGCCACCCTTGCCCACCCCAGGAGGACGCCCAAGGATGGAGGGACCCATCCCAGGGAACTTAAGGTATGTTCAGGTAAGTAATTTTTGTAAAAAAAAAATTGTGGCATAGGGGTGCCTGATTTGTGCCCCCCTACATGCCACTATGCCCAATGACCATGCCCAGGGGACATAAGTCCCCTGAGCATGGCCATTGGGCAAGGGGGCATGACTCCTGTCTGTGCTAAGACAGGAGTCATTTCAATGGGGGTTGGGAGTAAAACAAAATGACGCAAATCGGGTTGAGGCCAATATTTTGCGTCAGACCTGACTTGCCCCATTTTTTGATGCCCAAGCTCCATTTTCCCCTACGCCGGTGCTGCCTGGTGTCGGTCATTTTTTTGGACGCACACCAGTCAGCTGCGCCGGCTAACGTCATTCCATAAATAAGGCGCCCGCATGGCGCTTTGGAATGGCGTTAGCCGGCGTTACATTTTTTGACGCACAACTGCGTTGGCGCAGTTGTGCGTCAAAAAGTATAAATATGCCCCTTTATTTTTATGACAATATGCCAAAAGTATCTCAGTGAGTACCCTCAGTATGAGGATGCCAAATATACACAAGATATATGTATACAATACCAAAAATATGCAGTAATCGCAAAAGGAAGTAATGCAAGCAGTGCAAAGTTACAATAGGTTGCAATAGGAGCACATAGGTATAGGGGCAACACAAACCATACACTCCAAAAGTGGAATGTGAACCACGAATGGACCCCAAACCTATGTGAGCTTGTAGAGGGTCGCTGGGACTGTAAGAAAACAGTGAGGGTTAGAAAAATAGTCCACCCCAAGACCCTGAAAAGTAGGTGTAAAGTGCACCTATAACCCCCAGAGAGCACAGAAGTCGTGATAGGGGGTTTCTGCAAGGAAGACCAACACCAGCAAAGCAACAACAGTGGATTTCCGGACCTGAGTACCTGTAAGACAAGGGAACCAAGTCCAAGAGTCGCAACGGTGTCGAGAGTGGGCAGATGCCCAGGAAATGCCAGCTGAGGGTGCAAGGAAGCTGCCACTGGATGGAAGAAGCTTTGTGTTCTGAAAGAACGAAGAGGACTAGGAAATTCCCCTTTGGCGGATGGATGTCCCACGTCGTGAAGAAGCTTGCAGAGGTGTTCCCATGCAGAAAGGCCGCAAACAAGCCTTGTTAGCTGCAAGGGTCGCGGTTAGGGTTTTTGGATGCTGCTGTGGCCCAGGAGGGACCAGGATGTCGCCACTTGGATGAGGAGACAAAGGGTGCGCCCATCAAGTTAGGGAGCCTTCACAGAAGCAGGCAGCACCCGCAGAAGTACCGGAACAGGCACTTGGAAGAGGAGTGAACTGGAGTCCACCCAAAGTCAGAGAAGGGAGTCCCACGACGCCGGAGGACAACTCAGAAGGTTGTGCACTGCAGGTTAGAGTGTCGGGGACCCAGGCTTGGCTGTGCACGAAGGAAATCCTGGAAGAGTGCACAGGAGCCGGAGCAGCTGCAAATCACACGGTACCCAGCAATGCCGTCTAGCATGGAGAGGCAAGGACTTACCTCCACCAAACTTGGACTGAAGAGTCACTGGACTGTGGGAGTCACTTGGAGACAGTTGCTGAGTTCCAGGGACCACGCTCGTCGTGCTGAGAGGGGATCCAGAGGACTGGTGATGCAGTCTTATGTTGCCTGCGGTTGCAGGGGGAAGATTCCGTCGACCCACGGGAGATTTCTTCAGAGCTCCTGGTGCAGAAAGGAGGCAGGCTACCCCCAGAGCATGCACCACCTGGAAACAGTTGAGAAAGCCGGCAGGATGAAGCGATACAAGGTTGCAGTAGTCGTCTTTGCTACTTTGTTGCGGTTTTGCAGGCATCCTGAGCAGCGGTCGATCCTTTGGCAGAAGGTGAAGAGGGAGATGCAGAGGAACTCTGGTGAGCTCCTGGATTCGGTATCTGAAGAATTCTCCAAAGCAGAGACCCTAAATAGCCAGAAAAGGAGGTTTGGCTACCTAGGAAGGCGGATAGGCTAGTAACACAGGTAAGAGCCTATCAGAAGGAGTCTCTGACGTCATCTGCTGGCCCTGGCCACTCAGAGCAGTCCAGTGTGCCAGCACACCTCTGAATCCAAGATGGCAGAGATCTGGGGCATGCTGGAGGAGCTCTGGGCACCTCCCCTGGGAGGTGCAGGTCAGGGGAGTGCTCACTCCCCTTTCCTTTGTCCAGTTTCACGCTAGAGCAGGGCTGGGGGATCCCTGAACCAGTGAGACAGTTAGTCATCACACAGGGAACACATACAGGGCACACTTATGAGCACTGGGGCCCTGGCTGGCAGGGTCCCAGTGACACATACACTAAAACAACATATATACAGTGCAATATGGGGGTAACATGCCAGGCAAGATGGTACTTTCCTACACAACCCCCCCCCCCCAAACGAAGGACAATAAGACTAGCCATGACCTGATGAGTCTTCATTGTCTAAGTGGAAATATCTGGAGAGTCCATCTGCATTGGAGTGGGTACTCCCAGGTCTATATTCCACTGTATAGTCCATTCCCTGTAGAGATATGGACCACTTCAACAATTTAGGGTTTTCACCTTTCATTTGTTTTAGCCACAATAGAGGTTTGTGGTCTGTCTGAACAATGAAGTGAGAGCCAAACAGGTATGGCCTCAACTTCTTCAGTGCCCCGACCACAGCAAAGGCCTCCCTCTCTATGGCAGACCAACGCTTTTCTCTAGGGGTCAACCTCCTGCTGATAAAAGCAACAGGTTGATCCTGGCCCTCAGAATTGAGTTGTGATAAGACTGCCCCTACTCCTAATTCAGATGCATCAGTTTGAACAATGAATTTCTTGGAGTAACATGGGCTTTTTAGGACAGGTGCAGTGCACATGGCCTGTTTCAGCTCCTCAAAAGCTTTCTGACAGCTAGCTGTCCACAATACCTTTTTAGGCATTTTCTTGGAAGTGAGATCATTAAGTGGGGCTGCAATGGAGCCATAGTTCTTAATGAACCTCCTGTAATACCCAGTGAGGCCTAAGAAGGCTCTCACTTGGGTCTGAGTTGTAGGGGGAACCCAATCTATGATTGTCTGGATTTTCCCTTGAAGTGGTGCAACCTGTTCTCCAACTACCAGGTGTCCCAGATAAACCACTTTCCCCTGCCCTATCTGGCACTTTGAAGCCTTGATAGTGAGGCCTGCCTTCTACACAGCCTCCAAATCTTTCCACAGGTGGACCAGGTGATCATCCCACGTGGAGCTAAAGACAGCTATATCGTCCAGCTATGCTGCACTAAAAGCCTCCAACCCTTGCAGGACTTTATTCACCAACCTCTGAAAAGTGGCAGGTGCATTTTTCAAACCAAAGGGCATTACTGTGAATTGGTAGTGCCCTCTAATAGTCGAAAATGCAGTTTTTGCTTTAGCATCCTCTGACAACTTGATCTGCCAATACCCTGCGGTCAAGTCAAAGGTGCTTAGATACCTGGCAGATGCCAGTGTATCTATGAGCTCATCTGCCCTGGGTATAGGGTGAGCATCAGTTTTTGTTACCTGGTTGAGACCTCTGTAATCTACACAAAACCTCATTTCCCTTTTTCCATCTTTGGAGTGAGGTTTTGGTACAAGCACCACAGGAGAGGCACATGGGATTTCAGAATGTTCAACCACTCCTAGTTCAAGCATTTTCTGAACTTCTTGTTTTATGCAGTCCCTGACATGGTCAGGCTGCCTATAGATTTTACTTTTGACAGGCATGCTGTCTCCAATATCTATTGTGTGCTCACACCAAGATGTGGTGCCTGGCACAGTTGAAAAGAGTTCAGAAAACTGACCTAGGAGGTTTATGCAGTTGTCTTTCTGCTCAGCAGTAAGACAGTCTGCCAATACTACACCTTCCACTAGAGCATCCTGTTCTGTGGAAGAGAAGAGATCAGGGAGAGGGTCACTCTCTTCTTCCTGTCTTTCATCTGTTGCCATGAGTAGGGTGAGATCAGCCCTGTCATAGTAGGGTTTTAGGCGATTGACATTGAGCACCCTAAGGGGACTCCTGGCAGTGCCCAGGTCAACCAAATAGGTGACCTCTCCCTTCTTTTCAACAATGAGATGGGGTCCACTCCATTTGTCTTGGAGTGCTCTTGGGGCCACAGGCTCCAATACCCACACCTTCTGTCCTGGTTGGTACTGAATCAGAACAGCCTTCTGGTCATGCCATTGCTTTTGGAGCTCTTGGCTGGCCTGAAGGTTTTTACTGGCCTTTTTCATGTACTCAGCCATTCTGGATCTTTTGGAGCTCTTGGCTGGCCTGAAGGTTTTTACTGGCCTTTTTCATGGACTCAGCCATTCTGGATCTTAGGCCGAGTACATAGTCCACTATGTCTTGCTTGGGAGCTTTTAAAGGTTGTTCCCAACCCTCCTTCACAAGTGTTAGAGGACCTCTTACAGGGTGCCCAAATATGAGTTCAAAGGGGCTGAAGCCCACTCCTTTCTGGGGTACCTCCCTGTAAGCAAAAAGGAGGCAAGGTAGCAAGACATCCCGTCTCCTCCTGAGTTTTTCAGGGAGTCCCATTATCATTCCTTTGAGAGTTTTATCAAACCTCTCTACCAGTCCATTTGTTTGTGGATGATAAGGTGTGGTGAATTTGTATGTTACACCACATTCCTTCCACATGGTCTTCCAGATGGTCTAAAGTTGCTACCCCTGTCTGATACAACCTCTTTTGGGAAACCCACCCTGGAAAAGATTCCCAGGAGGGCTTTTGCCACTGTAGGTGCTGTAGTGGTCCTTAGAGGAATTGCTTCAGGATATCTTGTGGCATGGTCCACTACCACCAAGATAAACCTATTGCCTGAAGCAGTAGGAGGGTCAAGCGGGCCAACTATGTCAACCCCTACCCTTTCAAAGGGAACCCCGACCACAGGCAGTGGAATAAGGGGAGCCTTGGGAGTGCCACCAGTCTTGCCACTGGCAAGGTCAAAAGTCTTTTGTGTCCTCTGACATCCTAGGCCAGTGAAACAGGGGGACAAGTCTTTAACATGTTTTAATCTGACCCAAATGTCCAGCCAAAGGAATGTCATGTGCCAGAGTTAGGAGGAACTCTCTGTACTGCAGGGGAATGACCAATCTCCTGGCTGCTCCAGGATTTGGGTCCCTTGCCTCTGTGTACAAGAGGTTGTCCTCCCAGTAAACTCTATGTGAGTCTCTGACATCCCCATTTTGCTGTTCGACAGCTTGCTGTCTGAGACCCTCTAATATGGGACAGGATTGCTGTGCCACACTCAGCTCCTCTCTGGCAGGCCCCCCTCCACCCAAAAGCTCTGCAGTGTCTGCTGCCAGCTCCTCTGGTGAAGGTTCTGCACAGGGTGGAAAGTCTTCTTCCTCAGAAGTTGAATCATCTGTAGAGGGAGGGGTAGTGGGTAGGGATTTACCCTTACTAAACCTAGCTTTAGGGAGCACTTGGTCCATTGTTCCAGGATCCAAGTCACTCTGTCCTTTTTGCTTTTTGGCCTGAGCCCTTGTCAAAGCAAAAATATGACGAGGAATGCCCAGCATTGCTGCATGAGCCTCCAATTCCACTTCTGCCCAAGCTGATGTCTCTAAATCATTTCCCAGTAGACAGCCTACAGGTAAATCTGAAGCAACTACAACTTTCTTTGGACCAGTAACCCCCCCCAGATGAGATTCACAACAGCCATGGGGTGGCTAAGAGTGTTGTTATGAGCGTCTGTCACTTGGTACTGGTGACCAAGTAGGTGTTGTTCAGGGTGTACCAGTTTTTCTATTACCATGGTAACACTGGCACCTGTGTCCCTGTAGGCCTGAACCTCAACACCATGTATTATGGGAAGTTGCTTGTACTTATCCATATTAAGGGGACAAGCAACCAAGATGGCCAAATCAATGGCACCTTCAGAGACTAACACAGCCTCTGTGGTCTCCCTAACAAGACCAACCCCAACTAAATTACCAAAAGTGAGCCCAGCTACTCCCTTGGATTGGCTATTAGTAGGTTTGCTTCCACCACCACTGCTATTACTAGGGGCACTAGAGGTTGCAGTGGGAGTTGTGGTAATGGGAGGCTTGGTGCTTTTCTTTGAACAACTGGCATCAGTTGTCCAATGGCCTTTTACTTTACATAAATAGCACCATGGTTTCTTTACTTGATTAGAAGAGGATTTGGAATAGTGTTTTTGTGGGCCTGATGAAGACTCATTTTTAGATTTGTCCCCACCCTTGTCCGAAGACTTACCATACTTCTTCTTGCCATCCTTGTCACCCCGTGTATGAACTTTTCTGTTCACTGTTGTTCTGACCCATTTGTCTGCCTTCTTTCCCAGTTCTTGGGGAGAGGTAAGATCTGAGTCCACTAGATATTGGTGTAACAAATCAGACACACAGTTATTCAGAATATGCTCTCTCAAGATTAGATTGTACAGGCTTTCGTAGTCAGAAACTTTACTGCCATGTAACCACCCCTCCAAGGCCTTCACTGAATAGTCAGCAAAGTCTACCCAGTCTTGTGAGGACTCTTTTCTGGTTTCTCTGAACTTAATCCTGTATTGTTCAGTGGTTAAGCCAAATCCATCCAAGAGTGCATTCTTCAAAACTGTAAAATGATTGGCATCACTTTCCTTAACAGTAAGGAGCCTATCCCTACCCTTTCTACTGAAAGACAGCCATAGGATAGCAGCCCAATGCCTTTGAGGGACCCCCTGTACCATACAGGCCCTCTCAAGTGCAGCAAACCACTTGTTAATGTCATCCCCCTCCTTGTAAGGGGGAACTATCTTGTGCAGATTCCTAGAATCATGCTCTTTCACAGAATTGCTATCAGGAATACTTCTGCTGCCACCATGGGGTCCAAACCCCAACCTCTGTCTCTCTTTTTCTAAGTCTAAGGATTCCCTGTCTAGAGCCAGCTGTTGCTGTTTAAGCTTCAGCCTGGTCTCTTCCACTCTCAACTTATTGAGTTCCCTTTCTAACATCTTGTCATCAGGGTGGGTGGATTGGGAATGTTTTGACACAGAAGAAAGATTTGAATGAGCAGAGGGAGACCTGTCCCTAACAGTTGGCACCCTAATAACCTGGCCTACAGGAACAAAAACATCCCTACTGTGATGGGAGCTTCTATTACTACCAGCATTCCTTGGTGGTCTGCTAAGGGGCAGATTAAGAAGGGAACCCTGTAACACTCTCTCAAGGGGCTCCCCTGAGTCAGAGTGTGAGCTATCTATCAACTTTTCAGATGAGGTGCCAACCTGGGCCTTATCATTCTCAATAAGCATATTAGACAGTAACTCTCTAGAAGGGTTCTTTCCTACCACTAAACCTCTATCAATGCAGAGACTCCTTAGGCTCTTAAAGTTAAGATTGTCATAAGTTGTACTGACCAAATTAAGGGGAGTTCCTACACCAGACATGATAGATAAAGGTTTAGAGACAGATAAAAGGTAGAAAACGTTTCAGGACTTTTTAAAGAACAGGAAAAAAAAACTTTTTCAAACTTTTTGAAAGTTTAGGAGTACTTTTCAGCACTTAGCAGATAGTGTAAGAGAAGAAAAGCACAACTTTCTGGTTAGGTGTACATACACTGAACTTGTTTTGTATATTATTCTCTTATGAAAAGTACACAATGACAAAGTGGTAAGTAGTTGCAAGTACTTATCCCACCACTGCACAACCAATGTAGGAGGCTGGCCTGGCTTGTAGTGGGTACCAAGGGGTACTTACACTCTGTACCAGGTCCAGTTATCCCTTATCAGTGTAGAAGAGGTGTTTCTAGCAGCTTAGGCTGATAGAAGGTAGCTATAGCAGAGCAGCTTAGGCTGAACTAGGAGACATGTAAAGCTCCCACTATACCACTGGTGTCATATGCACAATATCATAAGAAAACACAATACACAGATATACTAAAAATAAAGGTACTTTATTTTTATGACAATATGCCAAAAGTATCTCAGTGAGTACCCTCAGTATGAGGATGCCAAATATACACAAGATATATGTACACAATACCAAAAATATGCAGTAATAGCAAAAGGAAGTAATGCAAGCAGTGTAAAGTTACAATAGGTTGCAATAGGAGCACATAGGTATAGGGGCAACATAAACCATATACTCCAAAAGTGGAATGCGAACCACGAATGGACCCCAAACCTATGTGAGCTTGTAGAGGGTCGCTGGGACTGTAAGAAAACAGTGAGGGTTAGAAAAATAGCCCACCCCAAGACCCTGAAAAGTAGGTGTAAAGTGCCCCTATAACCCCCAGAGAGCACAGAAGTCGTGATAGGGGGTTTCTGCAAGGAAGAAAAACACCAGCAAAGCAACAACAGTGGATTTCCGGACCTGAGTACCTGTAAGACAAGGGGACCAAGTCCAGGAGTCGCGACAGTGTTGAGAGTGGGCAGATGCCCAGGAAATGCCAGCTGAGGGTGCAAGGAAGCTGCCACCGGATGGAAGAAGCTTTGTGTTCTGCAAGAACGAAGAGGACTAGGAACTTCTCCTTTGGAGGACGGATGTCACAAGCCGTGAACAAGCTTGCAAAGGTGTTCACACACAGAAAGACCGCAAACAAGCCTTGCTAGCTGCAAGGGTCGTGGTTAGGGTTTTTGGATGCTGCTGTGGCCCAGGAGGGACCAGGATGTCACCACTTGGATGAGGACACAGAGGGGGCGCCCAGCAAGTCAGGGAGCCCTCACAGAAGCAGGCAGCACCCGCAGAAGTACCGGAACAGGCACTTGACAGATGAGTGAACCGGAGTCCACCCGAAGTCAGAAAAGGGAGTCCCACAACGCCGGAGGACAACTCAGAAGGTTGTGCACTGCAGGTTAGAGTGTCGAGGACCTAGGCTTGGCTGTGCATGAAGGAAATGCACAGGAGCCAGAGCAGCTGCAAATCACGCGGTACCCAGCAATGCAGTCTAGCTTGGGGAGGCAAGGACTTACCTCCACCAAACTTGGACTGAAGAGTCACTGGACTGTGGGTGTCACTTGGACAGAGTTGCTGAGTTCCAGGGACCACGCTTGTCGTGCTGAGAGGGGACCCAGAGGACCGGTGATGCAGTCTTTTGTTGCCTGCGGTTGCAGGGGGAAGATTCCGTCGACCCACAGGAGATTTCTTCAGAGCTCCTGGTGCAGAAAGGAGGCAGGCTACCCCCAGAGCATGCACCACCAAGAAACAGTCGAGAAAGCCGGCAGGATGAAGCAATACAAGGTTGCAGTAGTCATCTTTGCTACTTTGTTGCGGTTTTGCAGGTGTCCTGAGCAGTCAGCGGTCGAACCTTTGGCAGAAGGTGAAGAGGGAGATACAGAGGAACTCTGGTGAGCTCTTGCATTCGGTATCTGAAGAATTCCCCAAAGCAGAGACCCTAAATAGCCAGAAAAGGAGGTTTGGCTACCTAGGAAGGCGGATAGGCTAGTAACACAGGTAAGAGCCTATCAGAATGAGTCTCTGATGTCACCTTCTGGCCCTGGCCACTCAGAGCAGTCCAGTGTGACAGCACACCTCTGAATCCAAGATGGCAGAGGTCTGGGGCACGCTGGAGGAGGTCTGGGCACCTCCCCTGGGAGGTGCAGGTCAGGGGAGTGCTCACTCCCCTTTCCTTTGTCCAGTTTCACGCAGGAGCAAGGCTGGGGGATCCCTGAACCAGTGTAGACTGGCTTATGCAGAGATGGGCACCATCTGTGCCCATCAAAGCATTTCCAGAGGCTGGGGGAGGCTACTCCTCCCCAGCCGTGACACCTTTTTCCAAAGGGAGAGGGTGTAACACACTCTCTCTGAGGAAGTCCTTTATTCTGCCTTCCTGGGACAGGCCTGGCTGGACCCCAGGAGGGCAGAAACCTGTCTGAGGGGTTGGCAGCAGCAGCAGATGCAGTGAAGCCCCGGGAAAGGCAGTTTGGCAGTACCCGGGTCTGTGCTAGAGACTCGGGGGATCATGGAATTGTCTCCCCAATGCCAGAATGGCATTGGGGTGACAATTCCATGATCTTAGACATGTTACATGGCCGTGTTCGGAGTTACCATTGTGACGCTATACATAGGTAGTGACCTATTTATAGTGCACGTGTGAAATGGTGTCCCCGCACTCACAAAGTCCAGGGAATTTGCCCTGAATGATGTGGGGGCACCTTGGCTAGTGCCAGGGTGCCCAC
Source organism: Pleurodeles waltl (assembly GCF_031143425.1). Taxonomy (NCBI): domain Eukaryota; kingdom Metazoa; phylum Chordata; class Amphibia; order Caudata; family Salamandridae; genus Pleurodeles; species Pleurodeles waltl. Next base: position 880,662,885 of record NC_090438.1, on the reverse strand, counting down.
ACACTAAGTAACTTGCACCCAACCTTCACCAGGTGAAGGATAGACATATAGGTGACTTATAAGTTACTTAAGTGCAGTGGTAAATGGCTGTGAAATAACGTGGACGTGATTTCACTCAGACTGCAGTGGCAGGCCTGTGTAAGAACTGTCAGAGCTCCCTATGGGTGGCAAAAGAAATGCTGCAGCCCATAGGGATCTCCTGGAACCCCAATACCCTGAGTACCTCAGTACCATATACTAGGGAATTATAAGGGTGTTCCGGTATGCCAATGTGAATTGGTGAAATTGGTCACTAGCCTGTTAGTGACAATTTGGAAAGCAGAGAGAGCATAACCACTGAGGTTCTGGTTAGCAGAGCCTCAGTGAGACAGTTAGTCATCACACAGGGAACACATACAGGGCACACTTATGAGCACTGGGGCCCTGGCTGGCCGGGTCCCAGTGACACATACACTAAAACAACATATATACAGTGCAATATGGGGGTAACATGCCAGGCAAGATGGTACTTTCCTACAATGAGGCATTGGATGTGCTATTGCATTGGTAAGAGGAATGTATGACCAGACCCTTGACAGCAGTAAGTCGTACAGCACCTATCTTTGCAAGGACTATCTATGACTAGAGTTCCATATAAGCAGAACATAGACAGCACAAGTGCCACACCTATGACAAGCATTGCGCACATTACATTCCATGTACATGTCAGCCCATGTCCTAACTCCTGACACACCCATGTTCTGGTCTCACCCCACCTGTCTTAAAAGGTCCCTGGAATGGTAATATGTATACCCAGATGTTTCCTCCTCTACACACACCCACAGACTAACTATAGTAATCCAGTGTGCTTCACCCTTTTGTATGGTATGCCATAGTCATAGTACATCTGACTGCATGGATGTCAGGTTAAATAATGCACTGGTTTGTAGTCTCTAAGGCCTGTTCTCACCTGTAGTTTGCTTCCCATGTGAAAGTTACTGTTGGCCATCTGAACTCAAATCTCACCTACAGGACTTGTGAGAAACTGATGCAGCACACACCTGGGAGCACCTCCATGCAGACCACCCATTTGAACATGCACTGCCCTTGCAGATGCTTGGAACAGCATAGAAGCTGCCATTTTGTCGATTACACTGCTATGCATTGCTAGAAAAATAAGCTGTGTAACACAGCCCTTGGGTTTATGTGTCACCTTCCAAAACACAGGACAAACACAGTTTTCCATGTCAACTGTGTTGTTCTTCCTCCAACCAGTCTTAGTCAGACCACTGAGTATGTACCTTGCGAAATTGCTGGATCCTGATTGACCCTGCATCCTGTCAGCCTGACTGGCACCTGTCTGTGCGTTACCCTAAAGGTTCCTTGTGGCTAAATATGTATCATACGTGCTTTCCCAACCCTCACATTCCTTCGGGGGTATTTTGTCAGGTCGTTCATCAATGCATACTCAAATAAGTTACTTAGCATAATCTGCTTATTTATCGTACCATAATTGGGAACTTGTCTCCAAATACCCAAATCATGGCCTATCCCTTGTCTGGGTCTCATATATGCATGAGCGACAAAGTGTGACAATGTACCATGGCCGTATGCAGGGATTGGGTATGGTGCCTCCAGCAGAACCAGCAATGTCAGAGAATGTGCATGAAAAGTCCACACATGTTAGGACCCTGACAGTTCACATGCAGAATCACATTGCTGACAACATATTGATGGGCTGTGCGTGCTGAATAGCTGCAAGATTAATCCACACAGAGGCTATGATGTTCCCAGATGCAGTGGGAACTTTACAGGCCAACCTGTGTACAAATGTTGTAATGACACCTGCCGGAACATGAGTCCTGAGATATGACCTCACTCAGCACATCAAGGTTGACCTGTTGACAGTCTCATAACACGTCTGCAGTGACAGGGTGGGACCATCCCCATGTAGGTTCTCATGTCCTCATTGGCTTTACTTTCATTGATCTCCGAAGGATACTCAGTAGATACAGGAATAGCCGCCACTGACTCATGATGAGACCTGGACGTAACTGTGACAATATAGACCCATAAAAATATACAGGATCAACATTGGACCACACACATGAACCAGACACCTCTGTGCAATTGATCACTGGAAATATGTGGCCACGTGCTGCTTAATCTGCTGGTCCACCACTGCCAGAGGAGAGTTATGGCTCAGTCATATGACCACAACTGTGGCGTGATATTACATCTGTGGTTCACCTTTGGCTTTCTGTGTCAATAACATGGTACCCACTTAGTCTGTACATGTGCCTGACTCATGGTGGGTTCACCAACAAGTGCCTAGGAAGCACTATCCAATTTTCCAGGACATGTGATGGGCAAGTTTAGGACCATTGACATGAACAAGCGTCTGCCATCTATCCGGTGCATGCTTTGTCATTTGTGGTGTTTTCGTTACCCAAAAACTAGGAAGTGCACACAACAGATGTTGCTACATGTATGACTAACACATGTTCTCTCTCATTTCCAAACCGACTTGCATTTGAGGGTTGGACACATTGACTTCACATTCATACAAGCATATTTGCAATGATGCCTCTTGTGATGCACACACAGTGGGTCAACAACTACATTAGTAGCCAATGCAAACACATTGAGCCATAGGCATTGAGGCATTGTATTTATGTGCATCACCTTGCTTTCCTCTCCTGATGCCAAACATGCCCAATTTGTTCAATACAGATAGCTAGGCCACACGTTTGGCCATCTAGTGCCTCAGTCAAGAGTGAAAATCCTGTAAATGAAGTAGCGGATCATGGTCCGCAGTAGTATGATGTCTCACATGTGCCCATACACCGTCATGACCAAAGTGGGTGCAATCAGCCTATCTCAGTTTTGTCACAAATGTAATATAACATTAAAATGGTAAAATCACCCAAACCCAGTTAATGACCTGAAATTTTGACGCATGCGTGTAAAAAAATGACGCATTGCCTCTTCCACACTGTACCTCAGAAAACTGGTTAAGTGTAAAACTATTTCCAAACATATGGATGCGGGCTCATTTCTACTCCTGTGCGTGGAAAAAAATGACTCCCAGACTGTATGCGTCAACATTTTTTGATGCATACCGATAAAAACGGCCACCATTTTAGGCAGGAAGTGATGTAATAGGATATCCTGTTTACAAGTTATGTACAGTGGGTGTACTTTCACTTTCACTTTGCAGTCTGTGATACTTCCTGACTGTGTGACTGTGTTTAGAGTTTTGTCTGGTCAAATTGTGCTTTTGTCTCCTGTGTGGTCTATTTATTGTCTTTTTGTGAATAAAAAATTGTTGTTGTATCCTGTCTGAGTGTTTTTTGTGTACAATTGTGTTGTATAGTATTGTCTTTGTTTTGTTGGGAGTCTGTTGTGGGTAGTGTTAGTTTGGGTCTAGTTGGGCTGTGTTAGTTGTTTAGTTTAAGTTTTTCCTATTCTATTTTTCCCCTATTCTCCTTTGTTCCTCTTTATCCCTATTTATCTTTTGCTGCTAAGATGTTGGGAAGGCCTCGTCTTGGCAAGATGGGTGAGGAGGATCTGGGTGGTTTTATATGGCTGGTGTGCCATTTCCTACCCCATATGATTGAGGCAGGTGGGCGGGTGATACAGGGGCATCACACTGAGGCACGGAGGCTCCGGTGGGCAAAGGTCTTGCATCACCTGCAACGCATTTATCGGACATCATGGAATGACTACCAGCTGAAGCACCGCTGGGCTGACCTTATCTCCAGGGAGCAAGATCTGCTGGACCACCTGGGGATTGTGATTGGTGGCCCTGTTGGTGAGTACAAATCATGTAAATGTGCACGATTAAATGCTCTGTAGTGACATCAGATGATTTGTACTATATCTGATGGCAATATTATTGAGTGTGTGGAATGCTTCTGAAACATACAGGGTCATATATCGACTTTGTTAAGGACCATAATTGCTAGCTGTTAGGAAGAAAGAGCTCTGCAAACTTACTGAATACTTTTGCATTATGTAAGTTAGTGCCACCTTTGTGTCAAACAGCAATACAAATCGGGAGCCAATTATGCATAGATATAGTTCACATTTGCCTGTGAGGTATAGAAATTTCCAATTCATTACCGACATTTGTTGACGCAACAGCTAGACTGACTTTTGAAACACTACATGAGGCTGAAAATGAGTGCAGGCTGCACGTTAATTGATGATAGCAATGTGGCCCAAACATATGTCTCATGTGTGTCTGGTGAGTGTGCAAGGAAACCGATCACGGAAATTCCCAAAATCTTAGGGATTATTGTGGCCCTCCTTCATTTCGGATACATGTCAGATCTGGATTTGGACACATAGGGAACAAGTTCTAGCTGCGCTCAGCTAACATCTTAGACTGGTATTTGGAGTTTGTTGTTCCACCTTTCGTTTAGGGATGGCTGGGCAAAGGTATGCACATGGGTTCATATCTCCATGGCTGCTGCAACTCATCATAGCTGGGCCACATCAAATGAAGAAACTGTAACAACATGAGGGCTAACAACTGTCCCTGCCCCTCTGTACATTGTACCTGTGTTTCATAAATTTGTCTGGCTGGTTGACTGGTAATGCATTCCTCACGGAAATTGGCTTTGGATGTCTCTCTTGGATTCACATGATGAGACGAATACACTCCATTATTATGTCTGCTCACTCATGAAGGAGCATGTTTGACACCACATGACAGTTAGGGACACTGCATGTGTGCAGATATGTGTGTAACACTCAATGGAGACCCATGGTATGTACATGTTATGCGTGCTATATCGGATGCAGTATCATCATGACTGAGTGGCTTTATTTACTTATGTAATCTTACACAGAGTATTTGTCTTTGGAATTGTTGTACAGTGCACAGAATTTGAGCACATTTCTCCCTTCCCTGCATTACAGGTGGACCGGCACCCTACACTGTTGGCGAGGTGGCTAGATTCAAGGACCCAGACAACTCCAGTAAGTGTTGATATGTCTGTTATGTGTTGTGTTTGCTGGTGATGTGTGATGGACTCCTGTGTGTTGAACACACAACAAGGTGTGATGCGCTGGCCAATCTTTTGTTTTGTTCCATGAGTGGAATTTCATTTTATCACCATCTTTGAGTTGGCCAATCCTTATCCTATTGTTTTATTTAGGGACTCTAGGTCAGTCCTGTAGGCCTCGCAATGTGAATAGGAATGAGTCATGTGTATAACACTTGTATCAGAAAGAGTCACACTGGACCTAATTTGTGATGTTGTCTTGTCAGCCAGTCAGACCCAAATTCTCCCAGAATGGAGCTGCAAAATGTTTACCCACAGACTTCTGCTTCCCAATTCACTAATGTACTGATTAAACTGTAGGTTGAACTTCCTAGCAGCATGTAGCTCCACATGTAGTGCTATGAGTATGTGGCACTTGATTGCAATGGCCTAGGTGTGCATGCAACTCATGGCCAGGGGTGTTCTTGCATCTCTGTGTTTGTTGTAAGTCATGGCTTACTGGTAGTAAATGATGTGGACAAAGGTCTGCATTTCCAGACATGTGTGTGCTGGGATTGGTCAAGGGTTTGCTGTCTCCTATTTGGAGATACTCCTTACCGGTGGTGTGTGTGTTGAGCCAAACACATGTCCAGCTTCCCTAAGCTTCCTGGGTGTCCTGGTTGTTTGAAATTGTTAGTTGTTAGTCCACCCCCCCACCCTCAAACACAGGCATGGGTTTGTGAATAGTGTACCTAGGACTGATGATACAAGTTTGGTACACAGACATGTAAATCAGTGAATCCTTTGTCTGAACCTAGTATACACACTCATGTTTCGCAGATGAGTACTATACTAGCAAGTCCATTTACAACTTGCAGATCATGTGGCCCTAGATTTCCATCCCATACAATGTCATTTGTAGCCCTGGCATTGGCGGAGGATGTGCTGCATGATTGTTAGCTGACAACTGGCAGAGCATAGATGCCAAAATCATGCCAGTTGTTACCCATCTTGTAGGGTTTGGTTGCGCTATGTGTGATCGAACCTTTGTAGGCTGGCTTGCCATGTACTTCCTCAGGGACAATCAATGATCTGTATGATGATATGAGCTGTTACAAGTACAATTGATGTATTGTCTGATTTACTTCTTGTGCCATTTAACACAATGCAGTTCCTAATGTTAGATTTTCTATTTGTCTTCACAGCTGCAAATATGACACCCATTCAGGTCAGGGAGTTTCAACGGCGGGCAATGAGGTATCAGCACATACTTCAAGTAGAGTCTGGGTACCGAAAAATGGCCTGCAGATACCGGCACGAACGGGCCTCCGGAGCCTGGAGGGCATTTCCACAAGGCGCCCCTTCTTTGCTCACCACAGCCACCGCCAGCACCACCACCACTACCACCCAGGTGGCACCACCAGCAGCTGGGACCGTTGCGGCAACCACCTCAGCAAGTGCTCCAGGCCCAAGCACAGCACCACCGGCAGGGCAGCCCACAGCCATGGACACTACACGGTCCCACACTTCCTTGGCTGGCACCCAGACCATCCAAGCTGCAGCCATTGACCCTGCTGCTTTTGTACATATGCAGCGTAAATTGGACCGTGTCCTGCGTAAGATGAGTCGACTGCGGCAGGAGGTGCGATATGTCAACCGGCGGGTGCGGTCAATCAAAAGGACCCTCCGGAGGGCCAACCTGTAGCAGTGTTGACGGACATGATTCTCTCCCCTCCCTCCTCTTTCCTGATTCTTATACTTTGTGGGTTTAGGATGCTTAGTGTTCGGTTAGTATAGGATGTTAGTTTAGTTAGTGTTAGTGGGTGGGAGGTGGGGGTCCTGAATATTTCTACTGTTTCTTTTTGAGTGTGTGGGTGGGTGGGCGGGGTTAATGTTGGGGTTCTTGTGTGTTTAAAAAAACAATATATATATATATATATATATATATATATTTGTTTAGTATAGGATAGTATGTGTTTAGGTTAGTATCTGTTGTCCTCCATGTGTCCCGTCTCATAAGGGGGGTGGGGGTTTGATGTTTAGAACGTTTCGTTAAATGTGATAAGTAAGTTTAGCTTAGGTTAGTTAGGGACAGATGTGGGTAATGAGTAGTTAGTGTAGATTAGGGTAGGTAAGGCTTTTCCCAGTGTTTTCACTTCTGTTTTTACTGTTTAATAAATATGTAGTAAACCCTTTACAGTATGTGTGACATGCTTGTAGATCAGGGCCACCAATCACAGTTACTATGGATCCCAACGTGTTTTTTTCATAATGTATGTATTCAATGTCACATACAGTGCTTCCTGATTTATGATTGGGGACACTGTGTTATGTCTAACTGCAGTCTGATGTCCAAGGAAACCCTTATAAGGTGAGTGGTAGTAAGCTCTCTTGTAGTATAGTGTACATAACTCACATAGATCATTTGTTACACTGTTCAGCATGATTACTTATTTGGATGTAAACTCATACACCTCCATTCATGAAGTTTGGTGACTGTTCGCTTATATTTGTGGGCAATGTTACATGTGTTAGTTTTGCATTGTAGCAACATTTTGAAGGCACTATTTTATGGTTTAGATATCCCTTGAGGAAGCATTATTCTGTCCAACACAGCATTATGGTGTATAGTTTCTCTTTTCCTCAGATATTATCCTCAGGAAGGGCAGAGTATGGTAGAATCCAGCCCCCTGTGCATAATTATTAGCCTACATTATTTCAGAACAGTTATATTGACAAGCTATGTAATTTGACAGGAGGCACAATTCAGTGGTCTACTGCACGGTTGATGTGTCACATTACACAGAAACAAAGTGGTTGTGTAAGTGCTATTTATTGAAAAGTGCTGAAGTGCTGTATGTACATTGTCCAAAATTGTGAGTCCATTATAGTGACATCTTCCATTGTGATCCTACAAAAGTGCAAAAGGACATTTCATTGGACATGCTGGGGTGAAGTGTCAGACAGTGCAGAGGGACAGGATCTGCCAATGAGTTAGTGAGAAACAATCACAAGGCAGGCTGACAAGATAGACAGTGGTTTGGAGAACAGTGCTTGAGTACAGTTGTTGCAAGACTGGCATATTATGAAGCGCAGGACCTTGGTAATAGGTGGCCATGTGGCAGGGACTAGTGCTTCCGGGTACTTTTATGTGTGAAGGTGATCTGTTCCATGTCTTCATCTTCTGATGTGTGTGTTGCCTCCTCTGCTCTTGGTGGTGGTGGTTGTGAAGGGGCAACACACACCTCAGTGTGTGTAGACGTGGAGTCAGACATCCCGCTAGCTGCTACCTGTGGGGGTCTTAAGGGTAGTACTGCTGCAAGGAGGATCTGCTGGTTCTTAAGAATAGCAGCCACATCACAATGGTAGCCAGCCAGGTCGGCCTTGAGGGGTTCATGATTGCATTTGTGCATGCAGTGGAAGGTTTGGGGTGCGAGGTGTTGTGGCAACTCCCTCACTGCAGTGGTGAATTCCTTTACAGTTTGTTGTAGTCCTTGCAGGATGGATGTTAGCACTTGCATGGCTGATGCCTGATCTGCAGATGACATCATACACAAACGCATCCCCTCAAGGCTGGGTGCCATAGTTTTGAATCCCCACCCGCACCGCCTTGGCCAGCTCCCGCTGTACTCCCATTACAGTTCTCTCAAAGCTAGTGCCTGTGTCGTCTGAGTCCTCAGCTGTATTGGAGCTGGCAGGTTGTACAATTGGGGTTGTGGGTGGGTCCTCTGTGATGGCTGCTTGGTCTGTGCTCCACCTTGTGACTGAAGGTGGGGTCTGGAGGGTTCCAAGGACATCTTGGAGGGTCTGGTGGCTGATGTTTGTCAGCTCATCATCCTTGTCATCAGGGTAGTCCTGGACAGGCATATCCACAGGAGATCCACCGTCCTCTGCAATGAAATAGGGTACAATTAGTGTGTCTGTGTTGCGGCATTTGTGATGTGACATGCCTGCCTTGTGATGATTTCACATTGTGATATTGGTTCCTGTTTATTGATCCAGACTTTCAGATGGGAATTATCCCAGGCCTATGCCCCACCTGCATGTATTGTGTCAGTTAGTAGACTTGTCAGCATCGCATCCTCTAGGCGTTTGTTTTGGCTAAATAGTGAATTGCCACCTTCTTGTCCTACTCAACCATCTGTCTACTTCCATTCTCATGGTGAGACCTTTCACTGGCTGTGGGTGCTCTGATGGCACTAGCAGCACACTTAACAATCTGAACCTGCCCCAGTCTCTGATCTTTCACATCCACTTATATGTAGTTGAAATTTAGCGTGTACTATGCATAGCATTGTTATGGCACGATATGGATGTCAGCATTGGTAATGTGTACAGCTGATTTCAGTGACCTGTTACATGTGTCCTCCCCCTCAATGCTGTTGTCTGAGCAGTATGACATTTAGGATGTTGCATTGTGACCCAGGCACAGGATGGACCCTGACATATGCAGCATGGGTGTGACCTTAGTGCTGTGTAGCTCCTAATGTTGATGACATTGGCTGATGTTTGCCATAACTATGGGCATTCACATTTGACAGGACTGGAACATTTGTCTTGTTTCAGGGGATTGTTAATGTTGTCATCCTAAACCCTCTAATTTAGGTGTGTATGATCCATGGGGACGTTACTGCCATTGGCTACTTGACCAGCAAACACAGCGGAGGTGGTAGTGGCAACTGTTGTCAATGTTACATTCCAGTTGTCGGTATGGCTAGAGGTTGTTAATTGGGCCCTAGTTAATGTAGGGGGTATAGTGGCTGACATGTGACGGGATGTCAGTTTGACGTTGTGCCCTTCCCTCCTGGCGTGACTTTACCTTTGCAACATCGTTGGCATGGCAGCATACCCCCATGGAAATGGTGTTGGTGTTGTGATATGGTGTGCCCCAGCTTTTCTCTGTACAGGCCGTGCCCCCGTGCCGTACCCCTTTACCTATGTCACTCCATGTATATGATGACTTACATGCATTGTGTAGTCGGTATTCCCCCCCAGGTTGCAGTTAGCATTAGTGCATTTTAGTTTCCCATGCGACTTCCCCTGCATGTGCGTTGTCTCCTGGTAGTCTGCGCTGTCCTGTCCTTGAATCCCTGTGACGATCTCCTCAGGTATGACGGCTGCAACCATCTCCTACATGTGGTACAGGGGCTCCTGGTGTGCTGGACTCCCACCTCCAGTTGCAGTGCTGCCTTCCTGTTCCTGGCCATCTTTTCCTTTGTCCTGCGCTTGCAATCATGCCAGCGTTTCTTGCGCTCGATGACTGTTCTGCGTACTTTTGCCACACTGGTAATCTTGTCAACAATTTGTTGCCATATTGCCTCTTTCTTACTGATTGGCAACTTTGAGTTGACAAACAGTTGGTGCTAGTGTTCCGTCACCTCTTTTACCAGAATTTCCTGCTCCTCTGCACTGAAGCAACACTTTCTTTTCTTCTTCTCCCTGTCCTGGTTCTTGTGTGGGTCCTCCTGGCTGGTTCCTGGTCTGTTGTCATCTTCCTCGGATCTGTACAGGCATCTGGAATCCATTTTGGCTCTCCTCTGCTGAAATGGCTGTGTTTGCGAGGAATCTTGACGCTATTGCGTCAACAAACGCTGCATATCCAGTTTGCGGTGTCATAAATTGTCTCACAGTCATTTCTGCTGCGTTAACATGGTTTTCCTTTACGACGTGACGCTGCGGTGTGCGTAAAAAAAAAATGACTTACACCTGTGGTTTGCGCCGCCGTGCGTCAAAGTATAAATTTGACACCCACACGCCGCACAGAAATAGCGTTAGCCGGCGGTAAGATTTTTGATGCAAAACTGAGTCGGCGCTGTTTTGCGTCAAAAAGTATAAATATGGGCCTTGGTTTCTTAAAGTACCTCGTTTGCGTCAAAAGTTACATGCACGGAGCCCGCAAAGGAGGAGATGCAGGGAAAAATAAGGTTTGCGTCCGAATTTCCAGTGCGGCACAGACAATGTGTCTTTTTTTTTTTCCATGCTGCAAGGGGCTTTGCATTGATTTCCGGCAAGCAGTCTTGGTTCCTCACTGCAATTCAGTTTTCTCTTTGATGCCCAGTGATGATGTGTGGAAACCTGGGCGTGTGGGACGGAGTCACAGGGATTGCGTCAATCCGGTAGGTGATACATCAGAGTTTCTGTAGCACGGCAGGCGCTGCATTGATTCTTTACTCAGGAAGTTGGGATGTGTGGTTCGGGTAGGGCTGTGCATCGAATTTCCAGTCACAATGCAGGTACTGCATCGATCTTCACTCTGGAAGTAGGGCTGCGTCGTACCAGTTCAGCTGTCCGATGATTTTCTCGTTGCATGTTTTCTCACCGCAGGGCAGGCTGTGCATTATTTCTGGCAGGCTGTGCGATGATTTTCAGCGCACAAGGCGTTCCTTGAAGACATGAAGTCCTTTCTGGCCCGGAGACTTCAGAAAACAGGAAGCAAGCTCAATCCAAGCCCTTGGAGAGCACTTTCAGCAAAGCCACAGGGCAGCAGGGCAACAGGGCAACAGCAGGGCAGAAGTCCTTCACAACAAAGCAGTCCAGATGAGTCATTTAGGCAGCCAGGCAGTTCCTCTTGGAAGGTTGCAGGTTCAGGTTCAGAAGTGTCTGATTTGGTGGGCTCTGGGACCCAGTTTATATCCCCCAAAATGCCTTTGAAGTGGGGGAGACTTCAAAGAGTGGTTTTGAAGTGCACAAGGTCCCCTTTCAGTACAGGTCTGTCTTCCAGGGTCCCAGTAGGGGGTTTGGCAGTCCATTGTGTCAGAGCAGGCCACTAGCCTTTGAAATGGTAGTGTCAGACCCTCCACCCTCCCAAATCAGGAAGACCTGTTCAGTATGCAGATGAGTGCAGGTGTGACTGAGTATCCTGTGTTTGTGGTTGTCTGGGTGAAATGCACAAGGGAGCTGTCAACCAGCCTAGCCAGACGTGGATTGGAAACAGACTGTATGGCACAGATGGATTTTGAGTGCAGACAAATGCTCACTTTCTAAAAGTAGCATTTCTAAAATAGTAAGATAAAATCCAGCTTCACCAATAAGCAGAATTTTGTATTGCCATTCTTGTCATACTAAATATGTCACTCCTTTCTGATCTGAATCTACCACTCAAACAGTATATGAGGGTAGTCCTAATGCTAGCCTATAAAAGGAGCAGGCCTCACAGTAGTGGAAAACGAATTTAGGAGTTTTCCACTACCAGGACTTATAAACACACATGTACATGTCCTGCCTTTTACATACATAGAACCCAGCTCTACGAGTTACATAGGGCCTACCTTAGGGGTGAATTATATATAGAAAAAGGGGAGTTGAAGGCTTGGCAAGTACTTTTAAAAGCCAAGTCAAAGTGGCAGTGAAAATGTACACACAGGCCTTGCAACGACAGGCCTGAGACATGGTTAAAGGGCTACTTATGTGGGTAGCACAACCAGTGCTGCCGGCCCACTAGTACTGTTCAATCTACAGGCCCTGAGCACAAGTAGTGCACTTTACTAGGGACTTACAAGTAAGTCAAATAAGCCAATTGGGTATGAACCAATGTTACCATGTTTAAGGGAGAGAGAATATGCACTTTAGCACTGGTTAGCAGTGGTAAAGTGGGCAGAGTCCTAAAACAAGCACAAACAGTGTCAGAAAAGAGGAGGGAGGCGGCAAAAAGTTGGGAGATGACCAACCTATGGCTGCCAGGTCTAAAATATATGTAAGAAAAAGAATACAAAAAATGGGGGTAATCAAATTCAAGGAGCCAGCAAATGAGATTTCCACAATTTGTAAGTAAAAAAAAACAACACAAGAAATACATAAAGCACCAATGTAAGTACATTTTTGCTGGTGTTTAGAGCATAGCATGATTTCAGTTTTACTATTGGAGTGGGAGCTATGTATGGGCCAGAAAGGATAACACAAATCAAGAGTGTTATCCTAGGTTTTAGTCATTGTTTTGTCTCATACCCATCCTGTAGGGCAAAGCAGCATATTGCAGACAGAAAGTGTCTGTCTGAGATCCATCTAATCAAGTGTTTCAATTATATCTTCACTTTTAGCAGTGTAAGCCCCAAACAGGCTAAACATGAGAACTGTTGGCAGAGAGGCCACGAAACTGCTGCAATAAATTATCTCAGTGTGCAGATTTACCTTCCACATTAAGACTTATTATATAGGATGTATTCACTTTTTTGGGGGTCCAAAATCATGCAAGACTGAATTCAATAGAAAGACAGTGTTCAATGAGGTTGGATACCATTCCAGCAAAGACCCACTGAAATCTTTTTCTATCTAATCATTTTTCAACAAGGGAGACCCAAGGAGCACTGGGCACCTGGGATAAGAACTATACCAAAAACACACTGCTCCATGGTAACAGTGCTTTAGATGCAAAGAGCCGAAGGGTGAATAAAATGTATTCAGGAGTTTGTAAAAAAAACATTGAAAAGACACATAATGGAACAGTGAACACTGGTGCAAAATAAATGTGCTTGTTTCTCTCTTTAGAGGTAATATACTCAAGAGATAAATCGTGATCGGTCATTGATTTTAAAGTCTATGGCATTTCGATCCTAACAAAAATGTCAGAATCATAATCAGGACTCAGGTGACACGACAAGCCAGAGGGAGCTGAAACAATAATAGAGAAAGAGTGATCAGAGTGAGGCTAAGCAAAAGAAAAGGCACCTAGTAAAAAACATAGGCAATACTCACGAGACGTACTTATATTATGAAAGGTAATACAGTTGCTAAGGGAGGAGAGCCCTGGCGACAAGCCTCAGTAACAGGGTGAGTGGGAATGGCCTAAATAAAAAGAAATAGAAAGAGCTGCTTAAAACCCTTGAAATAGGTAATACTGGTGAAGGAGGGAGTTTGTAGTAATAGTAGTGTCACTGACCCGAGCTGGAAATATGCTGGATTCCCATTGTGAGACACATGCTTATGGGTCTCAATGTCGAGTGACAGATTCCTTCACTGGGCTCGAATCAGCCCAAAAATGGAGCTTCGTTGGTATTGCTGACTGGCAACATAGAGTCCTTTTGAGTAAATGAGTTCTGAAAGAGGAGAGTGAGGGTGCAGCATTTTGGTTAATTTAGGCTTTCAAAAGAGAAAAGGGACCAAACACTTAAAATAAAAAAAACTGAAGACAGACTAGGCCGGGGTTAGAAAAGGAAGTAGTTGTGGGCACCATTTTGGAATGGTTTTATAGGCACTGAAAAACATCAAAACAAAACAGCATAAGCGCAATTACACCAAAATACCCATTGCAGCACAATAGAAAATGTGAGACAGTGCAATAAGATCATATGTATTTTTAAAAGAAGCAAAAAGGCAAGGGCAGCAGGATTTGAGAGTCCTTGACTAAGCTATCTACCCCCGGGACGTCTCTAGGCACAGCTCCCTCACATTTGGAACAATCACAGACACCAATGCTCAATTTTCAACTTTGGAGTGAAGCACAATGCTTCTTTCTCTGCTTGTCACAACAGGGCCTTACTAGGTCTCTCTAAAGTCTCCCTTCAGTTTCATGCAGTTGTCTCCTGCCATATCCCATTGTGAGAAAGATCTCCTCTTCCAAGTCTTGAACTAGTGGAAAATCCTGAGGCATCTCAAAACTCCTGCTGATTTCAGAGTGGGGTAAAAAGCCTCAAGCTGCAGGCATCTCTGTTCCCCTCAGATCTAGATCCGCCCTTCCACTACCAAGGTTTGGGTATAAAAGATATCCCTCAAGGCAACTTCAGGGGCCCCATTCACTGAAGTAATTCTTAGAAGTCTCAAGAGTCACCAGCTTACAATCCAGCAAACCCCTAAGTAGCAGACACCATGGTGCACACTGCATCACTCTAGTGCCAAACTAGCATTCCCTGCAGACATTCCACTAGTAGGAGGCTTGATGCACCTTTACTCTTGTACTCTTACCATTATGGCAAGGCAAATGCCTCAACGATGAACCTAAATCATCTTTACAGGCAAGACCTGAGTCTTGCATGCAAAAGCCGGCTAGAGCTTCCAATCAGTCAACAACATGAAACAACAATCCTAATATTAAGATATCAACATGAAAAAATAAATCAGAAGGAGCAACTATAAAACCTTCTTCTCAGATATGTGACTGCACATTCTGTTTCCCAGATTCCTTTGAGAGGCAAAACTTTGTCCCTATAAGTGGCAACTGCTTATAGAAAACTTTCAAAGTAAGAGATCTTTCAAGATTAACACAACTCCCTCCAAGAAAGACAAGCACATTTTTTAAACTTTAAATAAGGGGAAAAGAAAAATCAAAGATCCGGAAATATTTAAGGAAGTTTATCATTATTTAATGATTGTTTATGTGCAGGAAGGGACACCTTCTTGCACATAAACAATCATGAACAGTATTTTGCTCTTTCTATGTGTACTTCAGAATACAGCACACATACAAAAAGTAAAAACGAGGAGAAATAAAAGTAATTCTCCTTTTGTGCCACTTTTCAGTGCTGCCTTAGGTTTATGATTTCTTGTAAATCTGGGGCAGCGTAAAAAAGAAATGGATGTTGAGGTGGAATGCCGACAGCAACACCCATTGCACGCCCCTTTTACACAAAGTGATGTGTTTAAAGGGGCCGTCTTTATACAGAAAGTGGCTTACCGCTACTTTGTAAACAAGGAGCAGGTCATAGTCTGAAAAAGTGATGTTCCGGTGGCGCAATGCCCTTTCAAGTGAGGCCCTAAGGGACTGATTACGAGTTTAGCGGTCACACCACCGTACCGCTGTGTCACCACCCTGCCATATGACAATGTTACCCCTGGCCCAGCTGCAGTGTTACTAACAGCGGTGGACGTGGTCAGCAATACAAGGTATATTTTCCCTTATGTGTTGATGCAGGTGTGTACATTTTCGTCAAAAAATGTACACATAGGCATGACATGTGTAAAAATACTTTGTACAGGTACCGTTCCATTGCTGGAGTCTGGGCCATATATGCCCAGTCCAGTCAAGTGCAAAAAATGCAAAGATTCATTACCCCTGGATACTTTGGTCCATTTTTTGGGGTGGAGTTGCTGATGTAAATACGGAGCTGTGGACAAAGGGGTCCATGCCAGAGACTGAAGGGAAAAGAATGGACTAGGGGAGCTAGCTCCCCATTTGAATTACTAGGAGTCAGGTATTTTTAACTCACCCAAGACCCCACCACTCCTATCCCTCCTGTGATTCACATTGACGAGACTACATCAGTGCTCCTATGTATCCCGTACATTGTAGCATGCCCCGCTCTGTAGCGAAACAGGAAGAAACCCAATGATGAAGCATGCCACCAAGGGGTAACCCTGGTGGGTGAGTGTTTTTCTAACAGGAAAATCCGTTTTCCTATCCATCTTGTGATAGTTCTTTTAGCTGGGCCTCTTTTCCTTCTTTGTTTTTCTGTGGCCCTTCTTAGAGACAGTGCCCAAATTGTCCTATTGGGTCACTGATGGCACAGCTTCCCACTGTGAGAGTGAAATATATTCAAAGTGATGCTGATAATAATGTGGCTATTGTAGGAAACTAGCTTCTTTCTAGCTTGGGTACCCGTACTTTTGGCCAGTTTGTTAGTGTGCTTGACTGTGTTTACTGGGATCCTACTAATCAGGACCCCAGAAGTTTTGATCTCTCCCTTAAATGTGGATGTTACATTCTGTTCACACTGTATTTCACCCACAATTGGCATACTGGTGCCGCCTTAGAAGCCCCTAGTATACATACCTAGGTACCCAGGGCATTGGGGTTACAGGGGATCCCTATGGGCTGCCGAATATATTTGACACCCATAGGAAGAACATGCAAAGGCTTCTGAAGAACTGCCATTGCAGCATGTGTGAAAGGGTGCATGCACCCTTTCACTCCCATTAACACTGCACCAGGTCACCTATAAGTCACCCCTTTAGCAGGCCCTGTAACCCTGAGGGCAGGGTGCAAAGTGCCTGTGTGTGGGGGCACCCCTGCACTACAAGAGGAGCCCCACGACATCCAGGACCATTTTCCCAGACTTCGTGAGTGAAGGGATGCCATTTTACGCGTGTATTGGACATAGGTCAATACCTATGTCCAGCTACATAATGGTAACTCCAAATATGGGCATATAGGAATCATACCTCTATGCTTTTGCAAGCATTGGTTGTATGATCCCACGCACTCTGGGGGCTCCTTAGAGGACCTTCAGTACTGCCATTAGAACCTTCTGAGGTTTTCATTGCAGCCCCAGCTGCTGCCACCTCACAGACAGGTTTCTGCCCTCCTATTGCTTGAAAAGCTCGAGCCAGGAAGGCAGAACAAAGGATTTCCTTTGGGAGAGGGGTGTTACAACCTCTCCCTTTGGAAATAGGTGTTACAGTCTTTGGAGGGGTAGCCTCCCTAAGCCACTGGAAATGGTTTGAAGGGCACATTTGGTGCCCTCCTTGCATTATCCAGTCTACACTGGTTTAAGGACCCCCAGTCCTTGCTCTGGTGTAAAACTGGACAAAGGAAAGGGGAGTAACCACTCCCCTGTCCATCACCTCCCCAGGGGTGGTGCTCAGAGCTAATCCAGAGGGTCCCTGGAATTTGCTATCTTGGATTCCAAGTTGGCAGGGAACTCTGGAAGCATCTGAGTAGCCAGTGCCAGCAGGTGACGTCAGAGCCCTCCCCTTATAGGGGCTTACCTGGTTAGCTGACCAATCCACCTTTCAGGGCTATTTAGGGTCTCTCCTTTGGGTGGTTCTTCCGATTCGGATTGTAAGACTCCAGCAGGAATCCTCTGCATCCTCCACTTCAACTTCTCACCGACTAAACTGCATCTGGACTCTCCAGGAACTCTACAAACTGCAACAAAGAAGCAAGACACCTTCAGCAACAATGTATCTTCAGCTCCTGCCAGCAACTGCAACAGTTTCCTGGTTGTGCATACTCTGAGGACAGCCCGTTGTCAGCCAGCACCAGAAGAGCAAAGGAATCTCCCTTGGGATGAAGGAGTCACTTACCTGCTTCAGCAGGCACCTACTGCAATGACGACCGGCTACGTGGATCCCCTCTCCTGCTGAGCAGTGTGGATCCCGCATCACGGGTGGTGGACTGAAGTGATCCCGATGGTCCTGACATTCTACTGTCCAACTTCAGTGGAGGTAAGAACTTGCCTCACCATACAAGACAGTACCCTGTGCACCACATGTTTTGTAGTTGCCAAGGCTTGTTGGCATCATTCCGCAAAGTTCTTCATGCATCTTGCAGCTCTGGCCCCCAGCACTCTATCTTGTGACACAGAGCTTCCTGAGTGGTTCTCCGGCAGTGTGGGAGCCTTTGTCGATGTGATGCATGGGCCTCTTTTGCACCTTCCTTGTCCCCATGCTGTGGGACTCCTGTGCATGCTGCTTGGTCTTTTGTGGGCTCTCTGAGTTGCTGAGAGCCCCCTCTGACTTCCCCTTCTGGGTAGAGTCCACCTGGTCCTTCCTGATCCCCGGCAGCACCATTTTCCGCTAACCGCGAACTTTGCATGTGCTAAGGCTTATTAGCGGACTCCAGTAATGCAAACCAGACTGTAGTCTTCCGTCTGGCATGGGACATCACTTGCACCAACCAGGAACCCGACTCCGTCTTCTTGGGTGCAATACTGACTGCTTTTCTTCACAGCTGTTTCTTGTTTTGCACCTTCTTTTGGGTTAATAGGGGCTCCTGTACTCCCTGGACTCTTACGTGCTTCTTGGACTTGGTCCCCCTCTTCCACAGGTCTTCAGGTCCAGGAATGCACTGTTGGTGTCTTGCAGTCTCTTCTGGTTCTTGCATAACCAGTTTTACTCCTGCCTTCCTGGGCACTGAGGTAGGTTCTGGTACTTACATTTGGGGTTTTCTAGTACTCCTAGTGACCTTCTACACACTACAATTATCTAGGTGGGAAACCGACATTCACATTCCACTTTCTTAGTATATGGTTTGTATTTCCCCTAGGCCATTTTCTAACTATTGTGATTTTCACTAATTGCACTGTTTTCTAACTGTTTTTATGCCTATTTCTGCATACTAATCTACATAAGTTGTGTATTACTTACCTCTTCAGGGAGTATAGTGCTAGTGCGTCATGTCCTTAGTAAGTGAACTTAAAAGGGGACTCGTATAGGTCGATGAATCTTTTGAATCGCATAGGGTATTCTAGTTAAGTATAGTGAATAAAGGACATCTACAACAAATCAATCCAAATAACTTAAATATACCATGAACTAATCTAATCAGAAACCACCATGACTTATATGGAAGTTAGTTTGTTTTATTTCCTATTAGTTACAATTCTAATCAAAACTTTTATTCAGCAATATCATGATTTCTAACCTTTATTAGCAACCTAAGCAATGAATATGCAGCACTTTATTAATATGGAACCAACATTAAGTAAATACTTAGCAATTCATGATCAATTGAATAATTCAGCAATATAAGTCAGTCAGTCTAAGTCACCGTAAGTCGCCCTTGTCAGTCTACTTATTTCCAATTAGCATCAGCATGTGGGTCTTCATGCAAAAACAATTTAGTCAAAAATCATTAATTTTGAAAAATCTAACTAGAAGAGAAAAACATTTTAAAACAGCGCAGTTGGTACCTAGAAAGAAAAAGCATTCATTAGTCAGTCAGGTTATAGCTACCTATCCAAGATAGATCAGCAACGAGTCAGTCTTCGTCTCCAGGTCATCAGTCATCAGTCATCAGTAAGGCCCAGGCACACAGGAAGCAAGCCCAAGTTTCAGCACTTCGGACAGCGTCTCCTGACGTCATCAACTTTCACCTCTCCATTCTGATTTCTTCCCTCATGTCATGACTTTTTATTAGGGTCTGTCAGGCCGTGCCACAATTTACCCATTGGTCAACCTTATCAGGGGTTATGACTCTAACCTATAGCTTTTGTTTACCACTTGTCCACGTTATTTTGAGAGTCAAGTTCCATTAACATGATTGGTCCTCTTGTCGATGAGTACATCATCCGGTTCTTCAGGTAACAAAATTGTTGCTCCCGGCTCTTAGTCTGTAGCTCCATTGTTAACGTCCTGGGAAAGTACCTTTAGCCTACTCTACACATAATTGTATCAATTTGTTCTGATCGTCTCCTGTCCGCTGGTGAGTTTGCAGATTTTTCTAGCAGTGTTTCATGGTGAACTCAGTACAGTTCAAGGTCCCTTTTCTCCAGTTTCAGTCTGCGGCAGCTCATCGCGTCTCCACCTTTAAGCAAGCAAGACCCAGTACCGACTAGGCCTCTGGCGTAGCTAATTTAAGAATATGAAGCATCATAACATAAATGTATATCTCTCATTATAGCACATTAGTACAATTATTAAACATTCACATAATTTAGTACTGTTAACACAGATGATGACTATTCCTCGTGGGCACATTTTGAACATTACACGTTATTTTCAATGATTGTTAATCAAATATCAAAACCAAATAACGATTACAATCAGTATCCTTTGAACAATTTGACTAAACCAATTGCCTAGTATTGCAAATCCATTTCCTACTTTTTCCCAAACTCCTGGTTCCTTCAACTCTTTCAAATCCTTACTTGCATTTGTTAAATTAGTAAGCAATTCTTTTACTTCTTTCTCATTTGCAGGGATATATGAACAACAGTGCTTTTCGTTAATCATTTTGCAGACTCCTCCGTCTTTCGCTAATATTATGTCTAAAGCAAGCCTGTTTTGAAGCGTCATAGCTCTATCCGCAGCTAACTCAGTGTTTAGTAATAATAATATAGCTCCTGCAAAATTAGTTAACATATTATTATCTACTGTAGTTGACAACTTCCGTATCTTGTTTGCATTCAATACAACTGCTACTGAAGGAATTACTGCTCCAAAAATATCCCCTATTATTGCAGAGGCTGTTCCTCTTCTTTGTCTCATTCGGTCTAACTCAGTCATTTTCGGTATCTTTTTCAAATCATCTATTTAATAGATTTTAGGGAATACTATTCCCAAATAACATGTCCCATACCATCCATTATGGAGTCGGTAATAAGCATTAAGGGCCTCATTTCAACCTCGGCGGTCTTTTTCCAAGACCGCTGAGGTACCGCTGTGCTGAAGACTGCCAGTGCAGACTGTTTTCCGTACAGTGAATCATGACTGCTGGCAGTCCTCCGTCATTTTTCGGATGGAGAGCTGCCAGCAGCCATAATGGCGGTCAGCGGGGAAGTGGATGCTGCTCCACCTCCACCGCCCCGTCATCAGAACACCGCCCACCGAATCCCAACCCAGGATTCGGTGTGGTGGTGTTCTGATGACAGGGATCTGGTGGCGGAGCGGCCCCCATGTATGTATGCGGGGGGGGTGTATTGTGTGTTTTAAAAATGTGTGCGGGTCGGTCTGTTTGCATACCTGTTTGTATGTGTGCGGCTATGTGTTGTAGTGTATGTGTGTGTGTAGGGGTGTGTGTATGTTCATGTTGGGGGTGGGGTGGGGAGGGAGTGTGTGTATGTTCATGTTGGGGTTGGGGGTGGGCAGGGGGATGTGGGAGACCCCTATCAGTGCCAGGGAAAGAATTCCCTGGCACTGATAGTACCTACCGCCATGGATTTCGTGGTGTTTCCAAACCACCCGAAATCCAAGGCAGTATGCAGGGTCCTGATACCGCCGGCGGTCTGGTGACGGCCGCCGGGCTGGAGACCGGAATCTCCAGCCCAGCGGTCATCACCACCCTGGCGGTCGGAGTGGAGAAGTGGCGGATGACCATGGCGGTAACCGCCATGGCCATAATTCCATTTTTTTGCCCGCCGGCCCGACAGGGTCATAATGAGGGCCTAAGTCCACAAATGTAATAGATCCCAGGAGTCACAGGGTCAGCACCATTCAACATGAACGTCCATTTACTCTGAAACACAAACACATGCCTACATTCACCTGTTCCCACAAATAAAGTGTCAGTGTGTGATTTTGGCCTATAGATACAAAGCTTCCCTACATGTAATGCATCTAAAGCTAGCTTCCCTTGTGTTTTAATAGCAGTGTAAGCATAATCATTTTTGTATGACCTTTTCTCTAATCCTTTTTCTAACCTTTTTTTCAATGCTTTTCTCCTATCATCAATATGCCCACTAAAGCTCTTTTCCATGGGAGTTAATAAGCAAGTCAAATTGTTATGATGCACATAAGCTGTGCCTAACGTTATTGTAGGCTCAAAGAATCCTCTAACTAATACTATATCATGCTCTTTAGCTATCTTACTTAAATATCTAATTGTAGGAACAAAAGAAAATACTAAATCATAATTTGAATAAAAGTACTGAATGTACTCCTGATTATAGAAGCGTGTTAGTAACAGACTGCAAGTTATACCGTAAGTAAGTGGTAGACTATGATAAGTGACCCCTTCTTCCACAGAGGAAGGTATTTGTATACACACAAGACAATCCTTTGCATCCATCGTTTCCACATACTCACTCAATAAACGATAGAAGACGTTAGAAGACAATTCTCCCCTTGCGTTAGTATAATCATGCAAATATCGCTCATCTAATTTAAACTTCTCTGTAACTGTTAATGTAGTAGCTTCATGCACAAACGTAACCCTTGCTTCTTTCATCTCATGAATTGAAATACCCACAATCATTATCACAAACAATATTCCACACACAATCTCCATTCCTACACTCAAATATCTACAATACCTAATAAGCCTCACGTTATTATCTAGATTAGCCATGATCTGTAAAGAATCGGAAAGCAGAGACTTCAACTCCTAATTAATATGCAACACAAAAATCAAAAATCAAAAATATACTTCTTTCTTCGCACTTTTAACTTCACACGACAAGACCCCTTCTTGCTTTGTCAAAATCGGTTAGCAGCTGGTCAACTCCAGGTTTTCAGTCTGATATCAGGCTGTCAATGTATTTTCCGATAAATCAGTAATCTTAATCTCTTTCCTTATTCAGCAACATAGTCTGTTGTTTCTTTCCTTCAAGTTGCATCAAAATACTGATCTGGAACTTCTCTGTCAAAACAAAAGGACATAAACTTGTTCTGCCAATCACTTGTTGTAGCGTACACGCCCACTCTGGTCCTGCATATTTTTGACTTGCCACTCTCTTTCTTTTCAATTTCCTTTCCCCTGTCAGTTCTCCATCACTTAGTTCATCTTTCTTTGTGGTATCTTTTTTGTCCTCTAATGTTTCATTTATTACCAAGTCCTTTTTCTTGCCTATTTGAGATTCAGGCCAATTATCCCCTTTTCTTACACCTTCTGTCAGCAAACTCTTTAAGATAGGACTTTTCTCCTTGACCTTGTCTGAAGTGCCCTCTTTT
Organism: Pleurodeles waltl; assembly: GCF_031143425.1. Taxonomy (NCBI): domain Eukaryota; kingdom Metazoa; phylum Chordata; class Amphibia; order Caudata; family Salamandridae; genus Pleurodeles; species Pleurodeles waltl. Next base: position 880,639,657 of record NC_090438.1, on the reverse strand, counting down.
GATGGGCCTGCAACGGGTTCAGGAGGAGTCAGATCACTTTTGCTTTGACCTGGCTCAACGCTTTCCCCCTCAGGCTCTGGCACTGAGTCTCTTTGTTTTTCAGTCCCTTTTGTTTGCGTAAGCACTTCTCCTGTGCATGGATCTCGTAACATTTTTTCTGCCTTGTCTGCACATTCTGCCTCTTGATTTTCCACACCCTCGTCTCTAACTGGGGTGATTGATTCTTCTTACATTAGTTCTGGGTCTATTTCCGGCTCAATTTGTTCTGGCTCTGGTTCAGGCAGAATTACTCGCTTCACTGCTACTCGTGTACTCAGCAACACTTCTTCATGATCCTGTGGTAGTCGTCAACACCACTTGATATGGCCCTCTCCAACACGGCTCTAAGCAGGTTTTCCGCACATGCTTTTTGATCATGAACCAGTCTCTGGCTCTCAAGTTGTGACCTGGATCATGGATAGGTGGCAGAGTAACAGCTTGTAGCTGCTGAGAAAAAGATTAAACCACATCAGCTAGACCTTTGCAGTAGTCTAACACCATATCATCTGTGATATTGACAAGAGCGTTGGCTGGTATTGCTGGCAGTCTCATTGCTCTTCCCATGAGAATCTTGTGTGGGGACAAGCCTGTCTTCCTGTCAGGTACATTTCTCATTGACATCAACATTAAAGGCAATGCATCTGGCCATTTCAAGTTTGTGGCTGTGCACATTTTGGCGATTCTTGATTTCAGGGTACCATTCATTTGTTCTACCAATCCTGATGCTTCTGGACGATAGCTGCAATGTAGATTCTGTTCAATATTCAGTGCTGCACATAAGAGTTTAATCACTTCGTTATTGAAGTGCATTCCCCTATCTGATTCTAAAGAGATCGGAAATCCGAACCTCTGTATCAGCTCTCTAAGCAGTAGTTTGCAACTGTGAGACTGTCATTTCTACGTGTGGGGTATGCTTCAATCCAACGACTAAACACAAATGCAATCACCAACACATACTTCAGTCCACCACATGCAGGCATTTCAATGAAATCCAATTGCATTCTGCTGAATGGTCCTCCTGCTCTTCCAATGTGGCTCAAATTTACTACTGTCCCTTTTCCCACATTCAACTGCTGGCAAATCACACATCTATGGCACACTGCCTCAGCTACTTGTCTAAATTTCGGATTGAACCAATCAACCTTGAACAACCTAATCATGGCATCCCTTCCAATGTGTGCCTGACCATGGTAATACCGAGCCACCTGAGACAACAGACAATTTGGTAGCACCATCTGGCCCTCCTCAGATACCCAGATTTCATCTGATCTTTGTTTACATTTCAGTTTTGCCCACAGCTTTTTCTCTTTCTTTTCTGCATTTCCTTGCAACCATTTCAATTCCTCTAGGGTGTCAATTACTTTTAGAGCAAAATTTGCACAACTGGTCTCTTCTTCTTGCATTAGTTCCCACTTATCCTTGAATGATATACAGTTCAGGGCACAAAATCTAGCTACCTGATCCGTATATCTATTTCCTAAGGAAATGTAGTCTGGTGTTTTCTGATGTGCACTGCATTTTACTACAGCAATTTCTTCAGGTAACTGTATTGCATACAATAACTCTTTTATCCTGTCACTATTTCGTACTTGGGTTCCGCTGGAAGTCATGAACCCATGAACAATTCCAAATCCGTATTGGCTATCTGTGTATATTGTCACTCTCAGCCTGGTTGAGACGTATCATGCCCTAGTGAGAGCCACCAATTCTGCCACTTGTGCTGAATATACACCAGGGAGCCAAGATGCTTCCAGGGTCCCTGTAATTGTACACAGAGCATACCCTGCTCTCAAGGTGCCTGTTCCATCTCTAAGGCATGAAACATCAACAAAAACAATTTGATCATTTTCTTCCAGTCGAGTGTCTCTAATATCCAGTTTAGGCTTTGTACAGAGATCTGTAACTTCAAGACAATCATGCTCTATGTCTTCCTCTTTTTTTACTTCAACAGTATCACTTGGCAGTAATGTTGCTGGATTGCTGGATTCAACTCTGTACATATTTTCGAAGTAACATTTGGAGCTCCCAGTATACTCGTCTCATACCTTGTCAGTCTTGCCCCGTCAAAGGTTGTGTTTTTGTTCTTGTCAGCAAAATTTCAACTGAATGTCGCACCATTACCATCACTGGGTATCCCATGACTACCCCTTCACATTGGGAAAGACTTTGACCAACTGCGGCTACTGCTCACAGACAACCTGGTAAAGCTGCTGCAACCGGGTCCAAGGTAGCTGAAAAATAGGCTACTGGGCGATAAGCACCTCCATGGACCTGTGTCAAAACAGACAAAGAACAGGCATCACGTTCATGACAAACAGTGTGAAAGGCTTTGTGTAATCAGGCATTCCCAACGCTGGAGCTCTGAACAAACTCTCTCTTAATTCAGTGAAGGCCCTCATCTGATCTTCATCTAGAATGATGGGGTCTCTAACTCCCTTGTGTGTCAATTGTTGTAAAGGTTTGGCAATCTCAGCAAGATTTGGGATCCATTGTCTACAGTATCCTACCATTCCCAAAAACATGCGTACATCCTTCTGGGAAGTCGGTGGATTTCTCTGCAAAATCATTGTAATTCTCTCTCGGGAAATTCTCATCAACCCTTTTATCAATCTGATGTCCCAAATATTTGACAGATTTCTGACAGTATTGCAGTTTGGCAGGTGAAACCGTATGACCAAAGTCTCCCAGATGATTAAGTAGGACAATCGAATCATGTTTATACTCGTCCCTTGTCCTGGACGCAATCAATAAGTCATCAATGTACTGTACAATAGTCGACTGGCAAGGTAATTCCAATCACTCCAAATTCTTTTTCAGAATCTGGTTAAAAAAGGATGGTGACTCCGTGTACCCTTGTGGAAACCTACACCAGCTGTAGACTTTATATAGTAATTTGAAACTGAAAAGAAACTGACTATCCTCGTGAAGTGGTACTGAAAAGAAAGCTTGTGACAATCGACTACTGTGAACCACTCCGCCTCGCATGGAATCTGAAACAGTATCACTGCTGGATTGGGCACACTCGGGCAACACTTAACCACCATGTCATTCACATTTTGCAAATCCTGCACAATTTGCACTTTCCCACAGGGCTTTTTCAATCCTATTATCGGTGAATTGCATGGACTGCTCAATACTTCCTTCAAAACACCCTGCTTTAAGAAATCCCCAATTATTTGTGCCACCTTCATCAACACATCCTGTGGCATATTGTACTGTGGAAGTTTTGGAAACTCAACATTCGACTTCAAAGTGATTTTAATTGGCTCCACATCTTTGATCAAACCCACTTCTTTCCCTGTCAAATCCCAAACCTTCTCCTTCAATGTTCCCTGTAAATCTGTGTGCAATTCGTTCAAAGTGAACATTGGGAAAACCTCAATCAAAGGATATTCTTCAGATGCTTCATTAAGAACCATGGCTGATGTTTGCTCTTCCTCATCATCACTATTTGTCTGGACTTCTATTCCTGCATCTGTACAATTTATGGAACATTTGGTCTTGCATAATAAGTCTCTGCCTAACAAAGATACAGGACTTGAGTCGCACACCACAAATCTATACAGTCCTGTATAGTTCCCAATTTTAATCTGTACTGGTTCCGTGATAGGATTAGTTAATTGCCTATTCTCCACTCCCACAACCTGTACTGTTTTTCCAGAAAGGGGCAAGTCTGGTACTTCTACACTCCTTACTGTGGAGCGTGTGGCTCCAGTGTAGACCAAGAATGACACTTTATGTCCCATTACCTTTCCCTTCACAAAAGGCCGTCTCTGATCTACCTCTAGGGATGCGGTAAGAATACAGGCTCCTTCATCTGAACTGTCACTGATCCATTCATCGTTTATTTCATCTCACTGTGAAATGGGAATTGGTGCACTGTATTGTTACTGTTATCTGATCTCTGACCATTGACCTGCTGAGTAAGCATAACTTGTTGCTGGTCCATCGGGGCTTGAGGTATGTGCATTTGCTGTCCAGGCACCATAGAAATCTGCTGCTGTACCGGTGCTAAAGGAGTAAATTGTGTTTGTGGCACCTGCATCTGTTGAACTGTTAAAAAGTTTTGACCTCGAGTTTGAACATTCAGGACTTGGCTCCTCACTCTGGGGACTCTCACTGTTTGTACTGTACTGACATCACTTTGCTGAATCATTCCTTCCTGCACCATCAACGGGTACTCCCGCTTCCAGTGTCCCACGTTTCCACACAGGTGACATGGCAACATTATTTTCATCCCCTGCATGTCATTCTGAACAACAGCTGTATTCAGATCCTGACCACGCATCACATCTGTACCACGTCCTCTACCCCTCACTTGACTCTGAAAACGGATAGTTCTCTGTTGCGGCAGCATTGACGGCACTAAAGCTCCTTGCACTCCTGATTGTGCTGCCTTAATCTGCATCACCATTGCCTTTTCCTTCAACTTCTTTTGCTTTAATTCAATCTCATCACTACAATATTTAGCATCCTGCACCACCTCATCAATCGGCTTTGCTTGCCAACAAATCAAATGATTCTTAATCATCTGACCTACTTCAGGTCTCAACCCTTCAACAAATCTAAACACACAATGTAACATGTCCTTTGGTTCAACTGCTTCCTTACCACTGTACTCCTTGAAAGCCTTTAACAATCTTTCGTAATAAGTGTGTATTGACTCTTGTTTCCTGAACTGTCCTGTCAATTCTCTACAAATCAATGTTTTTCAGTGAAATCCTAGTTTTAAAAAACTCAATCACCTTGTAATAATGTTTCATTAACTCAGGTGACGGTGTGCCTGTAATTTTGTGCCTCTCAGGTTCTCTTGTTGGCCAATCTGCTGCTCCTTTGCACTTGACCCATAAGTCAGCTGGCACAACTATGTCAAACAAGGTGTTAAAATCTTCCCACAAACACTTGGAGAGTTTCACGAACCTCTCAGTCTGTTGGTACCATTCAACTGGCTTCTCTCTCAATTTAGGATAATCATTGGTAAAAGACAGTGGCCCCTATTACAACCCTGGCGGTCGGTGTTAAAGCGGCGGTAATATCGCAAACAGGCTGGCGGAAAACAAAATGGGATTACGGCCGTGGCGGAAACCGCCAACATATACAGCCACTTTAACACTCCGACCGCCACGGCGGTAGAAACAAACAGCGCAGTGGTCACCGCCAGCAGACAGACGGAAGACAAAGTACCGCCCACCCTATTACACCCTATTACATATAGTTGCTAACTATGTAGGAACATTATCTTAGGAATAATTTGAATGTCTACAGCATTTTCCCCAAGCCTTTATTGGCCCTGACTACTTTTATATGACTGAATACTGTGTGTGCTCCACTATTTTCTTTTGTTTTGTCTTTATTACTGGTCTTCAATTTTGGAATTCCAGGATGCACATTATGGCAACAATGTGCTTTAGTGTATGAGCACCTTCAACTATCATTACATGTAGAGAATTATGGGAATGTGCATTGTTCCTTTCTCCTAGTGTTTTCAATTCTTTTGTTACAGTTGACATAGGTATCTGGGTATGGGGCTGTCCCTAAGGGTTAGTGTGTGTCTAACAGTTGGCCCTCGACATTTGCAGGTGACTCTGGTTACCCCAACCTGTCATGGCTACTGACCCCAGTGAGGAATCCCAGGACAAGGGCAGAGGAACGCTACAATGAGGCACATGGGCGAACTAGGAGGGTGATCGAACGCATCTTCGGCCTCCTGAAGGCCAGATTCTGGTGCCTCCATCTGACAGGTGGTTCCCTATACTACTCACTAAAGAAGGTGTGCCAGATAATCATGGCCTGCTGTATGCTGCACATCCTGGCTTTGCAACGCCAGGTGCCTTTTCTGCAGGAGGATGGGCCAGATGGTGGTCTTGTGGCAGCCGTGGAGCCTGTGGATAGTGAAGAAGAGGAGGCAGAAGAAGAAGATGTCGACAACCAAAACAACATCATCATGCAATACTTCCAGTGGGACACAGGTAAGAAGATGCCACTGCCTCCCACATCTCATTCTATTGTTGGAACTAGCATAAGTGTGTCATTTTCATTTAGTGTATGGACCCCGACTTGTCACTTTGACTTTCCATTTCACAGATGTGCGTCCCACTTTGTGCCAACTGCTATGTTTACTGCTGGCCTACAGCTGTGTTACATTGGTATGTGAACAAGTAAATTGACATTGCTATATTCCATGGTTATTGCAATTACACATTTGTGAAAGCACAGACTGACTCCAGATTGTTTTGTGATTGAAGTGTGTTTATTCCTGTGCTAATAAGTGGAGGGGTTTGTAAAATGGGCTGGGGTTATGGTGGAGGAATGTACATGGCAGAGTCCAGTCTATTTGTTTCACAGGTGCATTGTCCAAAGGGGCATAGGAAGTGGCGCAATGGCAGTTTAAGGATTGACAGGGTGACATAGTGGGACAGAAGGGTGACATTCAGTGGGTTCTCATTTCCTGGCGGGGGTCTTGGCAATGTTCTCTGTCTTGTTCCTGGATCTCAGGGACCGTTTGCGGGGTGGTTCTCCATCTGCAGGGGGTGGGGTGCTGGTGTCCTGTTGTTCCTATGGCGGTGCCTCCTGTCCACTAGCGCCGGTGGAGGTGGAGGGCTGTTCATCATCCAGGCTGGTGTCAGGGGCCCCTTGTTGTGCCACTGTGACCCTCCTGGTGTTGACAAGGTCTGCCAGCACCCCTGCAATGGTGACCAGGGTGTTGTTAATTGATTTCAAGTCCTCCCTGATCCCAGGGTAGTGTTCCTCCTGCAGCCGCTGGGTCTCCTGAAACTTGGCCAGTACCGTTGCAATCGTCTCCTGGGAATGATGGTAAGTTCCCATGATGTTGGAGAGTGCCTCGAGGGTTCCTTGGGCCTGTCCTCCCACTGTCGCACAGCAGTCCTCCCAGTTTCCCTGTTATCCTGTGCCTCTGTCCCCCGAACCGTGTGCCCACTGCCACTTCCTCCAGGTCCCTGATTTTCTTGGGTTAGTGGGTCTGCCTGGGTTCCCTGTAGTGGTGGACACACTGATGATTGACGTGTCCTGGGGACAGAGGAATGGGCCCGCTGGGTGGGTGCTGTGCTGGTGTTTCCTGAGGGGGCAGGCTCTGTGTTGGCTTGTGACAGTGTCAGGGGAACCAACTGTCGCGAGGTCCCAGATGGGCCGGGCGGGTCATCTTGATCTAGTTGTGCAGAGCTACTGTCATCACTGTGGGCCTCTTCTATGGGGGGACTGGATATGTCTGGCACCTCCTGTCCGGTGACGTTGGGTAGGGGTCCTGTTGGGGTGTAAATGCATAATTATTGTATCTGTGTGTGCCTTCATGTGCAATGGGTGGTTGGCCCTCTATTCCAGTGCGTGCATTATTGGCTTGGCCCTTGTGTGATTGGTGATTTTGGGGCATGAGTGAGTCTATGTAGTGGACATGCTTGGGTGATGGGTGTCCATGCATTGGTGTTACATGCAGGGCTTGGTTTTGGGATGTGTGGGTTGTGTTAGAGGGGTATCTGTGGGTTGTTGGGGTGATGGGTGAGGGTAAGGGTGGGAATATTTGATGGCATGCAGGTGGGGAGTGGGGGATATCGTAATAAAGATCTGACTTACCAGAGTCCAGTCCTCCTGCTACTCCTGCGAAGCCCTCAGGATGCAGTATTGCCAAGACTTGCTCCTCCCATGTTGTTAGTTGTGGGGGAGGGGGTGTGGGTCCACCGCCAGTCCTCTGTACAGCAATCTGGTGTCTTGAGACCACGGAACGCACCTTCCCCCGTAGGTCGTTCGACCTCTTCCTGATGTCATCCCTTGTTCTTGGATGCTGTCCCACTGCGTTGTCCCTGTTGACAATTCTGCGCCATAGCTCCATCTTCCTTGCAATGGAGGCCTGCTGCACCTGTGATCCGAATAGCTGTGGTTCTACCAGGACAAATTCCTCCACCATGACCCTGAGCTCCTCCTCAGAAAACCTGGGGCGTTGTGGAGGTGCCATGATGTGGTGTGGGTGATGTGTGAGGTGGTGTCTGTTGTGATGTGTGAGGGGGTGTGTTGGTGTGTGTTGTTTGAGGTGCATGGATGTTGTGTGAGTGATGGTGTTGTGTGTCTGTGGAAGCTGGTGTTGTTTTAGGTGGTGGCTCTCTCTGGGGTGCTTTCAAAATTCGGGTAGTTAGGGTTTGTGGGTGATGTGGGTGTGTGCTTCATATTGGATTGGGTGTGTGGGTGTGGTGTGTGTATGTGTATCAGGTGTGTGTATTTGGAATTGTCTAATGTGGTTGTGTTTTGTGAGTGTGTGTGTATTTTGAGCGCGGCGGTGTGTACTGCCAATGGATTACCGCGGTTGAAAGACCACTGCGTTGATTCGTGGGTCATGATACTGTGGGCGTATTCCTGTTGGCGTGACGGTGTCGGTTTTGTTTTCGCCAGTTTATCACTGACCTTTGGTGTGGCGGACTTGTGTGGGTGTCTGTATTGTGGCGGATTCCGGGCTGTGGGTCGTAATACCAGTAGCGGAATTCCACGGCAGCAGCGGTATGTTGGAGGTCTTCTGCATGGCGGTAAGCGGGATTTACCACCAGGGTTGTAATGAGGACCAGTATGTCACTTCGATGCCAAGGAACATGAACAAACTGTCCTCCTGGAATTTCCCTCATCTGTAACATTTTGACTGCTTCTCCCTTCTCTGCTCCCTCTGTTTCCCCTTCTGAATCTTGTTTTTGTTTATCATTTCTTTTCGCCCATCTGCCTTCCCACTTCTCTAATGCTCCCCAAATCTGCACACTCTGCAGCAAATCTCTAAAATGTGCTTTCATTCCTGCTGACCTCATGTGTTCAAAATCTTTTGCTTCGAAATCCAATCTGTAGCTTTGTCTCAAATGTGTTGTTGCTTCTCCGCTACTTCTGCTAATTTCTGGTGTATTTTTCCAACTTCCTTTGTAATCCTCGGACACAGATACTTCAGCTCTTCTTCAGCATAGGATTCTAACCTGTTCAATCCCATTGTTCCTTCAACCAATTCATTTGCCTCGATATTTAGCCCTACTCGATTCAGTTGCTCTTCCCCCTTTGAGGCACTATTTAACTGCTGTGCTGTTAACCCTTGTAATGAGATGTTACTCGCATTAGTCGCTGGCAGCTGCTGTATCTCTGTTCCTGAAACTTGCAGAGACAAGAGTCTCAGACTTTGATTAGCATCTGGCAATGCCACAAGAGGGCTAAATCCCACAGGAGATTTAAGGTCACCCGGGCAAGTACTTGATGATGATGTCGAATGTACTAAATCTCCTGTTCCCCTTCTCTCCAGACTCTGTGACATCTCTGCCTGTCCTCCTGTTTCTGCTTTCTTCTGGGCATATAAAGGTACCGCTGGACCAACAGTAATCGGTAGCAATATTGCATCTGGAGCTGCACTAGGACCTACACTTTGTGTAAGTGGAACTCCCATTGCCTGATTCATAACTGGTGCGTGATCCACTGATGTCCCTTTTATCTGATTAAACTTCGGCATACTCTGTATCTGTGCTAGCGGCAGTAACATTGGTGTCGGGTCTTTCTGAACTAGTATTGGCTGTGGATGCACCTGCTCCCTTGGAACCACAATATTTGAAACAGTCTCAATAGTTGGTACATTCGGGTAAATCGCTGATGCCGAAGGTGTAGGCACCTGCATTTGAGCTTCCGCTCTCCTTCCTGCAACTGGCGTACTCTGCACTACCCCTGGTATCTGTCCTCCTTCTGTTTGTTCAGCACCCACGGCTCCCTGGGATGTCCCAGGAGTAGCAGGAGGTGCTGTAGCAATATTCCCTGGACTCCCTGCATAAGTCATCATAGACGGAGGTCTATCTCTCAGTAACTGCGTAATATAATCTTTAACAATAGAATCGTCATCATCTACATAGAACTTTTTCCCTTTTCTTTTTTCCTCATTCTCCTTTCCTTGTTATCTTCTCCCTTGTCTGAATCGTCACCTTCCGTGATTGCAGGGATCATCTTAATCTCCTTCATGGTTGCCATTCTCTATCTTTTTTGTTCCCAATCCCACCTAGCTTCGGCTAGTCATATTTCTATCTTCTTTATCCATCAATTGGTCTTTAGCTCATGCTTCTGTCTGGCCACAAGCTCCCAAACTGCTAAAGCCTCGAACTGTGCTGGTCTTGGTAACTGTCTCGTGTCATACAATGAGAATCGCAATTGGTCTAGAACACTTAAATTAAACATTCCATGCTCTGGGAATGCTGGGGTTCCTTGATTCTTAGTCAATGGGCTCCATTGCTTTAACCAAAGACAAGAAGCTATGCCCTTTTCTGTCATTACGAGATGTGGTGGACTATCCTCCGGGGGGGTTGGTTCCCCCACTGGAGCCTTAATGTAAGATTCACCCTTCATCACACTCCTAAATGCCTTGAAAAACTTCATTTTTGCCTGTTTTATGTATTACAATTCAATAAATGAAATGACTTTAACTCCCAAGATTCCCTTTACCCGTTCGCTCAACCAATTGCCTCTCATGGACGGCTGCCAATCCGGTTGCAGCTTTTCTCAGAAACCGACCTATCCCAGTGTGGCCCACACTGACGTCACACTGACACACAGCAGCTGACAAAGTCTTGCAGCTTCATCGCCCTCAACTCAAATCCATTCAACTAATGTGATTATGTTGCGAGCGTCTTCACCAAATAATAACTAAAACAAATCCGCTGGTTTACTACAGGAAGAGACACAATCGCTTCAGGGACCTTACAGATTTTTACTAAAAGGCACCCTCTGGGACCTTAGCTATTCTTCTTTCTCAGTCCCCCACGTCCGCAAGTAAAATTCAACCCACAAACTTTACTCTCAACTGATCTTTGGGTCTGTCCTGGTGCACATAGGACTCGCTGAATTTCAGTCGAAGCTTCTTTTATTCAACATACATTCATTCAGACTTGTTGACTTCTTAAGCTTAGGCAAGTGTAATTCTACCACTCTCATATTATCTCAAATATGCCGGGAACATACCCAACCTTACTCACGGGATCCAGGATCTGGGAAAGTCATTTCTGGACCTAAGTAAACATTATCTTTGTTACCATTATCATTTCAGAAAAACAAAAATCGAACCTCATAATCTAAACAACTATACTCAAATTTAAACTACCACCATAACCTTTACTCAACACTTAACTAGTTTCCTAAGGAAACTAACCATCAAGCTGCTACCAAAAACTGCTAGCGCGCCTTGTCCTTAGTAAGTGAACTTAAAAAGGGACGCGTATAGGTCGATGAATCTTTTGAATTGCATAGGGTATTCTAGTTAAGTATAGTGAGTGAAGGACATCTACAACAAATCAATCCAATCATCTTAAATATACCATGAACTAATCTAATCAGAAACCACCATCACTCATATGGAAGTTAGTTTGTTTTATTCCCTATTAGTTACAATTCTAATCCAAACTTTTATTCAGCAATATCATGATTTCCAAACTTTATTAGCAACCTAAGCAATGAATTCTCAGCACTTTATTAATATGCAACCAACATTAAGTAAATACATAGCAATTCATGATCAATTGAATAATTCAGCAATATAAGTCAATCAGTCTAAGTCACCCTAAGTCGCCCTTGTCAGTCTACTTATTTCCAATTAGTATCAGCATGTGGGTCTTCATGTGAAAACAATTTAGTCAAAAATCATTAATTTAGAAAAATCTACCTAGAAGAGAAAAATATTTTAAAACAGCGTAGTTGGTACCTAGAAAGAAAAAGCATTCATTAGTCAGTCAGGGTATAGCTACCTATCCAAGATAGATCAGCAACGAGTCAGTCTTCCTCTCCAGGTCATCAGTCATCAGTGAGGCCCGGGCTCACGAGAAGCAAGCCCAAGTTTCAGCACTTCGGACAGCATCTCCTGACGTCATTAACTTTCGCCTCTCCATTCTGATTCCTCCCCTCATGTCATGACTTTTTATTAGGGTCTGTCAGTCCGTCCCACAATTTACCCATTGGTCAACCTTATCAGGGGTTATGACTCTAACCCATAGCTTTTGTTTACCACTTGTCTACTTTATTTTGAGAGTCATGTTCCATTAACATGATTGGTACTCTTGTCGATGAGTACATCATCCGGTTCTTCAGGTAACACAATTGTTGCTCCCAGTTCTTAGTCTGTAGCTCCATTGTTCAAGTCCTGGGAAAGTACATTTAGCCTACTCTACACATAATTGTATCAATTTGTTCTGATCGTCTCCTGTCCGCTGGTGAGTTTGCAGATTTTTCTAGCAGCGTTTCATGGTGAACTGTGTACAGTTCAAGGTCCCTTTTCTCCAGTTCCAGTCTGCGGCAGCTCATCCCGTGTCCACGTTTAAGCAAGCAAGGCTCAGTGCCGACTAGGCCTCTGGTATAGCTAATTTAAGAATATGAAGCATCATAACATACATTTATATCTCTCATTATAGCACATTAGTACAATTATTAAACATTCACATTATTTAGTACTGTTAATACAGATGGTGACCAGTCCCAGTGGGCACATTTTGAACATTACACGTTATTTTTATTTACTGTTAATCAAATATCAAATTTTCTCATCAGTAAATATACGCAACTCATTATCATATTCTCATATTAGCATATCAGCTGCAACAATAGTCTCTATGATATTTGTGGTATTTGTGTTCCCAAAATAAAGTACCTTTATTTTTGTAAAACTGAGTATTTTCTTTCATGTATGTAAGTACTGTGTCACTACAGGTATTGCATGAGCTTTGCATGTCTCCTAGATAAGCCTTGGCTGCTCAGCTACAGCTACCGCTAGAGAGCCTGGCTTCTAGACACTGCCTACATTTCACTAATAAGGGATAACTGGACCTGGTATAAGGTGTAAGTACCTTAGGTACCCACTGCAAACCAGGCCAGCCTCCCACAGTTGTTACAACCGGTTTCCCCCCAGTATTCTTCTCTGATCTCATTCTCACCCCCCCAATGTGGCAGCATGTTCATCTCCAGAATCTAAACATATCTACTGTTTGCATTATTTCTTCAAGGGCAGAATTCCACCTAATGGATATGTTTCCCATGAATTACTTCTGTGGATGTCACTGCTAGGCTTCACTACCATCGCCACACCTGCTGTACCTTTGTGTGTTGGTATTTATTTATAGTACAAATATAGCTGGAGAGCAGCAGGACACTTCCCATTAATCAAGGTATGTGGAGTCAATACCAATTATTGTACATCAAGCGACTCTTATAAGTGTTCATTGTACAGTTACATTTCAAATACTTGCAGTTGCATTGCAGTTCACATATTTTAAATTTTCTTCTTAAACCTTCTTTTGTATTTGATCAGATTTACTCGTTCATCCTCAGTGACATTTTTTTAGATAACATTGAAGGTAGAACCAGATGACACTATGTTTTATTGGGGTGCGATCTGTGGTGTATTTTTGATTCCAGAGCACATTGTATATTTTAGTTGCTTGTATGATCTCTTTATAGAGACTAGTGATGTGATGTAACATTGTGAGCATGTAGGTTACAAGTGGATTCCTTTGCTTTTGGCTTTGGAGTGGTGTTGACTGGCATTCCAGGTTACACTGACCATGACATTTGAATGTGGATATCTGGAAACAAACATATGGGAAGGTAGGTAGTCAGGGTCATACGGAGCAGGCATCAAGTTATCTGGTTTACAATGACCATCACTTTTCATATTAGGCAAAGAAAGAGCTTCATTGTTATGTATATCAAGAGCTGTTGGTCAGTTTCTGCATTGGTGGGCTGCACTAAAGACAACAGTTGTGTATCCTTTTGAATAACAATAAGCTGGCAGTTTTGCAGAAATTCAGGGGTGACATTTCCACAGATTGTGCTAAGTGTCAACGTAGCATTGCTCTTATGTGCTTTGGCACTTAGATTTGAGGACCATTTGGATGTCTGAATGATAAGAATGGAGTAGAAGGGAGGGAAGGTAGCAGTGAATTGTAATAGCTTGACCTGGAGTAGCCTCCATGTCAAGAATGTTACATATGTCATTTTTAGAATGTTGTTTATTGGTTCCACGCATAAAACAAATAATTGAAGTCCTGGAGAGATTTATCACAACATGAATCTCGACTGAAAATAAATGTGATCAATGATGGAATAATCATCTTGTAGGAACAGTTGCAAACATACAAGTTTGCAATCCTTAATGAACGACTCAATGTAAAAAGAAACAAGTGTCAGTATGAGTTCAAAAACCTTAATGGATTACTTCTGAATAATAGCGTTCAAGTGTTCAAGTGCAAGTCTATAAAGTTTAATACAAGGGCTATGCTAGAATTCTCCTCTGACTTTAGTTCAGCCCTTCATGGACTTTCAAGAAAAGAAGGATTCAACGTTCTGGAATTTTTACAAGAAAGTTCTGGTTGCAGCAGCTTTAACGTAACTGCCTAGCAGGCACTCTATGGACCACTAGCAACTGTCAACGCTAAGTTTTATTAATGAATATTCATGTATTCTGAGTGTTAGATTTGCGTAGAAAATGTATTAACTTAGAGAAAATTAATGCATGCATGTGAAGTGTGCCAACTCGAGTGGAAGCCAGTGTTCACAAAGTGTACTTATTAATGTGAAATGTTAAGCTTATGTTTGAATAATGTAGTAATATGTCATATTAAAGGGTATGTATTATGTATTAGCTTTATTAATCCTAGGCCTTAACTTAACAAGATCTTGGCCTAGCTGCACGGCCTCATGTCAAGCTGCATTTCTTAGGCGTTTTCAAAAATGGTAGCTGAGAGGATTAAATTGGGATTTTCCAGTGTAATGACCATGTGCTTGTAGCTGAAGTTCATTCTTATGAGAAATTGATTGCTAGAAGATGCTGTACTAGCTAGGGAAAGATTGTATATTGTAGTATGTGTACAAGCGACCTTCCCAGGAGACTGCACTGACTGGAGTATAAGTTGCAACAATATTGATACCTGACTAGCCAGAAAATGGGAACGGGAGAAGCAGAGCCAATCATCGACATGTGAACCATGTAGTAGTGAAAATTTAGATGGGGGGGGTTATTTTTATTGAACTAAATGTAAACATGCAATTCTTTGACTAATAAGGACGTGGGAAGTAGTTTTAGGAAATCTAACTCAGCCAAACTGCACCGAAAGAGGATAGGCCATTAGCTCTATTCTTTCGGACTGTCCAGATAGCCCACTTTTCGATTATTCTTTTCTGAACTACATGAAGAGACTCTGCTTTTCCTCAACTTTGATGCTGAATTCTGATATCTTGCTGACCAAACTGATGTCCTATTGACGAAGACTGTCACGGCTTGCTGAAATGTATTGAGGACAGCTATCAAATGAGGTTACTGATTGTTATGTCTATTTGCTTTTCTTTCCAGGTACCAACCTCTGCTTTTGATAGAACCATAGTTAGATGTTTTCCAAATTTGTGTTAACTAAATTGTCTTGCCTGAATCCCAAACATGCTATTCTACTCTGATGACGGTTAGGGTCCTCACTGATGAAGTTTGTTACATGTAATAACAGTTGATGTCTTTTCTTTGCTGAATCTAATTGTACACTATTTTGTTTGCACAGCTATTCATATTAATAATTTGTGCTGTAACCTTAGAATGTGTAGTAGGTCAAGCTTTGATTTTATTGTAATTATTTCGCCTCTTTGGTCAGACAGTATTGTTTTGATTGAGACTAAGGCCCTCATTAAAACCTTGGCGGTCTTTCAAAAAGACCGCCGAGGCTATGGGAGAAATTTTTGGCTCCCTAGTATGACTTTTCCGCTGGGCCAGCGGATGGTAATAGTGTTACCATCCGCTGGCCCAGCAGAAAAGTCACATCAACATTGCTGCCGGCTCGTAATAGAGCCGGCGGCAATGCTGATGTGCAGTGGGTGCAGTAGCACCCGTCGCACATTTCACTTCCCAAAATTCTGGCAGTGAAATGCGCAACTGGGCTATGCCTGGGGGCCCCTGCACTGCCTATGCCAACTGCTTGAGCAGTGCATGGGCCACTAGGGGCACCCCAAGTCCCCCTTACCGCCAGCCTTATCATGGCGGTGTTTACCGCCATGGCCAGGCTGGCGGTCGGGGACTCATAATCCTGCACCGCTGCCCGGGGATTATGACCGCCAGGCAAAAGCCTGGCAGTATGGGGGTCGGACGGCGGCATGGCAGTGGCTATTGCACCAGGATCATAGCAGTTGGAGTAACACCGCCAGTCTGTTGGCGGTGTTACCGCCAGCTTACCACCGCCCGCCAGGGTCGTAATGAGACCCTAAGTTAGGTGACATTACCATTGTTAACATAGGAAAATAACCATTCTAACTTTTACATAAAGGTCTGGTTATTCATGGCTGAGAGGTCATGGTGAGTGAAAATTACTGACGCCTATTGCTTATTGATTGTTACTTGCTATTGATTTGTATTGGTACGGGAATACGTGGTGGGAGCAACTCGAAGCGCAGTCAAAAGGTCCATCTGCCTATACGCGTCTCCCTAGTAGGTTTACCTAATAAGGTTTGATGAGCTAACACAACTTATACACTATGAATTCAAGATGGCCACCACCATTTTCAAGTCTCATGAGAGTCCTGAGGACATGTAATTCTTTTTCTGTTTACTTATATTACATAGTGCATCCATCGGAGACATAAAGGGGCATATTTGTACTCTACTTGCGCCAAATGTGCATCAAAAATTTTGACGGACATTCGGCACAAACCTTGCCCCATATTTAAACTTTGACGCCCGCGGATGCCAAAATCCAGCTGCGTGCGTCATTTTTTGGAAGACGGAAACTGCCTTGCAGTAATCATATGCAAGTTAGGTGTTCCCTTCCAAAAAATGACTTTAAGGTCTGTGCGCCTTATTTATACCACAGTGTCATTTTGACGCACAGGAGGGGGTGGGCCTAAAAAAACGGTGCACAGCCTGTTGTGCGCCGTTTTTTACCGCCTGGGTCAGGGCAGGCGTTAAGGGATCTGTGGGCTCGGAAGGAGTCCAGAGGTGCCCTCCCCTGCCCCCAGGGACACCCTTTGCCACCCTCGCCCACCCCTGGAGGACACCCGTGGATGGGGGGACCCATCCCAGGTAAGTAAAGGTAGGTTCAGGTAAGTATTTTTTATATTTTTTTTAAGTGGCATAGGGGGGCCTAATTCGGGCCCCCCTACATGCCACTATGCCCAATGACCATGCCCAGGGGACAGAAGTCTCCTGGGCATGGCCATTGGGCAAGGGGGCATGACTCCTGTCTTTGCTAAGACAGGAGTCATGTCAATGGGGATTGTGCGTCAAAAAATGCCGAAAGTCCGGTTTGAGGCCTGATTTTTGCCTCAGACCTGACTTGCACCATTTTTTGACGCACAACCCCCATTTTCCCCTACGCCGGCGCTGCCTGTTATGTGTCATTTTTTTTACTCAGACCAGTCCTCAGCGCTGGCTAATGTAATTCCTCAAATAAAGCACCCGCATGGCGCGTTGGAATGGCGTTAGCCGGCGTCAAAAAGTATAAATATGGCCCAAAGACTTTTTCGCTGCAGGGCACATTCTCTGCGTTCCCTGGCAGCCAGTTCTGCTCCTGAAGATATAGGGGCACATTTAAGGAAAGTAGTGCTGCATCCTTGCGCCCCTTAGCATCCCACTACTGCCACCATGTGTGCACTGTATTTAAAATATGGCGCACCATGGCACACTGTAGGGGGCAACAGCATCATTTTTTTTTACACTATCGATGTAGTCTGCAGGAGTAACGCCAACATTTTGGCACTACTTCTGGAGAGGATACAGGAGCCCAATATCAATAATGGTAAGCACACTTTTAATGCCCACTCTGAGTAGGCATTAAAAGTGCCAAAAAAATGGTGCAAGGGCATCTCTTAGATTTCCTTGCACCATGTTTTCGGCCCCCCTAATGGGGGAACTCCCCCCTTACATACATTATGCCTGGTGCAGGCATAATCTGGTGCAATGGTTTACAAAGTGGGGCAATGGATGCATTGCGTCACTTAGTAATCTGGGACTGGCAAAATGCAACAATAGTGCTGCCTTAGCGTAAGAAATTACCCTATGCTGCCACTAAGATGATGTCACATACACACAAATTCACATTTACATACACTCTCACACAAACACACTCTTCCCTGCAAGCATGTACACAGCACACATTTAAAAGCATTTTTATACTTAGCTCAGTTGCCATATAAGGGTATATTCCAGCTAACTGGACTCCATTTTTATTATGCTAATGTTAAGTTATATATTTGTGTTCACTATTAGTATCATAAAAAATAAGAGAAAAAAAGAGAGTGGGGCCCCAACTGACGTCCATAACTACTAGCTGCCATTATGTTCCTGGCACTGAATTCACTAACTCTGATGCCGGGGGTCGCAAAGGCTGTGCCAGGGGTAGCAAAGGGCAAGCCAGGGGTCGCACCTGCATCCTGGCAACCCTTAAATGATGCCCACAATTGTGTTATAGGTCAGCTGTTCAACCATGATATTTTGGGCCCACCATTTGCAAGTATTCTTCCTCCTAGTGGAAAATCAGTTAAATGAGAAAATATTTCCAATAATAAAACAAAATCTCCCTTAACATCATTAATGAACAAAAGAGCAGACTAATTCCCTTTTTGGTTATTTGTTTGTTAGGTGTTCCTAAGATCGTGTCTGAATATTTTGCAGTCAGTAATGTTATCCTAATCTAAGGGTTTAAGTGTGATTAAGGTGTACTTGAGCAGATGACTCAAGAGCAAAGGTCTATAAACTCAGAATAAATGGCTCAGCAAAGCTAACAGAAATACCTGCCAAAGGGCTAAGAACAGCGGTTTAAGTCACAGGTTTCAGGCATTGTCTAAAGGCTAAAGTCACAGTAGAGACAATTAACTTATAATTTCCACTCATTCACTTGCACTCATAAAAAAATGCATATTGGAAGTTAAGGAGCCCATCAATTGCATTACCAAAATCACACTTTGTTACAGTTGATACCTAAGTAAGATGGTTATGCCCACGTGAGGTTGATGTGCTGCCTCTGCCCTAATACACAAACTTCACCCTGTTGTTGAGGCAAAAATAGACCAAAACTAGCCTGGGGATGCTTGTGTTCCCTTCTGGTGTTGGCCTTTCCTGGCCATTTCAGATGGACTGTTCTTATGGAGGAACAAGGTCAGTACTAATTCCCATAAGGTAGGCCTCTGTCTAGTGTGACATGGTGGACAAAAATATGGACTGGCATGAGGCCTCAGTGCTCACCAGTGGCCGAGATTAATTTAAGTTTTCCATCCAATATCTTGTAGTTTGTTACATTACGAAAACCCATGAACTATTTTCAAACAATATCAATCAGGACCCCTCAGGGAATGTAACGTCTGCGTCCTTCTTTGCCTCAGTATCATGATCAATGGAGTGGGAGAGTACTGGCAATAGTTTACACTGAAATATGTTCTCAAATAACATATTATCCTCTAATCTCTGAGATTTCCCAAATGGACACTGGGACAAGTGAAACAAGGATTTTATCAAATTGCACAGTTTCCTAATGTTCTGGGTGCCACTGACACATGTCAACTCAATGCCTCCAACAGAAACGGCTCATTTATATCTTAAAAGGAAGCATGCACACTCCATCAATGTGTAAGGGATTTCTCGTGACAAGTGTTGCTTCACCAATGTTGTTGGCAAGTTTCTGGGAAGTGTGCAATAATCATATCTCTTCTACTACTCTACAATTAATGATCATTTTGAACATGGAATGCATGGAGATGATTGATTAGTGGGTAAGTAAATATGAGTATTCGGTTATTAAAAGTAACATATGTAATAGCAAACTCAAATATTTATTTAACCAGATATTGCTATAAATGTCTAATTATATATTAACAAATTCCTGATTCAGTACTATACTACAGTGCTAAAATGGCTTCATCTTGGAATTTAAGGTCATATGGGATATACTCTACAGATCTGGCGGTTAATACCCTTTTTTAAACTAAGAACATGCCCTAAGATAACTATAACTCGCACCCTGACCATGCAAAGTTTTCTCATCAATTATTTTACTGCAGATGTTGCAATGATATTATCAATGATGTTGTAGAAGATGCCATGAGTGATGCAATATCTGGGGTAATTAGCAGTGCATGGCGAGGGCTTGAGTTATAGTTACCTTAGGGCACGAGCTATAGTTACTCTAACTCTAACTATAACGGCTGAATTTTTATAGTTTGTGCACCTAAAATCTGTATTTGACTATAATGTTTCTGTAACCTTTAGTTTTTAGTGAATTCCTATGTGTTTTAATTCTTTTTCCTAACTGTAAGGTCCCTGTAACCTTTGTTTTGTTTCAATTAATTTCTAGGGTTTTCTGAGTGTTAAGTAAGATGCCCATTGCAATGCATGGTGGGGGGCTGGTTAGAATCAGGGCCTGGCCTTTGCATTGTGCTTCTCCCACCCAAGCTTGCTGCTCATGCCCCCCTGCTCCTTGCAATCCATTGTCAAGTCTATGTCCCTGCTCCCTCATTGCGGCCTTGAGGGCCATTGTTCTGCTACTGCCTTTCCCGTCTGCCCTGAAAAGTTAGCCTGCTGTCCAATCCACCTCCTTACTACACTCTGTTGTCTGAGTCCATACACCAGCCCCACCCCCCTGCCTTGCATGGTCTGATGTGCTACCTCTACCCTCATTTAGCTTGATGTCCCACTCCTCCTGCCATCTGTTGCCCAATTCTGTGCTCCAGCCTTGCCCTCCTGCTCAGCCTCTGTGCTTAGTTTGCTCCTCCTACTCTCCTTCCCCCTGCCCTCCGATGTCTGTGTGCATGGCCCTGTTTCCTCCTTTTTGCCCACCTAGTTCCATGGACCTGCCACTACCCATCCTATCTACTCTGAGTGTTTTGTTGAGCTGCCACTGTCCCTCCCACCTGCCAAGCATGGTGAGACAGCTGCCTCCTGTCCCTTCCACCTCCATACTTCCTTTCTGAGTTCAATGCACCTTACCCTTCTTCCCTCCATGCTCTGTTGTGCTGCAACTACTCCTGCTGCCTGCCCTAAGTAATCTGTTGTGAAGTCCCTTTCTCTGCCCTCTCACGTCTGTGTCCAGCCCTCCATGAAACTTTGTGCATGTCCCTTCCCCTTCCTCTTGCCCACCATGGACTTTAGATCTGGGTGAAGGGGAATACTCCATCACAAATGTGATAGATATCCCATCGGCCGTATTACAATTTCATCATATGCCATTGGGATTGTTGTATGGGGACAGTAATTCCATCCATCCAGATCTCATTCAGGACCTAAGTGTTTTGCACATTTCCGTCACTGGGCCATACTTCGGCTACATTTGGGTGACATTTGTGCTACATTCTCAATCCATTTTCTCTGGTGGGAATCTTGGGAGACTTATTTGTTATGAAACATCCGAAACTCCTCATTGACTGCAGTACCCTCAGTAGAAAATTCTTTCAGTTTTCCACTTTGATTCTATCAAGACGGTGTTCAGATGTGCCACACTTTTGGCATAAATTCAAAGCACTTTAGTTGTTCATTAGAATAGTGTAGTAAAGCTGCTGATCACAGTGAGTTAACTGGCCATCTGCTGCTTGTGTTGAAAGTGCATGATTCAGTCTGCACATCAGATTGTTTTATTTAAATAGAAGAGGAAAATATTTGAAAACTCACTTAAAATGTGTCCTAATTTTTCTTTCTACAGCACTAATCATAATTTCTATGATAAAATGAACCCCCTCATTATGTTTCTTTCTAAATTAAATGTTTAAAGTTTTAATTAGTTTGATTTAATCAAGATGGCTTCAGGTGTGCCACACTTTTGTCATAAGTGAGATAGTTGGCGCTCTAGTAGTTCTTTAGAACACCCTGGGAGGCAGAAGAACACAATGGAATTAACTGACAGGGTGCTCCCATTGGAAGTACTTTTTACTGAGAATGTCAGACTTCATTCTCAAAAGGCTGAGAAAGATAGTATGAATTTACAGAAAATATGCTCTGATTTTAGCTTCTGGAGCACCTTTCATAGACTTCAAATCAGGGGGCAAGCTCAGTCCAAGCTCTTGGAGATTCTTCACGAGCAGGAACATACCACAAAATAAAGCCTTTCTCCTCTTTCAGGCGGAAGCAGCAACTGCAGGCCAACCCAGCAAAGAACAGTCACAGGCAAAGGGGCAGTACTACTCCTCCAGCTCTTCAGCTCGTCTCCTTGACTGAGGTTCCTCTTGATTTCAGAAGCAATCTGAAAATGTTGGGTTTGGGTCCACTACTTATAGCCCTTACTGCCTTTGAAATAGGAAAACTTCCAGTGAAAGTCACTGTTATTCTCATGATCCTGCCTTGCCCAGGCCAGGCTGCAGACTCACACCAGGGGGCTGAAGACTACATTGTGTGAGGGCAGGCTAAGCCCATTAAGGCGTAAATGACCACTCCTTCCTCCACTCTAGCTCAGATGGCCCATCAGGATATGCAGGCTAATCCCCTGCTCCCTTTGTGTCACTGTCTAGAGGGGATGCACAAACAGCCCAACTGTCAAACTGACCCAGACAGGGAATCCACAAACAAGCAAAATCACAGAATGGTTTAAGAAAGAAAACGCCCACTTTCTAAAAGTGGGATTTTCAAACTAACAATCTAAAAACCAACTTGAATAACAGATTTATTTTTTAATTGTGAGTTAAGGGACACCAAACACCATATTTCCATCTGCACCCAAAGGGAATTTGCACTTAAATATGATTTAAGGGCAACCCCCATGTTAACCTACGGGAGAGATAGGTCTTGCAACAGTGAAAACCAAATTTGGCAGTATTTCACAGTCAGGACTTGTAAAACACACCAGTACATGTCCTACCTTTAACATACACTGTACCCTACCCATGGGGCTACCTAGGGCCTACCTTAGGGATGCCTGACATGTACGAAAAAGGAAGGTTTAGGCCAGGTAAGTGGCTACACTAGCACAGTTGCATTGGCAGTGCAAGACTGCACACTCAGACACTGCAGTGGCAGATCTGAGCCATGTTTTCAGGGCTACTAATGTGGGTGGCACAATCAGTGCTGCAGGCGCACTAGTAGCATTTTAGTTGCAGGCCCTGGGCACATCTAATTCACTTTACTAAGGAATTACTAGTAAATCAAATACGTTAATCATGGACAAACCATTTACACTAACAATTTACACAGGAGCACTTGCACTTTAGCACTGGTCAGCGGGGGTAAAGTGCCTAGAGTACCAAAAACAGCAAAAACAAAGTCCAGCACACAGTCAAAAAATGGGAAGTAGAGGCAAAAAAATACAGGGGAGACCACCAGGGGGGGCTCCTCCATAAGGGCAGAAGAGCATTCTCCTCCCCGCCAGCAGTGGCAGCTGCAATCTTTTTCCTTTTTGTTTATTATTGTTTTTGGGAAAAGGGGCAGGGCTACGGGGTGATGGGCAATGAATGGGAGTGCTCAGCACTCCCCCTCAGAGCACATCTGTGTTTAGTCAGCCGTCTTGGGACAGCCAAACACACATGCACAGTGGGCTCTCTCCATAGTTGCTGGACTGGAGAGAGCCTACACAGGCTTCCAGTCTGCCTGGGAGTGCCCCTGTTGGGCGCTCGCAGTCAATCCTGACACTGCTCTGAGCAGCGTCAGGATTGCCGCAGGGCAGGCTGGGAGCCTGTGGCTGCAAAGGAGCAGAAGGAGCGGCTGCGGAGGTACGTTTTTATTATTAAATCAGTTCATTATTTTTAATTTAATCCCCCATCCCTCTCTCTGCGCACTGCCCGGCCCCTTCTGCTTTGTACAAGCCGTGACTGGAGACTTTGCCAAAGATATCAGGTCAAACACTAGCTAAGAAATGACTGGCACAATAGAAATAGATTTCATATCAGTTGATGATGACATTAGTCAAGCTAAATTCACAGATGAATATATCAATTTAGGTGGCCAACTTTACAACCTACAACTATCACAAATTAGGACAAGCATGTGTGGGGACAAGCTAACACATGCAGGACAAAAACAAACAGAGAAGAAAGACAACATTGATTTGGAACAGTCATCTATCTTGGGCTAAGTATGTCTAACTATAAAAATTAAATAAGCCTGTGTAAACATGCTAAATCTAATTTAGAAAAACATGTTAAGGGGACAATTTGCATTTTAATATACCTCTCCTGGGATCAGCAGACAATTCAGTTTCATCAGCAAAGCAGTAGATCATCAGCAAAATTATTCAGAAACACCATCGGGGGAAAGTGCACTCTACAAGTTGCCCATGGAAATCAAGAAACATCTGGGGTACAAGTTAACAGTTCAAGGGGCTCTAAAATAACACATATGAGTCCATTCCCTAAATTACTCTGAACAGTTTGATTGGTCCATTTGATGAGTCTTACACAAAAGAGCAATATCCAACCAAAATAGGAACTCAATTTGAAATTGCAACAACAATGAAGATTCCTAGGTCTGGGTGAAGTCATGTCTCCTTCCATGTGACACAGGCAATGACTGACAACTCTGTACATCACTTGATACATTCCAACATCTTCCCATTACACACAGTAGTCCCAGAATTTCTCATGGGAGAGTTTCAGTAAAACAATGGTGTCTGTCTTGGTTCCCAATCTCCAGCTCTCGATGCACCTTATTCAAGGCCAAAGGGGGAAAAACTTATACATAATACAATAGGACTCTTTACTATTCACAAGAAACAACCTAATGAAAAAATTCATGTTAGAGGGAAGGATGACTCAAACATATATGCTGCTGCAAACATGAAGACGTCAAACCTAGTTATGGTAACACAAGAACTTCAATCCATTCATATTTTTAATAATAAAACACACATAAAATGCAAACGTATGAGTTCATCATTAATAATATATATTTGGAATACGCTAAATCTTTTGTTTAATAATGAGAATCTTTGTTAGGGCATCAAATTAAGTATGACAGAGATGTGCATTTATTTTTCTGCACACATAACTTTATACTAATAAATCATATAACTCGTTGTACATCAACTTTATTTCACTACTTATCATTATTTTAAATCATGTTAGCACCTTGTCTGTTCTGGTGGGAACAATGTCTGCCATGGTAGGCACAATCTCTGACACTAATTAAAATGTGAAACGTTTCAGAACACAGATCAATGCAGCTTCTTTTTATGTTTAGGCTTTTAAATGTGACTATAAAAGTCACCGGTGAAGACTTCTGAGCCACTAAATCATCATTACATTTTCACTCCAATATCCTCAAAACCTGCCATTCACTACAATACATTTCAATGGGGTGCTATCATGTATATTGGTCCCAATAAGCTGCCAGCAGTTCCTGGTCAAAGTACTGACAGCCAGTCAGATCTCATCATGAGATCTGTTCTTAGGCTTCACCCAGGTATGCACATTTCTTTTTATTTTAATATCCTAATAACTACTGAACAGGTTTACAACAACTCACAAAAAGTGAACTTTCTGGACCAAAAGTTACCTTTCTGCAAAATTGGGTGTAATTCTCTCTGGAAGTTTGGACTGTAGTTGTGTCAAAATATCCCCAGCACTATATAAATACTGTGAAAGTCTTGCTTTTGTATACATCCGGTGTCACATAAGCAAGGAGAAGTATTCCCCAAAACTCACTGGGCAATCTGAGTTGCAGCTAATTAAATCACCTGCAAGTCATTCTTGGGCTCGTGTTTGGTGTTCTATGTACAGGGAATGCTGGTGTGTTTTGAAATGGATCACCCTTCCATGCCCGATACATGAGCCGCCACATATTGAGGAAGAGTGGAAACTTAGTTCTGGATATATTTATGTATTCCAAAAATCTGTGGTCTGATGGCGTGCCTCCTGACAGCTGGTGGTGCAGACAGAAGCGCTACCGCTAACACGTTAAACACCACTATTCCCTTCCATTAAGAGAAAGACTGAACTCAGAAATATGAGAAATCTTTGTGAAGTTTGGCAAGCCCCCAAACACCAAACTGGACCAATGGAGAAAATTAGGAGCGGAAGGAGAAGCGTGAGTTCAGCTCTGGGAGCCTAGGAGCTACCCTTGGCGGGAACTTTTGTTCTGCGGTAAGCCCTCTCAATTGTGGATTTGGGGTGTTCTGAGCTGGGCACCATGGAGGTATTTGGTTGAGCGGTGGAGCCGGGACAATGTGTTACTTTTTAATTGGCTTTTGATTGAAAGACTCAGCATTTGAGCAGTCCCATGTTGAAGGAACATTGTACTGAGATTATGAGTGGAGTGACATTTGAATTCACAACAGTATTTGAACATCAAATACACAATTCTTTATACACCCAATCCACTTTGGTGCTTTTGGAACTAATGCAATTTCATATTACAGATATTTATAGACTTCACGAGCCACCGAGAATTGCTGATCCTGTCTAATTTGCTTTATTTTTCCATAGATATGTGATTTTAAAGATTTGATACTTTGCTCGCTTTATGTGATATGAAACCTATAGCGTGTGGTTGCTCAGCTGAAATTTACAAAATGTCATTGATTATGTCATGAGTGATGTAATATGTGAGGTCATCAGTACTGCATTATGGGGGTGCAAGTTATAATTAGCTGAGGTAACTATAACTGCTGAATTTCACTGGTTTTGTCATGTGAAATGTGAGACTAACTATAATATCCATGTAACCTTTGTTTTTTTTCAGTGAATTTGAATGCTTTTTAAAATTCTATTTCCTTACTATAACATCGATGTAGCCTTTGTTTTTTTCAGTGAATTACAATGCTATATTTTGTAATGTTATTTCCTTCCCATAATGCCCCTTTTAGAAATTGGGTCTCTAGTTGGCAGAGGTTTGCACTCTCTCTAAGTAGGAACTACAATCGTAGTCAGGGCAAGTAAGACACACACTAAGGCCCAGATTTATACTTTATATAGGATACTGCGTTAGCGCAGTTTTGTGTGAAACAATATATCGCCGGCTAGCGCCATTCCAAGATGCAGGCCGGGTGCCATATTTATGGAATGGCGTTAGCCAGCGCTAATGTCCTGTTAGCATCCTTGTGAAGGACGCAAACACTTGGGGGAGGCATATGGGAAACTGGAGCTTGTGTGCCGAATTATGGTGCTACACTGTTTAGAGGCAAAAAAATGCCTCTAAGCAGTGTAGCGCCATTTTCTGGCATACAATGCCCATGGACATGGCTCCTGTCTTATTAAAGACAGGAGCCATGCCCACCACCCCACTGGCCATTCCCAGGGGACAAATGACCCCGTGGGCATGGCCATTGGAGCCAGCACCATGCAGGGGGCCGAAAGTCAGGGCCCCCCAGTGTGAAAAAAATATACAAACATATATATATATATAAATATATATATATATATATATATATATATATATATATATATATATATATATAGAGAGAGAGAGAGAGAGAAGAGAGAGATGTTTATAAATATATATATATGTTGGAAGAAGCAGGATCACAAGAAAACAACAGCCAGCCAGGGCAAAAATCTGGATCCCAAAGGATACAATGAGTCACAAGAAAATGTAATATCCAAGAAAGAAGTAACTCAAACAGATGATCTCACTAAAGAACAAAAATATATTTCTACTACAACGTTTCAGCTTCCGTCTGTGTCAGCTGTGCAGCCACTGAGCAAACAATCTTGTACTACCTGAGGAAGGCGGAAGCTGAAAAGTTGTAGTAGAAATATATTTTTGTTCTTTAGTGAGATCATCTGTTTGAGTCACTTCTTTCTTGGATATATATATATATATATATATATATATATATATATATATACATACATATATATATATATATATATATATATATATGTAAATATATATTTATTTACCAGGACCTACCTGGGATGGGTCCCCCATCCTGTGGTGTCCCTCTGGTGTGGGTCGGGGTAGGTGGTGGTGTCCTTAGGGCCAGGGAAGGGCCATTGAAAAATGCCTATAGGTCCCCTAACTCCTGCCCATACCCAGATATTAAATAATGGCTGTTGGAAATGGGGTTTCAGGTTGGCTAGGGTATGCACCTCAGCCAGGCAGAACCCACCCACTCTAGTCAGGGCAAGGGAGTTACACGTCCAAGATAACCCCTTCTCACCCCCTTGGTAGCTTGGCACGAGCAGTCAGGCTTAACTCGGAGGCAATGTGTAAAGCGTTTGCACAACACACACACACATGTGACGCAATATCCCCACCACAAAGGAAACACAACACCAGAATATATGAAAATATACTGTATTGTACACAACATAATTATCAGACCAAACCTCACATATCAGTACTATCCTGCCACCTTAGCAGTTGTCAGGATGTTACACATTAGTTACTCTGCAAATTAGCAGTAGTCACACATAACACACAGGTTACTCAGTATTCTGCAACATATGCAGTAGTCAGGAAACACTTTATCACATTAGAACACTTGTCATAAGAGTATCATAAAACGCCCATAGGAGGAACATTAGAAACATATGGCAAGTCATAGGAATACATATCAGCAAGTCATGTCCATAAAAGGAACATCTGCACATATATGTAAAAGCATCAGCACACATCATAAAACAGGTAGGCAATATATATTAATTCGCAAAGTCTTTTGAAAGAACTTTAGGAATTAAGATTAGGAACATATTGGCCCTCTTAAGGAATACCTGGGAATGATGAAGCAGGTGCCTCGAAGACAAAGAAGAAAGGGGCCCCCAGCGCTCCTCTGCACAACGAGGGGGCCTCCTTAAAGTCCTGGGGAAGAGGGGGGCGGCACGCACCCCCTCTGCACTACTGACGGGCCCCTCCTGGGGCCCGCAATCACTGGGGGCCCCCCTGGGCCTCCACCGGCCCTCACGAGGGGGGGCCAAGGTCGCCAAATACTTTCAGTGAGGAGGGGGGCGCCACACACCCCCTCCGATTCGAGTGCGG
The DNA here is from genome assembly GCF_031143425.1 of Pleurodeles waltl. Lineage (NCBI taxonomy): Eukaryota > Metazoa > Chordata > Amphibia > Caudata > Salamandridae > Pleurodeles > Pleurodeles waltl. The sequence goes on along the minus strand of NC_090438.1, from coordinate 880,610,766 downwards.
GCCCCTCCTGGGACCCGCAAACCTTGTAGGGCCCCCCCTGGGCCTGGACTGGCCCTCCACAAAGGGGGGAACCACAAGGATTCAAGCTGGCCCACACCAGGGCCACGCTAAGGACTGGCAGCACAGGGGGCCTCTGGTAAGGCTCCCGCCTCACCAGCAGCCCCAGAAACAGCAGGACGGCCTCGTTGGGGCCGGAGGGAACCTCCGATGAGGTTTCCTTCCCCCTGCCCGGCATCCAGTTGTCGGTGTGGCCCTTCCGGCCGTCGAGGAAGAGGCAGGCACCAAAGTCGGTGCCTGCCAGTGCCCCGGGGGTGCTCCACGGAGCGCGCTTCTCCCCGGGGGCACAACAGGAGCACTTGTGCTCCGATAAAAATTTAAAAAAACACAGCTACTTCGGGCCACAACTTCCCCCGGGCTGCGGCAGTGATTTCTTTAACCCAAATCACTGCCCAAGGGGAAGCGCTTTCGAGCGCTAGGGGAATCCCCAAAGGAGCGCTTTCCTAAGCGCTATATTTAAGCATCCAGCGAAGCACCTCTCGTGCTTTAGAGTCACTGCAGGGGTCAGAGGCCACAGCACCCTGCCCCTGGGGAGTCAAGGTTCCAGAAAAGGCCCACAGGTGGTGGGGCCCTAGCAACAGGCCAGCACAAGGGAAAGGCAGCAAGTGGCAAGTCCTTTATAGTGACCAAGCAGGTCACAGGTCAGCACATCAGCAGCAGTCCGTGGCGGTCCCTGGTAAGTCCTTCCAGCATTTCTGTGTCCAGTTCCATGATGTTCAAAGAGTCTCCAAATTGTGGGGAAAATTCCCCTGTACTTATAGTCAGTTCTTACAGTGTTTTTCAATGGTAGGGAGAGGAGGTTCCAGCCAGTTACAAATGGTTCTGCGAGTGCCCCCTCTCTCCTTTCAGCACAGGCTCCAAACATCAGTGGGGGGTTAATGACCCTATTGTGTGAGGCCAGGGCACAGCCTTTACAAATGTAGGTGTGCCCCGCCTCTCCCTTCTCTCAGCCCAGGAAGACTATTCAGTATGCAGATGCACTTCTGTGACACCTCCACCCTCCCTGTGTACAGGCTGTCTGAAAAGTATGCACAAAGCCCCAACTGTCACTCTGCCCAGACGTGGATTGGAGTCAAACTGCAAAACACCAGAGTCATAAGTACACTTTCTAGAAGTGGCATTTCTGTGATAGTAATAAAAAATACACCCACACCAGTAAGCAGTATTTATTATCACCATCACAACCATACCAAACACGCCTACGCTACCCCTCATAAATCAGACAATACCCCTTACACATAAGGCAGGGCATTTCTAATGCAATCCTATGAGAAGGCAGAACTCACAGCAGTGAGACACCAAGTTAGGCTGTTTGTCACTACCAGGACAGGCCATGCAATATGGCACATGTCCTGCCTTTCTACATACATGGCACCCTGCCCATAAGGCTAGCTAGGGCGTACCTTAGAGGTGACTTACATGTAGTAAAAGGGGAGTCCTGGGCCTGGCAAGTAAGTTTAGATGCCGGGTCCCTGTGGCAGAAAACTGTGCACACAGGCCCTGCGCTAGCAGGCCTGAGAGAGGTTTGAAAGTCTACTTCAGTGGGTGGCGCAAGCAGCGCTGCAGGCCCACCAGTAGTATTTAATTTACAGGCCCTGGGTTTAGAGATACCACTGTACAAGGGACTTATAGGTAAATTAAATATGCCAATTAGGTATAAGCCAATCATACCAACTTTAGATGGGAGAACACCTACACTTCAGCAATGGTCAGCAGTGATAAAGTGCTCAGAGTCCTAGAGCCAACAGCAAGAGGTCAGAAAAACCAGGAGGAAGGAGGCAAAAAGACTGGGGATGACCCTGCGTAAGGCAAAAAGTCCAACAATGGCGCTAAGCAATCTTAGCGCCATTATTTGAGCCCCCCACGCTGGATTTTAGCACGGGAGATAAATATGGCGCTAAGGCTTTATCGTCCTTTTCTAGACGGGAACACCTACCATGTATCTCATTGATGCAAGGTAGGTTTTCACATCCAGAAAACAATGTTAACTCCATTACTTTGACTCTAGACATGTCTAGCACCAAAGTATAAATATGGAGTTAGGTTTGCACTGAATTACCATAAACAAATGGTGGTAATTCAGTGCAAACTGAGTATAAATATGGGCCTAAAAGTTTACCTGTGCTCACCCTCTGGTAGCTTGGCACAGAGCAGTCAAGCTAAACTAAGGAGGCACCCCTCATGGGGGCACTCTCGTTGGCAAACATTTGCTAAAACAATTTTTGTTGGCAAATCTGTGGGTCTGCTGTGGTGCTCACCTCAACCCCCTGTGTAAAGCTTCAACAGATCCCTAAATTCCGAGCCCAATGTAAAAAAAACAAAAAAACACCCATTTACACATTCACCCTCCAATCCGCCCCCCCCGGATTGGGTGCATGTGGTTGGATGGCTGCAGGGCGTTTCCACAAACCAGGCCCTTCAGTCAACCCCCTGCTGTGCATGGAAGAGGCTCTACATGGCGTGGGGTTGGCAGCATAGAGAGGTTTGACTGCATGGCCTGGCTGCAGTTTAGTGCTGTGGCCAACTCCCCATCATGAGTTGGCAAAGGCCATGCACAGTGTGGGGCAGGATATATTTGGGGCCTTGGCTGCAGGCCCTGTGACCGATCCCTCACTGCATTAAAAAAACATTGAAATTAGATGAAAAAAACAAAGGTTACATAGAGAATATAGTTAAGAATTAGTATTTAAAGAACCTTCGAAATTCACTAAAAACAGAGTTTACAGGGACATTCTAGTTAGGCTCAGATTTTACACACACAAAACCATAGAAATTCACCAGTTATATCTCACGGAACTATGACTTGTGCCCTAAGGTAACTATCACTCACATCCCCATCATGTACTGTTTTATAATCAATAATTTTATTGCAAATGTTGCAGTGAAATTATCAATAATGTCATAGCAGATTTCATGACTGATGTAATATGTGGGGCAATTAGCAGTGCATGGTGGACAGTTATAGTTACCTTAGGGCATGAGCTATAGTTTCTTGAGATAAAAATAACTATAACTGCTGAATTGCTTTGGTTTTGCATCTGTAAAATCTGAATATAACTACAACAAGTGTTGAGTCCGTTTTGGGTTTTTAAGGGTGGTTCGTGCTTAGAGCTCGATAACTTTTTTTCCACATAAGGTATTTATGCAAAATGTGCATCCTTTTTTTTCCAACATCCTAGGAATTCTAACGGTCACTGGAGTTTGTGGATTTTCTTAGAGGGGACCTAGAAAATAGGCAAAATATAGCAAGATTTGGAGTTTAGTTTTTTTTTTAGAAAAATAGGAAAATAGTGCTCCAGATAAAAAGTGCCCTATTTTTTCCCCTAAAAATGACATCCACAAATGGTTTCCTGTATTCAAGTCACCATCATCTCCACTTTCAGGAACATGTAGAACTGAATAAAAAAAAAAACGTATTTTGTACCACAGTTTTGGCATTTTTCAAAGAGAAAGCCCATTTTATTATTTCATGTGCCCTCCACCTGCTTATAGTTTGTGGTAGAAACCAATGAGAAACCCATGGGTGATCAGGGAAGCTATGGATTTCTGAAATGTAGACAGAATTACAAATTCAGCAAGGGATTGTATGTGTAGGTCCCTCAAGGTTTTCCCAAGGAAAACAAACTGGTGAATTAAAGAAATATTTAAAATGAGAAGGAAAAAAGGGCCATTTGTGACAACATTTTCATCTGTAACTTTTTGTCATGATGGCCAATTTACAAAAGCCATATGCCATTACCAGACTTTTCTGGTTGTGGGGCTATACAGGGTTTGTATATTCTCCAAAAAACATAATTAAGCTGCTATGTACAATTGTTTTTCATTGAGTACCAAGTATAGACCAACTCATTATGTAAAAAAGGTAGATTGAAACATGGGTATCAAGGAAAACAATGTATTTCTGAAATCTGCACAAGATATGGAGGTTAGAAGCAGTGGTTATTTGTACATCTCTGAATGTTTGTGTATCTGTATTAGCAAATGATTTAGGGGGTATATTTCAAAATGTCTTCCTTCTTATACACTGGCTTACATTTGAAAGGCACAAATGCAGAAAATACTATTTGGTAGTAACAAATGTTCTACTATTCTATAATCTCACATGTATTCCCATAAATATGATACCTTGCTTGTGCAGGTAGGCTTGGTGCCTGTGACAGAAAATGGTCCAAAACACAAGAGGACGCATCACATTTTTCCACTGAAAACTGACCCTTTTTTTTTATTGTGGGTAGCTCTAAATTTTGGAACCCAGCTCAGCCGCCCCCTACAGAAACGTAACCAACCTGTACATTTGTGAAAACTAGACACCTACAGGTAACCATGGTGGGCTGACATGTGTGGGCCTCAGCACTTTCTTAACCCAGAAGCTCTTGAGCCAAAATAATTTTCACTTCCTCAATGGCCAATCTCTTCCCCTCCATAGTTTTTGCCCCGTCATTCTCCATTTCTCCATTTTGAGCTTTGCCAGCTCCAACTTGAGCCTCCTGGCTTCCTATCTGTCTTCCAGCTCTCTGGAGACAGACCACTGGAGGAAACACTGCTGCCTGTATTAGAGGGGCCCCTCGTCCCTCAGGCAGTTCTGGGCTATCCAACAATTCTAGGTACATATCCTCCTCGTCATCTATAACACTGCCTGGTCACGCAGTTGCTTCCGTGGCTGACAGCAAGGCCCTCATTGCCTTTTGAAGCTCATCCTTTTTACTAAGGCTTTTAAAAGATCACTTGAAATCTATGGAGAAACTTTTGAGATAGGACACCGCATACGTTTCCAATTTGTCCTGCTCAAACTCCACTCCAGCTGTTGGCAAGTAAGATGCACTCTAAAAGTTTACATGTGCTAACCCTCTGAACCCTCTGGTGGTAGTTAACTATAACAACCTACCTGCGACCATTAGTAGGAAATTAGAAAATATATATATATATAGTAGGAAAGTACCCTCTTTCTTGGCATGGTTACCCCCATTTTCTGCCTGATATCAGTATGCTTGACTGTGTCTACTGGGATCCTGCTAACTAATCAAGACTCCAGTAGTTATTGGGGGTCATTCTGAACTCGGCGGTAAAAGGCGCTTAAAGCCGGTCAGAAGACCGCCATAACACTGCTGCTGCCGCGGGAAACCGCCACGGTCATTCTGACCTGCAACAGGCAAACCGCCAAAAACCCGACATCCACAAAAGTTCGCCACACCAACGGCCAGCGAGAAACTGGCGATGACCAAACCTCCACCGTCACGCCAACAGAAATACGCCCATTCCATTCCGACCCACGAATCCACGCGGCGGTCTTTCAACCGCGGTATTCCATTGGCGGTACATACCGCCGGTGTCAAAATATACACACAGCTCCAAAACACTGCCACATTGGTCATTTCGAAACACACACACCTGATACACATACTGACACCACTCCCACACACCCAACACAATATAAAACACACACCCACATCACCCACAAACCCCTACGACCACCATTTATTGACTAAGGCCAGAGAGAGACACCACCAGCTAGTACAGAGCATTCACAGGCACATAACACCATCACTCACACAACATCCACGCACAAAACACCACACACCACCACATGCACCACACTCATCACCACAAACGCCACCCCACACCTCATCCACACCACCCCATGGCACCCCAAAGACACCCCAGGTTTTCAGACGCTGAACTCAGGGTCATGGTGGAGGAAATAGCTCAGGTAGAGCCCCAGCTCTTCGGAGCACAGGTACAGCACACCACCATTGCCAGGAAGATGGAGCTATGGCAAAGAATAGTGGACAGGGTCAACGCTGTGGGACAGCATCCACGAAATCGGGACGACATCAGGAAGCGGTGGAACGACCTACGGGGGAAGGTACGTTCCATGGTATCCAGACACAACATCGCGGTGCAGAAGACTGGCGGCGGACCCCCACCTCAGCCCCCAGAATTTACAACATGGAAGGAACAGGTCTTGGCGATCCTGCATCCTGAGGGCCTCGCAGGAGTAGGCGGAGGAATGGACTCTGGTAAGTTGAATCTCAACTACTTCATGCCAAATCATACCCCCGCCCTCCCCCCACCCCCATCACACATCCTCCTTGCTAATGTCTCACCATCACAACCCACCCATCCCAACACCAAGACCTGCATGCGACCACAAACCATGGACACCCATCACCTAAGCATGCCCACTGCACATACCCATCCCCCCCAAACCACCGTCACAACAGCCCCCACAAGGGAATGCCAGCACTGGGGTACAAGGGCACCCACCCATTGCACGCTATGGCACACACAGAAGCAATAACCATACTCTTATACCCCTGCAGGACCCGAACGCCACGACACCGCCCAGGAGGGTCCAGAAATGTCCATTCCACCCCCAGAAGAGGCCCACAGTGATGACAGCAGCTCTGTCTCCCTGGACCCAGATGACCAGCCCGGCCCATCGGGGACCTTGGGACAGTCGGTTCCCCTCAGACAGCCACAGGTCACAGCAGACCTACCCCTCTCTGAGAACACCAGCACAGCACCCACCCAGCGGGCCCATGCCTCTGTCTCCAGGACACATCAATCAGCGTTCACCACTACAGGGCCCCCAGGTTAACCCACCACCCCAACAACAACAGGGACCTGGGGGCAGTGGAAGTGGGCACACGGTCCAGGGGACAGAGGCCCAGGGAAACAGGGGAACTGGGAGGGCTGCTGTGCGACAGGGGGGGGACAGGCCCAGGGAACCCACTCTCCACAAGGCCCTCTCCTCCATCATGGGAGCATACCACCGCTCCCAGGAGACGATGGCGACGGTCCTGGCCAGGTTCCAGGAGATCCAGGTACTACAGGAGGAACAGTTTATGGGGTTCAGGGAAGAACTCAGAATCATCAGTTCCGCAATGGGCACCATCGTTGTGGCTCTCAATCAGATTGTCAGCACACACATTGCGGGACCATGTGGCACCACAAAGGGCCCCTGTCACTAGCATGGACCAAGAACAGGCTATCACCTCCGCCGGCGCTAGTGGACAGGAGGCCCCGACACAAGAACAACAGGCCACCAGAACCCCACCCCCTACAGAAGGAGAAACCACCCCGCAATCGGTGCCTGAGATCTAGGAAGAAGACAGAGTAGGATGCCAAGACCCCCGCCAGGAAAGGATACCCCCGATTGTCATCCCACTGTCCCACATTGTCACCCTGTCCAACCTTAAACTGCCCCTCCTCCACCTTCCACAGGCATATGGACAATGCACCTGTGAGACTGAAAATCTGGACTCTGCCATGGACATTCCTCCACCATCACCCATCACCGAATTGCAACCATTTCCCAAAATGTTACACTTTAATAAACACACTTATTGCACAAAAATAATCTGGAGTCTGCCTGTATTTTTGAACAACTGTATTACACAGAACCGTGCCAAAATGTCCAGTTACATTGTGATGACAACATACCACTGTCACACAGCTGTAGTCCATGGGGAAACAAAGCAGAGGTCACGGAGTGGGGCCCACATCTCTGAAATTGGAAGGGAAAGACACAACTCAGTGAACATACACTGGGTGGAAACTCAGACATTAGAGAGGCAGGAGACTTTAAGTAAATGTAAATTCCGGTGTTGATTCTTACCTGTATGTTATTGAAAATACTGCTGTATTACTCTGTCCCTGTTGTCTGTGTCGTCCTCTTCGTCTTCCTCCTCTTCACTCTCCGCAGGCTCCACAGCTGCCACAACACCACCATCTGGACCATCCTCCTGCAGGAAAGGCACCTGGCGGCGCAAAGCCAGGTTGTGAAGCATACAGCAGGCCACGATGATATGGCACACCTTCTTTGGTGAGTACATTAGGGATCCACCTGTCATATGGAGGCACCTAAACCTGGCCTTCAGGAGGCCGAAGGTCCGCTCGATCACCCTCCTAGTACGCCCATGGGCCTCATTGTACCGTTCCTCTGCCCTTGTCCTGGGATTCCTCACTGGGGTCAGTAGCCATGACAGGTTAGGGTAACCAGAGTCACCAATTAGCCACACACGGTGTCTCTGAAGTAGTTCCATCAGGTAAGGGATGCTGCTATTTCGCATGATGTACGCGTCATGCACTGACCCAGGGAACTTGGCATTTACATGGGAGATGTAGTGGTCAGCCAAACAGACCACCTGGACATTCATGGAATGATAACTTTTTCTGTTCCTGTACACCTGTTCACTCGTGCTGGGGGGGACCAAAGCAACATGTGTCCCATCAATTGCACCAATGATGTTGGGAATATGTCCAAGCGCATAGAAATCACCCTTCACCGTAGCCAAATCGCCCACCTCAGGGAAAACAATGTAGCTCCGCATGTATTTCAACAGGGCAGACAACACTCTGGACAACACCTTGGAAAACATAGGCTGTGACATCCCTGATGAAATGGCCACTGTAGTTTGGAATGACCCACTTGCCAAGAAATGGAGTACTGACAGAACCTGCACTAGAGGGGAAATCCCTGTGGGTTGGCGGATGGGTGACATCAGGTCTGGCTCCAGTTGGGCACACAGTTCCTGTATAGTTGCTCTGTCAAGCCTGTATGTCAGTATGACATGTCTTTCTTCCATTGTCGACAGGTCCACCAGCGGTCTGTACACGGGAAGATTCCTCCATCTCCTCGCAAGTCCCAGTGGATGGTGCCTAGGAAGGACAACATGGAGCACAGAGTCAATCAACCCACAGGTACGTTCCCACAGCTTGCACAGTACACAATTCTCAATGCATTGAATGGCTTGTATGAGTGTTGATGCAAGGCCTAGGTATGTGTGACGCAGTAGATTTTAAGCCATGTGGGCCCTTGAAATGGCGGCTGCCTGACCTGTGAAGTGCGACAATGGGATGTGAGGTTAATGCGCTGGCGTGGCACACCGTGGCGGGCCGCGGGCGTGACCGCCATTTTCTATCTGCTTAATCACTCGATACCTGATCATCCACAGGAGAGGACCTATACTGCAAGTGCTGCTGTGACCTCGGTCTGGAAGAGACAATGGCTGCTGCGACTGGGGAAAGGGCCCCTGCCTTCACTTCTGAAGAATTGGAGAAACTCGTGGATGGGGTCCTCCCCCAGTATGCGCTACTCTACGGTCCTCCAGACCAACAGGTAAGTACACTGGGACCATGCTTTGTGGCTAACAATGGTGGGGAGGGGAGCGAATGAGGCATGCATCAAACGACAGATGAGAGCATGTGCCACATGCAAGGGTGGGGATGGGGGGCCACTCACATTGAGCATGCAGAAAATGATTGTTTATTTTTCTCCCCCTGTACATGTCACGTAGGTCAGCGCCCATCAGAAAATCGTCATTTGGCGTGCCATCGCCAAGGACGTCCGGACCCTGGGGGTCCACAACAGACGGGGCACCCACTGCCGCAAGAGGTGGAAGGACATCCGCCGTGGGAACAGGAAGACCGCGGAGGCTCTGCTGGGGATGGCCTCCCAACGTAGGAGGGGTGCCAGTCGTCAATTGACCCCCCTGATGTCCCGGATCCTTGCGGTGGCCTACCCTGATTTGGATGGGCGCGTGAGGACATCACAGCAGACACAAGGGGGTGAGTACAAATACATTCTGCTGACTTTGCGCGCAGTGGAGGTGTCTGGGTGGGGGAGGAGGGCTGTGGCTAACCCTAGGCAAGGGCGATTTCCGTAGGCTAGGCCCCTCTGTTAGGCATGGCCCTGTGCCCCCGCCCCCCACCTCTGTAGGTTGCCTAGTACAGCTAATCATGGCCCTGTGTCACCTATGTGTGGATTTGTCGTCCATAGGCTTGTAGGCCATGTCCCACGGATTGAGTAGTGTACCACAAGTGCGCGGTTCACCAGTGAGACGGAGGGCGAGGGGAGCTCCACAGCGGGGACACGTGGTGACACCAGCGACACAGACACGTCCTTGGAAGGGAGCTCCCTTGTGGTGGCGGCAACATCCGTGCCCACGGCAACAACAGGTACAGCTGCCACCCAGCGCACCAGCTCTGCCCTCCCAGCAGCCCCTCAGCCTTCGCCCCGTGCCCGCTCACCCAGGAAGGTGGGCATCTCCTTCGCCCCAGGCACCTCAGGCCCTGCCCCAGTTACCCCTGCTGCCCTCAGTGAGGAGGTCATTGACCTCCTGAGGACGCTCATTGTTGGGCAGTCTACCCTTTTGAATGCCATCCAGGGTGTAGAAAGGGAGGTGCACCGGAGTAATGCATACCTGGAGGGCGTTCATTCGGGTCAGGCTGCCCATCAGCGATCGTTCAACGCTCTGGCCTCAGCACTGACGGCAGCCATTGTCCCTGTCTCCTGCCTCCCTCCTCCAACTTCCTCAACCCAGTCCCACTCCCCTGTACTTCTGCCTATCCCAGACACACCTACAGACCAGCCTGCACACATCTCAACACCCAAGGGAAGCTCATCCAGACATAAGCACCACACATCACACAAGCATTCACCCAAGCAACAGCCACATGCAGACATGCCAACAGCCACTGCCTCCTCTGTGTCCCCCTCCTCCTCGTCTCCCTCCTCCCTCCTTGTGACGTCTCCACTCACACTCGCATGCACAACATCATCAGCCACTACGTCCATCACCAGCACACCCACCAGAAAACTCCGCAGACGTGCAGTCACCACCCCCACTACCATTTACACGTCCCCTGTGTCCTCTCCCAGTGTGTCTGTCACCCCCTCTTCCAAACCACACAAACGCAGGCAGCCACCCACCCAACAGCCATCCACCTCACGACAGCCTCCAGCACAAGCACCTGCACCCAAAGAAACCAGACTTGACTCACCTACAACCACATCCTCTTCCTCCACTCCCATACCCACTACACCTACCCTTCCCACTGCTCCAAAAAAGTTTTTCCTGTCCAAAATGAACCTCTTTCCATCACCTGACCCACCCCCTCCATCTCATAAGACTCCAACCAGCACCTCAGCCACCACAAAACCTGGACCTACAAGGACAATAGTCCAAGGATTTTGGAGTCCAACACCTTCAAGGCCAGCTACTTCGGCTAGCAGTAAAGATACAGCCAGCCCACACCCTGGAAAGAAAGCCAAAAAAGCCAGTGCCCGGCGCGAGAGGCCAGAGATAGCAGGCTCCAAGGGCACTACCCTGGCACCGTCAGGAAGTGGGGTGCCACCTGGCACACCGACAAAGGGAGGAAAGGGCCACAGAGGAGCAGGGAAGGGTGGCAAGGGCAGCACGCCGACAAGTCCGGCAGCAGGCGAGCTGCCCAAGAGGGCCCCACCAGTCCCATTCCAGGGGTGAAGGAGGACACCCACGGGCCCGGGACGGCAGCACAGGAGGGCCCCGCAAGCGAGAAGACAGATGTGCACGAAGGGCACGGCAGCCACATGTCGGGAGGCGAGTGAGATCCATGTCATGGCCGGATCTGGTGCCCTGGAGACACATGTCAAGCACCGCTGAACAGGGCTCTTCAAGTCAAGCACCGCTGAACAGGGCACCGCCGTCTCAAGAACCGCTGAACAGGGCCCTTCAAGACAAGCACCGCTGAACAGGGCACCGCTGTCTCAAGAACCGCTGAACAGGGCCCTTCAAGACAAACACCGCTGAACAGGGCACCGCCGTCTCAAGAACCGCTGACCAGGGCCCTTCAAGACGAGCACCGCTGAACAGGGCACCGCCGTCTCAAGAACCGCTGAACAGGGCCCTTCAAGACAAGCACCGCTGAACAGGGCACAGCCGTCTCAAGAACCGCTGAACAGGGCCCTTCAATACAAGCACCGCTCCACTGGGCCCTTCAAGTCAAGCACCGCTCAGCTGGGCACTGCCGTCTCTGCACCGCTCCGCTGGGCCCTTCAAGTCAAGCACCGCTCCGCTGGGCCCCGCCATCTCTGCACCGCTCTGCTGGGACCTTCAAGTCAAGCACCGCTCCGCTGGGCACCGCCGTCTCTGCACCGCTCCGCTGGGCCCTTCAAGTCAAGCACCGCTCCGCTGGGCCCTTCAAGTCAAGCACCGCTCCACTGGGCCCCGCCGTCTCTGCACCGCTCCGCTGGGCCCTTCAAGTCAAGCACCGCTCCGCTGGGCACCACCGTCTCTGCACCGCTCCGCTGGGCCCTTCAAGTCAAGCACTGCTCCGTTGGGCCCTTCAAGTCAAGCACCGCTCCGCTGGGCCCCGCTGGGCCCCGCTGGGCCCCGCTGTCTCTGCACCGCTCCGCTGGGACCTTCAAGTCCAGCACCGCTCCGCTGGGCACCGCCGTCTCTGCACTGCCGTCTCTGCACCACTCCACTGGGCCCTTCAAGTCAAGCACCGCTCCGCTGGGCCCTTCAAGTCAAGCACCGCTCCGCTGGGCACCGCCGTCTCTGCACCACTCCACTGGGCCCTTCAAGTCAAGCACCGCTCCGCTGGGACCTTCAAGTCAAGCACCGCTCCGCTGGGCCCCGCCGTCTCTGCACCGCTCCGCTGGGCCCTTCAAATCAAGCACCGCTGGACAGGGCACCGCAGTCTCATGCACCGCTGGCCCATTGGCAGAAGGGGCAGGGCCGGATCTGTGTCAGGCAGGGCTGCACGAAGCACTCTGGGCACCATGCCTCCTCCAGAACCAGTGGAGTCTGTAATCCACTTGATTGACTGTGGCTTTGCACTCCCAAGGATGGCACAGTGGGCAATCCACCCACTGTAGAGACTTGTGAGACTGTGGCTTTGCACTCCCCAGGATGGCACAGTGGGCAATCCACCCACTGTAGAGACTTGTGAGACTGTGGCTTTGCACTCCCCAGTATGGCACAGTGGGCAATCCACCCACTGTCTGGACTTGATTGACTGTGGCTTTGCACTCCCCAGGATTGAACAGTGGGCATGGAGACCCCTCGTGGATCTGGCGTCGTGGACTCAACTGGCTGAGGTGCCCCACCTTCCCTTCCCCCTGAGGTGCCTGTAGTTTTGCTATCTGATGCCCCTGCAGTGTTCTCTCCAATGGATTCGGGTATCGTGTGTGGGCTTTGCCCATGTGTTTAGGCCCATTGGCCCACGAACAATGGCTGATACCCAATTTGCACAGGACAATTTACATTTGTATATATAGTTATAGATGTTGGATATATTTTTTAACTTAGCCGTTCAATATACTTCAAAATTCATGAACATTTTATTTTGTCTTTGCATTCTTCCGGGGGGTTTAGGGGGTTTCACTCTGAGTTGTTGCTCTGCATTGATGTGTATGTAGTTGTGGGTGAGGGTAGGTGTGTCGCGTATGTGTGTGCCCGTAATTTTTTGCCTCCCCCCTCCCCTGTGTCGTAGGTGCAGTACTCACCGGTGTCTTCTGGCCGGCGTTCATGCTCCTGGTAGAGGAGCAGGAAGACAATAGCTGGTAGGATGTGTAGTTCGGGTTCCATGCTGTCCAGATTCCTCGTGGAGTGTGTAGAGGTGAGCGTTTTCCGTTCGTAATGTCTGTTTCCGCCGTGAATTTATCGGCGGGGCTACCGCCCCAGAAAAGGTGGCGGATTGGTGGGTTGTGATAGGGTGGGCGGTACATTGGCTCCCGCCTGTCTGTTGGCGGTGACCGCCGCGCTGTTTGTTTGTCCCGCCGTGGCGGTCGGAGTGTTAAAGTGGCGGTCTCTGTTGGCGGTTCCCGCCAGGGTCAGAATTCCATTTTTTTTACCGCCTGCCTGTTGGCAGGTTGGCCGCCGCTTTAACACCGACCGCCAGGGTTGGAATGACCCCCATTCTCTATCCTTTTGAAATTTGTTGTAGGATACTGTTAAAACAGTATTTCACCCACAATTGTCATACTGGTATCCCCTTATAAATCCCTAGTATATGGTACCTAGGTACCCAGGGCATTGGGGGTTTCAGGGGATCCCTATGAGCTGTAGCATATATTTTCTCACCCATAGGGAGCCCATGCAAAGACTTCCGCGGGACGGCCTTTGCAGCCTGCTTGAAAAGGTGCAAGCACCCTTTCACTGCCATTTACACTGCACCAGGTCACTTATAAGTCACCCCTATAACAGGCCCTCCATGACAGCCAGGACCATTTTCCCTGACTTCATTTTACAAGTGTACTGAACATAGGTCACTACCTATGTCCAGCTACATAATGGTAACTCTGAAAACAGGCATGTTTGGTATCAAACATGTTGGAATCATACCCCAAGGCTTTTCCAAGCATTGGTTGTATGATCCCATGCACTCTGGGGGCTCCTTAGAGGACCCCCATTATTGCCATTGCACCCTTCTGAGGTTTTCCAGGCAGACCCAGCAGCTGCCACCTCACCGACAGGTTTCTTCCCTCCTGTTGTTTGAAAAGCTCGAGCCCAGGAAGGCAGAAAAAAGGATTTCTATTGGGAGAGGGGTGTTACACCATCTCCCTTTGGAAATAGGTGTTACAGGATTGGGAGGGGTAGCATCCCCAAGTGACTGAAAATGCTTTGAAGGGCACATTTGATGTCCTCCTTCCATGATCCAGTCTACTCCAGTTCAGGGACCCCCAGTCCCTGCTTTGGCGTGAAACTTGTCAAAGGAAAGGGAAGTGACCACTTCCCTGAACATCACCACCCCAGGGGTGGTGCTTAGAGATCCTCCAGAGGGTCCTTGGGTTTTGCCATTGTGGATTCCAAGTTGGCAGGGAACTCTAACTCTAGGAGCATGTGAGTGGCCAGTGTCAGCAGGTGACATCAGAGGCCTCCCGTGATAGGTGCTTACCTGGTTAAGTGACCAATCCCCCTTTCAGGGCTATTTATGGTCTCTCTCTTGGGTGGTTCTTCAGATCGGATTGCAAGACTCCAGCAGTAATCCTCTGCATTCTTTACTTCAGCTGCTCACCAAAGAAACTGCATCTGGACCCTCCACCAACTCTGCAAACTACAAAAAAGAAGCAACAAAGAAGCAAAGATGACTTCTGCAACATTGTACCTTCAGCTCCTGCCAGCAACTGCAACTGTTTCCCAGTCGTCCATCCACAGTGGACAGCCTGTCTTCAGCCTGCACCAGAAGAATGAAGGAATCGCCCTTGGAGTGAAGGAGTCACTTCCCTGCTTCAGCAGGCATCTCTCTGCAATGACGACCGGCTGCATGGGTCTCCTCTCTTGATGACTAGCGTGGATCCTGCATCATGGGTGGTAGACTGACGTGGTCCGGATGGTTCTGAAGACCTACTGTCCAACTTTAGTGGAGGTAAGAGCTTGCTTCGCCACGGAAGACAGTACCCCTTATTCACCGTGTGTTTTGCAGTTGCCAAGGTTAGTTGGCATCCTACCTCGAAGTTCTTCATACACCGTGCAGCTCCTGTCATGCACACCTTCCTGTTCTCCGGTGTCGTGGGATCCTTTTTTGTAGAGCTGCATGGGCCTCCTTTTCCACATTCTTTGTCCCCATGCTGTGGTACTCCTGTGCTCACTGCCTGGTCTTCTGTGGGGTCTCTGAGGTGCTGAGAGTCCCCTCTCACTACCCATCCTGGGTTTAGTTCACCAGGTCCCTCCTGATCCCGGGCAGCGCCATTTTCCACTAACCACAAGATTTGCATGTGCCAAGGCTTCTTGGTGGAATCCAGCAATGCAAACTAGACTGCAGTCTTCCATCTGGCGTGGGACATCATCTGCACCAATCAGGAACCTGTGTCCTTCTTTTTGGGTGCAGTACTGACTGTTGTTCTTCACCAGCGGTTCTTCTTTTGCATTTCCATCCAGCTTATCAGGGGCTCCTATTCTTCCTGGACTCTTCTGTGCTTCTTGAACTTAGTCCCCTTCTTCCACAGGTCTTCCGCAGGTCTTCAGGCCCAGGAATCCACTGTTGATTTCTTGCAGTCTCTATTGGTTCTTGCATTATCTTCTTTCTCATGTTTCTGTGTGTTCTACGAAAGTTAGTGTGATTTACTCCTGCTTTCCTGGGCTCTGGGGTGGGTTCTATACCTTACCTTTGGTGTTTTCTAATACACCAAGCGTCTCTCTACACATTACACATTTGTGAGCCCAGCATATAGGGGCTGGGCCTAGCTGATTGGCTCTCTGAGTCCCAGGCAACGAGGCCCTCCTCCCACACCTGCTCTGCCTCCTCAAGTTTGTGGAGGAAACCCCAAGACAGCCACCTCCATTTTGTGAGCCCAGCATTTTCCCTGTGCCCAAATACAGCCCAGTGATCAAGGATTCCTAAGAGACCTAAATAAGGAGCCTCAGACTTTTCTGGGAAATCTTATTATTTGTTTAAAAGTGTTTTTTTTACTGCTACCTGTGCCTGTTTACTGTAGATTTACTGAATAGAGCAGCAGCTCCCTCCTTCCTTCCCACAGGGGCTGGGCCTAGCTGATTGGCTTGCTGAGTCCCAGGCACCCTGAGCCCTCCTCCCACACCTGCTCTGGCCCCTTAAGTTTGTGGAGGGAACCCCAAGACAGCCACCTCTATTTTGTGAGAGAGCGTTTTCCCCTGTGCCCTAATACAGCCCAGTGTTCAAGGATTCCTAAGAGACCTCGGTAAGGAGCCCCAGACTTTTCTGATAAAGCTTATTATTTGTTTAAAAGTGTTTTTTTTACTGCTACCCGTGTCTGTTCACTGTAGACTCCCTACGTTTCAGGAAGCTTTGCCTTTTAAAGTGCTGTTTTTTAGCCGTGACTGTTTGAAATTTCCCTCTTAGTTTGTAGCACAAGACTGTATAAAGCCCCCCCCCTCTATTCTAAGTAACAAGGCTAAATACATCTTCCAGAGTCTGTTTAGGAGACTGCTTAATCTGTTTCTGTGATTTAAACTGTGTTTAGAAACTGTCTGCATCCCCTGTTTTTGCCTTCAAAAAGCCACATTTCAGAGTGCGCGACAATCAGTATTTCAGTGATTTGTTACAATCTCTCCCTTACCTGGAAAGTAGACTCTGCTAGCTTGGAAGTGTGGATTCATCCTGTCTGTTATCAAGGAGATTCTGAATAGAGCAGCAGCTCCCTCCTCCCTTCCCACAGGGGCTGGGCCTAGCTGATTGGCTGTCTGAGTCCCAAGCAACCTGAGCCCTCCTCCCACACCTGCTCTGGCCCCTTAAGTTTGTGGAGGGAACTCCAAGACAGCCACCTCCATTTAGTGAGCCCAGCATTTTCCCTGTGCCCTAATACAGCTGAGTGATCAATGATTCCTAAGAGACCTAGGTAAGGAGCCTCAGACTTTTCTGTGAAATCTTATTATTTGTTTAAACATGTTTTTTTACTACTACCCGTGCCTGTTTACTGTAGACTTTCTGTGTTTCAGGCAGCTTGGCCTTTAAAGTGTTGTTTTTTAGCCGTGACTGTTTACAATTTCCCTCCTAGTTTGTGGCATAAGACTGTATTAAGCCTCCCCACCCCTCTTTTCTAAGTAAAAAGGGTACGAATATCTTCCAGAGTGTGCTTAGGAGACTTCTTAATCTGGTTCTGTGATTTAAATTGTGTTTAGAAACTGCCTGCATCCCCTGTTTTTGCCTTCAAAAAGCCACATTTCAGAGTGTGCAACAAGCAGTATTTCAGTGTTTTCTTTTTTTTACAATCTCTCACTTACCTGGAAATTAGACTCTGCTAGCTTGGAAGTGTGGATTCAGCCTGTCTGTATTCAAGGAGATTCTTAATGGAGCAGCAGCTCCCTCCTCCTTTCCCACAGAGGATGGGCCTACCTGATTGGCTCTATGAGTCCCAGGCAACCCGAGTGCTACTCCCCTACCTGCTCTTGCTCCTTAAGTCTGGGGAGGGAACCCCAAGACAGCCACCTCCATTTTGTGAGCACAGCATTTTCCCTGTGCCCTTATACAGGCCAGTGATCAAGGATTCCAAAGAGACCTAGGTAAGGAGCACCAGACTTTTCTGGGAAATCTTATTATTTGTTTAAAAGTGTTTTTTTACTGCTACCCGTGCCTGTTTACTGTAGACTCTCTGTTTCAGGCAGCATGGACTTTTAGAGTGCTGTTTTTTAGCCTGACCGTTTGAAATTCCCATCCTAGTTTGTGGCACAAGTCTGTATAACCCCCCTCCCCTCTATTCTAAGTAAAAAGGCTACATATATCTTCCAGAGTCTGTTTAGGAGACTGCTTAATCTGTTTCTGTGATTTAAACTGTGTTTAGAAACTGCCTGCATCCCCTGTTTTTGCCTTCAAAAAGCCACATTTCAGAAAGCGCGATAAGCAGTATTTCAGTGATTTTTTTTACAATCTCTCCCTTACCTGGAAAGTAGACTCTGCTAGCTTGGAAGTGTGGATTCATCCTGTCTGTGTCTAAAGAGATTCTGAATAGAGCAGCAGCTCCCTCCTCCCTTCCCACAGGGGCTGGGCCTAGCTGATTGGCTCTCTGAGTCCCAGGCAACCTGAGCCCTCCTCCCACACCTGCTCTGCCCCCTTAAGTTTGTTGAGGGAACCCCAGGACAGCCACCTCTATTTTGTGAGAGAGCCTTTTCCCTGTGCCCTAATACAGCCCAGTGATCAAAGATTCCTAAGAGACCTAGGTAAGGCGCCCCAGACTTTTCTGGAAAATCTTATTATTTGTTTAAATTTTTTTTTTACTGATACCCATTCCTGTTTAATGTAGACTCTCTGCGTTTCAGGCAGCTTGGCCTTTTAAAGTGCTGTTTTTAGCCGTGACTGTTTGAGATTTCCCTCCTATTTTGTGGCACAAGACTGTATAAAGCCCCCCCCCTCTTCTCTTTTCTCAGTAAAAAAGGCTACATCCATCTTCCAGAGCGTGTTTATGAGACTATTTCATTTGTTTCTGTGATTTAAATTGTGTTTAGAAACTGTCTGCATCCCCTGTTTTTGCCTTCAAAAAGCCACATTTCAGAGTGCACCACAAGCAGTGTTTTAGTGGAAACTAGGACTTGCGTTCCTGATTATCTATGGAATGAAAAGACTACAAGTCCAAAATGAAACCTGATATCTGGCCTGGATCAGCACATCATGAATAGACCTGGGAAACATAGCAGGGCTGTACGATTAAAAATGGTCTTCCTCATGAATCCGACTAACTCCTCTTGCTCCCATTCAAAAATGGCTAGGCAGTTTGTACTTTGTGTAATGCAGAATGCATCACAAATGCAGATATGTCACTTTCTCACATTAACTTAGCAGATACATTGTGAGATATATGACATAGTGTGGCTTCCACTGTCTGAACTTGTAATGTTGTACTAAACACACACCCTGCTCTAATGGCACATCTAGGCCCATCATAGATACAAAGACACACTACACTGCAGCACACAGTGAATAAACTCGATTGGCTGTATTCTACAAAGTGTCCTAGGTGTGCAACAGGCATGTGCAGTTGTTCTGCCCACCTCCAGGGCATTTCTGTATTACCGAAATGGCCACAGATGCTTGTGCTGCTCTTTCTGTAATATAGATTTTGCTAACTTAAGTATAGCTACTGCACTATTACCTGTGGGTTTCCCCTCATTTGCATGAGGGCCTAGCCCCATGCAAATGAGGGAAACCTTTTGCCTCTGCACCCACGCCATGTATTAAATGAGAGTGCAGAGGCACAGAAGCTATTAGGAGGTGCACTGACAGTGTGCCACAGAAAATGTAGGGCACTGTCAGTGTGCCCCGATGGCAGCCCTTTGGAGGGGAGAAAAGTGGTCCTACGGACCTTCCAGACATCTCCTTGCAGATGGGTACAGTCACTCACTGCACCTGCTTACAGGGGCATCTCTAATCCCCATTAAACACATGCATGCAGGTTGACCCCTGCACAGTGCTCACCAGTGGCTGCTTTAAGGCTGCTCCATTTTTCACTTGGTTGTGCTGCCCCCAGGGCGGCCGTAGTTTGCGATTGCCCTGGGGCCAGTGCATTAAATGTAATAGGGCGCACTTTCTCCTTGTGCTCATGGCACACCTGTTTTAAGCTCTGTTATGGTGCAAACAGAGAAAGTGTGTCCTATATGTAATAAGGTCCCAGATCTCATTGTGCATTGCAGCAATCATCTGTTCCTCTGGGCCTGCATAATGCAGAGACTACCTCTCAAGCTCTCCCTAAGTTAGAATGGTCATATCAGTATCAAATAAGGTGTGGGTGCATTGTCCTCAGGTCCCTCAGCCATGTTGGGTGAGGTGCGTTCAATAGTGAAACAGGATGGCAGAGGATCCTGCTTGGAGGTGAGGCTGATGCAGAATGACCATAAAGTGGATACCTGGTCCTCCATGTATTGAAAGGGGTTGGGAGTTCTGCTCCCTACTGATGAAGGACAAATACAGAAACAGATGTATGGGCTTGATACACAATGGGTTCTAATGCTTGGAATTCTCATTGTGGAGATTCTGCCCTGAGAGAAATGACTCCCCCATGTCTGAGAGGCCTCAACCACTAGTGTGAAGGCCATTTGTGAATCAGGCCCAATGTGTCTAGGGATAAACAGCACTGCCTTCTCCAACTTTGGATGAACACTACAGTCTATGTTGAGGTAAGTGCCAAATGTGGACCACATGTACCATAATGCAAAGGGGCAAACTGTGCTGGGATGTGCTGTAGTGTGTTCTTAAACACTCTTCTCTTCCTGAATTGAACTTCCTGCCCTTCCTTTACATTTGTCTGATTTTACACTTGTTAAACCTTGCTGCCTGCCCTGAGTATGTAATCTCTATCTCAAGTGCAGAGTCTATGCCTCTGGTGTGGAGAGGAAGCCCTGGGTGCGAAGCTCCACACTCAGGGCGGAGATTTTGAAAACGGGGCGGAACCCAATGTTTTCATGCAGGAAATAACAAAGAGGAAATGCAAGGCAGGAAGTTCATGACTGGAAGTTGCAGACAACCATTTTATGGTAATTCTGAGTCAACCTTACCTCCAAATAAAATCCTCTGTCTTCCTGCTGCTCTGTTGATCCAAACTGCCCCCAACAGTGCTGAGAGGCTTGAAGAAAAGGGTCCCCCTTCAGTGAAGGTGAATTGAGCAAATTAGCTGGGGTGGTGCTTGATAAGTACCCTCAGCTTCATGTGGGTCCAGAGAACCAGTTGAGCAATGCAGTAAGCACCATACTCTTGGTTGACATTGCAGCAGTGCAGTGGTTGTGTACAGAACATGCTGCAAGCCCATCTCAAGGCCCAGGAATTATTGGACCATTCCTCCCGGCCCCATATGCAAATGCCCTGCCTTATTCCACTGCACAGGAAGGTTCTGAGGGGAACCTGTCTGACCCTTTATGCCCACCTGGAGGAGTATGAGCAACAGAGATCTAGTAAGTGCATGGCCTGCATTATGTGTCTGATAGTATGATGAAAGTGGTGACGGGGCTGTATGTGTCTTATTTCACCGTTCATTCAATGTGAGCAATTGCTGCAGTAATTACAAGACCAATGCCTCATTGGAGCATATCAAATTCACTAACCAGAGAGCATCCTGGGACTTGTAGTGTTCTGAACACAGTTGGGGAAATGACCCTCACAGTTGCATTTGAATGAATAAATGCACTGCCAACACCATGACTGGTGAGCCAAGTGCCTTATAATTGCTGGGTGCAATGGGAAAGGATTGGGCCAAAAAATGTCCAGTGTGGGTACGAGAGGCCTCTAGGTGTTGAATGCTGTATCATGCATGCCTTTTGTATGTTTCTCATGTCTCCTTACACATATTCTGAGCAACTGCTGCAGTAGTCATAAGGCCATTGTCTCATTGGATCACATTGGATGCATTAACCAGAGTATATCCTGGGACTTGTAGTGTTCTGAACACAACTGGGTAAATGACCCTTACAGTTTCATTTGAATGAATAAATGCACTTCCAGCACCATGACTGGTAAACCAAGGGCCTTATAACTGCTGTGTGCAATGGGAAAGGAATGGGCCATATAATGTCCAGTGAGGGTATGCAAAGTCTTTGGGTATTGGATGCTGTATAATACATGCCTTTTTGTGTGTTTTCTTCAGTGTAAAATATTATATTGTGTGCCTTGGATTAAAGAATGACTTTGTGCTATTTGTCTCACTCAAAATGGTACCAACATTTCCAAGGGTGGCCAAATGCACACATATTCCCAACAGTGGCTCCAAGTCATATGTATTATCTAGATAGCTATACTAACTATGCACAAGCACCAACTAGTATAAAGCACCAACAAGCAGTCTTGACATGCTAATTGTGGCACTTGCCATGTAGATTTTCTGATGTTGTCACAGTTATTTCAATACTTAGATTCACATCTTAGAACAGGCCATATCCAAGGCCTTGTGTGAATATGTACATCCAATCCAGCATGTATGTGGTATCAGACCATGCTACACATCAGATGATATTCAATAGTAATTGTAAGACTGTTTAAGACTCCACATTACAGGACGATCAAATATCCATGCTTAGGTGTGGACAAAGCCATCCAGGTTGTGTCCCATCTCCACTCGTAGATTGGTCAAGAAACAATGATTACAATAATGCTGAAGGTGAGAGTTGGTCAGTCCAGAAGTGTATACTTCCCACAATTGTGACGGATGTCAATGTCTGAGTTATTTCTGGACATCACAGTGATAGTACACATGCATCTTGGCTCCAAGACACATCTAACTGGTTAGTGAGATGAAAGGAGAACAAAGTCTGTGTTTACTTCATATACTTCGTGCTTTGTTATGAATTGTACACCAACTACATAATGCTTTTACTTCTATTTGATTGGACCCAGCTGGCCAGGAACACCAGGAACAGAACCAGGAGCAGAGCATGGCATCCTCAGTGACATCAGTGGGCACAACCTCTTTCCTCTACAGAAGAGAAGGAGGAGGGACCTGGAACCAGGCAGTGGTAGTGTGCCCACCCAGATAGAGCCTACAATGTCTGCAACAGACCGGGTAGAGGATGAAGATACTCTAGGGGGCACCTGTCTGGACACCTCTCACAGAGGTCTGGGGAAAATGTAACTTTACCCTGACACACAAGAACATGAAACACAGCTGAGGTGTCCCCAGAGCACGTTTTATCATCACCTGGGCCTGCCACCAACCCCTTGGTACGTCTTGAGGCACAATTTCATTGGGTCCTACATATGCAGCCCCTGCCTCTAGTCCCCTTCCAAGTTCTGCCCAGAAGACCTGAGGAAAATCTCTACACCTGACACCCCACACCCCTCATGTGCGACCCAAACCCCTCCCTGTATTGTCACTCTTATGGATGCATCTCAGGAAGTGATGGTGGCATCTGATGGGGAGCCAGATATGTCCTCTCAGATCCTATGGCGGATCTGTGGTGAACTGCTTGGTTCCAAGAGGAACATGCTGGTGATATGGCCACCATCAATGCCAACATCATTTCCTTGGTTGCAGCTATGTTGGTTGCTGTGGCACAGCATCCCTCCCAAACCACCCTCCATGTGTCTCTCTGTTCCTCTACCCACACTGTTTCTCCCATACCCGTCATACCCCTTGCACATATTTCACACTCCAGTGGGGTGTCTGGTCCTACACTGGCCAGCAAGGAAGAGGCCACAGACGCAGATGATCTCCTCATCATACAAAAGGAGGGTGACCAGCATGACCAGTGACTTGACCATGTTTAAACAGTGGACAACTTTTTTAGCCCTTGTATATGGACTGGTTCACCAGACGTTTCCTGACATGTTTTCCAAACTCCTCCAAGTCCACTTGCCCATTCTGTATGAAGACCATTATTTGGTTTCCATTCTCCTTTTTCAATAGACGGTTATTTAATTGCATTCATTTTTTCTACATAATATAAAAAGTAATTTTTTCCCAACCTCTCTGTCTTGTGTTCTATGTACATGCTGGATTCAAATTATGGAAGTATATGTCAGTAGGGCTTTGGCTATGGTTTCAACATAATACCTTTGCACATAGATGGTTCTACTACTATTTACGTCTTACATACATTTATCAACACATATATGATCTACAACCAGATTAACCAATTGACCATCATCAACTATTACTCAACTCAATTGAAATGTGGAATATATAATTTATTGACAAAGTGGGGTTAAAACATATTACAGTGATCATGGGGGATCTCTCTTGCATATTCTCAAGTGTGGTGGTGAGGATCGCTGTGAGTAAGTGCATTTCCTAGGGTTCTGAGTTGTGGGTGGTGATGGTGCTTGTGTATGTACAGAAGGGGGAGGTGTCTGGGCAGAGAAGTGAGGGTACCTGTACAGGTGTAGGAGGGGCCTGGATGAGGGTAATGGTGGCTGTCCAAGTGGGAGAGGTGCCTAGACAGTGGGTGATGGTGGCTGTACAAGTGGGGGAGGTGCCTGGACAAGGATGATAGTGCCTGGACAATTGGGAGAGGTGCATGGACAGGTGGTGATGGTGGCTCTACAGGTCGAAGATGTGACTGTACAGGGACTGATGGTGGCTGTACAGGTGGGGGACATGACTGTGCAGTGGAGGGCATGCTCAAGGAGAGCGGAGTCTTTGAAAATTGAGTGGGTGCCTGTGCAAGTTTTGGTATCAAGAGAGGGGTGTGACATGTTACAGGTAGATATGTTTACTCTTCTCTATGCGTTGACTGTGAAGGCTGACTTGATATCAGTTTCAGCATGCCCTCCAACATCTTCCTACCTAGTGCACAGTGTCTTGCACTCTCTTCCCTATCTATGGCCATGATGTAATTTATCTTCTCTCTAATGTCTTGCCAAGAAGTATCCATCCTGTTCACTACAGGGGTCCTTGTGAAGATCATCTGTGGGAGTTGGTGCATGGGCTGTAGTGAGTCTGAAATGTCAAACAGAGTAACCCTATGGCACAAATGCCCTGCCATACATCAGACTGCTTGAAAGAATACTCCTTGCAATCTCTATGATGAACATCTGCCACCTCCTCTGCATGGGATGACATCAGAAACGACAGTCAGGTCCACCTTCGGGGGTGGCAGGTGGGAGGTTGTGGGGAAAAGATTGGAGCTTAGGGGCTACCTGCTTGTCACCAGGCCTGGAAGGTTCCTCACATGGTAGACTGAAGGCCTGGGAGGCGCTGTCATGGGGGAGTGTTAGGGGAACCAAAACTTCTGACCTGAATGTGAGGGCTGTGAGTAGGTGTTGGGTATGTTTGGCTATGTGAATGCTGTGACTGGTTGGCTGACTGCTGAAAATGGACAGTCCTTGGGGATGGAGTAGGAGGCATTATGCTGGTCAGAGCAAGTGTGTGCTTATATGTTTTGCCCAGTGAGTCAGCAATGGTGGGCATGGGCCAGCTTCTTCATCCATTGAAAAAAGTGCCAGATTTTCTTCATCCTCCTCTACTACCTCCTCCTCTTGTGCATATCTCACAGCTGACAAGGCTGCTTGGAAGAGGAGTGGATTCTTCCATTCGTTGGCCAGTCGCCCACCACTGGTGGATAGTCCTTCCTGAAGAGACTAATTGTCCTCACCACCTGAAATAAAGAGGTTGCAACAGTCTCATTTTTTGCCTTGGAATATCATGTGGTGAAACACAAGGGTTGAGTCAAATGATCCTTGCATCATCGGATGTTCCACATGTGACCTGGTTTGTGTGCACCTACACGTGGCAGCTCACACTGTAGCATTGAGGTGTTCAATGCAGAAGTGCAATGCAAAAGTAAACTCACCATTTCCGACCACAGCTCTATGTGGTATTGAGATCCCCCTTTGAAGTCAGCTGCTGGACCTGGCTCCTCAAGTGTAGCAGAAGTTGTGGTCCTCGATTGAGCAGCTTAAGAAGGAGGTAACACCATATGTAGGTCCTCATTTACTAAGAAGTGGCACCGCGCAGTGTGGCGCTGTGCCAAATTTGGCAGCGCCATGCTGCATCACTTCAGAAATGCAGGGATGTGGCATATTTAATACAATATGGTGCACCCCTGTGTTTTTCCTAGTACTGGTGCCTAAATGAGCTACATAGCGCCAACGCAGGAACCCCTGCACCATAATGCAAGGGTGCCTGAGTTGAAGGGAATGATTGTTTATGTGGAGGAAAGTGTCCCTTCCTGCACATAACAACTAATAATGGCAATTTGCCAGTCATAAGTGTGCTGCACAATGTAGAACTCATAGGAGTAGCAAATCCCCTTTATTTAATGATTTTGTTATGTGCAGGAAGGGACACCTTCCTGCACACAGACATTCACTTATGGTGTTTTGCCTTTCCTATGTGTGCTGCATTTTGCAAAGAAAAATATGAGAAGAAATAAAAGTATTTGTCCTTGTTGTGCCATGCTAACTCCACCCCTGGGGTGGCGTTAGCTTTTGGCACTGTCTCAGGTTTACGAATTCAAGTAAATCTAGGGCAGCATCAAAATGCAATGGGTGTTGCAGTGGAATACCCACAGCACTACCTATTGCACGCCCCATTCATGCAAAGTGATGTGTGTAAAAGGGCTGTATTTACAAAAAGTGGCTTAACACCACTTTGTAAATATGGGGCAGAGCATTGCGCCACCAGAACATTGGTAAAAGTGACATTCTGGTGGCGCAATGTACTTGTGAATGGGGGCCTTAATGTTCTGCATGAATTATATGTGAACATGAATGCTTGACACACACATTACTGATTAAGTTGGGGACATTTTACACACCAAATTCAGATGAAGTACAAAAGTGGCTATATCTGATAATGCCCTTCCACAAGGATTTGGTTATTGTGCATGAGTAGGAAATCGATAGTCTACAACACTATATGGCACACTTACCTGACAGAAGGATGGAAATGGGTTTGACTGCTGCAGCCAGGATGTCTTGCAAACCTCTGGATGATGTCATCTCTATCACCGAGGTAGTGCTTCCAACAGCTGTAATGGGACATATATGTACATATTTAAATGCAAAGGATGATGATAATTATTCCACATGTATATGCCATATGTATAGACAAGACATCTTCAAGTTATGGCTGGGGGCCACATGTGGCCCTCCTGATCACAACATCCTGTCCCCTGGTCAACAACAGCACCGGGCAGCTGTTAGTACAACATGACCCTGACATCAATGAGATATCACATTTAGAAACAAATGTGTATTTGATGGTTACTGATAGTTACTGGAAGGAAGTAACTAGGGTTTCCTGCACCAACAACTTATTGGCACACCTTCATTTTTAGAGGCATCAGGCATCATACATATGATGTAGTCTCTTCCAATTTCTATAGGAGTTTTCCACAGCATGCAGATATATTCCACCTTTGCAAACTAGAACATGCCAGTGGATTGCAAATTATAAATTTGATATGTAGAATTATCAACCAAGATTTGGGAAACTTTCATTCTTCTACCACCCAGCTGGGACAACATTTCCCATTGTGGTCTGGAAGGTCAACCATATCTGATGTGCACTCTTTTGCTTGCCTGTGTTTCCATTATACATGAAGAACATCATGTTCTGTTTTTTACCTGATATTGGATAAGGTATTCTACAGCACATTTCCTGAAGTCCTGTATTTCAAGGTTTACTTAAATATGTTCATGGAAGAAGAGGAGGCAAAATGAAAGTCAACATTTGGCTAGGATCACACAATTTGGTCAAGTTTAGATACTGGGATGATCCACACCTTTACTGGTTTCATGTTGTACAGTTCAGCCACCAGATATGTGCTATACGTCCTCTACACCCACCTCATAAACCTCAGCTCCCTCCCCAGCCATGACCCTGCCGGCATCAGAGTAGCCCTCATCCACATCAATTATTATGCCTTTTGGGCCATGGGATTTGGTCAGTGAGTATCCATATCATGCACTTTCAAACCAGTTGTGGCTACTCCACTCCATAAGAGACTTGGGCCTGTATTTATACTATTTTAGCGCCGCATGATGCAAAAGCGGCGCAAACTTACAAAATTAAATTGTATTTTGTAAGTTTGTGCCGCTTTTTCATAAAAAAATTACGCAAATGCTGCGCAAAAAAAGTATAAATATGGGCCTTAGGGTCATATTTATGTACCCTGAGCAGCCCGAGTGTCACTATTTGTGCAGCACCCACAGCACAAACTACAAATTCATATGTATGAGGTTACACAAAGCCACTTTGCGTGGCTTTGAATGGCCTCATTTCTATGGAGTATGGCAAGGCTGTGGAAATTGCTGTGTTGCCTTACCCAGTATTTGGGTGGCATTTCATGTGCGCTGCGGGGGTGTTACCACACAACACCCATGGATTTTGGCATTTCACCAAGCTTATAAAACCATGTAAAGCTGGGGATGCACCAAAACCTTATACCTCTTGAGGTGAGGCATAACAATTTGCACTTGAAAACGTGTGCTGTCTTACTCCAAATCCACATATATGAGTGCCAAAATGAGCACTTACTGTACATATTGTACACATACATTTTGGGTCAAACTTTCATTAGCCAACATATTATGAAACGGAATACGAGACATATGTGAGCATATGGAACTGAGTGACAGCAATTATATTGGACACACACCACATACTGCTGACATTTAGTCCACAGTTCAGGAGCATGAGCATCTGGTCAAATCATTTTAATGTATATTTACTAGGGTCATGGATCCACCCAGTGTGTGCTGCCTGACCAGATGTCACTCCCATACATGTAGCACAGATCACCACGGGCTTTGTGTAGGAAGGTAGCCTCTTTCTAGCCTTGTTACCCCCACTTTTGGCCTGTTTGTGAGTATATGTTAGGGTGTTTTTACTGTCTCACTGGGATCCTGCTAGCCAGGACCCCAGTGCTCATAGTGGAAACCCTATTTGTCAGTGTGTTTGATATGTGTCACTGGGATCATGCTAGCCAGGACCCCAGTGCTCATATATATTGGCCCATATGTGTTCCCTATGTGGTGCCTAACTGTATCACTGAGGCTCTGCTAATCAGAACCTCAGTGTTTATGCTCTCTCTGCTTTTAAAATTGTCACTGCACCATTTTTACCAATTCTGATTGGCACACTGGAACACCCTTAGTATTCCCTCGTATATGGTACCTAGGTACCCAGGGAATTGGGGTTTCAGGAGGTCCTATGGGCTGCAGCATTTCTTTTGCCACCCATATAGAGCTCAGACAATTCTTACACAGGACTGCCACTGCAGCCTGAGTGAAATAACGTCCACGTTATTGAATAGCCATTTTACATTGCATTTGGGTAACTTATAAGTCACCTATATGTCTAACCCTCACTTAGTGAAGATTAGGTGCAAAGTTACTAAGTGTGAGGGCACCCTGGCACTAGCCAAGGTGCCCCCACATTGTTCAGGGCAATTTCCCCAGACATTGTGAGTGCGGGGACACCATTACACGGGTGCACTACATATAGGTCAACACCTATATGTAACTTCACAATGGTAACTCCGAATATGGCCATGTAACATGTCTAGGATCATGGAATTGCCCCCCCCATGCCAAATCTGCTATTGGGGTTCCAATTCCATGCATCCCCCGGGTCTCCAGCATGGACCCCAGGTACTGCCAAACTAGCTCTCTGGGTTTTTTTGCGGCAGCTACCGCTGCTACCAACTCTCAGACAGGTTTCTGAAGGATTCCTTTGTGCACAGCACAGCCCAAGTCCCCAGCACTCCTTCCTGCACTGCTCAACTCGCTGAGTTGCCCAACGGCTTTGTGGGACCCTCTTTTGTTGTGTTGAGACGACCGCCGTGCTCAGATTTCTTGAACCCCTGTTAAAGTGCTTTTGCAGGTGTTGCCTTCTTCTGCATGGGCTCTCTCTATTGCTTAGCACCCCCTCTGTCTCCTCCTCCAAGGGGCGACCTCCTGGTCCTTCCTGGGCCCGGGCAGCACCCATTATCTTCAACTGTGACCCTTGCAGCTAGCAAGGCTTGTTTGCAGTCTTTCTGTGTGTAAACAAATCTTCTCCTCCAGCACGCCGTGGGACATCTTCTGACCGAAGGAGAAGTTCCTGACATCTTCCGCTGTTGCAGAATCTTTGGCTTCTTCCACCCAGAGGCAGCCCTGTTGCACCTTCATCCGGGATTTAGTGGGCTCCTCCCCCCCTGGACACTTGCGTGACTCTTGGACTTGGTCCCCCTCCTTTGCAGGTCCTCAGGTCCAGGAATCCGTCTTCAGTGCTTTGCAGTCAGTTGTTGCCTTTGCAGAATCCCCTATCTCGAGTTTACTGACTTTCTGGGGTAGTAGGGTAATTTTACTCCTACTTTTCAGGGTCTTGGGGTGTGGTATCTTGGACACCTTTAGTGTTTTTGTACACTCCCAGTGGCCCTACACTAGGCCTGTGGCCCATTCGTAGTTCGCATTCCACTTTTGGAGTATATGGTTTGTGTTGCCGTAGGCCTGTTGTGTCCTATTACATCCTATTGTATTCTACAGTGTTTGCACTACTTCTCTAACTGTTTACTTACCTGATTTTGGTTTATGTGTATATTTTGTGTGTTTTACTGACCTCCTACGGGAGTATATCCTCTCATATACTTTTGGCATATTGTCACTAAAATAAAGTACCTTTATTTTTAGTAACTCTGAGTATTGTGATTCTTATGATATAGTGCTATATGATATAAGTGGTATAGTAGGAGCTTTGCATGTCTCCTAGTTCAGCCTAAGCTGCTCTGCTATAGCTACCTCTATCAGCCTAAGCTGCTAGAACACTATTAATCTACTAATAAGGGATAGGTGGACCTGGCACAAGGTGTAAGCATCTTCAGGTACCCACTATAGACGAGGCCAGCATCCTACATAGGTGGTGCAGCGGTGGGATAAGTACTTGTAACTGCTTTACCACTTTGTCATTGGTACTTTTCAAAAACATATACCAAATACTTTAGAATATACATAGTTAACCTACACAGTTTAACTTTCCTTCTTTAAACTTTCTAAAAAGTTTCTAAAAAGTTTTGAAAAGTTTTGAAAAGTTTTAAAAAGTGTTTCTCTTTTCCCTAAAAGTTTCTAAACTTTTTTCTCTCTACCTTAAACTCTTTCTATCATTCATGTCACCAGTAGAATTCACTCCCACAGTTGCCCAGGCAACATATGGTAGTTTGAACTTTAAAAGTTTGAGGGGTCTCTGCATTGAAAGGGGTTTAAGTATTGGTAAGAATCCCACAAAAGATCTTCTCCTTAGCCTTCTCCTAGAAAGTGACCAGAACTAGTCTGGCCCATCCCAGGATCAGGAGGTAGGGGAGGGGGGCACCCAGCCAGACTCAGAGGAGTCCCCTGAGGATGCTGAGGAGGATTCTTCCAAGGACCTGCCAGCTAACAGGCCATCTAGTGACACTGGTAGTGGGAGGGGATCACACACTAGTAGGGCACCTTTCACTCCTAAAGGCTAGGTTACTCGAGTCCGTCCAGTTAGGGACAAGTCTATCTCTGCCAATTCCCACATTTCCTCTGTTTCTCACAATTCCCAAGCCTCCCACCCTGAGGATAACCTGATGGAAAGGAAACTCAGAAAGCTGAGGTTGGAAGAGGCCAGGCTGAAGCTAAAACTGCAGCAGCTGGCCTCAGACAGGTAATCCCTGGATGCAGAGAGGGAACGGAAGAGGTTGGGGTTAGTCCCCCATGGTGGCAGCAGCAGTGTTTTTGATAGCAATCCTGTTAGAGAACACGATTCCAGAAGCCTGCATAAGATAGTCCCCCCTTACAATGAGGGGGATGACATTAACAAGGGGTTTGCTGCTCTTGAGAGGGCCTGTATGGTACAGTTGGTCCCTCAAAGGCAGTGGGCTGCTATCTTGTGGCTATCTTTCACTAGTAAGGGTAGTGATAGGCTCCTTACTGTCAGAGAAAGTGATGCTAATAATTACAAGTTTTGAAAGATGCACTCTTGGATGGATTGGCTTAGCCACTGAACAATACAGGATTAAGTTCAGAGACACCAGAAAAGAGTCCTCTCAAGACTGGACAGACTTTGTAGACTGTTCAGCGAAGGCCTTGGAGGGATGGTTACATGGCAGTAAGGTGACTGACTATGAAAGCCTGTATAATCTAATCCTGAGAGAGCATATTTCGAACAACTGTGTGTCTGATTTGTTGCACCAGTACTTGGTAGACGCAGATCTGAACTCTACCCAAGAATTGGGGAGAGGTCAGATCCTGGCCACCTCTATCCTGCTGTATTTCACCATAACCCTCCTCTTCTCATCCTGCCACTTCTTAATATCTAGGACTGTATGGACATCCTCCCCCAATGCAGTGGCATTGATTGCCAAATGCTGCTATAGGGCTGCCTTCTGTGTGGCACTGCTGCTTTAGGGGGGAAACTATGCAGTCTTTTACAATTACTCACTATAAATATACGTATCATGGTGGTCTCCCCCTCTGTATAATTTTTCTTCCTCCTAAGTGATAGCATGGCTTCAGTTTTTCGAAACACCGAGCAGGCAGGTGCAGTGTTGGCTTGGAAAGATCTGAGTCTTGGATGTGTGCTGCTTGTCTCTGGTTTTTGTGCAGGCTAAAAGGTGGTATTGATAGTGTGCTAGTGTGTGGAATTATAATCACTCCACTCCGTGTGTGGATTTTTCATCCCGAATATGGAGATTCTGTCCAGAGTGCGGAGATTACACCCTGAGTGCAGAGACCCAACCCCAAGAGTGGAGAATCTGCCCTGAGCGTGGATTTAAAATTACTACTCATAAATGCCCTTTATGAATAGTGAAATTTGAAAACTTAGGCTTTTGGTCTTAGCCCAAAAGTCTAAGTTTACCTTTATGAATCATGCCATTTGTACACATTTCAATCTGTATTCTTCTCAGTCAGTCTACATACCATATTTATACTTTATGCTGGAAAATCACAATTCCATGTCATGTGGTCACCCACAACAAATTTTTCAGAGTAAAGCTTTTTTTGACCTAATACCATGTGGACTTAATCCTGATAACTGTTATGAAAGTGTAAAGACTGTATAATTAAGCAGGTTCATATTGTGTTAAATGTAATTGAAATATTTTAATTATCTAAAAGTAAGCACTATTTATTTCAAAATGTACTGTGCCCCATAATTAATACGCGAACACTATATTGCAGTACTCATCTCGAGACCTGTAAATGTTCAGCATCTCTGCTTTTTTACCACTGAATACTTGTGTATATTTAAATAGGTAATTGCCTTATGTCCACCAGGTGGAGTCCCAATGTGCATAGTTATTTCAGAATATTGGGTCTTCTGTTTTGTTGGTGGTGTGTTCTGACAGGTTCACATCATAGAGATGGTGATCCAAATCATAAATGTTGTAAACTACTTCTGAGTGCTGGGCCTGCAGAAGACAAAGGGCCAGATTTATCAAAGGATTTTGCATTCGCAAATGGTTTGTGAATGCAAAATCACCTTTCACGATGAATAGAAGGCATTCGCAGTGCAATACTAAGGAATCGCTAAAAAAGCGATTCCTTAAAATTGCGACTAAGTTTTGCGAATAGCAGACTGCGAACCACAAATAACGAATCACAATTCAATGTATTAAGCATTCGCAAATTGCGATTAGTCACAAAATGGGTTTTTGCATGTGCAATTTACCACAAATTGAAATCAGGTGGTAAATAGATGCAACCTATATAAAGAAGCTCAGAATGCATCAGCCCTCTTCAACAATGGCTGTACTCTATGTCATGGCGAGGACGATGAGGATCCTGGCAGGTTTGAGGAGAGGGAGGAGGAGACAGGAGTGCATTTTTAGAGCGCGCATTACCCTATTTAATCAGGCAGAGGAGGAGATTTATGACATGTACAGGTTGAACTCTGCCATAATATTTCACTTAACAGCTGATTTACATCCCCTACTGCAGCAATACACACACAGAACCAATGCCATACCCACTCATGTGCAGGTATTATGCTCCCTGCACCTCTTAGCCTCAGGATGCTATCAAGAGGTTCATAGCAGCAGCTGGAGGTGTATCTGAAAGTGCGCTTTCACGACATTTTTAATGGATTCCTAAATGCTATGTTAACAAAACTTCATCTGCACATAAAATTCCACAAAACCCCACAGGATTTGTTAAAAAATACATTTGCTTTCTACCAGGAAGCCCAATTTCCACACGTCATTGGCTGCATTGATGAGACACATGTAGCAATCTGTCCACCATCTGCAACAGAGTATCAATATAGGAATAGGAAAAGAACACATTCTATAAACATCCAGGTCACTTGCAATGCCTTCAGCATAATAACTGATCTTGTGGCCAGATACCCTGGTAGCTCACATGATTCATACATCTTCAGGCACAGTCGAAAATATGCAAGACTTCTTCCTGGAGAGTTTGGCAAGGGATACTTACTTGGTAATGTAACAGTGAACAATGTTGCATAACTTCTATGTGATGTCACAGATAACAATAACTCGTTAAACACTCCTGTCATTCTAGGGGGCAGTGCATATGCAGGACAGTCCTTCATCTTGACACCCTATCTCAATCCTGCCACGCAAAGTGAATGGAGATGGTCTCACTGGTGTTTGAATCTGACTGTGGCTGACTTACTTCATTCCCCCCTTTTCCATTTTTTGCTGCGTCAGGGCCCAGAACATCTGCAACAACAATGTGCAGCATGTCATTCATGATGTTCACCTTGCACTGGTAATCTTACTGTTACTTTCATGATAAACATTTCCCCTGGCATAATGTCTCTAATTGTCTGTTCAGTTTCTCTGTTTGGTTTTACAATATACAGCTGTTTATGAGGCAGATTCACTTTTGGGGTATGGTCTACCACTCCCATAAGGCATTGCTGTGTTGAATGGAATACGTGGCATGGACCAATTATCACAGTGCATAGTGCCATTGCAATTTTCTGAGGGACATTTGTACATGCACATATGGTGATTCAAATCATTACTGCCCTTACCTTTGCTGGTGCCGGGTGTGCCTGAGGTGTCAATGTCAGTAACACCACTTACTGCTCCAGGCAGCAGTGTTGACTCCATCATGTCTTCCAAGGGGGTGGACGGTGTCAGGATGGGTGGCCCTCCGTCAGTGCTCCTTCAGCCTGCTTGCAACCCTCTCTTTGGCACATGATCGCTAGTCGTACCAGCGCTTGTGTATCGCCTCAAATGAATGCTGAGCAACACCTCACTGCACATATTTTTGGTCTGGATGTCGTTCCACATTTTGCTTTCCCAACTTTCTGGGACCTGTAGTGAGTGTTTGCCAAATAAATGGTCATGGTTCTTGACCACCTCTTCTGTGAGCACCTCCTATTCCTGCTCCCTAAATTTCAGTGTCTTTTTCTCCCTATTGTGTCCTTGCCATTCCCATCAGTGCCCATTGTGTTTTCTGGTCCTGGCTGACTCTCCTGAGTGCCTCCCTGGTGCTGTGCTGGGTCTCTCTACCTGCTTCTGTGGCTCAGGCTTCTGGAAACAGCATGCACAGACTCACTTCCTGGTTGTGATGTCATCAAGCTGGCTCCAGAATACAGAAATCGCAATTTCTGATTTCTAAATAGCAATTTGCTATTTTACCGAATCGCTATTTGGGACTCACTATTTACAATTGCATATTTTAAGAAATCACAAAACACTATGATGGTGTTGTTACATCCCTTTTTGCGAATCCTAGGTAGTGATTTGGTAAAAATGTGAACCTTCATACAGCTGGTCCAAAGAGTCGTATTTCATTGGCATAGAAAAGGACATTAATGTTAGAACATTTGATGCTGGCCTCCATGATATTGTAAGTTGTGAAGAGAGTCGGTCTAGTGAGGATCCTAGTGTTATGCACTGATTAGTACACAGACATCGAATGTGGGGGTTGGCTGGGTGAATGACTGGGTCATGACAGACAGAAAAGAACAGATACGTTTGTTGGGCAGGAGGTCTGATGCTAATGTTGTGTACAAGTTTCGTTATGCTGGTGTCTGAGACAGTGTACTGTAGTACAAAGAACTCTTCAAATAGAAATATGTTAGGTGCCTTCCCTCGTCTGTCCGGGATTATACTGATCCTGTGCATATCGACATTGAGGGCACCTAGTTGGCAATGGCTGAACTGCTTGCAGATGTTGGGCTAGATGTATGAAGCATTTTTGTAGTAGCAAATGGCCTGATTCACAGACATGTTACTGAATCCCAATTTTGGAAATGAGAATACATACTGATTAAGTATTTGGAAGGGACGTGTTTAGGGTGTCCCTTCCAAATTTCAAATCAGAATAGGATGTATGAATGTTTTGTGACCAAAATGCAATTGCAAAACATTCACACTTTACCACCACCCACAGTTGATGGTAACCCATTCTCAAATGGGAAGAGGTACCTTTTGAGAATCTCTGTTATGGAAGCAAATCCTAATGGATCACAGATTGTGACCTACCTAATTAATAATCATGAGGTACGTCTATTTACGACCCACTACGAATCACTAATTGGACAGATATTAATTTTGTACCTTTGTAATAGCAATTACCAAATAGAAATATGCAAAAAATTACTCAATCTTAAAAACGAAAATGGGCTGCATTAAAAAAATAATTAAAACTGCTTCATTCAAAATTAAGTCACAGACATGGTTGTCAGCTGACCCCAGCAAGCCACCATCTGTGTAATGGCAGGCTGTTGCCAATGAGTCAAAGATTGCAACCTTCCTCATGAATTTTGAAGAGGCAGATCTCTTGTGACCCATTTTGGAATCGCAAACAGTGTTAAACACTCTGTTGTACATTGCAGTTTCCGATGTTCTAATAGCGAATCGCAGAAATTCACTATTAGGAAATTGCAGTCTGTTTTTTTCATACATCTGGTCACTGGCTCCTAATATTGGAAAAGAGTTAGTGAAGCTTGAAATAGTGAGTGAGGCCTTTGTCTGACAATTCTTGTAGTTCCTTTATGGCCTTGGAATGGTGGGACTGTTTCTGACCATACCAAATGTACCAAATATAGAGTTGTGTGCAGATAATTGTAGAAAATGAGGAGTGTTGTGTGCTATGAATTGTCTTGGATAATGCATGATTTGTGAGAGGTGGTGAGGATGTGTTTGAGCATGGCACTGATGGCTATAAGTTATCTTAGTAAAAGTAGTACATGTGTTCCCAGATATGAAGGGTCATATGACCACACATTTTGCAATTAAATAATGCACACAGAATGTGTCACAGAAGTGACAACAACTTGCACAACAAAAACTAGTTAATATTATTTTTACCAATAAAAACCTTGTTTTGTTGTAGAAAGTTGGATGAAAGGAAAACAAACCTGCTATGGACCTAGGGACTGTTCCATTGATGGTACATGGCCATTCACATGCACCAATAACTTAATAAAATAACAATGTGCCCAAGGTGTTCTATTTGCAATTGGCAGCCTACTAGTACACCAGGACTAGGAAGAAAGCAGGACAGTGGCATATCTCTGTAGATAACACCATTTTCTTTTTTAGTCCTCTCATGCAACTCAGCACAGCAAAGTTGTGTGCTGGCATGTGTTGCGTCAATGTCCAGTTGATGTGGCCCATCCGTCGTTTTGGGCAGTCTGTTGTCAGCATGGCAATAGCCATGTTAAATGTTAAACACATGAGTATAAAGACTTGTGCCAGCACCCTGTTCTTTGTGAGAACTTCTCACCAACACCACCAATACATAAAATAACCTGTTACCTAGGAACCAAGTTGACTTGTTGCATTCAATCTACAAAGAGTAGCTATGATGCTGCACCCCCTGGCTTCTACCTAAATTCTGATGCTGTAAGAGACATAACCATCACATTCTATCATGAAGAAACCTGCAACTTCATTTGTACATTTTGCTATAAATGAAGTGTATTCAGGGTATGACATACATTTACTTATATCTCAACCACATGTATTGTCCTCGTACGTTACAAATAATGGGGATAAGTGCATATGAGGATGTTTTTCTGAGGAACAACTTACTTAAAACACAATAAATGACTCAGCATGAGAAGATAATGTGATATATATTATCTGTTGTTAGACCTGGCATCATTGGTGTAGTCCACCATGTCTTTCTGCCTCTTCTTCCTATGTTCTGACTGTGTGCTTAACTTTGATTTTGCTGTTTTTGATAATTTGGGCACTTTACCTCTGCTGCTCAGTCTTAAAGTGCACGTGCTCCCCATGTCAATTGCATGTGCAATTGGCTATTCCTGTTGTGCCACAGCGGACCCTGGTGCGAGCAGAACATTTAACTCAGGGGGCGGCCACGGTCAGTGGCGGCCGGGCGTGCCATGCCCCTGCCATTCTTTCTTTTTCTTGAGGCCCCAAATTGGGCATGGGGCCTCGACGAGTTGCAGGTGTGGCGCACCCTCACTCATTTCTTGAACACTTCCCCCCCACACACCCTCACTTATCTCATAGTCTATCCTTTTTTTCTTTTCTTCTTTTCTTCTTTCTTCATTTTCTCCTGTACTTATGCTCTTTTCTAGCTGCGTTGTTCTTTCTTCTTCCCAGCATGCCTTCCTTTTCCCTGCATGCTTTAGGAACCATTTTTAACATGGTGTCTTTCTCTATATGTTTCTATGATGTATTCCCAATCCAATATGGTGCCTTTTTACTTCCTGTTGGTCACTTCCTGTTCTTGGGTATATAAGGGTAGTGATTCCTGTTCTCCTTGGGCTGCAACACTTCCCTTGGTGGTGATCTTTGCTCCTGGTTCTTTCTTCGTCAGTTACATTTTTTTCTAGCCTGTTCTAGCTTTTTTCAGTACTATTTTTGGTCCTGTTGAAAAGACTTACCTTTTTACTTTTGTTCTTGTTCCAGGGAGTTCCTGCTTAGAGGTTTTTTCCCTTTTTGTTTTTTCCCTCTGGGACTCCTTCTGGAGGGCACAGACTGCTTTTGCCGTTCTCTCCTTCGGCAGCACTGTGGCTACCAGAAAGGGCCGCCCCTACCTGGGTCAAGGCAGAACCTACAAAAATCAAGACCTCTCTGCAGCTCCTGTGGGCCACAGACATAGACGACGAGTAGTCTGTGACATTTCCATGATTGGCATATTTTATTTACTAGTAAGTCCCCAGTAAAGTGCACTAGAGGTGCCCAGGGCCTGTAAATCACATGCTACTAGTAGGCCTGCAACAATGATTGTGCCCCCCACATGAGTAGCCTTGTAAATGTGTCTCAGACCTGCCTCTGCAGTGTCTGTGTGTGCAGTTTTAAACTGCCAATTCAACCTGGCAAGTATGCCCACTTGCCAGGCCCAAGCCTTCCCCACATGTAAGAACCCCTAAGGTAGGTCCTAGGTAGCCCCATTGGCAGGGTGCAGTGTATCTTAAAGTGGGGCATATCCTGATGTGTTTCCATGTCCTGACAGTGCAATACTGCTAAATTTGGTTTTCATTGTTGCAAGGCCTATCTCTTATAGGTTTACATGAGGGCTGCCTTTAAATAACTTTTAATTGTAGCTTCCCTTTGGGAATAGATAGAGATTAGAAGTTTGGTGTCTCTGAACTCACAATTTAAAAATACATCTTTTAGCACAGTTGTTTTTTAAATT
Source organism: Pleurodeles waltl (assembly GCF_031143425.1). Classification (NCBI taxonomy): domain Eukaryota; kingdom Metazoa; phylum Chordata; class Amphibia; order Caudata; family Salamandridae; genus Pleurodeles; species Pleurodeles waltl. The sequence continues at coordinate 880,571,511 of NC_090438.1, read as the reverse complement.
GTCAGTTTGAAATGCCCCTTTTAGAAAGTGAGCATTTTGTGACTCAAACCATTCTGTGACTTTGCCTCTTTGTGTATTCCCTGTCTAGGTCAGACTCACAGTTGGGCTGTCGCCACTAGACAGAGTCACAAAGGGAGCTAGGATGTTGCCTGCACATCCTTATGGGCCATCTGGGCTAGAGTGGAGGGAGGAGTGGTCCCTTACACCTGAAAGGACTGTGCTTGCCCTCACACAATGTAGTCTCCAACCCCCTGGTGTTAGTCTGGAGCCAGGCCTGCACAAGGCAGGATCTTGTCAACAAGAGAGTCTTTCATTTAAAGATTGCCAACTTTAAAGGCAGAAAGGGGTATAAGTGTGGACCCAAAACCCCAGATTTTTAAGATTACTTCTGGACTCAAGAGGAACCTCTGCCAAAGAGAATAGCTGAAGAGCTTGAGAAGGAGTACTGCCCCTTTGCCTGTCACTGTGCTTTGCTGGGTTGGCCTGCAGTTGCTGCTTCTGCTTCTTTCTGAAAGAGGACATTGTGTTATATTCCTGCTTGTGAAGTGTCTCCATGGGCTTGGACTGAGCTTGCCTCCTTTTTTGAAGCCTCAGGGCCATCAAAGACTTCCTCTGCCAGCACTTGGACTCTCTATTGAGACTCCTCCCCTGCCAAATAGTGCCCTATACAGTCCCTGGGCCCTTGGAAGGTGAACCAAGGTGGAAACCCAGGTGGAAGTCCACGCACAGGAGCCTTGCACGGAAAAGTTCGACGCTCCGCCTCCAACACGGCTGTGAAAATGAAGCGCTACCTGCCTTGCCTCTGGGAAGTCAACGCTGGGGCATCACCTGCATCACGGCTGGGAAAACAACACAACGCCCACTTTTGGCTGCTGAAAACAATGCAAACCCAATGCAGTGTGGTTTTCCATCACTGTGTGGCTGGAATTTGTAGGCATCATTGATGAGCATCAAAATCAATTTGAACCTGCATGGATCCAAGGTGCCCCATCCGAAAATCGACATATCACCCTCTTGCAGGAGAAAAAAATGACTCATTGCGTACCCAACTGGAGAAGAAATGTCACATGGCTTCACTCGCGAGTAAGGAATCGATACATCACTGACTATTTTGATGCACGCTTGTTTTATATTATTTTATATGGAGTATGTTTCAATTGTTTTAAAAATTCATAACTTTACGTGTATATGTTGTATTCTTGTCATTTTGGTTTTGTTTGATTTAGTTAAATACTGGCTACTATCCTAAACTGGTGTGTTGTCCATTTTGTAGCGTTTGCCCTGTATTACTGAATATGTTGATACAAATACTTTACCAATTGCCTCTGGGATAAGCCTGACTGCATGTGCCAAGATAGTAGGGGGATCAGCAGGGGATATCCAAGTGTTTATCTCCTTTACCCTGACTAGAGTGATGGTCCCTGATTTGACAGAATACAATCAGAATACAAAGTGCCTGCCAACCAGAGACCTAATTTCTAACATCTGTTTGTTAGACCTGACATGCCTTAGGGCGGTCACCCCTAACTTTTTGCCTGCCTCCCTCCACTTTTTGGACTCTGTTTTGCTGGCTTTTGGACTCTGAGCACTTTACCACTGCTAACCAGTGCTAAAGTGCATATGCTCTCTCCCTTTAAACATGGTAACCTTGGATCATACCTGATTGGACTATTTAATTTACTTATAAGTCCCTAGTAATGTGCACTATATGTGCCTAGGGCCTGTAGATTAAATGCTACTAGTGGGCCTGCAGCACTGGTTGTGCCACCCACTTAAGTAGCCCCTTTACCTTGTCTCAGGCCTGCCATTGCAAGGCCTGTGTGTGCAATTTCACTGTCACCTCGACTTGGCATTTAAAAGTACTTGCCAAGCCTAAACCTCCCCTTTCTCCACACATAAGTCACCTCTAATGTGTGCCCTAGGTAACCCCTAGAGCAGGGTGCTGTGTGGGTGAAAGGCAGGACATGTACCTTGTAGTTTACATGTCCTGGTAGTGTAAAACTCCTAAATTTGTGTTTGCACTACTGTGAGGCCTGCTCCCTTCATAGGCTAACATTGGGGCTGCCCTCCTACAGTATTGAAGTGGTAGCTGCTGATCTGAAAGGAGTAGGAAGGTAATAATTAGTATGGCCAGAATGTCAATACCAAGTCCTGCTGACTGGTGAAGTTGGATTTAATATTACTATCCTAGAAATGCCACTTTTAGAAAGTGAGCATTTCTTTGCACTTAAATCTTTCAGTGCCTTACAATCCACGTCTGGCTGGGCTTGGTTGACAGCTCCTTGTGCATTCACTCAGACACACCCCAAACACAGGGTACTCAGCCTCACTTGCATACATCTGCATTTTGAATGGGTCTTCCTGGGCTGGGAGGGTGGAGGGCATGCTCTCACACAAAGGACTGCCACACCCCCTACTGGGACCCTGACAAACAGAATTGCACTGAAAGGGGACCTGGTGTACTTCTAAGCCGCTCTTTGAAGTATCCCCCACTTCAAAGGCACATTTGGGTATAAAACAGGGCCTCTGCCCTACCTCATCAGACACTTGCTGGAGAAGAAACCTGAACCAGAAACTACATCCTGTCAAGAAGAACTGCCTGGCTGCTCAAAGGACTCACTTGTCTGCTTTCTACAAAGGACTGCTGCCCTGCTGTTGTCCTGCTGCCTTGCTGAACTCTTGTCTGGAAGTAAAAGTGCTCTCCAAGGGCTTGGATAGAGCTTGCCTCCTGTTCCCTGAAGTCTCAGGACCAAAAAGACTCTCTTTTTCATTTGGACTCTTCGTGCGGCAAAAATTTTGACGCACAGCTTGCTCCGCGGCGAGAAAATTGCCGCACACCGACGCTGATCGACGCGACGCCTTCGGGGCGACCGGAACTTCGACGGACGGCCACGCAAGGACAACGCCACCCGACTTCCAGAGGGGAAATCGCCGCGACGCCTGCTGTGAGAACGGAAATTCCACACACAGCCTCCCAGAAAGACGTGCAGCCGGAAAACAAGCCGAAGAATCCACGCACAGACCCCGGAAAATCTGGTAATCCTGCGAACCTCAGAAAGAGACTTTCAGCGGCCGGAAAACATCGCCCGACTTCTCCGCGTGAAAAATAACAACGCAAGTCCGTGTGTGTAGAGGAGAAATCGACGCATACTCAATTTTTCCACGTTTCTCTTCTTCTGCGGCCCTTTGCGGAGATTTTCCACTTTAAACCAGTGCTTGAAAGAGACTCTTTGTGCTTGAAAGAGACTTTGTTTGCTTTTTAAAGACTTAAGACACTTTATATCACTATTCAGTGATATCTCTACAATTTCACATTGCATCTTTATTCGTTTTGACCTACAATTAACCTGATAAATATTATATATTTTTCTAAACACTGTGTGGTGTATTTTTGTAGTGCTATATTGTGTTATTGTATGAATTATTGCACAAATACTTCACACATTGCCTTCTAAGTTAAGCCTGACTGCTTGTGCCAAGCTACCAGAGGGTGGGCACAGGATAATTTTGGATTGTGTGTGACTTACCCTGACTAGAGGGAGGGTTCTTGCTTGGACAGAGGGTAACCTGACTGCCAACCAAAAACCCCATTTCTAACAATGTTTATATATTTTTACACACAGGTGTGCTTGAAAACAAACACATGTAAAATCCCAGTATGTATCAATATCAGCATATAGCACATTTATGTAAGTTAGGCTTTGTGAGTCCCACTTAAAGAGCAACATTGGGAATACTGTGTGTCAACAAAATGTGTACCCACTATTGTTATTAGATAGATATTAGAATCTAAGGGTCCTATGTAAGGAATTATGTTTTTGAAGGTCCTAAATAACAAATCCTAATAAATCGTTACTTATGAAATGCAAAATGGAATCCACAAAAATAGAGATTTTCTGATAGTGATTCCTACAGGGTAGGAATCGCTATTAGGAAATTGCTGTTTAGGAAGTGCTACACCATTCTTTCCTGTGCGCCTAAAGGCCCACAGATGCGAGTGGGTTTGTGTTTCCAAATTTGCGATTTCCTAATAGGAAATCGCAAATTAGGAAATGCAAATCCAATCGTGCCTATGGGCCTACTTCCTCATTTGATATGCCAAAAAAGTAAGTGGTGCACATGTAAAGCACACAAATGTCCTAAGGGCATGTATGTACTACGTAGCACTTTCATAAATGCATTTTGGGTGCATTTTTTCAAAATTGCACTTGGTTACCATTGACTTGGAATTGATGGTAATAGCATTTCCTGAATGGCCTTTTCGTATTTAGCACATTCTTTGTACATAACCTTAGGAAATCACAAAGAGGAAATCCCTATTTGTGATGTTATATTTAGGGTAGAAATCATATTTTGTGATTGCTGATCAGCCTTCGAAAAGCAATTGAGCATTTGCTAACGGACCAAAATTGTGATTCAGTATGTTAAGAAATGCTAAATCCTTTCATACCTATGGTCCTCATGTGCATGTAGATTGTAAAGGAACCTATATAATTTAGTTTGACATTATGTTTTTTATGTTGTAGACTTGATTGTTCAGGAAGTTAAGAAGCGGGAATGCTATTTTAGTTTACAATGTATGTGAGTGTGTGTAATGAAAGTTGAACTACACATGTTTGTATTTATATTTTAATGATGTATGTTTTTTAACAAACTATAATACATGTACTATTCAGCAATGTTTTAAAAGACAACAATGATTTTTGATATTTGAAATGTGTATGTATATATTATTTTGACCATATTTTGAAAGATTTTTTAACTGTGCACCTTGCATTATGTTACTATTGATGCTGCTATAAAGAGAACACTGCATATAAAGAAGAAAAGGCACAAGTATATGGAGGAAATAGCTAAACACTTCCAGGGAATGGTTGACCGTATTATACAGAAAAGAGAAACAAAAATAGGAGATGCTTATGTTACAAAGTGCCATGGAAACTGAACCACAGACACATTCTTCAAAAATCACTGTATTGCATAACAGGGAATAAATGTGTCCTCCAGCCTCTGCCTGAACTGCTGTTGAACCATTATAAGTGTCTGCTTTAATGGAAAAAATAATCAATTGTTTTGAACAATTTTGAAAAAAAATAAGAATGCACCAAAGATATTTAAGAAAATCATTAAAAAAACACTGAGTGTGATGTGTGTAAATATTTGTAAAAACTGAGAGTTTTATATGATATTTCTCTATACAGTTACATATTCAGACCATTAAACAATTAGAAATATTTGCAAGCCATGGGTAACAAGACTTTAAAAAGGTTTTGTTCCTTGATTTGTCTGCATTGTATCTAACAAAAGTGAAAGCTTTGGGTCAAAATCATGGTTTCCACTGTTTCAGTTATATAAACTCCCACTTGGCACATTATGTAAATTAACAAAGTTGCTTTACGCACCATACTACATATTTTGTGTCATTCCATCTATACTCAATAATTCAAACAAAGTTGCTGCAAATTGATATGTGAGTGAAAACAATGGAACATGAAATGAAATCATGGTATCCACGCTAGAAAAATAAGATATGTATTAAATGTGGTTTCTTCTTCATAGTTTTCGCACTGTTCTATTAGATGCTTCCTCTTCCTCAGACAAAACATTTGTGTCCATATTAGAAAGCATACACTTATTGTGATCAATATTAATAGGTATATATTGGGATTCAGACATATTGGTAGTAACATAGTGTGACTCATGTGCTAATGCAATATTCTCTACGACTGATGTAATTCTATCCTGATAATGCAACATTAAATTGTTAATAGTTATGAAATATTTTCTTCAGCCATTTACAGAATCCAATAATTGTTGCAATGCATATGTAGCTTCTGCATTGTTTGTAGAAGCACAGATATGTGCCCTTTGATCACCTAATGAAGCTGTAGGAGGTACACATTTTTTCTCCTTAAGTTTTACTATCTTAAGCATTTTCACATGAATGCCCGCAAGTGAGGAATCCATACCATGGGAACATTAATGTAGCCCATCTATGTTGCCTGGCGGTGACATGATAACCTTTAAAGATGCATTAGCTTCCTGCATATAAGCATGTAGTGTAGAAAGTCCTTCTTTCACTATCCACAGTTTACTACCATGTTTTGTGATACATGATTTGAATTCCTCTAACTAAACATGAGCATGAGACTCCTGGTTGCTTGTTCTTGAAGACCAAGATCTAAAATGATAGCTTTATTGTAGGGTCTTTACTTCAAACTCAGTCAGAGTTGGTTGTATGGAAGTTTTGGTTTCAGCAATAAGCAGCAGCACATACAGGTTTTCTGCATCTGTAAATGATAAGAACATTTTGACATTTTCAGAGGCTCCTTCAGTATTGTTTTTCTGATCATCAGTAGTAATAATATCTATTCATAAAAGGCAAATAATTTACATCATTAAATCTAACATATTTAGTTGACAGTTGATGATTTTCTTACTGTACCATATTGGAAAGCTGATGATAAGCATATCATATTATCAAAACGTATGTGCTGTTTACTGTAGAATAAAGTCTCCCAGTACCTGTGTAGCTCTGTGATAGTGAATGTCCTTGAGAGTTATTGGAACAGATTGTAACTGGATGAGATGGTGTGTTTTAATACATTACAGTAGTATGTGAAAAATATGAGAAAGCTCTAGTGGACATAAGAAGATGTATGAATGATAGAATTAATGTGACACGTGATTGTAGTATTATGAGCAGAGTAGAATATTTTAATAAATGGCCATTGGATACATACACTTATTCAGAGTAGCAGCTGTCATTGGTAGAGCAGGTGTAGTCCTAGTTTGTTGTCAGGCCCTTGAGCAGTAATGTTTAATGTGAAAAACTGACATATCGTTGTGGGGATGAATCGAACTTCACACAGTAATTTTTTACTGTGATAGTTAGGTCCTGTTAAAGTTACATTAAATTGTTCATAAGTTAACTGGGTGTTAGGTATGCTACCTAAACATTTCACAAATGCATAACACAACCAACTAACAAACCCACTGTAATTCACACAAGCCTACTTATTTTCAATGAGCAAAAATATAGCTAACCTACACAATCCAACATGGAGACACATACAAAGGAAAATTTTAATTTAGAAGTGTTAGATCCTAAAAAACACCTACTGAAGACAACTGGTCATGCTAGACCAGGTCCAAGTCTACTATTAAGCATGTTGGATAAAGGGGCGAGGTTGGTAATGGTATAATGTTTACCTTTTGACATACAAACTTTTAAGTAGAAAATGTGAAAATGTACGACTGATTGTGGCCATAGTGGCACACTTGATCCTAGATGTTATTATACAATGCTGGATTGATGATGAGCAGTCTGACCATACATTTGCCATTTACAGTGAAATACTCAGATCACACAAAGTCTTGCCTCCATGCATGGAAATTCTTGACTTTGGTTTCCGTAGCATTGGCATCACTGTTGGCAAAGCACTCTACATTTTGATGATTATAGTAATCTGGAAGTAAGATCTCCTTCTGTGTCATAAAGCAGCAAGGTAAGTGCAAACAACAATTGTATCACAACCAGTACTGGTCTCCCATCAGCTCTTCTTAGATCATTTTGCATTCAATTAATATCTTCCAGATTTAGCAGTTTGGATATGAGAAGTACAGCCTGACCGTTATTTAGGGACATCAGGATCTCGGAAACACCACTTAGGGGTTTGGTCTCGTTCCAGTAGAAGCTAGCAGCAGGGTCTAAGCCAGGTCCAGAAGAAGCTGGTCAGGTAGAGAATTTTCTAAAGTTATATTTCAGCATTTGTCTTACTCTATATTAACATTAACAGGAGGTCACACACGTGACCCATGGGGTATACTTCTCGGTCCAGGGTGCAAGAGGGAAGTTATCCAGACTCCAGAGGTTTCTTTAAAGTCTACAGTGGCAGATGCAGTCCTTCTTCAGTTTTCCACATGTCCTAAAGATTCTTTAAATGGGAACGAGTTGACACATTTTTACCTAATGTTAGGCTCTGGGGGGGCTCAGAACTCCAGCCGCTGACCACCTAATGAGCCAAACATTCACACAGGTTACCCTAAACAATTTTCAAGCACTTCCTGTGTGTTTTACAATAATGTCTTTCACTATAACCTTCTGTGCATCACACCAAGAAGGCACTGAATCACATCCCATGTACAAAGCTCAGTGCACTCATTTTGCTTAATCAACATCGGTCCTGGGAGCAGCCAATCTCTTACTAGAATCGGCATAAGGCTAGGTCGCAGGACAATAGAGGTAGCAGGTACAGGTGTAAGTACAAATGGCTATTACAGGATAGTCACAGATAGAACTTAACTTCCTTAGCTCAAACCAGAGTGGCATACTGTAAGGGAGAAAAGCACCTTCTCAACCCATGCCCTTTGTCCACTGTCTGGGAGCCAGACACAGGGCACCACATGAGAGGCATTCAAATTCAGATGCACCTAACACTGGCATAAAAGCACATTTACTTTAGCAAGGAAAATGAATACATTATAATTTTCAACTCATTCTTCTTAAGTTCTACTTGATCACTGTTATTGACTTTATTTCACTATTACTAGGAGTGGTTGATTACTTATTTACAAGTACCAACATACTAACACTAAGCATTATGATGTTTTCTAGTGTAAGGCTGATGTGAGAAGCACACATCCACAGTTAATATAATTTCATATTGTTTTTTACTGCAAAGCTATGTAAAACCTACCTGCATGTGTTATTATATGATAATACTTTTCATATTAAATATGTAGACATTGAGCAAAATGTATTATGGTTCTTCATTGGGGTTGCGTAATGTTTGCGGGCCATTCCAAATATAATATTTATATCTTTACTAAGCCACAGAAAGCCAATGTGGTTTGCTGTGCAAATAACATTGAACTATTTTCCTGCTAGCAAAATTAAGTCCAATTTGATCCAAATCCTGGTGCTTTAGCAAAATTGGGCCCAGATTTCTGCTCTGTTTGTGCTGAATTAGAGTATTTTTTATGCTAATTCAGCGTAAACTTAACTCCATATTTATATTTTGCTGCTAAACCAGTCTAACGTCAAAATATTGGAGTCAGAGTCATTTTTTAGCTGCATGAACCCACCTTGTATGAATGGTGGCAGGGTGGGCATTTCCATCCAAAAAGTAACTTTAAGACCCTAGCGCCTTTTTTATCCTCTTGTGCAAAAATTGTGCAAAGGAGGGAGGCGGCCTAAATAATGTCTCTAAGTCTGCTTAGTGCTATTATTTAACGCCTGAGATAGGGGCAGCAGTTAGGGGACCTGTGGACCCATATTCATAGTCAAACACCATGAAAATAGCCAACAGGTGCCCTCCCCAAGCCCCAGGAACACCACCACCCACACAAGAAGGACACCAGAGGGTGGGGGAGCCCATCCCAGGTAAGTAAAGGTAAGTAGAGGTAAGTATTTGTATTTATATTTCAATGTGCCCTGAAATGGGCCCCCCCAAATGCCACTGGGTGCAATGGCCATGCCCAGGGGACCCTTGTCGCCTGTGCTGGTCATTGGGGTGGCGGGCATTACTCCTATCTTTTCTAAGACAGGAGGCATATGGTATGGATGGTTTTGTGTCAAGAAATGACGCTAGCCTGGTTAGAGATATTTTTTTTTTACTCTAATCAGCCTAACATCATTTTTTGGTGGAAAATTCTCTTCTCCCATACCGCCACCCCCACCCGGCTAACATCATTTTTTCTTTTTTACGCTAGCCCACCCTTTGTGCCTGATTGCGCCATTACATTAATATGTCAGCCAGCTGGCACCCTGGAATGGCACAAGCTGGCACAATACTTTTTGATGCAAAACTGCACAAAGGCAGTTTTGCATCATAAAGTATAAATTTGGCCCTTAATCTTTATTGAGATCATCATACAAACAGCCAACACATATTTCAAGGTATGAGCCTCTTCTTAAGAGCTGTAACATTAGTTAGACAAAAATGAAAACCATACACTTAAAGAAAAAAAGGGAGATGATTAAAAAGTCTAAGGTTAAAATCAAGCAACACAGGGGATCATGCAATACACCCTTTCAAATTCTACACTAAAAAATATTAGTTGTCAATATCTATTTCAAACATGAAACATCATTTGAAATTTCACAATTCCACCATAAAAGTCAATTTGTAAACATCATTAATCAGTGGTAAAGATGGTGACACACAGTGATCCTTCATATTGGTACGTTCCCCATATTCATTTCATACACATAAAATTCATAAAATTTCAGAAAACTGTCCCAATTTAATTAAATTATGACACATGAAGGTCTTTCCGATTGTTAAGGTCCTACTCAAAAATAACTATTTGAAAATGAAATATTTAGAGGGAAGCTATCTCTTTGAAATACTAGACAACTTGAATTGATACTACCTTATCAAATTGTGCATAGAAAATATCCATTGTGTTGCACAATCCAATTTTAGTTTATGAAGAATTGTCCAGTGCCAGTATCTATAGACACAATAACACGGTACCAATATAACATCAACTTTCCACACAATTATTAATCAGTCATGATAATGATATTAATAATAGTTTCAATTCTAAATAATTCTCTTCCTTCCAACTAGTATAATTAGTATACCAATAATATTGTTGTCATTTATATACATGAATCAGATCACTTTTAAAAAGATTTCAAATTATGCCTACCTCACAACAGCAAAAAAATCAAGAAAAAGAAGACATCTATGACACACCCCAAAAAGAATAAAAGTAAACATGAAAACTTTGAAATACTTATGTATCTGAATATTAGGAAGATATCCTTCAAATTTAGAATCCAATCCAAAATCCTTCTTCAGAAACACAAAACACTCTACAAATTAAGGGCCTCCTACGAACTGTCCTGCCATATCAGCTCATCTACATTTAGCCTCCTCACTTCCTGTTCGCAACAACAACTAATGCCATTTTTTCTCATCTATTTATACTTAGTCAAACCTCCTGCCTGATCAACACCATGCGTCCGACCTGCAAATGAAACTCACACACAAGAGAAATGGAAGAAATACTTACTTCTCTATTATAACTGTTTTCATAATCCCTACCGATAAAATACCAAAAATATGCCTTTGTAAAACAGCAAGATACATATGAAAATTCCTATATCAAAACTGTAAAATATTGAACCTGTATATTAGTATAAGAAGAAAGAGAACTAACAGGCTAAATTTACATCTTGAAGTATTTTCTATTAAAATTTCACAACAAAAAAAAAGAAGATCAAAATGTCAATACAATACAAAAATATCCATGGCCAAAAATGCCATATCACAATATGAAGTATGTGATGTTTATACATTCATATAAAGCAATTGAAAGAACACTTAGTGAACTATGTTTCAATCGTATAGCCGTTTCTATGAAACCTCACATAATATTCACAAGCTCAATTCCAAATTAAACATCAGACTCAAATATGTAGACATCATTGTCAGATAAATCTCTGTGCTCACGACTATTAACCAAATTCTAGGCGGGCAGAGATACCGTTCAAATCAGATGCTTATTGTATTGTATTGTATTGTAATCGTATTTATATAGCGCTTACTACCCCTGATGAGGCGTCGAAGCACTTTTCGGTGAGTAGCACGCTACTCTGGAACCCAACAAGAATTAGTGATGGATTCGTATCGGGAAATAATGAGTACAGTTTTAGTATTATTATGAGTTAATTTGAGCCACAGATATGAGAGTTTGTAAGTTAGATTGACTGGAGTAATGGAGGGGTGGAGGAGGAAAGAAATCCAGAAGTGCTAATTGGGAGTATATCCTTAATTTACTCAACCCAAAGGCTTGGGATGAGTAAAGGGGGATGGAGGAGGGAAGAGTATGTGGAAGGGTTAGGGAGAGCATAGTAGCAGGGTGAGATAAATGCAGGAGAATTGAGTAGGGTTGTGTGGGAGGTCACGGTATTAGAGTGAGGTTTGGTGAGTTAGACGTGGAAGCGGAGGGAAGAGTTTAGGCAGAGTTATTTAGGAGATGAAAGTAGTAGAAAGGATTTGGGATGAGTCAATGAGAATGGAGGATAGTTTGATAGAGACATGACATATGATGATGGGTAGATAAGTGTGATAAGATGAGAGCAGGAATTCATAGATATCTAGTATAACAACCCACCCAGGAGCCATGCAATGACCTACGAACATGCCAAGCACAGAAGCAACATATACATATATATATATACATATACATACACACATACACATACACATACACATACAAACACACATGAATACACACACATATGCACATACAATACATAATTAGAACCATGGGTAAAATATACTTAGTCAAACAGGTTTAAAGAGTGTGTGTGTATTTTATTGCTATGACATAGTAGCGATACATATTTTCTAAAGAAATATACAGAACTAGAAATATACACATAATCTGAAAAAATATTTATCAACATAGGCATATGCAGTCCATAGTTGTTTGAATATGGTGGTTATGAAGGAAAGAGCCAACTCTTGAGTAGTTTTCTGAAGACAAGAAAGTTATCTGTTGCTCTTATAGTTGGGGGTAATGAATTCCATAGTTTGGCTGCTTGAACGGAGAAGGATGTACCACCTATAGTATTTTTCTTGTATGGAGGTGTTCTAAGGCGGGGTGCCAATCCTGAGCGGAGGTTTCTTTGTTGGATAGCTTTGTGCGTGATACAAAGCAGCTTGAAAGTGCATCTTCTGGCAATGGGTAACCAGTGTAGTGCTCTCAAGGCAGGGGAGCTGTGGGCTTGCGGCTTTACATGTAATAGTAGCCTGGCTGAGGAATTCTGGATACGTTGTAGTTTTTTCATAATAGATAGAGATGATCCATGGTAGAGGCCATTGGCATAATCCAGTTTGGATAGTACAAGCGAGATAGTAGCTTGCACCTTGTGTGGAAATTCGAGGTGGGGGAAGATGCGTTGTAAAGTTTTCAAGGTGATGAGGCTTGTTCGTGCTAATTTGTCCACTTGGGCATTCATAGTTAACTTGGAATCCATGATGATTCCTAGGTTTTTAACTTCCTTGGATAATTGAGGAGGCGGTCCGAGATCGTCAGGCCAGACGGCGAGAGGGTCATAATTTTTCCAGTCACCACATATGAGTATTTCTGTTTTGGAGGTATTTAGTTTGAGATGGCTCCAGGTCATCCACTGATCAACGGCTCTGAGGCAACTGAAGATTTCTGAGTTTTCAATGTTTTTGGGGCATTCTAATTTAAGTAGTATTTGTGTGTCATCTGCATAGTTGTAGCATGTTGAGATGGAAATCATTGATCAGTTCTGGTAAAGATATCATGTAGATGTTGAAAAACAAAGATGAGATGATTGATCCTTGGGGGACCCCTGCTTTTGTGAGGTAGGGTTCGGACGAGAAGGGGGGCGAGTGGATGATATTAAATCTTTTTTGGAGATAGTTAGTAATCCTGTTGAGAGCAATCCCTTGTATGCCGGCTTCGTGGAGTCTTTGAATTAGGGTGTCATGGTCAACCGTATCAAAGGCAGCTGAGAGGTCCAAGATAAGTAGTGCAGCAACTCCATTTAGGTCGACTGTGTTTTTAAGATCATTCCAGATTGCTATGAGTGCCGATACAGTGCTTCTTCCTGGGCGGAAACCAGTTTGGAAGTCTGAAAGTATAGAATTGTCTTCAATGAATTGTGACATCTGGGCGAATGCTGCTCTTTCTATCAATTTGCCCAGGAAAGGTCCATTTGTGATTGGTCTGTAGTTGTTGGGGTCTTGCGGGTTTAGGTTTGTTTTCTTTAATAATGGTCGTATGTATGCTTTTTTCAGGTCTACAGGAAAGGTTCCTGAAGTTAAAGAGTTGTTGATGATTCTTTTTACAGGTGTGGCAGCAGAAGTAGATAGAAGAATGTTCTTGAAGATTTGTGGTGGGCAAGGGTCAGAAGGGCAACCGAACGGTCTGCTTGCTTTGACCAAATCCATAAATTCATCCTGGGATATTTATTTGAAGGACTGTAGAGGTAGGGTTGGTTTATTCTTAGAGGGTATTTTAGGAAAGGGGTTGGTGCTGATGGTTTTCTTCAGTTTTAAATAGGAGTCCAATGTGTCTGCCTTGGTTGTGTAGTGAGTTGCCAATTTGTTTGTGAAATCTTGAGTAGTGGGATGCCTTCCTTCCATGCATGTAGGTTTTCGAAATTCATTGAGAATTTTATAAAATTCCTTGGTTGTAGATTGAACATTTTGAATTCTGTCTGAGTAGTACCTTTTTTAGATTTTTTGATTGATGATTTGTATATCCTGTTAAGTTTGTGTAGCTGCAGTTTGTCTTGACTGTTGTTTATTTTGAGCCAGGTCCGCTGCAACTTTCTGATTTGTTGCTTTATCTTTTTAAGTTCTGTGTTTCTCCAAGGTGTTGGTTTTCTTTTGTTGTGTTTAGTTTTTCTGAGTGGTATTAGGATATCAAAAGCTTCCTGTAGCCACTCATAAAGTTTTGGCACAGAATTATTTGTATCTAGATCTGTGTTGGCTGTTAGTTGTGTTTCTTAGTCATCCAAATTGAGTTTGCTCCATGGTCGTTAGGTGTATGTATGTAAGTAGTTGTGGGGTGTGTTGATTTGTGGAGTTGTATGTCGGAAAGTTATCAAATGGTGGTCTGACCAAGTGATTGGCGTGATGCTATGAATAGTGTACATCTGCCACTAGTAAGGCCTAGCATTGCTGCGGACCAACAGCACACAAGTCAAACCTCTTGTACGTAGATGGACACCCTCTAGAATAAATGTACTTCCACTACAATGCTCAGTATCTGCAGGCTTCTATGGTTAAAAAGAAGAACCTTAAAGCAAGCTGGACAAAATGTGCATTAGTGCAGCACTGTTGAAACAATGAAATCCTGTGCGTTATGAAGGTTAGGATGACAGTGCATACTGCAGGAGCCTTGAAGTCGCTGGACATGTATTATTTCATAAATGTAGAGACTGGACAAAATGTGCCTTACTACGGTAATTAAGCATTTTTCATATTTTATATACATAACTTAGAGCAGTGTGTCCTGGTAATCTGTGCGCATAGCTACTATTATGGATTATGGGTTCTCCCGCGAGGGTCAGGTGTTAGAGCATTAATTGACCAATATTGCTCTAGTTACCCTAGAATTAGCTTTGAAGATCATGGTAATGTAAATGATGTGCTTGACCAAATGTGCTTCAAGGTTTTTTTTGGCAATTTTTAAATAAAAATAATTGGTAGGTGCGCTCCTCTCTGCGGTTGCGATTAAAACGCATCCTTTTTAAATTTGCATTTATATAGCACTTAGAACCCCTGACAAGGATATCACTTCAGTGAAAAATTCAAAACTTTGCTACAATTGTTCCTAAAAATTCGTAGAAGCAGAGAAAACACCACTGTCATCCTTTACAAAAGTAGCTGGATAACCCAAGCAGTTTTCATCAGTTTCACTGTCCCCCTGAAGCTAAAAATAAACTAGCTGCCTTCCCACTAAAGTTAGCCTAACCAAAAGAAAATAGAATGCCCTAACTACCAAGGGGATGGGGGGGTGAAAAGACCTCCAACCTTCCTACCAATAGGAGTGAACGATCCGTCAAGAAAGTGCTAGAAGCTTCTCTTACCTAAACCTAAGAAATAACCCCCAGCGAATCGGTGTACCTGCCTAAACCCACTTATCACCTTATCCCACATTGAGGGCCAGCACCACACGCCTAAAGCCTGCAGGGAAAGAAGATGCTTCGCTTCACTCCACCAACCCCCTCCCTGTGTACCCCATGTTATAGCCCTAACGAGATGCCTACGCCTAAAATTGAAAATCCTCGAGATCCAATCCCGCTCACAAGGGCACTTTAAGCTTCAGACATGTTGAAGTCATACATACTTGTGCAATTGTGAATATATAAATATTTGTAATCCATTCTTAACAGGTGCCTGGCTGTCAGTTTTGCTGTGTGTTAGCACTTTTAATAGATACTATTACCTCATATAATGGTACTCTTAAATGACCACATAAATGTACAAATATAAGTCACCTGAAATATCAATGTGGTAAGAATATTAACTGACTGAGCTCCCTTAACAATTTTATTTGGTGTCTATGCATGCTCACAAGTGGGTTGCTCTGTTCATTGAGTTAGGGCTTTTGCTGTGTTCGATCTATTGAATGTAGGGTTTAATGTCCCAGGAAACTATAAGTGTTAATGAATTTGCTACAGATGACCCAGTAAAATCTGAAGCTTCCACCCCTGACAAGACAGCAGAGTGCAGGGTGGAATTGGGCAGTCTTTACAAAGATCTGTAGGTAACTTTTAGGGCATGAATCACAAGCCCTGAAGGTATTACCTAAACTTTTATTCTTCTGAGCTGGATTAATGAGAGAGGCGCTGCTGTTATAACCCAGGTACCTGGCTTACATGGACATCTCATGGTTACCTAGCAACAACTCATCAGCGGCTCAAAACATATGCGAGACAACAAGGTGTCACTGACTTGCGACGGAGCTTCTCCAGTTCCCAAGTGCAGCCGTCCCTCCTAGCCTGCAAGTCTCTGTTTCCCGACAGAATCATAAACAGACTGAAGGGGGCGTGGGGAATTTCATCAATTTTGAACACAAATAAGTAAATACAGCAATGTGTCTCAGATGGCGAGAATGATGCAGGCCCACCCAGAGCCTTTTGGAAGATTGCAAAACATAAGTAAGACTTTGCATCAACTTCCAGATTTCAACTAAAACCTACTCAACCCGCATACCTCAAGAAATGGTTGTCTTCATATTATTAATAAAAATGCTTTTCTGGCATGACAATGAATGTTTGCAGATTGACAATGAAAGACTTCAGCATGGACTTGAGGGTAGAATAAAGTGGGTAAGGACAAAGAGAGGGTAGGAATGAGTCACTGGGAACCAGCACCAAAGCTGTGCAGAGGTCTCAAGCTAGTAGGTATTAAATAGACTAAGGATAATATCTGTATTGGCACTGATAATTAAGCGATAATCGTGCTCATTATGCGGTTCCCACCATGTCTCCCTTAATTCTGTGGCCGCATGCATATTCCCACTCCCTCTCGGAGTTACTGGGTGGGTCCATAATCCAGCTGGTTGGTCAGCTCCATCATGAAGCCCATGTTCACTACCGCCTCTTAGCACAGTAACTCCTCAGAAGTATGTAATAGATGCTGCCCATACTCCTCAATGTGAAGTAATTTTTATTTCTAAACAAGGCCTGTGGCCCTTACAAAATGGTCCCTTGCTTTAATGCAGCTTTTTAGATGTGTGCCTGATGAGAAGCTATTGTACTTTGAAGTAAAAAAGCTGTACATTTCGTAATGGAGCGTATTCCTCTCTTAAGGCGCAGAAATTACTACAGTGCACAACGCCATGTTTCAGAGGCACTTGGAGAATAGAGTGCACTTTCTTTTTCTCCTACTGACTGGAATAATTACACTCTTTGGACGTGGAAATGGCGTCAAGGACTAGTTTGCCAAAATTATGCTTGGGAATATTTTTGCAGCAGTCTGTGGGGAAATGAGAGAACTTGCAGGTAGAAAATGATCCCACGCACTATATGTGAGGTCGGAAGGCCCTCATTTCTCCTACGACGTATCTACGGAGGGAACTCCCAACCAGATCAGCTCCAGACAGGTTTGGACAGCAGGTCACAAGAACGCAACCCTTCTGCAGAAAGAAACCCTCACCTACTTTAAACCACACTTACTCATTGGGTAAGGGTCTGTCCACAAAACATGCTCCACGGTGCGCCCTCTTCACGGTCAAACCCACAAACACAGACCAACCGTGCTCCAAAGTGATGCTATGTGCTTTATAAACAAGCATTGGCAATGCCAATAGGCCTTGCCGACCCACTGGTGTTGCCAATATTTTTTGCCAACGCTGTGCAACAGCAGCAAAACAGCAGAAAGAAAAAAGAAAAAAGGCACACTAAGACAGCCTCTCTAATGGCCACATCATTTCAGAGGCATGCACGTGTGACCTATACACGCTCATTCATTTTCAAACCTGGGAGCCCCTAGGGAATGACATGGGCTCTAATTTTTCATTTATCAATCCAAGATGTCTGATGTCACTTCAATTGGTAAAACAAAAAATAAAATAAAAAATCATGGCACGAAAGTGCATTTAGCACTGAGGAGGGATGAAGGTGTAACCACCAGGTGGGGAAGCAGTGTTTGGGGAGAAGCAACACACAGTGGCGATTGTTAGAAAACATATGCAGTCTTATGGAGTGCAGATTGAAAACAGACAAAAGATTCCCCGAACGATAGCATTGTAAGGATACAAGTCGGCTGTAAGGGAGAGAAAAAGCACCAGACACCAAATAAAAAGTGAGGAAATGAGGGTGACAAAAACACTTAATAACCAATACACGTGATGGGTGGACTCTAAGCCCAATGAATATTTTTGGTATGTTCCACAGGAGGCTTCCACGTAGGTATGAGAGACCTTAAAAATGGCTAACAGAAGAGTGTTGCATTAGACACTCACTGTCAAGGCATAGGGGTACAGCCATTTCAAGTAGTTGATGTTTTCACATATACTGAATCATGAGAATCTGCTCATATTTTTTCAGTTGTTAAATTAACTGATCAATGTAGACTATTGTGTAACCTATAGTATATGAGAGCAACATATATGTGGGTTGTCTAGGTTGCTTGGTAGACTCAGTGGGCTGCAGGAGGAAGCACGGACCTAAATGTGCTTCGTGGTATGCCCCTGCTGAATGCTTGTTTGAACGATGTACTTCTGTTGGAGGAAGTGTGCTTTGGGGGTAGGTTCGTTTGTACAAGTCTAGTTGGATAGAGGTAGTTGAGCCATCGGAAAACATTGAGAAATGGCCCCTGATCTCCCCCTACATGTTCCGATGATGGGAGAAAAGGCACGCTTATGTAGAGGTGAACATTTCTAGACTTGGGGCCATATTTATACTTTTTGACGCAAAGCTGCGCCGTCGCAGTTTTGCATCAAAACAATTACCGCCGGCTAACGCCATTTCGATGCGCTGTGCGGGTGTCAAATTTATACTTAGACGCATGGCGGCGCAACCAACAGGTGGGAGTCATTATTTCGTGACGCACACAGCGGCGTCAAGTCGCAAAGGAAACCAACGTTAACACGACGCAAATGACTGTGGGTCGATTTACGACAGCGCAACCCGGAAAGTGCCGTAAATTTTGACGCAATAGCGTCAAATTGACCCGCAAACACTGCCCTTTCAGCAGAGGAGAGCCAAAATGGATCCCAGATGCCCCAACATACCCCAGGAAGATGACAGCAGACCAGGAACCAGCCAGGATAATCCATACAGGAACCAGGACATTTTTAGAAAAAAAAGAAAGTGTCGCTTCAGTGCAGAGGAGCAGGAAATCCTGGTTAAAGAGGTGACGGAACACCAGCACCAACTGTTCATCACCTCTAAGTTGCCAATCAGCAGGAGAGAGGCCATATGGAAACAAATTGTGGACAAGATCAACAGTGTGGCTGAAGAACGCAGAACAGTTACCGAGTGTAAGAAACGCTGGTATGACTGCAAACGTAGGACAAAGGAAAAAATGGCCAGAAACAGGAAGGCAGCACTGCAGACTGGAGAGGGGAGTCCAGCACAACAGGAGGCCCTGGACCACATGGAGGAGATGGTCGCAGCCGTCATCCCTGAGGAGATCGTCACAGGGATTCAAGGACAGGACAGCGCAGACTACCAGGACACAACGCACATGCAGGGTAAGTCACATGGGGAATTATAATGCAATAATGATAACTGCAACCGGGGTGGGGAATACCAACTACACAATGCATGTAAGTCAGCATATATATGAAGTGGCATGGGTAAAGGGGCACGGCATGGGGGCATGCCCAGCACAGACAGAAGCTGGGGCACGACAAAGCACAGCACCAACACCAGTCCCATGGGGCCTTCCTGTCCTGACAACAATGGAGCTAAGGGAAAGCAGCGACAGGTGGGAAGGCCACTACGTCAAACTTACATCCAGGCACTCGACAGTCAAAATGTATCCTACATCAACTAGGTCCCTATCAGTAATCCAGTAGCCAAAACAACAACTGCAATGTAACTGCAACAACAGTTGACACTAACACCTCTGATCTCTGTGCAGCTATAGTAGTAAATGGCAGGAACCTCCCCATGGAACATACCTACCTAAATTAGGGGGTGAGGATGACTTCTGCAACTATTTCTAGAAATAAGACAAAGGCACCAGTACACTCAAATGCCAATGCCCATAGTTGACACATACATCAGCCAAAGTAAACAGCAATAGGAGCCACACAGCACTAAGGACACACACATGCTGCATACGTCAGGGTCCCTCACGTGCCTGGCTAACAAGGCAACATCACTAATGTCATACTGCTCAGACAACAACATTGAGGAGGGGACACATGCAACTGGTCACTGAAACACACCTGCACAGTCTGAGAACCAAATAGGACATTGATACGATAAACAGGGCAATCCAATTAAACACACATTACCCAACATCAGCTGGAAACATCAACAATATTTAAATCCATATCACATCCTAACATTGCCATGCATAGGATATGTCACATAACAATTACATTTAGGTCAATGTGAATAAAAAGATTTTGGGGCAGGTCCTGAGAGGCAGGTGTGCTGGCAGGGCAATCACAACACCCACAGCCAGTGAAAGTGTAGTGTGGTAAGTTTTACCTATCCTTTGCGCATTAGCTTCAGGCTTTAGGCCTTTGTGCACTTTGTCCTGAATGTATTTTATTCATTTGCTGACAGCTTAGAGCCTCTGTGCACTTTGCACTAAATGCTTTTTATTAGGCATCGTACTGTTATTTTCAAATAGCCAGTTCTACGGTCTTGTTTTGTATTCATTTCACACTGTTTTGCCTACTTCAGCACTGGAGTTCTCCATAACATATTCACTCTGTGTTTCAGTCAAGGATACAGTCTGGTACATTGCTGATAGACGTGGTAGGAGTTTAGATGTCGCATTCCTACGTAGGGACATTTTGTGATCACGATGACATGTTAGTTATAAAAACACTTCCTTGTTCCAATACACACAAGAGGGAGTTTCCGAACAGAGAACCACAACTAGACGCTGCCTGCCTTGTTGCAGATGCTGAACCAGATCACAGGCCTTTGCTCAGGTATGAGGGCTGATGTCTCCCCAGTGATTCGGAAAGGCAAGCTAGAAGCTGAACATGCTGTGCTCTAAATAGAACAAGCAGAGGGAGAGTAGAAACTGTTAGGCACTATGATAGCTTTGTTCTTAAGTTTTACTCTCCTGGTGACTATTTCAATTCTACTATGTTGTATTGTTCTGGTTATTGCGGCTAAAGCCTTATTATCTAAAATACAGTTGTTTAATGAAATCATCATATAAAACTCATACTGTCTTTGTCATTTGTATATGAGATCATACTGGAAATGAGAGAGTTGGTTTGGATCTGAGTGACCACCACTTCCCTGAGAAGTTGCAAAAATGTCATGCGCTCGGCTGCCTAATCATTTATTCCCCGTGGGAGACATGAGGCACTGCTAGTTAGCCAGAGCCATAAAAAAGATTTAGGGTGACAGAGTTCTTTACAAGTGGGTCAGACTCAGGCCCCCACACCATTATCGATCCTGCTGCCTAGAAATCCATTAGTCTCATTTAGGATAATGAGAGCCCACGCAACAAAATGTCTCTCCATAAGAATAGATATACACGGAGGGACGAGTAGGAAAAAAAGATGGCAATTCCCTATTTGGTACAAAGCAACACCTAGAGGCGATTAGGCAGACAAGTCTGATAACTATATATTATACGTGTGACACACAGGTGGGCCATAGGCCTATAACAATGCTCATATGAAGGACAGCAGATACCAAAACCAAACCAGAGCACAAAGTAAACTCAACAAAAGGCTTGCATGTTATGGCAAAATTGTCACAACACAGACACACTAATTGTACCCTGTTTCATTGCACAGGAACATGGATCTCCTGCCGATATGCCTGTCCCTGATTTCCCTGATGACATGGATGACGAGCCCATAAACATTTCCCAGGAGACCATCCAAAAGGTCCTTGAAACCCTCCAGACCCCACCTTCAGTCACAAGGAGGAGCAGAGAACAAGCAGCCATTACAGAAGACCCACCCACCACCCCAATTGTAAGACCTGCCAGCTCCTACACAGCTGAGGACTCTGACGACACTGGCACCAGCTTTGAAAGAACTGTAGTTGGTGTCCAGCGGGAGCTGGCCAAGGAGGTGCGGGTGGGGATGCAAAACATGGCAGCCAGCCTTGAGGGGATGCGTTCGTGCATGACGTCATTTGCAGATCAGGAAGCTGCAATGCAAGCCCTAACATCTCTCTTGCAGGAACTTGCTAAAACACAGAAGGAAATCAGCAAAGCTGTCATCCAGTTGACACAACACCTACAACTGCAATCCAGTCAACGTCTGCACGAATGCAACATTGAACCCCTCAGGGCCGACCTGGCTGCCTACCATCGTGATGTGGCTGCTATTCTCAAAAACCAGCAGGCCCTCCTTGCAGCAGTACTGCCCTTAAGAACTTCACAGGGAGCAGCCCCCGGGATGTCTGCCTCCACGTCTTCTAACACTGAGGGGTGTTTTGCCCCTTCACAACCAACAACAACAAGGACAAACCAGGCAACACACACATCAGAAGAAGAAGACATGGAACAGATCACATTCTCATGGAAGAGTACCCGGAAGCACTAGTCCCTGCACCATGGCCTACTTTGACCAAGGTCCTACGTTTTGTCAAATGCCAGTCTCACTACAACTACACTCAATGACTGTTCTGCAATCCACTGTATGACTTGTCACCATTGCCAGTGAATTTCTCTCTCCTACTATTTGCCAATTCCTGTCCCTCTGCACTGTCTGTGATGTCACCCCAGCATGTCGGGAGCATCATCCACACCCCTTCTGAAGGATCACCATGTAAGAATGCACCAGAACGGACTCAGCAAACATGGACAATGGAAATTTTGCACTACAGCACCTATCAATAAATAGCACTTGCACACCCAATATGTCTCTGTGTGATTTGACACATCAACTGTGCAGTAGATAACTCTAAAGTGCCTGTGTGGCAACCATGTAGCTTGTCAATACAACTGTCCTGACATCATGTAGTCTGATACATCTGTGCAGTGGCCAGGATTGCATCATAGCCTTACCATCCTGAGGAGAATAACTGATGAAGGGACAAACCACACACAATCATGCTGTGTTGGACAGAATAATGCTCCATCTATAGCAATTCTAGTCAACTAGTGGTGGCTGAGAAATGTAGGCACCATGCAATACTAAAACATGAAATTATGCAGCAAAATCTAAGCAAACAAAAAAAGAAAACACTGCATCAATCACCCTTTCTGAGTATACTTCCATGAAGGAAAGTCATGCTGAATTATTACACACATGATCTAGGTCAGCAATGAAGGCAACAAGACAAGAGTGTTAACAACACCTCATCTACAAAGATCTCCCTGAACATCACACTGCAGTCCGACCTATTAAATTACCCACAATAACAAGTCTGGAAGCACACTTTGTGAAGTAGAATACCTACTCATCAACACAAAACCTTGGTGATCGATGCAAACTACCAATGGTGGGTCTCCCAAATGGTGGATACTTACCAAGTTAGCACACGGGTAGCTGGCATGTTAAACCTCAATTTTCTGTGGTGGGTAGCATAGGACACTAATGTCATAGAAAAACATCCACCTACACTGATGTCAAGGCCATGATAAAGTAGCACCTAACGCATCATGCAAAGGGTTAACTATATATTTATTACTATTTATTCACACAAGAGGCAACTAAGGGAAAAGTAATACCTACACTAATCTAATCTGACTACTACTAACCCACAACTGTCCCTAACTAACCTAAGCTAAACTTACTCTACACATATAACGAAACGATCTAAACATTAACCCCCCACCCACCATTATGTGACAGGACACATGCAGGACAACACATACTAACCTACACACATACTATACTATCCTAAACAATCATATATTTTTTTGTATTTTTTAAATGCTTTTTTTTAATTATTATTTTTTTTTTTTTAAACAAACAGGAATCCCAACATTGACCCCCACCCACCCACACAAAAAAGAAAAATAGAAAGAATAAGGACCCCCCACCCTCTTCCCTAACACTAACTAAGCTAACAACCTATACTAACCTAATACTAATCCCCAAAACCCAACTATCAGTACAAAATAGGAAAGAGGAGAGAGGGGAGGGGTAAAAGTAAAACATGGCAAAAGTCCTAGAGGTTGGCCCTCCGTAGGGTCCGCCTGATGGAACAAACCCTTTTCTTGATATATGCCACATCCTGGCTTAGCTTGTCCACCTTTGTAAAAACTTTGTCCAATTTACGGCTTAATGCCAGGAATGCGGCTTGGTCCAAAGGAGGGGCTGCTGCAGTCTGTGTGCTGGCCGAGGTGGACCTTGTGCCAGTAGTTGAATGCCCACTGGACTGTCCTGGATGTTGAACATGGCTGGGTCCAGGTCTTGATGATGAGGCAGGGTCAACTGTCCCCGCCGTTGCTGGGGCCACTTGGGGAGACCTGGTGGATGTGGTGGCTGTTGTGGGCAATGTAGGGCCACCCTGTGGTGAGGCCCACCATGCCCCGGAGGCCCGATCTGCTTGGTATTTGCGGGCCATCCTCCTGTACCCCGACTGCACCTGCAGGATGTGCCGGTATCGCATGGCACTCCTCTCAAACTGGTGTCTATCTGCGGCACTCATGTTTGCAGCTGTGAAGAGATATGGCAAATATTTACCATGGGAAATGCATTGGGTGGAATAGCACAATGGGTCATTTGCACATTACTTGTACCGTATTTGTTCCAGCAATTGTCACAACATAGTTCATTGAAAGTCTCAGAGGAAGTACATGTGAAGCCTGCATACATAAGGCCATCTCACACCTAGCATATCCATGTCTCTACATGATGGGTGACATCAGCCTCAACTTCTCATCCAAATAATGCCTAATGCAGCTGACATTATGGCTGAACCTCTTCCGCATACTGACTTCACTACATATGTCACTCTATGTGATAACTATCACAACCCTCACTCAATGCCATTTGTAAATTGTTGTTTGCAAATATTGAACCCATGGGCCATAACCGAATGTGTACACTAGGTTCTAAACAAAGTTGCAAAAGGTCACAAGTATGTGTAACATACTGGTTGCTACAGTCCTAGGTACCCTATTCCCAATCACATGGCACTCTTTGAGGGTGGGGTGGGAAGAACAACCAACAATCCCAGATTCAATGCACACCCAGGAGTGTATAGAAAGGTCAACAAGTATTTGGCTCCACACACAACACCAATGAAGGGCTAGCAACACTTTGGAGTCAGCCAAACATTGTCCTATCCAAGGTCCACACATGTCAAAATGCACTGACTCAGGCCAACATCACATACTACCAGTGAGGCATGTTTTACCACACACACAGAGGAGCAATAACACCCATGATCATGAGTCAACTGAACACCTAGGCCATTGCACTCTAGTCACACACACTTCTAGTTCAACTTGTGGAAGTACATGCCCCCGGAAGATCCAACCTACAGTGTACACAGTCCATCCTCAACTATGAAGCTGCATATTTTATACAAGCCTTTTGCCAAAGCTATCTGGGAGAATGTCAGTCTGATATGCAGACTCAGTCCAAGCCAAGTCCCAGAGCAACTCTTACATTAACCAGTGTATTCCACATGACTCATCCCACTCCCCATAGCGGGACGACTGGAATGACCTACAGCCCCTAAATCTGAGAGATGGCTAAGTATTGGTCTACAGAAACAGAAGTGATATTTGAAATCCCACTAAAGCAACAATGGCAATGAACGGGCAGCGCATCAAATCTTGAATTCTGTTGAACACACAGTAGTCCATCATGCATCACTAGCAAACAATAAAAATAGCACTCAGGCCACACTCACTGTAGGTATCGGGGTCCTCAAAATGTGCCACCTCTCCCACGTTGTACGGTGCAGGTCCACCTGTAAAGCATGAAAGGAAGAATATACTCAGACTCCGTGCACTGACAAATAATTGCAGTTACTATGACACTGTGTGAATATGACATGCGTAATGATACACTTTCACACATGCTCATACTGCATGGATGTATTTTTAAGCAACATTTACATTGGATGAGTCTCCTGCTACAGTTACACACCCTACTACACACATGCAGTGGCCAGGACAGTCATGTGGTGTCAAAGATACACCTCCATTAGTATACCCCAAAAATATAGGGTTGCATTCATCTCATCATGTGCATCCCAGAGAGACATCCAAAAGCTGGTTACTTGAGGACTGCATGACCCCTCATACTCAAACAGGCTATGTGGACATTTTCAACAAACACCAACCAGACACACATGTGACATATGTGTGGACAACATAGCTAACTTCATGTGACGTGAAGGCACCACACATTTATAGCATCATCATGGGTTTACAATTTTCTGTCTAGCTATGGCGTCTACATATGTAGGTATGATGTTTCAACATCACTTTTTCACTGGCAATTATGACCTGTAGAGTTCAAATAGAGGCATTAACGTGTCGCTTGTCTGACACAAAGGCAACAACACATTACATACAGCTACAGGCATCCGGTATGTGTTGAAAACATGAGCCATCTGACTGCTAGCATTGGTCTTCCTACACATTGTGCAACAAATACACATTAGGTTTCCCTAGCATTACACACAGTCAGCTACTTATCTAGCAGATTGGGTAACAATCATCACATGTACCCACAGAGCTTTCAATTATTCACTTGTAATTGATTTGTACTCACCAACATGGCCACCAATCCTGATTCCCAGGTGGTCTAGCAGATCCTGCTCCCTGGATATCAGATCGGCCCAGCGGTGCTTGAGTTGATGCTCATTCCTAATGCTACCGTAGACCCGGCCCAGGTGATGCCGCACCTTCCCCCACCGGACTTTACGTGCCTCCATGTGATACCCCTGTATCACACGGCCCCCAGCCTCCAGCATGAGTGGGAGGAAATGGCAAACAAGCCAAATGAATCCCCCCAATTCCTCCTCAACCATCCTGGCAAGCCAAGGCCTACCTGACATATTTACAAATTGAAAGGTGAAAAATTAGACAAAAAAGTAAAAGTGGGAAATGGGGAAAGGTAGAGTAGTGAAGGAAAAAGAAAACTTAAGAAAAATAGCCCAACTAACCCCAAATTTAAACTACCCAGAACAGACTCCCACAGACAAAACAAACAAACACAGGATTTGACAAAAGTATACAAAACAGACTAAGACAATATTAGACAACAAGACTATGATCACAAAAGCACAATATACAAGGTACACAGGACACAAAAGCAATAAAACACAGGACAACACTTTTCACACAGCCACACAGTCTAGAAGAATCTGAGACTGCAAAATGAAAGTGAAAGTAAACTCACAGTACAGATTATGTAAACAGGATATCCTATGACATCACTTCCTGCAGAAAATGGTCGCCGTTTGAATTTTTCCGTTATGCGTCATATTTTTACGCATACAGATTGTGCGTCATATTTTTTGACGCATCACATTGCACATAATGCAGAGTCAAAACTAATTTCTTCATTGTTCCCTTACATTTGTGTGAGGCTGAGTTTACAGTTCTACAGTAGAATTGTAATTTGCTGGCAAATATGAGAACCAAATATGAAAATTATATTTGACTCTGCATTCTGTGCACTCCTGTACGTCAAAAAATTATGACGCCCATGCTGTATGCGTGGAAATATGACGCTTCATAGACAATATGGTGGACATGTAATGTACCTTATTAATTTATTATTTTTCATATAATATTTTTTGACTCAGCATTCTGTGCACTCCTGTACGTCAAAGAATTATGACGCCCATGCTGTATGCGTGGAAATATAACGCTCCATAGACAATATGGTGGACATGTAATGTACCTTATTGTTTTATTATTTTTCATATAATATTTTTTGACTCGGCATTCTGTGCACTCCTGTACGTCAAAAAATTATGACGCCCATGCTGTATGCGTGGAAATATGACGCTTCATAGACAATATGGTGGACATGTAATGTACCTTATTGTTTTATTATTTTTCATATAATATTTTTTGACTCGGCATTCTGTGCACTCCTGTACGTCAAAAAATGATGACGCCCATGCTGTATGCGTGGAAATATGACGCTTCATAGACAATATGGTGGACATGTAATGTACCTTATTGTTTTATTATTTTTCATATAATATTTTTTGACTCGGCATTCTGTGCACTCCTGTACGTCAAAAAATTATGACGCCCATGCTGTATGCGTGGAAATATGACGCTTCATAGACAATATGGTGGACATGTAATGTACCTTATTATTTTATTACTTTTCATATAATTTTTTTTGACTCTGCATTCTGTGCACTCCTGTACGTCAAAAAATTATGACACCCTTGCTGTATGCGTGGAAATATGACGCTTCAGAGACAATATGGTGGACATGTAATATATCTTATTATTTTATTATTTTTCATATAATATTTTTTGACTTTGCATTCTGTGCACTCCTGTACGTCAAAAAATTATGACACCCATGCTGTATGCGTGGAAATATGACGCTTCAAAGACAATATGGTGTACATGTAATGTACCTTATTATTTTATTATTTTTCATATCATATTTTTTGACTCGGCATTCTGTGCACTCCTGTACATCACAAAATTATGACGCCCATGCTGTATGCGTGAAAAAATGACGCTTTTTGACAAAAATGTCTACATTTTTTCAAGTTGTGAAAGGAACTTTGTCATGGCCAAACGTGCTATGTGATACACATTTGTGGTTAGCTATGACACATGTCCCTTATTGGATGTATAGAAGGCATTCACACTGTAATATTTATGATTGCTCAAAATGTTTATTAACCATATTTGTACACATATTTTGGGTAATTGCTGATGGCTATTTGGAAATGATGAATGGGATACCAGGATTTATTCCTTCTCAAAAATGTGTCCACATTTATCACAGTAATGCATTTATCTATAGTCCAAACAGGGAGTGCAATAGTCACTTACACTTTTTATGGGGCTAACCATGTCCTAATAATGATTTTGTGTATCTGATTTGTGTTTGACTTTTGACATGTAGGCCACACATGCGCCTTATGCATGTGTTTACTTCAAATCTACCTAATTCTTGTATATTTGGGGGGCGGTAGAGGTGGACTTAGGCCCCCAGCACCCTAGGTTTTGCCCTTCCAGATTTGCTAATTTATCCAGGTCTTTCATTTATGCTGTTATGCTAAACCTGCAGCAGCAGGCTAATGGAAGGCCATAGGGTATGATTCACTGTTAGCCATTCAATCATCCCATTAGCCCATTTGACGTTTGCCCTATTGATTATTTGGAGCAATCTGACATACCATTTTGCACTGACTATGTTTGCTAAATCTCGGCGTTCCTCATGTGCTGATGACAAATAGGTTGTTGATGTATGTGGCCCTTTATGCATTACCTGGTTTAGTGGCATGTTACATTCTTCCTGCTAGGTTCAAACTGGGACACTACTGTGATCGGCTGCTTACAAATATTTGGTTGATTGGATGACATATGTTTATATGTGTGGGCGAATGTGGATCCACTATCAACTGTCTGGGTGTGTGTTGTCACTGTAACTTCAAGGTCTCCTCATGAGTTAGTGGCAGCTAATCTTGTTGCAATTGGGTATTGTTTATATAAAAAATTGATACATGCCATTGAGGACATGGTCACGCACACATGGATGGTCCCACCCTGTCACTGAACACGTGTAATGAGACTTTCAAATGAACTACATTTTTGTGCTGAGTGAGAGACTGTCTCAGGTGTCTGGATCCGGCATGTGTCATTGCCACATTTGTACTCCTGTTGGCCTCTGTGGATGGTAATGTATCATGAAACATCATAGCCTCTGTGCAGACATTTGTGGTGTATATTTTTTGTGTGATGAGTGTTATGTCATTATTGCACAATGAGACGACATTCTTCTACAGCAAATTCAAACTAAAGGTGGGCAGAAATGAATAGGCCAAAGCATGATGTGGTGTTTGTTATCTGTGTTTATTTACAATTGTGCAATAAGTGTTGTTATAAGAAATTATGAAAATAAATTATTTACAAGCTGTTGGCGCCTACGCACTCCAGCAGCAGTGTTTGGTTGTTCCCCCTCCTGTTGCAGGCCAGCATCCTCCTCTTCGTCGTCTTCCGGCATGTCTGGGTCTGGTTCAAGGAGGGGAATGTTCCTTTTTACACAAATATTGTGCAATATGGCACAAGTGAGTATGATCCTACAGACCATCTCTGGGGAATATAGTAGGCTACCGCCAGTGATGTCAAGGCAGCGGAACCTTGACTTTAGGATCCCAAAGGTCCGCTCAACAATGCTGCGTGTCCTCTTATGGGCGTCATTGTATGCCCGCTCTGCAGCAGTAGTCGGGTTCCCAAATGGTGTCATTAGCCAAGGCTGGATGCCATACCCCTGATCAGCTGAAAGAGAAACACAGAATGGGATCAATTAGATGTAGGAGGCACTCTTGTACAGACCTTTGATGGCAGTAGTTGTGTTGTGTTCTCTGTGACTCTTTTGTGCACTAATGTGACAACCTATACTTGTAGGAGAAAAGTTTTGCATTGAGTTTTTTCCTTGGCTGAGCAAGTGTTTGTTAGCTAACCGTTTGTCAGCAGTATGTATTTGGATTTTCAGAACAGTGTGCCCTCCCTTGCATTGTGACTTGTGTCCGTGTGTCTTCACTGGGGGTGAGATGATAGTTCCATGCAGAGTTAAAACATGAAAGTGTAGTTAACACGTTCATATGAAAGTACCCTGGACATCCCATACCTTATGACTTATGAAATGTGTTAATGTACAGGTTATTGTGACACTTCCAATTTGCAAGGTGACATTTAGGCAACCACACTCATTAATGTCTTCACATTAAGCTGTGGAGTAAATTCCAATGTGTGACAGGTTCAATGGTGACTTCAGAAACATGGCTAGTGATGTGAGGACCTCAGTGTGTTCCTGGCTAGGTGTTGCTATTGTGGTGTAGGTGTTGTTTGTCCTAGAGGGTTGCTGTGCAGTGTGTATATAAGTTTGATTTTTGTACTTACCAACAAGTAGTCCATTGCCATACCGTCCATCCTGGAAGTGTTGGTTGATGGTGCTGTGACGGAAGATGAATGCGTCATGTACACTCCCAGGATATTTTGCCACGATGTTGCTGAACAATCCTTGGTGATCGACTTTGGCCTGCACGTTGATTGAATGTGTGTGCTTCCTGTTGCGGTAGAGGTGTTCTGTTGCAGCAGGTGGCACAAGGCGTACGTGTGTGCAGTCGATTGCACCAAGGACGTGTGGGAAGCCACTGATGGCGTAGAACCCCTTTTTAGTTTCCTGCTGCTTCTGCAGTGTGTTAGGGAAGCAGATGTGGCGGGGTGTCAGGCAAATTATGGCATCCAGGACTTTTGGCAGGAATGCGGAGAATGATGGTTGTGATATTCCACCAACCAGGGCACCAGTTGTCTGAAACGAGCCACTTGCCAGCAGGTGAAGTACGGCAAGCAGCTTTGTTTCTGTTGGTATGATGTGGGGTGTCACCAAAGTGGGGGCCAACTGCTGTTCAATATTTCTCAGCAGCTGCTGAATGGCCTGCCAGTTCAACCGGCACCTCTGTATGATGTCGTGTTCCCTGAGGCCATGCAGGGTTGTTCTTGGGCAGAATATCCTCTCCTGCCTTCTGCGATGCCTTTGGGGTCCCTGCTGTTGTTGTTGTAGCTGCTGTTGTTGCTGCAGGGCTCTGCGTCTACGTGCACACTGAATAACAATCACCTCCATGTCTCCCTGTTGCTGCTCTGCTGCTCAGCTGCTCTGTTGTTTGTTCTGTGTGTTCTGATTAAATACAGGTGTGTTTGCCCCATTTTAACTCCTGCCCTGACCCAGGCGTTAAATTTTGGCGCACATTGGGCTTTGCGTCATTTTTTTGCTCCGCCTACCGGCCGAGAGTCCTTTTTGCCCAGAAGCATAAATACGGCGCACGGGTGTGTGCGTCGTGTTTTGGACGGGAATGTCTACCCAGCATATCATTAACGCAGGGCAGGTTGCCGCTTCCAGAAAATGGCGCACACTGCGGTTTTTTCTCGTGCGCGGCCTCGGGCGGCAGGGTTTAAATATGGGGCAACGTTTGCGCTGATTGTGCGTCAAAAGTTTTGACGCACCTTCGACCCAAACGGAGTATAAATATGCCCCTTGGAGTCTAACACTACGTGACAATGAAACTCACTAGACTGGGAGAGAGGTTACAAGAAGATTTAAAGTAAAAAAAACATTAACAACAAAAAACACAGTGTAGTGAGGGTTAAATAGGCATAGCAGCCGTAGCATGACCGTCTTTATAGCCCCCTGTGCCACCAGAGGGCTCCACTTGATTCATTTGGTCTTAGCTCAGGAGGAGTGCATTACATTCTCTGCTGATGTACAAATGTTCACTAGCTAATGGTCCTAAACATACATTTGTGGATTGGGCACACTTAAGCCCTTAAGTGATGTAGAACGTTTTCTTGAAAGTCTCCTGTAACTAAAACTCTTTAGGACTTTTTAAGACATGGTGTTTAATATTTCAGGTCCTCAAAAGAACATAAAACCGTGTCCACACTAGCCTTTCATGATTCAAAACGGAAAAGGTGAGAATTATGCCAGCAGGAATGTGGTAGATGGGACCATAATCTGCAGGTGTTATGGAAGCATGCAGAAGGGTGAGGATGATGCACCCCTACAGTCTGGTCTTTGGGGTTCACTCTGCCTTGCAATTAACAGTAACCAAGTAGAGAGGATGCACAGGAGCCTGGTGACAAATCCATTCCATTCACACCGCATACTATGAAAGAAATGCATCCAAAGTGTGTGGGATGCCAAGGAGCCTTAGAAATAGTCAAGGTTGGTTGTAATTAGGACAGTGTGTGTTTTTATGTGACATAGGCTCCGAAGGTGAAGTGTGCTAAGAGCACCAGCTGGTATCACAAAAAAACTGAAAAAATCATCAGGGGAACAAGAATATTAGCCGCTTGGGACCTGTCAAATGTGTTCACTTCTAGAATGTGATCAAAACTGGAGTTTGTGCTCCACATAAAAACAAGAGCAACACATTAACAATAGAGGGCTGTAGAAACTGATTGTACTGGAGGAGGGATGCACTCTTGGTCTTTCAGCAGCAACTGGTTAGCAAGTACATTTTTAGTGCTTCATAAACTCATAGGAAAGGAGTTGACTGCCTGCCTAACTTTGTTAGAGACGTTTTTCAAACTGTTAAATAACTTACTGAACCTAGACTGGACAGCACACCACTTGAACACACCGTGGCATGTTGCAAAGACCTAGTTAATTTATTTTGTAAAAGGATCACAGATATTTATTCATCATTCTCTGATATAACAAGGGAACCAGAACTTCTCGGCACCTTTAGGCAATCCAGGAGCCCTTGAGAATCTCTACCAGCCTTTCCTGCTATTAGTGCAGAATATCTTTCTGCACTTTTTAGCGCAGTTGAGTCCGGTTCAATTCTTCACCCTGCCCCAACTTATATTCTGGAGCACGGGGCAGAGCATGTCTTCTCAGTCCATCAGGAACTACTTAATCTGCCCTAGAAGAATGGGACAGTTCCCCCTCATGGAAACATTGCAGTAGTGAAGCCTTTGTTAAAAAAAGCCCAGCTTAGACCCAGTACTTCACAAAAAATACAGACGTATCTCTCTACTATCAGGAATGGGAAGCTTATGGAGAAGTATGTGAACCCACACCTACCACTGTTCCTAGAATCTAATAAATTTCTCCACTCTACTCAAACTGGCTGTAGGCAACAAAATAGTACCGAAGCAGCCCTATTGGTGGTAGTAGAAGAACTTAATGATGCTCCTGGACCAAGAGGGCTCTGCAGCAGTCATACTTTTGGACCTTAGACACTGTAGACCGCTCGGTCCTCATACAGAGACGTGCAAATGTGGGTTGAAGAAAGAGTGTGCTAAAATGGCTTATATCATTCGTTGAGGGCAGGACATTTCAAGTGTTAAACAAAAGTTGTCACTCAAAGATATTTCTCTTGCAATATGGCGTACCTCAGGGCTCTTCATGGGGCCCGACTCTTTCCAATCTCTATATGCGTCCCCTGGCAGACATTAGGTAAACATTTGGGCTCTTAACAGTCACATACGCAGGCAACACCCAAATAGGACTGTCCATCTCTTCAGAGCACTGTTCGAAAGTACATCTTGCGCCCTGTTTGAAGGAAGTGGCAAAATGGACGGCCAAGTGCAAGTCAATGGGGACAAAACTGAAATCCATATGATGGGCTACAACTTTTGCTTGTCTGGCCAGACTTTTTAGGAAATACCTCTATTTCTAAAACACTTACGAAAAATGCAGGTGACTGGTTAGACAATACACCAACCATGGAATCCAAAGCTAGGAAACTCTCTGCCAGTTTGTATGGCCTACTTAGAATGCTTAGGAAAGTATTCTATCTTCTTTTTTCCCCACCCCCCCCTTGCTCCTCCAATCCTCTCCCACACATTGTACAGGCGTTGGCGAAGTCATGACAGTGGCAACTTCCTCTGTTTGGGCTCCCCTCGCTACGTAGTCAAGAGGCTACTGGTCGTACAAAATCCAGCAGCTTGCCTTCTGACGAACATTCAGAGACATCAGCCAGTACGGATCTCACTGGCAGTGCTATACTGGCTACCAATTGAACAATGAATACAGTTCAAGGCCCTCTGCATTGCTCAGAGGGCGTATCCCAAAAATAAAGCCCTTAGTTGTTACAATCCTTAATGAAGCCTTACACTCCTGGTAGGTCTTTGAGGTTGGAGAACTCATGTCTATTCCAAAAATGTGTATAATGAGATATGGAGAGCACTCCTTCTTATTTGACCCCTAAACTATGGAATTCTCTTCTGATTAGGCTGCGCAAAATTCACCATGAACCTGCTTTCGGGAAGATGTTAAAAGCCTCGCTTTTCGTTAATTAGACTGACCCGGGGATTTAAGTCCTCAGACTTAGGGGGTCATTACAACATTGGTGGTAAAAGGCGCTTACCGCCGTGCAGAAGACCGCCAATACACCGCGCGACCGCGGAATCCCGCCACAGCTATTATGACCCACATCTCGGAATCCGCCGAAATTCAGACACCCACACAAGTCCGCCACAACAAAGGTCAGTGTTAAACTGGCGAAAACAAAACCTCCACCTCCACGCCAACAGAAACACGCCCATGCTATTACGACCCACGAATCCACGCGGCGGTCTTTCAGCCGCGGTATTCCATTGGCGGTACACACCGCCGCGCTCAAAATACACACACATCTCCAAAACACCGCCACATTGGACAATTCAAAATACACACACCTGATGCACATACAAACAACACTCCCACACACCCAACACAATATAAAACACACCCACATCACCCACAACCCCCTACGACCAAAAAATAGAGACGAAGGCCAGAGAGAGAGAGCACAGAATAGACAACCCCACCACACAGAGGCACACAACACCATCACCCACACAACATCCACGCACAAAACACCACACACCACTACACATCACCACACTCATCAACACATACACCACCCCACACATCACCTATACCAGCCCATGTCACACCAAAGACACCCCCGGTTTTCCGAGGAGGAGCTCAGGGTCATGGTGGAGGAAATCCTACAGGTAGAGCCACAGCTATTTGGCTCACAGGTGCAGCACACATCCATAGCCAGGAAGATGGAGCTATGGCGCAGAATAGTGGACAGGGTCAACGCTGTGGGACAGCATCCAAGAAATCGGGAGGACATCAGGAAGAGGTGGAACGACCTACGGGGAAGGTGCGTTCAGCGGTCTCTAGGCACAACATCGTGGTTCAGCGGACTGGCGGCGGACCCCCACCTCCTCCCCCACAACTAACAACATGGGAGGAGCAAGTCTTGACCATCATGCATCCAGAGGGCCTCGGAGGAGTCGTGGAGGAATGGACACTGGTAAGTCAAATCTTAACTATCATATCCCCCAACTTACCTGCATGATATCACACACCCCCACCCTCACACCCTCCCCTAACACTCCAACTCCTCACTAATGTACTAATAACACAAACCACACATCCCAACACCAAGCCCTCAATGACACAACTAAGCATGGTCACCCCTCACCAAAGCAAGCTCACTGAAACATACCCAGAACACCCCCCAACCATCATCACACAAGCCCCCCCACAGGAATGCTTGCACTGGTGTACACAGTGAGCCACCCATTGCACACCATGACACACACACACATGCAATAATCTTGCACTTATGCCCCTGCAGGATCATAAAGGACCGTCACCACACCGGAGGGTCCAGACAACTCCACTCCACCCACAGAAGAGGCCCACAGTGACAATAGCAGCTCTGCCCTACTGGATCCTGATGACCAGCCCGGACCATCGTGGGCATCGGGACAGTCGGTTCCCCTTGCACAGGCACAGCCCAACACTGACCTTCCACCCTCTGGTAACACCAGCACAGCACCCCCCCAGCGGGCCCATACCTCCCTACCCAGGACACGTCAATCAGCGGTGTGTCCACCACTACAGGGAACCCAGGATAACCCACCACCCCAACAACAACAGGGACCTGGGGGCAGTGGTAGTGGGCACGCGGTCCAGGGGACGGAGGCACAGGAACACAGGGGAACTGGGAGGGCTGCTGTGCGACGGGGCGGACAGGCCAAGGGAACCCACTCTCCACGAGGCCCTATCGTCCATCATGGGAGCATGCCACCACTCCCAGGAGACGATGGCGACGGTCCTGGCCAAGTTTCAGGGCACCCAGCGCCTGCAGGAGGAACAGTATTTGGGCTTCAGGGAGGAGCTCAGGACCATCAGCTCCGCCCTGGGCACCATCGTAGGGGTGCTGAAGGACATACAGCAGACCTTGAGGGACAACGTGGCACTCCAAGGGGCCCCTGACACTAGCCAGGACGATGAACTGCCCACCACCTCCGCCGGCGCTAGTGGACAGGACGCCCCGCCACAGGACCACCACATCAGCACCCCACACCCTGCAGACGGAGAACCACCCCGCAAGCGGTCCCTGAGATCCAGGAACAGGACAGAGCAAGATGGCAAGACCCCCGCCAGGAAATGAGACCACCCTGATTGTCCTCCCACTGTCCCACTTTGTTACCCTGTCCATACTTTAACTGCCACAGCTCCACTTCCTTTGCCCATATGGCCAGTGCACCTGTGTGACCAATGGACTGGACTCTGCCATGGACATTCCTCCACAGTCCCCCATCACCATAGTACAACCCCCCTCCATTTTTGAGCACTTCAATAAACACCCTTGAACCACAAAAAAATCTGGAGTCAGTCTGTGATTTGGTAAAATGTATTATCACTGACAGTGTCAAAATGCGTTTCTAGTTGTAAAGCCAACATACCTATGTCACACATCACAAGTCCTTGAAGGATGCAAGCAGATAACACACGTTGGTAACCACACCTCTGAAACCGTAATGGAAATGTACAACTCAGTTACCATATAATGCTATGAAATTACACACAGGATAGAGGAAGACGTGTGACAGTGAATGTAATGGTAAAAATGAAAATGTTCTCACCTGTGTGTCACTGGAAATATTGCTGTATGACTGACTCCCTATTGTCGTTGTCTTCTTCCTCAGATTCCTCCTCATATCTGTCCACAGGCTCCACAGCTGCCACAACACCGTCATCTGGACCATCCTCCTGCAGAAAAGGCACCTGGCGTCGCAAAGCAAGATTGTGAAGCATCGAGCAGGCGATGATGGTCTGGCACACCTTCCTTGGTGAGTAGAATAGGGAACCACCTGTCATATGGAGGCATCTGAACCTGGCCTTCAGGAGGCCGAAGGTGCGTTCGATCACCCTCCTAGTCCTCCCATGGGCCTCATTGTAGCGTTTCTCTGCCCTGGTCCTGGGATTCCTCACTGGGGTCAGTAGCCAGGACAGGTTTGGGTAACCAGAGTCCCCTATTAGCCACACACGGTGCCTCTGGAGTTGACCCATCATATAAGGGATGCTGCTATTCCGCAGGATGTAGGCGTCATGCACTGAGCCAGGGAACATATCATTTACCTGGGAGATGTACTGTTCTGCCAAACATACCATCTGTACATTCATGGAATGATAACTCTTCCGGTTCCTGTACACCTGTTCACTCCTGTGGGGGGGGGGGACCAGAGCTACATGGGTCCCATCAATAGCACCTATGATGTTGGGGATATGTCCCTTTCACTGTAGCCAAATCCTCCACCTCAGGGAAAATGATGTATCTCCTTATGTGTTTCAGCAGGGCAGCCAACACTCTGGACAACACATTGGAAAACATAGGCTGGGACATCCCTGATGCCATGGCCACTGTTGTCTGAAAAGACCCACTTGCAAGGAAATGGAGCACTGACAGCACCTGAACGTCAGGGGGGATTCCAGTGGGATGGCGGATTGGTGACATCAGGTCTGGCTCCAACTGGGTACATAGTTCCTGGATTGTGGCACGGTCAAACCTGTAGGTGATGATTAAATGTCGCTCCTCCATTGTCAATAGATCCACCAGCGGTCGGTACACCGGAGGATTCCGCCATCTTCTCAATTGTCCCAGCTGACGGTACCTAGGAAGGACAACAGCGACCACAGAGTCAAGAAATTTCCAGGTATGTACCCACAGATACACAGAACACGACACCAAACACAAAACCATTCCTGTATGTGTGTTGAGTGTAGGCCTAGCTATGTGTGACGCAGAAGTAAATGAAGCCATGTGGGCCCCTGAAATGGCGGCTACCTGACTTCTAAACTGGGACAATGGTATTGTGAGGTAACTGCGCTGGCGTTGCACACCGTCCCGGTAGGCGGTGGTAGACCACGGCGCAATGCAGCATTGGTTAACATTGCACCCTATGGGTCCCAGGAGCCAATGAACAAGTGCGCCGGCGTTGATGATATGCACCGCCGCGGACGTCACCGCCGCGGACGTCACCGCCATTTTCTATCTATTCAATCACTCGATACCTGACCTTCGACAGGAGAGGACCTACACTGCAAGTGCTGCTGTGACCTCAGTCTGGAAGCGACGATGGCTGGTGCGTCTGGGGAAAGTGCCCCTGCCTTCACTGCTCAGGAGTTGGAGAAACTAGTAGATGGGGTCCTCCCCCAGTACACGCTACTCTACAGTCCTCCAGACCAACCGGTAAGTACACAGGGAGCACGTTGTATGGGCTAGGCCTGGGTGGAGAGGGCTGGTTGTGAGAGGGAAGGGGGCAGAGTTCAGGGAACATGAATGCATGTGAATGCATGTGCCACATGGCAAGGGTAGGGAGGGGGGACACTTACATCGACGGTGCAGTTTGTAATGACTTCTCTTCTTCCCTTGTGCATGTCATGTAGGTCAGCGCCCACCAGAAGAAGGACATTTGGCGTGCCATCGCCAAGGAAGTCCGGACCCTGGGAGCCCACCAGAGACGGGGCACCCACTGCCGGAAAAGATGGGAGGACATTTGCCGCTGCAGCAAGAAGACGGCGGAGGCTCAGCTGGGGATGGCCTCCCAACGTGGGAGGGGTGCCCATCGGACCATGACCCCCCTGATGTTCCGGATCCTGGCGGTGGCCTACCCTGAGTTGCATGGGCGCTTGAGGGTATCACAGCAGACACAAGGGGGTGAGTACACTATCATTCTGGGGACTTTGCTCGCAGTTGAGGGATCTAGGTGTGGGAGGAGGGCTGTGGGTTTCCCTAGGCCATGGCGACTTCCATAGGCTAGGCCCCTCCGTAATGCAGGCCATGTGGCACTCCATCCCACCGTAGTAGAGTGCCAAGTACAGGTATACATGCCCCTGTGGCATCCATGTGTGCAGATGTCCACCATAGCCATGTAGGCCAGATCCCAGGAATTGCATCTGTAGAGGCCAGGAGCACGGCGTAGTGCAGGGGGCTGCTGTGTCTGTATTGTCCGCCAACGGTAGCGGTGTGCCATGCACTCAACCTGTCTTTCTTCTGTCATCCCCCCCCTTTTTGTGCTCTCCCTGTTCTTTTGTGCATCAGCATCATCAGGCGGAGGTACAGTGGCACCGGAGCACGAGGGGGCTGCATCCCACATGGCCATGGAGGGCCACACCACGGACTCAGAATGCACCAGTGGGACGGAGGGCGAGGGGAGCTTCACGTCGGCCACCGGATCACCAACCAGCGACACGGACTCGTCCGCCGATGGGAGCTCCCTTGTGGTGGCGGCACCATCTGTGCCCCCCACTTCTACAGGTACAGCAGCCACCTCCCCTACCAGCACCGCCCTCCCAGCAGCCCCTCAGCGTTCGCCCCGTGCCCGCTCACCCAGGAGAGTGGGCATCACCTTCGCCCCAGGCACCTCAGTCCCTGCCCCAGTCACCCCTGCTGCCCTCAGTGAGGAGGCCATTGACCTCCTCAGGTCACTCACTGTTGGGAAGTCTACAATTGTGAATGCCATCCAGGGTGTAGAAAGGGAGTTGCAACACGGTA
This sequence comes from Pleurodeles waltl, assembly GCF_031143425.1. Taxonomy (NCBI): domain Eukaryota; kingdom Metazoa; phylum Chordata; class Amphibia; order Caudata; family Salamandridae; genus Pleurodeles; species Pleurodeles waltl. The sequence continues at coordinate 880,530,878 of NC_090438.1, read as the reverse complement.
ATACATTCCTGGAGGGCACTCATTCTGGTCAGTCTGCCCTTCAGCGAACCCTGCAATCTGGCCTCAGCACTGATAGCAGCCATTGTCCCTGTCTCTAGCCTCCCCCCTCCAACTTCCTCCACCCAGACACAATCCCCTGTACCCCAGCCCATCCCAAGCACACCATCAGACCAGCATGCACACACCTCAACACACAAAAGTAGCTCAGGCAAACATAGGCACCACACATCCTCCCAGTGTCGTTTACACTCTCACCTGCATGCACTACATCTACAGGCACTAGGACTCGCACCAGAACACCCAGCACCACACCCCGCTCACCTGCACTCACCACCCCCACTACCATTTACACGTCCCCTGTGTCCTCTCCCAGTGTGTCTATGACACCCCTTCCCAAAGTACACAAATGCGGGCACACACACACCCAACATCATCCACCTCACGACAGCCTCCAGTACCTGCACCTGCACCCAAAACAAATAAAGTGACACCTCCTACAACCACCTCCTCTTCCTCCACTCCCAGACCCCCTCCAGCTACCCATCCCAGTGTTCGTCAGAAACTGTCCCTCTGCAAAGTTGGCCTTTTTGCCCCCACCCCTCCAATTCATCAGTCCAGTCGTAGCGCCTCAGCCAAAAAGCCTCCAGTACCAGTGGTGCGTGTTCAAGGTGTGTGGAGTGCACCGGCCACCAGGGCAGGCAGTGTGACACGGAGTCAAGGGACTGCCAGTCCACACCCTGTAAAGGCTCTGAAGTTGGAAAGTGGCCGACGGGACCGGCTGAAGACTCCTGGAGGCAAAACAACTCACAGGGGTCCCAGGGGGATTGCAGAGTCAGCTGTGACTCCTCCAAAGGTGGGGAAGGGCCAGAAGAGGTCTGCACAGCCTAGTGTGAGCATCACGGCAGAGAAGGGCGGCATCCTTCCCGGCGGCCGGGACGCCACCGCCAGCACCGTCATCACTGGTCAGGAGACCACCGCCAGAGACATTGCCCAGGAGGGCCCAAGTATCGTCACTGGTCAGGAGACCACCGCCAGAGTCATTGCCCAGGAGGGCCCAAGTATCATCACTGGTCAGGAGACCACCGCCAGAGTCATTGCTCAGGAGGGCACAAGTATCGTCACTGGTCAGGAGACCACCGCCATAGGCATTGCCCAGGAGGGCGCCGGCAGCCACAGCCCTGCTGGGCAATGAGGGACCATCATGCCACACACCAATGCCCAGTCCAGAGCCCGCCATGGCAAAGCACCGCTGAACAGTCCAGAGACCGCCATGGCAAAGCACTGCTAAACAGTCCAGAGACCGCCATGGCAAAGCACCGCTGAACAGTCCAGAGACCGCCATGGCAAAGCACCGCTGAACAGTCCAGAAACCGCCATGGCAAAGCAACGCTGAACAGGGCATGCACCGCTGAACAGGGCAAGCACCGCAGAACAGTCCAGAGACCGCCCTGGCAAAGCACCGCTGAACAGTCCAGAGACCGCCATGGCAAAGCACCGCTGAACAGGGCATGCACCGCTGAACAGGGCAAGCACAGCTGAACAGGGCATGCACCGCAGAAGAAGGAAAAGACCGCCACATCAAGCATCGTTATCCCATGTGCAGCTGGGACTGTGACGGGACAGGAACTGTCACGGGGAGACTAATCCAGTCTGGGCACCATTCCCCCTCCAGAACCAGTGGAGAGATCCATCCACTACCTCTGTCCTTCACAGGATGAAACACTCTGGGCACAAGTCCCCCTCCAGAACCAGTGGAGACATGCATCCACTACCTCAGTCCTTCACAGGATGAAGCACTCTGGGCACCAGTCCCCCTCCAGAACCAGTGGAGACATGCATCCACTACCTCAACCCTTCACAGGATGAAGCACTCTGGGCACCAGTCCCCCTCCAGAACCAGTGGAGGCTGTTATGTACTTTTGAGACTGTGGCTTTGCACTCCCCAGGATGGAACAGTGGGCAAACCACCCACTGTAGAGACTTGTGAGACTGTGGCTTTGCACTCCCCAGGATAGAACAGTGGGCAAACCACCCACTGTAGAGACTTGTGAGACTGTGGCTTTGCACTCCCCGGATGGAACAGTGGGCAAACCACCCACTGTAGAGACATGTGAGACTGTGGCTTTGCACTCCCCAGGATACATCAATGGGCATGGAGCCCCGTCGGGGATGTGGCGTGGTGCTGTAATCTGGCTGAGGTGCCCCCCCTTCCCTTCCCCCTGAGGTGCCTGTTGTTTTTCTCTCTGATGCCCCGGCAGTGTTCTCTCCGTTTGTGGACAGGTATCTTGTGTGGGCCTTGCCCATGCATTTTTGGCCTAGTGGTGCACGGACATTGAGATGTGCATATCTGCACTACTTCTCGTACTGTATATACCTTTGTATGAGTTTATATATATCTGTATATAATTGACACATGTATGTTGATACATTACAATGTTAGAAATGATTTCGTTTTGTCTTTGCATTCTTCCTGGGGGGTTGTGGGATGTTACTGTGATGATTGTAAATGCATTGGTGTGTGTGTTGTAATATGCAAGGGTGGGGGTGGGGGTGTTGCGTGTGTGTCCCCCTGACTTTTGCCTCCCCTATGTCGTAGGTGCAGTACTCACCGTTGTCTTCGCCGCCGCTGGCGCTGGTCTTCGTAGATGAGTAGGAAGAGAAGGGCAGGTAGGATTTGTAATTCTGGCTCCATGGTGTCCTCCTTTCTCATGGGATGTGTTAAGGTGAGCGTTTCCCCATTGCAGAAACTGTTTCCGCCGTGTTTTTATCCACGGTGAATCTGCCTCGGAAAAGGTGGCGAATTGGCGGGTTGTGATACTATGGGCGGTACATTGTCTTCCGCCTGTCGGTTGGCGGTGACCGCCGCGCTGCTTGTCTGTACCGCCGTGGCGGTCGGAGTGTTAAAGTGGCTGTCTTTGTTGGCAGTTTCCGCCACGGTCATAATTCCCTTTTTTTGTCCACCGGCCTGTTTGCGGTATTACCGCACCTTTAACACCGTCCGCCAGGGTTGTAATGACCCCCTTAGACTTTTGTTCTAAGTTCATCTTTGTGAATTGAGCACAATGTGTAGTAATGTTTCTACGTGACTGTCCAGACAGTAAAATTATTCTGAATGCTTGACTCACATTTATCACCCTCAGAGCAAGAGTTTAGTACAGTAAAATCCCTGTTCTTTCTCATGCAGTTTCTGAAAATGATTTGAGATGATATTCAGGAGAGTTAAATCACTTCTAGTTGTAATACTGTCCAGAGCACAACATGTTACTAATCTACATGTCAGTTCACTGAAATGCTCACTAACTAGACTGGAAGAGTTCCAGAATGTTGCAGTTCAGGCAATATTCAAGTATCACGATTTGACCAGATCTCTCCTATGTTGGATGTCTTTCAATGCTTACTAATAAAAGAGTTCAAGTTAGGACAATGTTCATAATAGGAGGGCCTTTTGAAGACTCATTCCTCCCTGTCAAGGGAATGCATTATCCTCTTAGAGAACATAACAACACCCACATTCCACCAACCATTTTCTTGTAGAAATTCTTCCCTATAAGTGATCCACAACAGATGATGGAAGTTTCTCGGGTCACATAGCCACCTCCTTGAATCACATCCAACGTACACTAAAATCATGGGGCCTGATTCACAAAGGTAGACTTTGACCAAAAATCTATGTTTAGACCAAAAGTCTAAACTTAGGCCAAAAGTCTAACTTTACTATGAGTAAAATTAGTCTATTCATCTAGGCTTAGCCAAAATATTGGTGCTACTCCTGCAGCATACACAGAGGCCATTATAAATAATGGAAGCCCCCTTTTAATGCCTGCTCTGAGCAGACATTAAAAGTGCCATAAAAAATGACGCAAGGAAATCTGTTAGATTTCCTTGCACTATTTTTGGGCCCCCCTAACAGGGGAACGCTCCCTTTGCATACATTATGCCTGGCACAGGCATAATGCAGCACAAAGGATCACAAAGTTGCACAATGCATGCATTGCACTACTTTGTAAATGTGGGGTGAGGATTTTAGCCTCGTTGGGCCACATCAGTGTGAAAAAATGATGCTAATGTGGTGCAAGGTGGCACTAGAGGCTTATAAATATGCCCCTAAGGCCCTAAATTATACTTTTTGGGGCAAAACTGCACTAACACAGTTTTGCACCAAAATGTTTAGCACCGGCTTGCACCATTTCTGTGCACCAGCCGGGCACCATATTTAGGGAATGATGCAAGCCGGTGCAAAGGATAGGCTAGTGTAAAACAAAATGACATTAGTCAGGTGGGGCTGGCGGTAAGGAAGAAGGGGGGTTTGCACCGAAAGATGACATTAAGCAGGTTAGAGTAAAAAAAAAATTACTCTAACCTGCCTAGAGTCATTTTCTTACGTAAAACCATCCATACCACATGGCTCCTGTCTTAGAAAAGACAGGAGTCATGCCCACCACCCCAATGGTCAGCACATTGTAATAAACACAATCTTATCATTAAAAGGGATGCTAGTGCATGTTGGGACTGGAAAGCATGACGTACTACGCCAAAAGAGATAAAAAATATTAAAATCTACAAAAATATCAACATATGTTAAAAAGAATCTATGAAAAGTTTGAGTATAGAGATATAAGCTATTATGCTTTAACTAGACGTTATCGTTCTGTAGTATACTGCAGGAAACACTTTTTATAGTAAGGCTTGATTATGACTGTTATGAGCACCTACTGAAAGTAAACATTATTCATAATTTCTAAAGGGTCTGTTTAGATTACTCATAGCAAAGCATGGGCTGTACATTATGAGATATCTTTGGTTTCTGAGTGCCAATCTGACCTACATTGAGAAATTAACTTTCACCTTAGAAGAAATATTAACGTTTGGTGAAATGGGAGCTGACTTATAGTAACGGCTCTCTTGAGGGCCTCGGGTCAGTTTTCTGTGTCATTTTGATGAAATCGAAAAAACTCCTGACGGGAAAAAGGCTCTTTGTGTAGCCAATGTAGGTTGCGATAGCATTCATTTTTAGATGGGGGCTCCTGTGGTTGTTTTTTTCGATGATGGTCCTTCGAGGGAAGCTTAGTTCAAATGGCTGCTGATCAGAGACAGAGTCAAAGCAGTTTTGAAAAAAAAATCTTTACAAAAATTACAGATTTCTTTTGCAATTGGAGCCCTGTTAGTACTCAGCTGAAAGCCTTGATGCCTCTAAGTCCCATTAAGTGATTTTGGATTATAAATATATGTTCAAATTTATCACTATGCTTGCACTATTGTAAATGCGCTCACTGGCAGCTTCCTGATCACTATGAACAGTCTTTTTTATTGATGATTAATAGAAACATATAAATACATAAAAATGGAAATATAATATATAAAAAGAAACAAATACGCAATATTTGACTTGAATTTAGGCTATATTGCCGGTGGTGCACACCATTAAAGATTTTCGGGCTCATGGATCAGTTTGTTCCTTATAACCTTTATCATTTTGTCAAATCCACTTTCTAGTGGGCCATATACGAAATTAAACAGGTACACGTTGTCTTCTTACAGTCGGGGATCCCTAATTGACGAAAGGAGGGGAATTAATAGGGTCTGCACCCATTAACCATGGAAAGGCACTAGCAAATAACATAAGGTACACTCTCAAGTCAAGAATTGCAAATACAACAGTTAGCACCAGATTTACAACTCTTTGAAGCAACTCAATGCAGAAAGAGACATTGCTGTGCTATGTTGTGGGAGAGAGCAGATATGAACCATATCTACTAAAATATGGTGCAGTTCAGCTGTCTCGTAGCTTTAGTGCACTTCTGGATGCTTAGCTGAACCGCAGACACCCTTGTGTCATGGTGCAAAGGTGTCTGCGTTTCAATCAGAATAGTTTTTGTGCTGGCAGGGATACAACAAAAACATTTTTAGAGGCCTATTCCTCTCTGAATGTATGGTTTGGAATGCAGCACACATGCAAATGGTGAGCAACAAGGAGAAATAAAGATACTTCTTGTTATCACAGCCTTGGGTAGGTGCACCATTTTGGTGTGAACCCATGTTTACTGACGTTAGTAAATATGGGTTTGCATCAAAGTACATGGCTGGATGCATTGGAATTCCCATGCTCCAACCATGTAATGCCCCCCAGATCCAGAGTAATGCCAGGCAACACTATACTTGTGTTACTTTTGGCACAATATTCCACACAAAGCAATACAAATCTTGATTCGCGTGGCTTGGTAAATCACAACATGCATTTTGTGGTGAAGCTGAGTGACAAAAGTGGTGCAAGTCAGATGCAAAATCTTAATGAGTTTGGGCCTTAGTCTTTAGACTCTTATACTTCCAGGTTCTTCTGGCCTTGCCAGATCTAAAAGCCCAATAAAAGTAGGTGCCTGCAGTTTTACAATAATATTGAGCATAGGGTGAAATGAATGATACATCTGCAGCTGGATACTTCTGTAACTGGATAGTACAACACTGCTGTGTGTTCCTTTCCAAATCCAGATTGTCACGTTTGTATTTGTAGAATCTTCTTCAAAACCTGGAAAGTCAGAACCAGTTCTGAGACTGAACGCAAGATATCCTGGAAAGGGCTGAGTCAATGGCCAGATGAAATGGATAAGTATTTTTTTAATGATAGGAGATCAAATTCTCTCCACAGTTCCCCTTTGAAGTTAATCAGTGGCTTTTATTTTAAACCAATGTCTAAACCAGTACTAGTCCCTGGTCTTAAAGCTTAAATATTGGGAACCAGGTTTACTCTTATTTGACATAAGGTAACATAGCGCCAAGGTTGCTGTAGTGCCTTGCATCAACAGAAGAGAGAAGGTATATGCCATACCAGCTAAGATATGGCACAATTTTACTCTCCTCAGTGCTGGTGCAATTTTAGATGACATGCACCAAAGTGCACATCCTTGCAGTATAGTGTGAGGGTGTCTGCATTCTGTAAGAAATATCTTTGTGTTGGAAAGGGATCCACCCAGTAAAAAAAAAAAAAAACGAACCCACAAAACTATCCTATAACACTTTTCCTGCTTTGTGTGTGTTCTGTACAACTCAGCACACATGCAAAGTAGAAAAAACAAGGAGAAATGAAAAGATTTCACCTCATTATGCTTGCCTTTTGGAGGCCTACGGTTTTGGCACAAATCCCTAACCACCCATGCAATGTCCCCTTGATGCAAAGTAATGCAAAGCAGCACATAACACAATTTTGTGTTATTTTGGGAAATTATCCAATGCAAATCCTGAATTGTGTTGGATAGCGAGTCCAACATAACACTTTGTGTATAGAATGAATGAATGAATCTTTATTGCCTGATTAATTAAAATCATTACATGTTTAAAATAATAAAATAAAATAAATAAAATATGCAGCAAGAGATACCCTTCCAGTGCCAAGAGTGATGCCTGGTCATGGCACCTTCTATGGAATGCTGTAAAGTGCAATAGTGCCCAGAAAATTGCCCGAACCGGAGGTCCCCAGATTTTAACCACAGGCTGTTTACACAAGTAAATACTCATAATACAACCTTCTGAGAAAGTCAGCCAATTGTTTCCATGTTGACCCAGACCCGTTTACAGTATCCAAAGCCATTAGGTGACAGGGGGATTTGACTTGGGCGGCAGGAGCCATTTCGTCAGAGCCGTTTCTTTGAGGTCCCCCCCACCCTCCACAGGTACCCTTGCTAGTTTGGCTCCTTGCCTGATGTAAGGCTGAACACAGCTTATGGAAGAATTTTCCCAAACGGGCCTGTTCCATAGGGACTACTGTGGTAAAGATAAGGCTTAGGGCTTTGTTTCATGTTCTCACCCCATGTTTCAAGAACAGAGGTTTTAACCTGAGGTGCCGTTCAGACTCCAAACAGGAGCAACAACATACAAGGGGCCATATTTATACTTTTCGACGCACAACTGCGCCAACGCAGTTGTGCGTCAAAAAATCTAACGCCGGCTAACGCCATTCTGAAGCACCATGCGGGCGCCGTATTTATTCAATGACGTTAGCTGGCGTTAGCCGCCGGTGCTGCCTGGTGTGCGTAAAAAAAAATGACGTACACCAGGCAGCGCCGGCGTAGGGGAATATGGAGCTTGGGCGCCAAAAAATTGGGTAAGTCAGGCTGAGGCAAAATTATCGCCTCAACCCGATTTGCACCATTTGTTTCGACTTCCAACCCCCATTGAAATGACTCCTGTCTTAGCAAAGACAGCAGTCATGCCCCCTTGCTCTTCTGTCCCCTGGGCATGGTCATTGGGCAGAGTGGCATGTAGGGGGGCACAAATCAGCCCCCCCTATGCCGCAAAAAAAAAAAAAAATACTTACCTGAACTTACCTTATGTTCCCTGGGATGGGTCCCTCCATCCTTAGGTGTCCTCCTGGGGTGGGCAAGGGTGACAGGGGGGGTCCCTGGGGGCATGGGAGGGCACCTCTGGGCTCCTTCCGAGCCCACAGGTCCCTTAACGTCTGCCCTGACCAGGCGCTAAAAAACGACGCAAAAGCGGCTGGACGTAATTTTTTTTGACCCGCCCACTCCCGGGCGACATTTTTGCCCGGGAGTGTAAATACGGCGCACATGCCTCGGAGTCACTTTTTTAGACGGGAACGCCTACCTTGCATATCATTAACGCAAAGTAGGTGTCCACGCTAAAAAATGACGCAAACTCCATGGACTTTGGCGCTAGACGTGTCTAACGCCAAAGTATAAATATGGAGTTAGTTTTGCGTCAGAATTGCGTAAAAAAAAACGACGCAATTCCTGCGCAAACAGAGTATAAATATGCCCCAAGATGTTTTATTGACTCAGTGTGATATTTACACAACATGCATTCATGCATGTGCGCTTGTGCAGTTTTCCACTTCCGTCGATATTCCCAGGCAGGTAAGGTTAAAAGGCGCAGCTGAAGGATGTACTGGAACGCTCGTTCTCCTAGTGGGGCTTTTAGATAAGGCTGGCCTTTGAAGGTTGCATATGATTAATGCAGGCCGTCAGCTCCACGAATGTCCCTGACTGTTAAGATATCTTTGGTTCTAGAAGCTTGTACACCGAGCACTTTCAATTTTTTCTTCAGAACCGCTTTCGTGATGGCAGGGTCTGTAGAGTAGGAAGGTGCCAGGTTGAACTGTTCCTCAGCCTTTGTTAGATGGATGGCCCAGTTGTTTGCTTTATTTTTGAAAATTACTTTCAAAGCCCCTCTGAGGCTACAATCCTCTGCCCTGCTGACACTTTGATAAAACTTTATCATATATATTTTGCACAACAAATCCATACATCTTATATCTAGTTCCAACCATACCCCTGCATGCCTTGTTGAACTGGGGATATTAAGGATCCTTTTGTAGGCTCTCATCTGGGCATTCTCTAAAGTCACTGTCAATTTACCCGGAAAAGCCAAATGGCCATAAGTAACTGAAGGTAACAGTTTTGCTCTCATCACCCTCCCTAGGGGTTCGAATGTGGGTGAATTAATCCGCTGATGGAGTTTTGCTAATACGTGTGAGATTTTTACTGCTTTAAAGGACAGTGCCACTGCCTGATGTGTTATTTTCCCCGTATTTGATAACCAGACCCCCAAGTAGGGATATTTATCTTCCAGCTCAATACTTAGAGGACCGAGTTTCCATCTTCTATACAAATTCTTTGACTGACGGCTAAAAACCAGAACTTTAGTATTTTCTGCATTCGCTTTTAAAGCATTTCTTTCATTGTAGTCATACAGTATATCAAGGGCCCTTATGAGCCCAACCCGGGTTCGGGCAAGCAAATCCATGTCGTCCGCATATTGTATTATGGGGAGCACCAATTGCCCCAACCTATTAGAGGAGATGTATTACCTCTGAGCAACTCAACCTATTAGAGGAAACGTATTACCTTTGAGCAACTCAGCACCCAGGGCAGCTGTATATAAATTAGAGTGGGCGCTATGACGCAGCCCTGTTTTAGGCCTTTGTTGGTAAAAATCTTCCTAGTCACGTGTGATTTTGTGATTTTTATTCTCACTCAGGTGTCCGAGTATAGGGCCATTATTGAAGCTAGTAATTTCCTTGGAATCCCCCAGGATGCTAGTTTCTTCCACAGGGTGTGCCGCACCACCCCGTCGAAAGCCGCACTATAGTCAATAAAGCATGCAAATAGCAGTGGAGACATTGGTTTTAGTGTTTCTTGTCCAAGATATGAAAGTGGCAGGACATTATCTAAAGTAGAGGAACTAGGTCTAAAACCGTTTGATAAGGTGAATTATGCCATTTGCTGAGATCCAATCTTCCAGCTCTTGTAGTAAAACCCTTGCAGGTGCTTTACCAGCTACATCCAATAAGGCTATAAGCCTGTAGTTTTCAGAGCAAGTAATGTCCCTTTTTTATAGATAGGTTGACGTATTAATCCCTTCCATGCCGCCGGAACCACCGAAAAATGTAAGCAGTCATTGAATAAAGCGGACAGGGGTGCATTCCAGTAAGCTTGGTCATCTCTGAAGATGCTCCCTGGAAGGCCATTGGGTCCAGGGGCCCCATCCCACCTCATTTTGCCAAGGATAGTTTCCACAGTTTTAATGGTGATGGGGCTAATGTTGTTGTCTAATACATCCGATTCATTAAGGCCAGCGCTGTTAGCTTGATCACCTACATATTTTATTTCTACACACAAATTTCCCACATGCCTTTCCCACTCACTGGCCGAGATCACATTAGTGTTTGCTTCGGAGTCATAAAGCAATGTGCTTATGAAATCCCCAAATTCTCTACTTTTGGTGCATGGGAGCAGTGTTACCAGATGTTTCCAACGTTCTTCCATCTCTAAGGTCTTCAGCATCCGTAATGCTTTTTATAGTCTTTCCGTTTCGACTTCCTTAATGCATCTGAGGCCGGAGTTTTGAGCCTCTTGTAACGCCTTTCTGCCTGTTGATACCTCTTTTGAGACTGCGACCATTCCTTGGGTACTAGCTGCTTAACCACTCTGTTCTGTTTACACCCAGTTTGACCAGGCTGCACTCTATTGCAGAGGTGAGCTTGAAGTTTTTTAAGCACCAGCCCCCATTGATCTATTATTTGACCAGCCCCCTGGTGAAGGTTTATTGGACCATTTCCCTTCTTCCATGCCTCATATTTTGCTTTACAGGGAGCAGACCATGTAATGCGTTTTATGGTCGGGCCTTCTGCGAATTGTTGACCACTTGCTTTATAAAGGTCTTGTCTCATAGCCCCTAGAGCAACTTTTATAACCACCGGGTTGTGGTCACTTTCAGATCTGTAAACCACCGCTTAGGCTCCGGCTCAGGAGTCCTGGGCTTAAAAAGATATTGTGGATATGTCTCTAAAAGTAGAGATGCAGGTGCCCACTGCTATATTGCTACGATCAGTTATTCTTATGTCATTTTCATTCAAAAAAGGTTCTAAAGCCAGTCGGACGTGGTCCCGAGAGTGGCCCCCTATCCCGGTCAAGCTGCCGAATATTAAAGTCCCCTGCCAACACATACTCATGGCCAGGGTGATCATGGACAAACTCTTTCAATAGGGCGAGTGTAGATTTGGCCATCATCAATTTCTTACCTTGGTGGGAGTTGATATATATGTTTATCACTGTGACTGGAGTGATTTTTTTACACAAGTTTAAGCCATGTATTGTTAGCAGTAGAATGTTACTAGTAGATTTCTCCTACGTTACTAGCTTAGTGGCCAGAACCAACTTAACGTATGTAGCAAGGACTCTGATGTGTCTACCAAACAATTTTTTTTTTTACATGCAGGGGACTGAAATGTTATGAATGCCTCTATGGCCATCAGTTCTACCGTCCATGTTTCTTGAAAGCACATTATGGGGGTGATTCTGACTGCGGCGGACGGCGGTCGCCGCCCGCCAAGCGGTTCCCGCCGAAAGACCGCTCTGCGGTCAAAAGACCGCTGCGGTCATTCTGGCTTTCCCACTGGGCTGGCGGGCGACCGCCGAAAGTCCGCCCGCCAGCCCAGCGGGAAACACCCTTCCCACGAGGAAGCCGGCTCAGAATGGAGCCGGCGGAGTGGGAAGGTGCGACAGGTGCAGTTGCACCCGTCACGAATTTCAGTGTCTGCAAAGCAGACACTGAAATTCTTTGTGGGGCCCTCTTACGGGGGCCCCTGCAGTGCCCATGCCATTGGCATGGGCACTGCAGGGGCCCCCAGGGGCCCCACGACACCCCATACCGCCATCCTGTTCACGGCGGGCGAACCGCCAGGAACAGGATGGCGGTATGGGCTGTCAGAATCCCCATGGCGGCGCAGCAAGCTGCGCCGCCATGGTGGATTCCCATGGGCAGCGGAAAGTCGGCGGTACACCGCCGGCTTTCCGCTTCTGGCCGCGGCTGTACCGCCGCGGTCAGAATGCCCGGCGGAGCACCGCCAGCCTGTTGGCGGTGCTACCGCCAACCTCCGCCATGGCGGTAATTACCGCCAGGGTCAGAATGACCCCCTATGTCTGCCTTGTCTGCAAAAATCTTTTTTTTTATTGATTTTTAATAGTACCCAAGAAAAATATATCAACATATGTATAATTCATCGGAGATCACAATAAATAAATCTACAGACCATTTAGCCACATATAGAATATCACTAAAGAATCATCACTTATTGGCAAGCCATTTGACCAAAACCCCCCATATTTCTTGCCCTTTTTGTCTCCCTCTTTTCCCTTTTCGCTCATACAGGGCCTGTTCCAACTGATATACTGCAAGGATATGATCTAACCAATTTTGATATGTATGGGGTGTTTGATTGAGCCATACCGAATAAATACACAGTCGATATACTGACATAGCCAGGAAAATAAATTTACTAACAGTAGGCTCACTTTGCTTCGCGACCCCGAATATAACCACCCCCGGTGATAACTCAATTTCTAATCCTGCAACATCTTTAATAAACTGCTCCACTTTCCCTCGCAGATTCACTAATTTTGTAGAGGTGGCGAACATATGAATTATATCCACGCCGTGTTGCTGACATCTTGGGCAATATACTCCTTGTTCCCGAACCCACTGTGCTAATTTCCCGGGCGTGATATACAAGTCAAATATTGTTTTATAATGTTGTGCCTGGAGAGATGCTGAAAGCAAGGAGGTACGCCCTAACTCAAAAGATTCATAGAAAGCCTCCTCTTCCACATTTAACTTAACACTCCATTTTTGACTATGCTTCACCAGATCATCAGATAGGTTTTCAGTCAATTACGTGTATATTAATCGTATCGTATTCTTATCAGGTGAAATCGTCTTTTCTACTAAGGAATTCTTAACAAACCCTGCTGCCCCACCGTAAGATAAAATCCCTTACTTGCAAATATTTGAAAAAGCCGGTTTAGGCTAATTCGAATTTCCCCTGAAGGCTTCCAAATGTAGTAATTGTAGAGCCCTCAATAAAATCACCGAACCTTTGTATTACCTGTTGATTCCACCGCTCCATAATATTGTCGTGGAAAATCTCAGGAAGGAGCATGTTGTCTTTGATCAGAGTATAATAATTGTACCTTCCCAGTCCACATTTCTTTAAACCATGTTTTCTTAAAGTAGCTTGGTTCCAAAAGCCTAAACATCGCCCCTTTTGCGGCAGGGCCAATTAATACCTCATAGATGCTAGGGACATATTCCCCATCATTTGCCAGCCCTCCATTTATAAACAGTGAATGTATATACTGCATTGCAACTACCGTCTGATACAATTTAAAGTTGGGGAGGGACCATCCAACCTTTTCCCTTGAAAGTGTCATATATTTGCTTGCTCTGCGTATCTTACTGTATGACCAAACAAACCACATAATTAGCTGATCTAATATCCTAAACCAAGATTTCTCAAATTCCAATGGAATCGCACAAAATAAATATAGTACTTTAGGTAGGAACGTCATCTTTATCATATAACACCGCCCCATAATGGTCATATGCAAGTTGTTCCATCTGCTAAAATTATATCTACCATTATGTATAATAGGGCAAAGATGAGACCAGACGATCTCCTCTACCTGGGGTCGAATATCAATCCCTTGGTACTATGCATGCTCTGCTTTCCGTGTATCTGATGATCTACAGTATTCATTCAAAACTATTTGTGTCTTGTCTCTGTTAAGGAGATAGCCCGAGACTGCCCCAAAATTTTCTGCCGCACCCTCGATTTCTTTCAGGGCAAGATCTGGGTTTGCGGTTATGACTGCCACATTATCTGCATAAGCCAGAATTTTTGTTGCCCACCCATAACAAATAACTGGCTGAACATTAACATTCTTTTCCAAAAATCGCAGGAAGGGATCTAGATATAGCGCAAATAATAAGGGTGAGCATGGACATCCTTGCCGTGTACCCCGTTTAATCCTAAAGGGATGGGAGTATTCTCCCCCGATCTGTATGCTAGCGCTCAGCTCCTTGTATAACGCTTTAACAGCTATGATGAATCTTTCTCTTAAGTCATATATTCTTAATGTATCCCACAGATACTCCCTGTTGACTCTGTCAAATGCTTTCTCAGCATCCAGTAAAATCATAGCCATGGGCTATGCTGCCACCTGCGTAGCATCAAACAATGCTATAACCCTCGTTATGTGATCAGTTGTGTCCCTTCCGGGAACAAAGCCATGTTGGTTACAGCTAACCAACTTACGAATGCATCCAGACAATCGAGTTGCTAATATTTTGGAATACATTTTTGCATCACTATTCATAAGGGTGATAGGGCGGTATGAACTTAAATTAACTGGGTTCCTCCCTTTCTTTAAAAATACTACAATGTTAGCAGAACCCCAGGACGGAGGGGGATTGCCTCCCAGCTGTACATGAATCATCAATTTCAACACGACTGGTGAGAGCACCTTCTTGAAATGTTTATATAGCTCTAATGGAATGCCGTCTGGCCCCACAGCCTTCCCGTTTGGAAGTGCCTCAAGTGCCCCTAACAATTCCTTCATTCTCAACTCCTGTCCCAGTGCTCTTTGATCGTCCACTGTAATCTGGCAATGCCAAGTCGGCATCAGCCAGTGTCTATCGATGTGCTCCTGACCAATATTAGCCGTGTCATATAAATCTGTGTAGTATTCCCGCAAGGCTTCCCTGATGGAGTTGGGTCTTGTAACTGTCAACCCTGCCTTATTTTGCACTTGCACAATTGAGCCTGAAGATGCCCTCTTGCGGGTCCGCATAGCTAAAATATGCCCTACTTACTCACATCATTCATAGCACTCACTTCATTTTGTTAATATTTTTTTCGCTGACCTCTCAGTTGAATACTTCCCAAATGCCATTTTTGCAATTGAAACCTGATGTAGGGCGTCCTCGTCCCCAACATCATTCCTAATAGCCCGGATAAGCTGCTCTTCCGCTGTCTGTAATTGTTGGAGTGTAGCTCTTATAATCAAAATTAACATGAAATGTTTACGAACTAATGCATAATAATGCATAATAATGCTGCATAGAAATTAATGTGTTTTACTAAACGTGTGTTCGAAATGTGGCCACGGGGAGTGGCCACCAATATATACGATGATTAATGAAATTGACTAATAATTAAATATTATCATACTAATGTATGATTTTATACTAGTATTAAGAGTTATATGTTAAGATTTTACTAATTAATTCATTAGGCCTTAGTTAGCATGAGTCGGGCCTAGCTGCCCGGTTCCATATTAAATGTGTTTTTCTAACGTGCAGTGTGCTGACTTGCTGAAGGACATGTAGTCGTATTTTTCCAGAAGCTAGAGGATGTGTGTAACAGTAGTAAATTTTCTCATGAGACTCGACTTGCTCAAGGAGACATTTTTGCTGAATGCAACAGTGTAAACTTGCAACAGGTACAAGGTCGCCTAAACTGGTTTAGACAATGGAACTACTGACTAGGTCTGTGAGAGGACCACGAGAACATGAAATCATACCAGAAATTCTACCCGTTGGAGACGTCAATCACAGGAGCCAATAAACTACGTGAGAACTGTTATGGGGTGACAATCTTAATGAAGCGACACGTAAACCATTGGATGGAGATGATGGTGCGCCAAAACTTGCCCAATTGGAAAACAGGGGACTGTACTACAAATTCGATATAAAATTCTTGGACACAAGGAGCAGTCAGCCATTACCGGGCTTCTGCCCCTGCAGTTATTCTGTTATGCTGAGAGACTTTTATCTTATTCTTAAGATCCCTTTTGCCCGTTTCTTGCTGAACTCTACTGTTTATCCTGGCTGATGGTGAACCAACGAATGTCCGGAGGACGAAGACTGACTCTGTATGCTGACCCATTACGGAGGGTAGCTATATGATGATGAAATTGTAATTGTCTGTTTGCTTTTCCTTTCTAGGTACCAACTGCTTCGTTTGATAGAGACCGTAGACAGATTTTTTCTAAATTTGTGTTGCTAAATTGTTTTGCATGAAGCCCAACATGCTAATGCTGATTCGAGGTTAGTTAAGGAATTCACTAAACGGACGCAAATAGACAATGACTGAATCTATGCTTTGTGGAACAATGCGCTAATGATACTCTGCTAAAAGTTAATCCATGTTGTCGTCGTGCTATGTTCTAATGTTTATGATCTTTGCTTTGATGAAATCTTATTCGAGTTGCCATATTCTTACAGTGTTGATATGGTTCATGGTGTTGAGACTAATAAACTTGCTAGTAGAGTGGAATCAATAGGGAATAAACATCATAAACTTCCTATAATCTGGCCTGGTTATTCATGACTGAAAGGTCATGGTGTGCTTCAATTCTTATTGATGTCATTGATTAATTTGATTGATTTGCCATTGTGAATTTTGATGAAGATTGACATGTTGATTAGTAATCTCACCGTAAGGTGTCTTCAATCAGGTTCAAAAGATTCATCGGCCTAAAACGAGTCCCAGAGCAAATAAATTATCTAGATTGGGACGCGTTAGCAGTTCTGGTAGCAGAGGACGGTTTAGGCCCTTTGGGGCCCTAGGACGAGGGACCATTGTTTAGAAGTGCAAATTGGAGGTCTGATGTGCCCCTAAGCCCCAAATGACTTTCCCGGAATCACTGAGCTTGCCTAAGTGAGTTGGGTATGTTCTCGGCGTTCTAGTGATAGTATGTGTGACGTAGAATTTGCGCTTGCTCAGCTTATGCATATCGCAGGTAAATTGTGAGGTTTTTGAGAATTTAGGCCAAGTAATGTTTTAGTAGGAGTGGGCGTACTCCACAGTATGAGAGTAGGGAAGTCAGCGAACTTCATGTGAGTGTGGCGCTTTGTGCTAAAAAATTGTCCACGTGGTTGTTGGTGATGTATGGACCCGTCGTGGTCTAAGACTCTGGAGTATATTGATAAGTGTATGAGACACTTGGTTTACTTTGTAATTTGTGCAGTTTAATAGGTCAATCTGGCGTGGTTGACGAGTCGAGTTTGAGTCAAAGTGTGTGAGTGAAACCTTCAATGGAGATTTGGCAAGTTCTAAAGTGCACTAGAACGAACCATTGACAAGTCGAGAGTAGGATTTGTGGGTCAAATTCTGCTTGCGAGTGCGGGATCTGAGAAGGAGAGTGTAGCGGCCGAGGCTTCAAGTGAAATCTCTGTAAAGTTCTGAAGCGATTGTGTTACCCTTCCTGTAGTAAACCGGCAAATTTGAGTTTATTGTTAAGATGCTCGCAATATATTGCATTAGTTTTTGTGTGAATAGAGAGTGAGGAAGACAAGCCACAAGACTTTGTCAGCAGCAGTGTGTTTGAGTGTGACGTCATTGGAGCCGCGCTGGGATAGGTTAGTTGCCGAGAGGGGTCAGTGAGAGGCAATTGGTTGAGAAGGTAGGCGAAGAGTGTTCTGGGAATTAAAGTCACTTCCTGATTAAATTCTAAACAAAATAAAAGATGCAAAAATTAGGTTTTTCAAGGTTCTAAAGAGTGCTTTGAGGGGAGATACGTACATTACAGCGAGTGTGGGTGAGCCTACACCGCAAGAGGATACTCCGGCTTATGCCGTCATAGAGGAGAAGGGAGTCGCGCCATGCCTTTGGCTAAAGCAATGGTGCAAAATGACAGAAAAGGAGGGACGTTTGGCGTTTCCGGAGCACGGAACATTCAATTTAAGGATTCTAGAAAATTTGCAGAGGGTGTTAAATGAGCAGAAGCCACTTCCGAGACCAGGTCAGTTTGAGGCGTTAGCAATTTGGGAACTGGCGGCAATTAAGAAACAGCGACAGAAATTTGAGAGGAGAATGAGGAGAATGAGGAAAGCAGAGAAGACTCTAGGGGAGGCTAGATGGGATAGTGAGACCAGGATGTGGAGAAGGGAAATAATAGATGGAGTTAGGATGTTTCCGGCAATAACTCAAGAAGCCGAAATACAGGGGAGAAAGTCAACCTGTAAAACAGACAAGGGGTCTAGTAAGCAAAAGGAGACTCAGAAGTCCTGGGCAGATGCAGATGATTCAGATGATGATGAGTTCCTAAATCAGTTGTTACATAACTAAAAATTAAATAATGTTACCACATCAGCCCGATACAGAATGGTGCTAGTGTACCCACCGCACCAGACACAAAGATACAGATGCAGCCACCACCAATTCAGAGGCTCTATCCCGATGTCCCAGTATTAGAGACAGCTACGAGTTTGATGGTACCGCCTGATCCGGTATACACAAGATCAAAATTAGTGCAGGTTGAGCCAACTCCACAATTGCTGCCCCAGCCACAGCAACAGGGAGTCCCGAATTATACTTCGGTCGCAGGACCGCAGTCAGTTACAGCACCTGTGATGAATCAGACTATGGGAGTTAATGCTCCACCGGGATTGGGAAACAGACAGGCACCAGCTGCTATATCATTGCCGATTACTGTTGGTCCGCCAGTACCGCTATATGCGCAGGCAAAACCTACTGTATGCGACCAAGGAGTAATGACTCAAGATGTGATAAGAGGAGGGTTCACAGGAATTTCCCAAGGGATGACACAGGGAGAACAGACAGTCGAGGGATCTAGATCCTTGCTGGACTTCACTCCGATTGGCGTTCCTTTAGAGACAATGAGACAAGCAGGTTTGGGTATACTGACTCCACAGGTAGTGAGTGCAAATACGTCACAGACACCAACAATGCAGGCTGGAAATATCTTGTTGCAAGGCTTAACCGCGTGACAATTGACTGAGTGGTTAGACAAGCTTAACACTCCGCAAACTACTCCTGTGACAACCGAGCGGTCAGAGAGAGAGGAATATCTAACTTTTATAAGGTTGGGTGTGGAAGCAGCGGAGCTAGTTGAAGGAACGATGGGGGTGAACAGTTTAGAGTGATACACTGAAGCGGAATTGAGGTTTCTGTGCCCAAAAATAACCAAGGAAGTGAGTAAGGTGCACCAAAGGTTAGCGAATGTGGCAGACAAATATGGTATAGACTTAGCCAATACTAAGCATCTGAAGAGGAGTTATAGGTTAGACTCCGAGCCTAAAGATTTTGGTCACATGAGGTCTACTGGAATGAAGGCACAGCTTAAAGAGATTCATCAGAGCGCTCGGGTTTGGGGAGCATTAGAGAAGTGGGAAGGCAGATGGGCAAAGAAGAGAGATAAAGGGAAAAGTGACTGCCTGGAACCACAGCATGTGAAAGCTACATCAGACACGAGGACAATACAGATGTTACCTATGAGGGAGACAGCTGGAGGGGTTCTAGTCTATGTACCGTGGTCTAGAGGTGACATTTTGTCATTCACAAATGATTATCCCAGGCTAAGGGAGAAACCAATAGAGTGGTATCAGCAGACGGACAGGTTTGTGAAGCTTGTGAACTGTCTTTGGGAAGACTTGAGTACCATTGTTTGAGATCATAATCCCAGCTAATTTGTGGCTTGAATTCAAGAGAGGTGTGGATTGGCCGACAGAGGAACCGGCAAGGGATAATATTACTGGAGCACCGTCTCCTGATGTAATGAGATACTACCATAAGGTGATTGAGTTTTTGAAACAGAAGGTGTCGCCGAAAGTTACTGATTGGCAGAAGATTGATCGAACAGCACAAGAAGGCAAGGAGTCAATACATTCTTACTATGAGAGGTTGTTAAAAGCGTTCAAACACTACAGTGGCACAGAGGTCATAGAACCAAAAGACATGAATCACCTTGTGTTCAGGTTCGTTGAAGGACTGAGGCCAGAGATTAGCCAGATGATTAAGAATCATTTGATCTGTTGGCAAGCAAAACCGATTGATGAGGTATTGCAGTATGCAAAGTACTGTAGCGATGAGACTGAATTGAAGCAGAGAAAGCTGAAAGAGAAAGTGATGGTGATGCAAATTAAGGCAGCTCAGGCAGGGATGCAGGGAAATGGAGTACAGCAGACGGTACAGCAGCAACCTCAAGGAAACAGAATGTTTCAGGTGCAACCAAGAGGTAGAGGTCGGGGAGGTTTTGTAAACCGTGGTCCAGATTGGAATACTGTTGTAGTTCAAAGCGATGTGCAAGGGATGAAAAAGATGTTACCATGCCATGCGTGCGGGGGCGTGGGACACTGGAAGCGAGAGTGCCCAATGATGGTGCAGGATGGTGTTGTTCAACAAAGCAATGATGTCGGTACATTTCAAAATGTGAGGGGTCCAAGAATGAGGGGTTCAAATCCGAACTTCCAGAATAATATGGTTCAGATGCAGGGTCTCCAGCCCACGCAACAAATGCAAATGCCACGTATGCAACCAGCACAATTGCAGCAAGAACAGCCGATTTCCATGGTACCTAGACAGCAAATGCAGTTGCCTTTAGCTCTGATGGGACAGCAACAGGTGATGCTTCCTCAACAGGTCACAGGTCAAACAATGAGTCAAAACAATACAGTACAACAGTTCCCATTGCGTGGTGAGGATGGAATAAACAATGAATGGTCGGATGATTGTTCAGATAGTGAGGAGTGCAGGCTTGCAGCGTCCCTACAAGTAGATCAGAGGGGACCTTACGTGCAAGGGAAGGTGATGGGTCACAAGGTTTCGTTCCTAGTTGACACAGGATCTACACGCTCTACAGTCCGAAGTGCAGAGGTTCCAAAATTGCCACTTTCGGGGCGTACCATAAAGGTGGTAGGAGTAGCAAATCAGCTCTTGACAAATCCGATTACAGGTCCGGTCCAAGTTGAGATTGGTACCTTCCAGGCATTACATAGGTTTGTAGTCTGTGATTCAAGTCCCGTATCCCTACTGAGGAAGGGATTTGCTGTGTAAGACGAGGTGTTCGATTACCTGTTCCCATGAAGGAATTGAGGTACAGACGAACAGTGATGATGAAGGGGACGATGGTCAGATCTCAGAGACGGAAACTACAGATGAGGAATACCCTTTGATAAGCTTCTTCCCGTTGTTCACAATGCCCGATTTGCCAACCGAGTTACAGGGAACAGTGACAGAGACAGTGTGGGACTTGACAGGAAAGGAAGTGGGACTGATTAAAGGACTAGAACCAGTCAAAGTAAAGGTGAAGCTAAATGCTGTGTTTCCCCAGGTACCACAGTACCACATGGCACAACATGTCCTCATACAAGTGACGCAGATAATTTCAGACTTTGTGAAGCAAGGGGTTTTAAAAGAAGTAATGAGCAGCCCATGTAATTCACCAATAATGGGACTGAGAAAGACTTGTGGAAAAGTTAGAATTGTTCAAGACCTGAGAAAAATTAATGAGATAGTGGTAAAATGTTGCCCCATAGTGCCAAATCCAGCCGTGATCATGTTTCAGGTTCCATTTGATGCAGAATGGTTTAGTCGTGGACTAGTCTCAAGCATTCTTTTTGGTGCCTCTTCACAAGGACAGCCAGTTTCTATTCAGTTTTAAATTCCTGGACAAGGTTTACAGTTGGTGTCGAATTCCTCAAGGGTTTTCATAATCACCTTCCATCTTCAATCAGATATTGAAGAGGGACTTGGAATCATTGGAACTGCCTTTTAATTCGTCTGTAGTGCAGTACATTGATGACTTATTGATAGCGTCCAAGACGAAAGATGACTGCAGGTATGATACTATTGCCTTACTGAATCATTTGGGAAAGAACGGACATAAAGTGTCCCCAAAGAAGCTACAGTACTGTCGGAAAGAGGTGAAGTACTTAGCCATCTAATTGAGAAAGGGTCGAGGAAAATATCTAAAGAGAGAGTGATAGCTATATTGCAGATGAATCCCCCAACATCCAAGAGAGACGTGAGGATATTTTTGGGAATGGTGGGTTACTGTCGTCAGTGGATTCCCAACTTCTCGATTATCTCTAAGCCTTTGGTGATGTTGACTGTCAAGGAGGTTATTGATGGCCCAGGTACCCTGACTATGTCCGAGAAAGAAATGAAGGCATTCATTGAACTGAGAGAGAGCATGTGCAGGGCTCCAGCTTTAGGTATGCCTGACGACACAAAGCCTTTTGGACTGTTTTGTCATGAACGTGAGGCTTGTTCTTTGTCTGTCTTGACGCAGGTCCATGGAGGTGCAAACCGCCCAGTAGCATTTTTGTCAGCAACTTTGGACCCAGTCGCAGCAGCCTTACCGGGTTGTTTGCGTGCAGTTGCAGCAGTTGGTCAAAGCCTCACTCAATGTGAAGGTATAGTGATGGGACATCCCTTAACAGTAATGGTCCCACATTCAGTCGAAATACTACTGACCCATACTAAGACTCAGCATATGACAAATGCGAGACTCACTAAATATGAAACAATCATATTGGGGTCACCTAATGTGTCTTTGAAAAGATGTACTGTGTTAAACCCAGCAACTTTACTTCCTATTGAGAATACAGATATTGATGATGCTGAGGAAGAAGAACATGATTGTCTTGAGGTAACAGAACTGTGCACCAAACCAAGA
This sequence comes from Pleurodeles waltl, assembly GCF_031143425.1. NCBI lineage: Eukaryota > Metazoa > Chordata > Amphibia > Caudata > Salamandridae > Pleurodeles > Pleurodeles waltl. The sequence continues at coordinate 880,508,109 of NC_090438.1, read as the reverse complement.
CCTGACATTAAAGATACTCAATTAGAAGAAAATGATTACATTATCTTTGTTGATGGTTCATGCCTGAGAGACTCAGTAGGAATACTGAGAGCCGGATACTCTGTGTGTACAATATCCGGTATCCTGGAAGCATCATTGCTCAAAAGAGTATATTCTGCTCAACTAGCTGAATTGATTGCTCTTACTAGAGCGTGCCATGCTGCTCAAAATGTGAAAGTCACTATCTATACTGACAGCAGATACGAATTTGGAATTGTTCATGATTTTGGCCAACTGTGTTCACAGAGGGGTTTCCTGACCTCTTCTGGTTCTCCAGTGAAAAATGGTGAAAGAATAAAAGAGTTGTTGTACGCGATTCAGTTACCTCTTGAAATTGCCGTGGTGAATTGCAATGCTCATGTTAAGTCGCAAGACTTTGTGTCAATGGGAAATTAATACGCAGATCAAGTTGCAAGGTTTTGTGCATTGAACTGTATATCGTTCAAGGATCAGTGGGAATTGTTATCGGAAACTGAAAATGAGACATGCACAGGATATGCTTTGAGGGTGGTTGACACAATGGAAGAGTTAAAATTGATGCAGGGACGTGCCAGCAAAGAAGAGAAACGTTCTTGGCTCAAATTGCAATGTGTACAAAGACCTGATGATTTGTGGGTTTCAGATGAGGGGAAAATGGTTTTTCCAAACAGTCTCTTATCACAGTTTGCGAGGTTTTACCATGGACAAGCACATATTGGGAGAGATGCCATAATTAGGTTGTCCAGAATTGACTGGTTTAACCCGAAGTTCAGGCAAGCCTCAGAGGTAATCTGTCACAGGTGCATCATCTGTCAGCAGATGAATGCGGGGAAAGGGACCATGGTGAATTTGAGCCACATTGGGAGAGCAGGAGGTCCATTTAGCAGGATGCAGGTGGATTTTATTGAGATGCCTGTGTGTGGAGGTCTGAGGAACTTGTTGGTGATTGTGTGCATTTTCAGTCACTGGATTGAAGCTTACCCTACACGTAGGAATGACAGTCTCACAGTAGCGAAGTTACTGCTTAGGGAGTTGATACCACGTTTCGGATTTCCGATCTCTTTAGAATCAGATAGGGGGAGTCACTTTAACAATGAGGTGGTTAATCTCTTGTGTGCCGCACTGAACATTGAACAGAGGTTGCACTGTACCTACCATCCCGAAGCCTCAGGACTAGTGGAGCATATGAATGGTACTTTGAAGTCGAGGATGTCAAAAATGTGTGCAGCTACGAACCTGAAATGGCCAGACGCTTTGCTCTTATTGCTAATGTCAATGAGAAATACACCCAACAAGAAAACAGGAATGTCTCCGCATGAAATTCTCATGGGCCGAGCTATGAGATTGCCCGCAGTGCCTGCAAATACTCTTGTGAATATCACGGATGATATGGTGTTGGACTACTGCAAGGGTCTGGCTGACCTGGTCCGCTCTTTCTCTCACCGGGTGGAAGCAACCACACTGCCACCGATAAATGATCCAGGTCACACTCTGAAAGCCGGTGACTGGGTTGTTGTCAAGAAACACATGAGGAAGTTGTGTTTGGAGCCATGTTGGAAGGGGTCATATCAAGTGATACTGACAACTGCTACTGCTGTGAAATGTGCGGGAGTTCCAAACTGGATACATGCCAGTCACACAAAGAGGGTGACGTGTCCAACTGATGAGGAACTTGAGTTCTCGAGAATAACAGCTACAGAAAAGGAAGTCTCAGGGCCGGAGAGTAATCAAAGGGGAACTGAGACTGAAGGAGAGCCTGTTGAGGACAGCCTGGTCACTCAAAAGGCAAACGAGATCCAGAGGTGTGACGGTGAGCCTATCTCAACTGAGGCCCCAGGAGAACCGTCACGAAGAGAGGTTCTCCCAGAAGTAGACAGATACAGGTTTGAAGTTGAACCCCTGACAGACCCAGAAGGCAAAGGAGGTTAAACAGAGGAAAGTCAAAGAGTTCAGACTCCTTCTGAGCTGCTTGCAGAGCCATCAAGAGAAAACACCATAGCACAAGAGGAGGGCATTGAACAGCAACCTGAAAAGCCAAAAAGCAAAAGGTCACTGAAAGGAGATAAATGGCCAGAGCCACAAGCTGCAAAAGAGAAAGTAGTAATAGACAAAACAATAGAGGAAGAAGTTGATACCACAAGGAGGGAGGACCTGAGTGAAGGAGAATTGCAAGGTAATCGCAGACTGAAAAGAAAGAGAGTTGCAAACAGGAGGTACGCAGGTCCTGAATGGGTGTATGCAACATCAGCTGAGTGACAACAAGAATTTTTGGCATTCTGTTTTGATCGAGAGATTCCAGGTCAATACTACGGCACCTGACTTTGACCACAGAATAGAGAGAGGTTGTGTTAAGATTTAAGCTAGAAGGCTGAGAAAAAAAAAAGGAGACTGATGAATTACCGGATGTGACACTGTTAACCTGAATTGACTTTTGAAAAAGCGATTTTGACAAGCTGCTAACCTGATTTGACAAGGATCCTGGGAGTGAGTGAAACACTGTAAATACTTGCTGAAGAAAGACTTTGCTCAGAGAAAAAAAAAATGAGTTTTAGGCCTTCCTCAGTTGATTGTTTGCTTCATATTGTTCTGCTTTCTGATTCTTTACAGATCATGACTAACACTAGAGAGAATAATAAGGGGAGTAGGATTTGTAGATGGTTCAGTGTTATTTTGGGTGTTGTGCATGCCAAAGTGATAATAGCTGTGATTGTGGGAATGCCATTGGTGGATAAGAGTGGGACTAACAATGCCTCAATTCCTGAGACTGCTACATTAACACCATGAGAGAAATTTGAGAAAGATATGAAATATTAGCATGAGGGAACTAACAGAAAAGGGGAACTATCTACTAATGTTTTCTATCGCTTGTTGAATGAGTATGTTGAAACAATGGATGCAAAGAATTGTTATGTGTGCACAAGAATTCCTTCGTCAGTACAAGAAGGGGTTACTTATCATAGTTTGCCATTAACCTACGGGATAAGTTGTAGTTTGTTACTGACAAGGCTTTATGATCAAGAATACATTCAGTACTTCTATTCTAATCTAGATGTAGTGTTTTCTTTTGTGCCTATAAATGAATATTTAAGTAAGATAGCTAGAGATCATAGTATAAAAATAGTTAGAGGTTTCTTTGAGCCCACACTGACATATGATACAGCTTATGTGCATCGCAATAATCAAACATGCTTACTAACGCCTGTAGAAAAGAGCTTTTTAGATCACACTGATGATAGAAGAATAGCTTTAAGGAAAAGCTAGAAAAGGGATTAGAGAAACTAACGTTTGCAAATGATTATGCTTATAGTGCGATAAAGACACAAGGCAAATTAGCTATAGATGCATTACACGTAGGAAAGCTTTGTATATATAGGCCAAAATCTGACCATCACATTTTATTTGTGGGAACGAGTGAGTGCAGACATGTGTTTTTGTTTCAGAGTAAGTGGACGTTCATGTTAAATGGACAGGATCCAGCGATCCCAGGGATCTATTACATATGTGGACTTAATACGTATTACCGTCTTCCAAAGGGATGGTGTGGGACATGTTATTTGGGAATAGTTTTTCCCAAGATTTACCAATTTGATGACTTAAGGAAGTTTCCTAAAGTGTCTCAATTACATCGTACTAGACAGAAAAGAGAGACAGCTGTTGATGTCGTGGGTGATATATTTGGAGCAATAATTCCTTCAGTGGGAGTTATCTTAAACTCGATAAAGATTCGAAAGTTGTTTACTATTGTGGATAACATGATGACAAACTTCACAGGGGCTATACTCCTGATGGATACTGAACTTGCTGCGGACAGGGCTATGACTCTTCAAAACTGGCTTGCTTTAGACATTATTTTAGCGAAAAGTGGCGGAGTCTGTAGGATGCTTAATGAGCGCCACTGTTGTGCGTATATTCCAGACAGTAGTAATAAGATTAGAAGTATGCTTACTAACCTGACAAGAGATAGTACAGATTGGAAGGAACTGAAAGAACCTGAAGTTTGGGAAAAGGTTGGAAAGGGACTTGCTAAAGTGGGAAGTTGGTTGAGTAATATTTGGCATGGGATATTTGCAAAAAGAATACAGGGGATATTGATTGTTTTAGCTTGCTTATTCGGACTATGGTTATCATGTAAAATTTGTAAAGGAATTAGAGAAAAATTGGTAAAACGCAATATGAGGAGGGAAGAAAAGAAAAGGGAGAAAATATTCAAAGCAAAATATGAAAAGTCAAAAATGAGGGAAGAAATTGAATTGAAGTAACTAAGAAAGTGAAAAGAAAAGTAAAGAGTGGATTTGTGTGATGACAAGTGTCATCAGAGGAGGGCTTGTTGGAGTGTAGCTTTTATAATCAAAATTAACATTTAATATTTACGAACTAATGCATAATAATGCTGCATACAAAATGTATTAATAATGTGTTTTACTAAACGTGTGTTCGAAATGTGCCCACGGGGAGTGGCCATCAATGTATACGATGATTAATGAAATTGACTAATAATGAAATATTAACGTACTAATGTATGATTTTGTACTAGTATTAAGAGTTATATGTTAAGGTTTTACTAATTAATTCACTAGGCCTTAGTTAGCATGAGACGGGGCCTAGCTGCCCGGTTTCATATTAAATGTGTTTTTCTAACGTGCAGTGTGCTGACTTGCTGAAGGACATGTAGTTGTACTTTTCCAGAAGCTAGAGGATGTGTGTAACAGTAGTAAATTTTCTCATGAGACTCGACTTGCTCAAGGAGCCATTTTTGCCGAATGCAACAGTGTAAACTTGCAACAGGTACAAGGTCGCCTAAACTGGTATAGACAATGGAACTACTGGCTAGGTCTGTGAGAGGACCACGAGAACATGAAATCATACCAGACATTCTACCCGTTGGAGACGTCAATCACAGGAGCCAATAAACTACGTGAGAACTGTTATGGGGTGACAATCTTAATGAAGCGACACGTAAACCATTGGATGGAGATGATGCCCAATTGGAAAACAGGGGACTGTACTACAAATTCGATATAAAATTCTTGGACACAAGGAGCAGTCAGCCATTACCGGACTTCTGCCCCTGCAGTTATTCTGTTATGCTGAGAGACTTTTATCTTATTCTTAAGATCACCCTCACCCTCACCCTATTCCGTTTTGCTCATTTCTTGCTGAATTCTACTGTTTATCCTGGCTGATGGTGAACCAACGAATGTCTGGAGGACGAAGACTGACTCTGTATGCTGACCCATTACGGAGGGTAACTATATGATGACGAAATTGTAATTGTCTGTTTGCTTTTCCTTTCTAGGTACCTACTGCTTCGATGTATAGAGACCGTAGACAGATTTTTTCTAAATTTGTGTTGCTAAATTGTTTTGCATGAAGCCCAACATGCTAATGCTGATTCGAGGTTAGTTAAGGAATTCACTAATGGGACGCAAATAGACAATGACTGAATCTATGCTTTGTGGAACAATGCGCTAATGATACTCTGCTAAAAGTTAATCCATGTTGTCGTCGTGCTATGTTCTAATGTTTATGATCTTTGCTTTGATGAAATCTTATTCGAGTTGCCATATTCTTACAGTGTTGATATGGTTCATGGTGTTGAGACTAATCAACTTGCTAGTAGAGTGTAATCAATAGGGAATAAACATCATAAACTTGCTATAATCTGGCCTGGTTATTCATGACTGAAAGGTCATGGTGTGCTTCAATTCTTATTGATGTCATTGATTAATTTGATTGATTTGCTATTGTGAATATTGATGAAGTTATTGATTATATGTTGATTAGTAATCTCGCCCTAAGGTGTTTTAAATCAGGGTCAAAAGATTCAACGGCCTAAAACGAGTCCCAGAGCAAATAAATTATCTAGATTGGGATGCGTTAGCATAATTCCCCCATGTATGTCTGAGCTGAGCTGTTGCTTGCTTCCGTCGCTTTATACTGTACCCCAGAGTTTCCCCCCATATAACTGCCTTTAATGTATCCCAGACTATTTCTACTGGGGCTGTTCCAATATTGAAATCCAAGAATTCCTTCAACCGCGCACTCATGTGCTGTATATACAAAGGACCGTTCAGCAGAGCACGCTCGAATGTCCAGTTCTTCTGAGATCTCTGGCGGTCTCTATCCCTAATCACTAATAATAGTGGGTTATGATCCGCCATAAAGCGAGGGAATAGCTTAATCTCTAATTTGCCTTAAAATATCGGCAAAACTAAAAAATAATCCAATCTAGAAAATTTCTTGTGAGGTGCAGAAAAATAGGTATATCCTGGTTTAGGACCTTCTAGGGCTGACCATACATCTATTAGCCCAACCTCCCTTTGCATACTCTTAAGAGCCTGAAAGACTCTGGGCTTCCGCCCCGGATCTTTATTTCTTCTAATATCTCTTAGGCTCTGTGCGCCATCCCAGGATCTGTTAAAGTTCAGATCACCGCAAATAATGTATGGTGCGGGCCAAAGTGTCAATTCTGCAGATATAAAATCAAGTAATGAGGGGTCATCATAGTATATTCATAATCTGCTTCTAGACGAGTTTGACATCTGTTCTCCCTACTCCAGACCCCCTCCTGGCCTGGCCTTAAGCTTTCTGTTGATTGAGACCCCCTCTCAACTGTCCCCATGGCCCCTTGTGGTACAGAGGTGGTATCTACAGAGCTCAGATGCCGGTCGATTGCATTGTCACCATTTCTTTGTTTATTCAGACCTGCGGCCCTGTTAGAGAAATGTGGCATATTATTTAACTCTATCTGGGTTTTCTTCAGTAATGCCATGCCCACCCTCCATGCAAAAAAGGTAAGGCACAGGAGTGTAGCCCGTCACCTCTGCTATTTCCGTGCTCCCTGTAGATTCTTGTCCCATTACAGGCAAATCCCCTCCAGCTGGTGAAGGACCCTTTGTTAGCCCTGGGGCTGAAATTCTAACAGACCTAGCACCTACTATAGATGGCACTTGACTGAGTGCTATGTTAGAAACACCCGACCCAGAGTTGATAGGTGGGGGATTATTTGTTTCTTTGTTAGCCGAAACAGCCTTAATGTCATTGATTTGGGGTTTAAACTCGATATTAGATGGGATATCCTCATCTACAGGGCGGGCGCTCAGTGTGGAGGTGACTACTGGTCTCTGCATAAACATGGGGTAAGGTGCCAATGTATCTGCGGGGTTGCTAGTTTCATTAAGTGGTCTCTCAGTTGGGTTCCATCTTGTGTTTTCTTTTGCAGATTTACGTGTTTTTTTCAATCTCTTCTTCTGTCTTCTTTTCAGCAATGGCTGTTGGCCATACCCCATGCTCAACTTATGCGGCTTGTTTGATTCTATCATCACCGTTTTCACTTCTTGACTACTTTTCCCCACAGTGTTTGTGGGGGAAAGTTGCAATACCATCAGGGGAGGCTCATTTTGGGACTCTTTCGGACTTATCTCTGAAGTTAGCTCATGGAAGCTATTATTTTCCACAGTAATGGAGGGGTTACGTGGAAACACCATGAGAGGCAAAGGTTTTTGCGGCTGGTCTGCAGCTTTCTCCAGATTTAACAACTCAGGATTTTTTTTTCTCACAATAATTACAGGAGATAGCAGGAGCGCCATAGGAGAGTGGTCAATTCTTACATCATGCTCCATGCTAGCCAACCCCTGAGACTTGAATATAGGGGGACTCCCTTTACAGGTGTCCTGTTTTTTGCCACAGGGTGACATAGAGCTAGTTGTTTTTCCCTTTTCAGTGGCACCGTAGATGGCAGTGTTGAACGTTTATCCAGAATTGCTTCCGTATGACTCACATCCTCTCCCTTCCCCATTGGGGTGCAATGGTCCCCCCCTTCTAACTTCCCCATCACCGCATTCAATTTATTGTCTATCAAGAGCACATTCTGAGCCATCATATGGATTAAGTCTAATTGAATCTCCATCTTATGGGATTGCCAAGACAGCTCCTTAACTGCCGCCAGCAAAGAGTTATTGATAGTGGTTATAATGCAGTCAGTGATGCCCCAAGCCTCTCAATCCATATTGGGTACATGATTTCCTTTTATTTTTTTTCTGGGGTTTCTTCCATAATCTTCTTCACATGCTTGTTCGTTGGGACAAGGGTCATGCGGGCATAGCCCTTCCTGAGTCAAAAAGCTGTTTGAGACCTGCAGGTCCAACTCAGAACCCTGATCAGGGGAAGATGCGGACCTGCAAATATCTATTGGATCTTGGGCCAGCCGGGTCGGTGCAATATAGTGAGACTCAATAGGTGGCTGCCGTCGGCTGTCCCTTACATAAACATCCAACCCACTGCATGGCGATCCTGTCGTCGGTGATAGGCTCTTAACTTTAGCTTGATGTGTTTGTGGGATGCTGATATTGTTGCTGATGATAGTTCCAGGGGTGTCATGCAGCTGGTTCTTATTATGAGTTGCCGAACTACCTCCTATTGCGGTATCCGACATCTCTATCAGTTCCCCGATGAGTGAGGCATCCAGGCTGCTATCTGTGCCTACGATGCCACAGAACTCATGTTGTATGTGTTCTGGTTGCAATGTCTTACTTCCTGGATCAGACCACAAACCTTGTGTGCCCTTATGAGCGATGAAAACCACTGATTCCCCTGCAATACCTGAACCATCCCTAGTTCTTGTAAAATAGTTATGTGAATATGATTGGTTGACATCTCAAGCCTTTTGCTTCAGGCTTTGGTTTTGGGCCTTTCTGGTGCTCCAGGTCAAGTCATTGTGATGCACCTTGTGGTTGGCCAGAGCTGTGGGATCTGTGGTCTGTATGGAATTTGCCGGTACTAAAGACTCCTTCTTCCCCAACATCGGGCCTCTAGGGCATAGATCAATCAGGCTAGGGGGGTTGTTGTGACACTAAAGATTTTTTTGTTGCTTTTTTCTCATATTGCAATTAGTCCTGGGGCCCAGTGTCTTGAGGGGGCGTCTTGCTGTAGGAAAGTACCATCTTGCCTGGCATGTTACCCCCATTTTTACTTGTGTGTCAATTTGTTTTTGCACATCTAACTGGGATCCTGCTAGCCAGGACCCCAGAGCTCATAGTTTGTGGCCTAAATGTGTTCCCTGTGTGGTGCCTAACTGTGTCACTGAGACTCTGCTAACCAGAATCTCAGTGCTTATGCTCTCACTGCTTTTAAAATTGTCACTGCAGGCTATTGACCATTTTTACCAGTTCTGATTGGCACACTGGAACACCCTTATAATTCCCTAGTATATGGTACCTAGGCACCCATGGTATTGGAGTTCCAGGAGATCCCTATGGGCTGCAGCATTTATTTTGCCACCCATAGGGAGCTCAGACAATTCTTACACAGGACTGCCACTGCAGCCTGAGTGAAATATTGTCCACGTTACTTCACAGCCATTTTACACTTCACTTAAGTAACTTATAAGTCACCTATCTGTCTAACCCTCACTTAATGAAGGTTAGGTGCAAAGTTACTAAGTGTGGTGGCACCCTGGCACTAGCCAAGGTGCCCCCACGTTGTTCAGGGCAATTTCCCCAGATTTTGTGAGTGCGGGGACACCATTACATGTGTTCACTACATATAGGTCAATACCTATATGTAGCTTCACAATGGTAACTCCGAATATGGCCATGTAACATGTCTAAGATCATGGAATTGTCCCCCATGCCAAATCTGGTATTGGGGTGCCAATTCCATGCATCCCCGGGGCTCCAGCATGGACCCCGGGTACTGCCAAACTAGCTCTCTTGGGTTTTCACTGCAGTTACTGCTGCTGTCAACCCACAGACAGGCTTCTGCCCTCCTGTGGTCTGGGGTCTGGGGAGCCCAGTCCCAGGAAGGCAGACCAAAGGATTTCCTCTGAGACACCCTCTCCCTTTGGAAATAGGTGTTAAGTAGCCTCCCCCAGCCTCTGGAAATGCTTTGGAGGGCACAGATGATGCCCTCCTTGCATAAGCTAGTCTACACTGGTTCAGGGATCCCTCAGCCCCTGCTCTGGCGTGAAACTGGACAAAGGAAAGGGGAGTGACCACTCCCCTGTCCATCACCACCCCAGGGGTGGTAACCAGAGCTCCTCCAGTGTGTCCCAGACCTCTGCCATCATGAATGCAGAGGTGTGAGGGCACAATGGAGACCTCTGAGTGGCCAGTGGCAGCAGGTGACATCAGAGACCCCTCCTGATAGGTGCTTACCTGGTTAGGTGGCCAATCCTCCTCTGAGGGTCTCTCATGTGGGTTTTTCTTCAGATAATGAATGCAAGAGCTCACCAGAGTTCCTCTGCATCTCTCTCTTCAACTTCTGCCAAGGATCGACCGCTGACTGCTCCGGGACGCCTGCAACACTTCAACATAGTAGCAAGATGACTACCAGCAACATTGTAGCACCTAATCCTGCCGGCTTTCTCAACTGTTTCCTGGTGGTGCATGCTCTGAGGGCTGTCTGCCTTCACCCTGCACTGGAAGCCAAGAGGAAATCTCTGTGGGTCGACGGAATCTTCCCCCTGCTAACGCAGGCACCAAACTTCTGCATCACCGGTCCTCTGGGTCCCCTCTCATCTTGACGAGCGTGGTCCCTGGAACACAGGAGCTGGATCCAAGTGACGCCGACAGTACCATGGTCCTTCTATCCAAATTTGGTGGAGGTAAATCCTTTTGCCTCCCCACACCAGACAGTAATCCTGTGTACTGCATGAACTGCAGCTGCTAGGGCTTCTGTGCACTTTTGCAAGGAATCCTTAATGCACAGCATAGCCCAGGTCCCCAGCACTCCGTCCTGCATTGCTAAACTCACTGAGTTGATCATTGACTTTGTGGGACCCTCTTTTGTAGTGTTGAGACAACCACCATGCTCAGATTTCTTGAATGCCTGATCAAGTGCTTCTGTGGGTGCTGCCTGCTTCTGCGTGGGCTCTCTGTGCTGCTGAGCGCCCCCTCTGTCTTCTCCTCCAAGGGGCGACCTCCTGGTCCTTCCTGGGCAAGGGCAGCACCTATTTTCTTCTACTGCGACCTTTGCAGCTAGCAAGGCTTGTGTGCGGTCTTTCTGCGTGCAGATCTGCATCCTCCAGCACACCATTGGACATCTTCTGTGCAAAGAAGAAGTTTCTGGCATCTTCTGTTGTTGCAGAATCTTCAGCTTCTTCCACCCAGAGGCAACCCTTTTGCACTTTCATCAGGGGTTTAGTGGGTTCCTGCACCCCGTGGACACTTGCGTGACTCTTGGACTTAGTCCCCTTCCTTTACGGGTCCTTAGGTCCAGAAATCCATCTTCAGTGCTTTGCAGTCAGTTGTTGTCTTTGCAGAATCCCCTATCACGACTTTAGTGTGTTTTTGGGGAAGTAGGGTAAATTTACTCCTACTTTTCAGGGTCTTGGGGTGGGGTATCTTGGACACCCTGGGGTCCATTTGTGGTTCGCATTCCACTTTTAGAGTATATGGTTTGTGTTGCCCCTAGGCCTTTTGAATCCTATTGTATTCCACAGTGTTTGCACTACTTTTCTGTTTATTTACCTGATTTTAATTTGTGTGTATATTTTGTGTATTTTACTTACCTCCTAAGGGAGTATATACCCTGAGATACTTTTGGCATATTGTCACTAAAATAAAGTACCTTTATTTTTAGTAACTCTGAGTATTGTGTTTTCTTATGATATAGTGCTATATGATATAAGTGGTATAGTAGGAGCTTTGCATGTCTCCTAGTTCAGCCTAAGCTGCTCTGCTACAGCTACCTCTATCAGCCTATGCTGCTAGAACACCTCTAATCTACTAATAAGGGATAACTGGACCTGCCACAAAGTGTAAGTACCACAAGGTACCCACTATAAGCCAGGCCAGACTCCTACACTTGCTCTCAGTTATTTCCTCTGCTGCTTTGGTGTACTAAGAACCTTATATCTAAGAAAAATTCTATGTGCCAGTTTCCAATTGTCAGCAAAAGACCTGTGAGCCCTCGGTCCTTTCGGGCCCTTGGGTTTGACCTCCTTTAGCAGATTTGCCAGCTTCGTCTGCAGCATTTGCTCACTTTATGAGGTTTATGCTATGTTTATGGTTCAGTTTTTTTGTCCTGCAGGCAAGAAGTACCTAGCACCGCTACACCCCCTGGACTTATTGTTGTTCCATGTTGTTTATCACAGGTTTTTTCCTAAGGCCGAGTGGGGGGGCATGAGCACGCTTACTTCTTTCTTTTTTCTTTCCTTTTCTCTTCCCTTCTCAGGTCTCCAGCTGATCTAACTCTCTTACTTGAGGAGTTGGGCTATGTCTGTGTCCAATGTGAGCACAAGCAAGTGTTCGATTCCATCAGCAGGAAGAAACTAAGCGCCGCCACACCCCCTACTGCTTGCTGTTGCTTATTGTAGTGCTTGGCCTTAATCTTGATTTCCACTGAATAACTTATTTATTGCTTCCTCAGCCCAAGGGGGTGCATGAGCACGCTTGTTTCACCCTTCCCACACTCCTGAGTTCTCTTGCCGGGAGACTGTGGCTATAGCTGTGTAATGGCGAGCGCACCTAGGGTACAATGAGCATGCCTGCGCCTACTCCCAATGTCCAGTTATTGCCACAGGTCCTCAGTATCTTGGCTGCTATTGAGTTAAAAGAAAGAGTATAGTATATAGTATAGTTTGAATTACAAAAGTACTGCAAACCAAATCTCAACCCAGCTGTAATTGTTCCAGGCTGGTTGAGTGGGGAAGTCTGGAAAAGGTTCTAAACAGTGTTTCCTTTAGTTAGTCAGACTCTAAGTTGACCCAGGAATGCTTCTACTCACTAGTTCACTGTTAACCAAATCTTTACATTGTTTAAATCTAAAAGGGGTATCACAGCCACCTCTCACAGATTGCTGGATAACTGGAGAAGAGTGAGCGGTAGAGGGCAATCTTTGTAATAGTGTTGCAGATGTCTAGAAAGAAAACCAACCTGATTGAAAAAAGTCCCCTACATGCATGAAATAGTGTAGAGCCAAGGCATGCAGCTTCCAAAGAGCCTTATTTTATGATTGTGTGAAGACAACCACATACGATTTTAGGTGTTTTTTTCAATTTACAACATATTTGCCTAAAATATTAAACATATGCTGCAGGCCGATCTTGGTTTGGTCCAAGAGGACTATGTCATCTGCATACTGTATATTGCATGATGTACAAAAATGAGCTATTCAATTTGGGAGGAGAAGCTCTCTGTAATATCAATGCAAGACCTATGTAGGAACCATAGGAATTAAAACTGTGTGTTTTGCACATCTACTAGAAGTGTGGTTTTACCTCACTCAAAGCCGTTTTTCACACTGTCTCTAGTCCTGAATGTTTCACTAACAAATTACCTACAATCAGGTATGTTAGTCTAACTAGCTTGATAGAAGCAAAACAAGACTACAACATCCAGAATTATTTATGCTATCACACAGAAGTACAGGTCTAGAATCACTGTACAAAATGACATGGATAAAGCTGGTCATACTACCTAGAGGCAGCAGTGGTTTCCTTGAATGGGCAAAGTGGCTGCACCCTGCCCACCCTACTGCTGGCATCTGCAGACCGCATTTATTTTAAAATGTTAAGCTACACCAATAGCAATGTTACTTAGCATTTTAAAAGAAACGCAGAAGCCGTCCTGCAACTCCTGCTTGCCTCCTCCTGTCTGAAATGATGCTCCAAGTCAGGATACACGGGCATTACGATAGGGAAACCATGCAGTCAGGCAGGGTTCTTTTGTGACACATGCGCTATTGCGCATGTGTCACATACAGCGCTTTAATAAACAGGGCTGACATGGTGCAAGACCTGTAGTCACTGTTTGGGGGCATCTTAGATCGCCCACAAATGATGTCAGGCAGCATGATTTTTCCAAGCAGCCTCAGGTGGGTACAGTTTAAGCCCTGTACCTTCTGATGCTTTAAATGATGCAAGACAGCCCCACCCTTTCACAGGTTGTCACAAGATGGGGTGGGGACATCAGGCATAACTGACCCATCCCACTCATCTCTGTGAAGAGTTGGGAAAGATTTTTTTTTTTTTTTATCCTGCCTGCCCCATTATCACAGTAATCACTACACTTTGTATTGTGCTGTGATTACTGTAGTAATGCTGCATTTTTTTTTTTTTTAAAGCTTTCAATTGCATTTGACCTGACGTCAGAGTCATGAGGCTCAACTCATGACCCTGTGCGGTCAGGTCACATGCTGCATGGACTGGGACGACAACACAGCAGCAGTCTGCGCACCCTCACTGGCCTGGACTGAGCCTGCAGAACTGACTGGGGCAGGAGATGCCTGATAAGGTAAGTGTAAAATATTAAATATTTGACTTTTTAATTATTTAGGCATATTATATATTTCATTGCCACACATATGTTTAGCAGGTCTAACATGAGTCAATTTGAACTCTGCCATAAGTAGAGTGCAACAAGGAGAAACATGACTTTAAATCTATTCTGCTCAAATGATTGTAAAGCCTGCATATGTATCTTATGGGGTTAAGGCACCTGTGGTAGAGATTGTTGTGTGCCCAGAATACCTCAGTGAATAATAATTCTTGGGTTAGCACATTTGCTTGGAGGGTCTCTGTTTTATCTAGTCCCAGTTGTGAATCAAAGTGTAACAAAGAGAGTTAATATGTCTCCTGCAAAGCAGATCATATTATATGGGGATGACAGATTTTTATTTTATGTAGCTAGATAAATTGGCTACTGCTTTTAACACAGAGATCCTTTTGTTATTTATTGTTCCTATTTTGTAATCCTCTTAGTGTAGCTCAGTGACCTATGAACAACATGTGACTCTTACAACTTGTAACCCTCACTAACTTATATAAGACATCCTGTACATTGATTTACATACTCATGATTTATTGACAATATATAATATATACATGTGATCTAAAGCGCTCCGACACCCTACATATGGATGAGTAGCATTATAAAAGAAATAAAAAAACTAAATAGTGCCATTTAAATTATTATTTGTGTAAATACTGCATATCTCCTATGTACATGGACTGTACAACGTCAAAAGCATGGCTCTCTTAAGTAATGTGTAGCCAAAACAGGCTGAGAGCATTTCTTTCCTCTCTATTGGATTTGCATCTAGGTGTGAGGCATCAGATAGAATGTGCTATTCTGCCACATTCTGGTCTCCTCCTTTCCAATGCAGAGGTGGCCAGTGCACTCAATTGAGGATTACTGTAACTTCCTTAAAGGGAGTGCTAGTGTCTTTATTGAGCACTGTGATGCCCATGAGAAGGAACTATTAACTTTACAACTGGCATAACTCTTGATACACTTGAGAGAGCGTAGTATAAATATCATATATTATAGACGTGAAACACTTACACTTGGCAAAGCAATATTAATAAATAATAATTAAAATGCATTAAACGTGAAGATTTACTCATTTATGAACACTAATGTTGACTAATAATAATAATAATAATAAGATATATGCATTATTACAATCAAAACTGTATTCATTAAAACGTGTATGTCTTAAGTTAGCATGAGTTGCGAAATCGCCGTGAAACTCTCATTTAAAGCTTATTTTTCCTGCTTTTCTGTGTGCGGACTCGCAAATAACCATGAACCAGCTATTGTTCTTTTCTGTATTAACTTGAAACATGGAGGAATCTTCCCATCCGCATGCTAGCAGTTTTAGTATAAAGGATATGTGCTTCGAAACAGTAATGGACACTCTCAAGGACGATGAGACGAGGGGAAAAGAACTCCTGACCCGAGACGTGTGCCAAGATGGTGAAGTAACCCCGGACGTACCACCTACGAAAATGCTAATTAAGAAGACCAATTGAAAGACAATTCAATATCAAGAAATAACAAATGCATTACTTAATGAATAATTTGATTGGTTACCAATGATGGGGTGTAGTTAATAACCAATAGAATTTTAGGGGAATGGATTATGAAAAAAGGGATAAAAACTCATGACACAAGAGACGAAGTTCAGTTAGGAAGGGATGACATCAATTGCATCTAGAAACTCTGTCACTCTATTTGGTGATTTGAGACTTAGACAAAATTACCATAGCCTATAACCTGCCCTATTATACTTTCCTCTATATGAGGAGAGTGACCCTTGATTCCATTTTAGATAGATTGACGGTGAACCCTCTGATGTCCTGAAGACGAAGACTGATCTTGTATGTTGACTTAACTCGAGGAGGGTAATTATAAACGCTAACAGAATCTATATGCCTTTCTTTCTAGGTACCAACTGCTTTATATTTAATTAGCTATCTTAGTAAGCTGTTTTCCAAATTGATGTTCTAAATTGTTTTTTTGCATGAAGCCCAACATGCTAATGCTAATCGGAGGTTAGATGAGGTATTCATTTGACAGACGGAACTGACGTGACTGACATGTAGCTCTGCTGAACTGATATTCTGTTGTTTTATCATGCACTATGGTCTATTTTCTTCTAACATATCTATCCTATGATTCTGAACATTGCATTGTCGAAAGTTCATAAAAATTGCCACTTTGTGATTATACTTCTATGCTTCTTGGTTTGAGTTTAATACGCTTACTATTAGATTGTAATCAATAGGGAATAAATTCACAAATCTTTCTTCAAGGTGTGGTTATTTGAGTCTAAGTGTGCCGGAGATTCAATAATGGTTATTGTGAAATATATTTGATGCATGGTAATCTCGTCTTACGGAGACTCACCACTGGGTCAAAAGGTTCATCGACCTAAAACGAGTCCTGATGTGTATAAATTGACATAGACGGACGTGTTAACAGTTCTGGTAGCAGAGCGACGGTTTGCCCCTTGGGGACCCTAGGACGGAGTTTTTATTGTTAATTTTGTTTTCTGTGATAATGAAATTTGGCAAAACGATGAGTGGCTAGGTTCACCATGGGCTTTCCTGGGATCTCGGAGCCTGCCTAAGATGAGTTGGGAATGTTCTCGGCGCCATAGTATGTGTGGTTAGGGCCCTTGCGCTTGCTCAAAGCTTATGCACCTTGCAGAAGATTGTGAAGATTTGTGTGTATTTAGGCCAAAATTAAGTGTCGTTTAGTAGGAGTGGGCGTACTCCATAGTATGAGAGTAGGGAAGTCGGCGTACTTCATGTGAATGCAGCGCTTATTATTCAAAATTATCCACGTGGTTGGTAAAGGTACAGGCCTGTTGAGGTCTAAGACTCCAGAGTAGGATGAAAAATATGGTTTATGTTGTAATCTGTGCAATTTAATAGGTCAATCGGGCGTGATTGACAAGTCAAGTTTGAGTCACAACGTATGTGTGAAACCTTCGATGGAGATTTGACAAGTTCTAAAGTGCACTAGAAGGAGTCATTGACAAGTCGAGAGTAGGATTTGCGGGTCGAATTCTGCTTGCGTATGAGGGAACTGAGAAGGAGAGAGTAGCGGCCGAGGCTTCAAGTGAAATCTCTGTAAAGTTCTGAAGCGAATGCGTTACCCTTCCTGTAGTAAATTGGCAGATTTGTATTGTCATTTAAGGTGTTTGCAATAAATTGCATTAGTTTGTATGAGTTGTAAAAAGTGAGTGAGGTGTGGACAAGCCGCAAGACTTTGTCAGCTGCAGTGTATATGAGTGTGACGTCAGTGGTGCCGCGCTGGGATAGGTCAGATGTTGAGCGGGGTCACGCACGGATTGGCTGCCTTTCGTGAGAGACAATAGGGTGAGCAAAGGGCAGGTGAAGAGTGTCCTGGGAACTAAGCCATTTCCTGATTAAATCTAAACTAAAATGAATTTTGTTAAGGCATTTAAAAGTGCTTTGAGGGGAGATGTGTATATCGTTGCAACTGATGGGGAACCTACACCACCCGAAAGGTACTCCAGCTTATACAGTTATGGAGGAAAAGGGTGTTGCACCTTGTTTGTGGTTAAAACAATGGCGCAAGTTGACAGAGAAAGAAGGGTGTCTAGCGTTTCCGGAACATGGGACGTTCAATCAAAAGGTATTAGAAAACTTGAGGTGGATGTTAAGTACACAGAAACCACCTCCGAGACCGGCACAATACGAGGCTCTAGCGATCTGGGATCTGATGGCTCTTAAACATAGGCAGGAAAGGTTTCACAGGAGATTGACAAGAGCAGAGAAATCGTATGCAGAAGCAAGATGGGATAATGAGAATAAGATGTGGAGACGGGGAATCGTAGATGGGTTAAAGCTGTTTCCAGCGATAACACAGGGAGAAGAGACTCAGGGAAAGAAAGCTTCTTGTAAAACTAACAAAGGCTCAGACAAAGTTAAAGAACAAAAAAGGACCTGGGAAGAAGAGGATGATTCAGAGGATGAGGAGTTTATGGATAGGTTACTACATGACCGACCACCACCTTATGCGGTGAGTGACAATGTTCCGAGCACTAGCTTGGATCCTGGGAACCAGACACAGGAGAAGGGAGTTACTGATACGGTACAGACTAGCGATACAGCTTTGTTACAGCATGGTGACAGTGTACCTACTGCACCAGACGTGCCGATACAGTTACAACCTCCACCACAGATAAAAATAATTTATCCAGATGTTCCAGTACTCGAGACTACTACGAACTTGGTGGTGCCGCCAGATCCGATATATACAAAACCAAGATTGGTTCAGATTGAGTTAACCCCACAGTTAGTGTCACAACCACCACAACTGAGACCGGGGTATAACCCAGTAGCGGGTCCTTTGAAAGAGCCTGCACCGGGATTATTAGAGCAGACCTATGGTGTTGAGGCTCCTAGAAGCCTGGGATCAGGTCAGACACCTGCCGCAATATCACTACCTATCACTGTTGGTCCCCCAGTACCGTTATATGCCCAAGAGAGAACAAGGACATGTGAACAGGGAATCATGACCCATGAAACCATAAGAGGAGGGTCTATTAGAACTCCTCAAATAATGGCCCAGGGAAGTCAGATTTCTGAGCGATCAAGACCCTTAATGGACCTCAGTCCAATAGGGGCACCTCTTGAGGCAATGCAGCAAGCAGGTTTGGGAGTCTTGACTCCTCAAACCATGAGTACAAATACCTCATATACTCCAATGATACATACAGGGAACATTTCACTGCAGGGTTTTACAGTACAACAGTTAAATGAGTGGTTGGAGAAAACTTGTACATCACAAAAGGCTACAGCAACTACAGTAACCGAAGCAAATCCTGAAAAAGAAAAACCAGATGGATACCTGAATCTGGTACGGCTAGGTGCAGAAGCTGCTGAGTTGGTGGAAGGAACAATGGGGGTGAATAGGTTAGAATCTTCCACTGAGGCAGAACTGAGATACTTATGCCCTAAGATTACCAAAGAAGTGTGAAAAATACTCCAGAGATTAACGAATCTGGCAGATAAATATAATATCGATATTGGGAACACAAAACATTTGAAACGAAGCTACAGATTAGACTTCGACACAAAAGATTTTGAACACATGAGATCCGCAGGTATGAAGACACACCTGAAAGAATTGCTGCAGAGTGCACAAATCTGGGGAGCTTTAGAGAAATGGGAAAACAGATGGGCAAAGAAAAAAGACAAAGGAAAGAGGGATAGCCCAGGGTCTATCGAAACAGCGACCGCACCCAATCTGGATTCAGTGAAAATCCTGCCCATGAGAGAAACGGCTGGTGGTGTTTTAGTTCATGTGCCATGGTCCAGGGGAGATATTTTGTCCTTTACAAGCGATTACCCGAGGTTGAGAGAAAAACCGATTGAGTGGTATCAGCAGACAGATAGATTTGTGAAGCTTGCAAAATGTCTTTGGGAGGACTTGAATACTTTATTTGAGATTATTGTCCCATCAGATTTGTGGCTTGAGTGTAAAAGAGGGGTGGATTGGCCCACAAAGGAACCGGCAAGGGATAAAGCGACGGGAGCACCTTCTGAAGAGGTGATGAAATATTATCATAAAGTGATTGAGTTTTTAAAACAAAAGGTGTCACCGAAGGTGACCGATTGGCAGAAAATCGACTGGACTTCGCAAGAGGTTAAGGAGTCAATACATGCCTATTATGAGAGATTGTTAAAAGCATTTAAACATTACAGTGGTACTGAAACAATCGAGCCGAAGGACATGAATCATCTTGTGTTCAGATTTGTTGAAGGGCTGAGACCAGAGGTTGGTCAGATGATTAAGAACCATTTGATTTGTTGGCAAGCTAAACCGATTGACGAGGTGTTGCAGTATGCGAAATACTGTAGTGATGAAATTTAGTTAAAACAGAAAAAGCTGAAAGAAAAGGTGATGGTGATGCAGATAAGAGCTGCACAGGCTGGAATTCAGGGAAATGGTGTTCAGCAAATGATGCATCAGCAACCGCAAATGAACGGTGGATTTCAGGTACAGCCGAGAGGTAGAGGTCGAGGCTTTGTGAGTCGCAATTTAGACATGAATAATACTGCCATTCAAAATGATGGGCAGGTAGTGAAGAGGATGTCATCATGTCACGCGTGCGGGGGCATGGGACATTGGAAGCGGGATTGTCCAAATATGATGCATGATGGTACAGTTCAGCAGAGCATGAGGGTTGGGGCACAACAGAATCCACGAGGTCCAAGAATGAGACAACAAAATCAGAATTATCAAAATAATTTGACGCAAATGTCAGGGGTACAACCCATGCAGCAAATGCAGACGCTACAATTCCAAACTGTGTCAGTACAACCAATGCAACAGCAGATTCCTATGGTGCCTAGACAGCAAATGCAGTTACCTCTAGCCCCGATGGGTCAGCAACAGGTGATGCTTCCTCAGCAGGTCACAGGTCAGGTGTCGAGTCAAAACAATACTGTACAACAATTCCCCTTGCGAGGTGAAAATGAGACGAATGACGAATGGTCAGATGACAGTTCAGACAGTGAAGAGTGTAGGCTTGCAGCCTCATTAGAAGTTGATCAGAGAGGCCCATATGTAGAAGGAAAAGTAATGGGCTATAAGGTTTCATTTTTGGTTGACACTGGAGCTACACGCTCTACAGTCCGCAGTGTGGAAGTACCAAGGTTACCTTTATCAGGACGCACAATACGAGTGGTTGGTGTGGCTAATCAGTATTTGACAAATCCAATTACCGATCCAGTACAGGTTGAATTTGGAAATTTCCAAGGCCTGCATAGGTTTGTCGTATGCGACTCAAGTCCAGTATCCCTGCTGGGAAGGGACTTACTATGCAAAACTAAATGTTCAATTACCTGTTCCAACGATGGAATAGAAGTTCAGACAAACAGTGATGATGAAGGTGATGAGGACCAGCTCATAGGAGGAGGGGAGACGAGCGAAGATTACCCTCTAATTACCTTATTCCCAGTGTTCACACTAATCGACTTACCTGCTGACCTACAAGGATCCGTAACAGAGAGAGTGTGGGATTTGACAGGAAAAGAGGTTCGATTAATTAAAGGAGTTAAACCAGTTAAGGTGCAGATAATACCAAATGCAGAATTCCCACAAGTACCACAATATCACATGACTCAAGACGTACTCATTGAAGTGACACAGATTATTGCAGATTTTCTCAGGCAAGGAGTTTTGAAAGAAGTTTTGAGCAGTCCATGTAACTCACCTATTATGGGATTGAAAAAGCCCTGTGGGAAGATTCGGATTGTGCAGGATTTGAGAAAAATAAATGAAATTGTGATAAAATGCTGCCCTGTGGTTCCTAACCCAGCGGTAATAATGTTCCAAGTTCCTTGCAATGCTGAATGGTTTACCGTAGTAGACCTATCACAAGCATTTTTCTCAATACCATTGCATGAGGAAAGCCAGTTTTTGTTCAGTTTCAAATTCCTAGATAAGGTGTACAGTTGGTGCAGAATCCCTCAAGGGTTTTCTGAATCGCCATCTATCTTTAATCAGATCTTAAAGAAGGATTTGGAACCTCTTGTACTACCTTTTAATTCAACCCTTGTGCAGTACAATGATGACTTGTTGATTGCATCCAAAACCAGAGACAGTTGCCAATATGATACCATTGCATTATTGAACCATTTGGGAAAGAACGGGCATAAGGTGTCACCTAAGAAGCTGCAGTACTGTCAGAAAGAAGTAAAATATTTGGGGCATCTAATTGAGAAGGGATCCCGAAGAATATCAAAGGAGAGAATAACAGCTGTCATACAAATGAATCCCCCAACAACAAAAAGAGATGTCAGGATGTTTTTGGGAATGGTGGTATATTGCCGCCAATGGATACCCAATTTCTCAATCATTGCAAAACCCTTAATAAAACTGACAGGAAAAGATGTCAAGGATGAGCCATATACGATCACTTTGACAAAAGAAGAACTTGAGTCATTCCTTGAGCTGAAAGAATGCATGTGCAGGGCCCCAGTGTTAGGGATGCCTGATTACGAAAAACCTTTTCTGTTGTTTTGTCATGAACGTGATGCTTGTTCTTTGTCTGTTTTAACACAGGTCCACGGAGATGCAAATCGCCCTGTAGCATATTTTTCAGCTACTTTGGACCCTGTTGCAGCAGCCCTACCGGGTTGTTTGCGAGCAGTTGCAGCAGTTGGTCAAAGCATTTCCCAATGTGAGGGCATAGTAATGGGATACCCTATGACAGTTTTGGTTCCACATTCTGTTGAAATCTTGTTAACAAGAACGAAAACACAGCACATGACAAATGCACGACTTACCAAATATGAGACGATTATTTTGGGATCACCAAATGTTACACTAAAAAGATGCACAGTACTGAACCCGGCAACTCTGCTTCCCAATGAAAATACAGAAATCAAAGAGGGGGAAGAATTTGAGCATGATTGTATTGAGGTGACTGACCTCTGTACCAAACCTCGCCCAGACATACAGGACACCCAATTAAAAGAAAATGATTGCATTATGTTCGTGGATGGGTCCTGTTTAAGAGATTCAACTGGAACATTAAGAGCTGGCTATGCAGTGTGTACAATGTCTGGCATAGTCGAAGCCTCCTGGCTTGAAAAGGTATTTTCAGCACAAGTGGCAGAATTAATAGCTCTTACAAAGGCCTGCCATGCTGCTGTAAATTTGAAAGTTACAATTTATACTGACAGTAGATATGGATTTGGAATTGTACATGATTTTGGCCAGATCTGGTTACAAAGGGGTTTCATGACCTCTTCCGGATCACCTGTGAAAAATGGAGAGCAAATAAGAGATTTGTTACATGCAATTCAGTTACCTCTTGAAGTTGCCGTGGTAAAGTGCAGTGCTCACACCAGATCACAAGACTTTGTGTCAATGGGGAATGATTATGCAGATCAGGTAGCAAGATTTTGTGCATTAAATTGTATATCATTCAAGGAACAGTGGGAATTGCTACCTCAGTCTGAAAATGACACAACTTTGAATCTAGCATTACAAGTGGTTGATACTTTAGATGAGTTAAAGACACTACAAAACCGTGCTAACAAAGAAGAAAAACGCTCCTGGCAGAAAATACAATGTACACAAAGAGCAGATGATATATGGGTCTCAGATGATGGAAAACTGGTCTTACCTAATAGTCTACTGTCACAATTTGCCCGAATATATCATGGGCAAGCACATTTAGGAAGAGATGCCATGATCAGATCTTTTAAAATTGATTGGTTTAATCAAAAATTCAGACATGCCGCAGAAATTACTTGTCACAGGTGCATCATCTGTCAACAGATGACTGCTGGTAAAGGAACAGTGGTAAATTTGAGCCACATTGGAAGAGCTGGAGGTCCATTTAATAGGACACAAATGGATTTCATTGAAATGCCTGTTTGTGGAGGATTGAAGTATGTGTTGGTGATTGTGTGTGTTTTCAGTCATTGGATTGAGGCATACCCTACACGTAGAAATGACAGTCTCACAGTTGCAAAACTATTGCTGAGGGAATTAATACCACGATTCGGGTTCCCGGTTTCTATAGAATCAGATAGGGGAAGACACTTCGACAATGAGGTGATCAAGCTTCTGTGTGCAGCACTCAACATTGAGCAGAAGTTACACTGTATCTATCGCCCTGAAGCATCAGTACTAGTTGAACAGATGAATGGTACCTTAAAATCAAGAATAGTGAAAATGTGTGCAGCAACAAACATGAAGTGGCCAGATGCATTATCGCTAGTACTGATGTCCATGAGAAACACACCAGATAAGAAAACAGGATTGTCCCCCCATGAAATCCTCATGGGTAGAGCAATGAGGCTACCAGCGGTACCTGCAAATGCACTAGTGAATATTACAGATGATATGGTATTGGATTACTGCAAAAATTTAGCTGACGTGATACGCTCTTTCTCTCACCAGGTAGAAGCTAACACGTTACCACCAATCGGCGAACCAGGACACTCTCTGCAAGCTGGAGATTGGGTGGTTGTCAAGAAACACGTAAGAAAATCGTGTCTTGAGCTGCGTTGGAAAGTGCCATATCAAGTGATATTGACAACCACTACTGCTGTGAAGTGTGCCGGGGTTCCCAACTGGATACATGCCAGCCACACAAAGAAGGTAACGTGTCCTGTTGAAGAGGAACTTGAAAATTCCGGTACAGCAACTTCGAGAGAAGAAGTCTCAGAATCAGAGATCAGTCAAGAAGGATCTGAGACTACAGGAGAGCCCGCTGAGAACAGCCGCGTCCCTCACACTATCAGAGAGTTCAAGAGAGGTGACGGAGTGCCAATCTCAGTGGAGGCAGCAGGAGAACAAAGACAAGGAGAGGTTCTCCCAGAAGCAGACAAATACAATTCAGAACCAGAATACAGTATTGAACAAGAAGGAGAGAGACGGAATAGTGACAAATCCAAATCAAAACGAATCAGACTCTTCTGATCGAATTCGAAGCCTATCGAGAGAAAACACCATATCACAAGAGGAGGGTGCTGTCCAACGTCCTGAAAGAAATCACCGAAACAAGACACATAGAGGTGATACATGGCCAGAAAAGTCGCCTTTTAGAATAAGAAAATTAACGAATGAGACAATAATAGAAGAAAGCGATACCTCACAGGTGGATGATCTGAGTGAAGGGGAACAGCAAGGTGAACGAAGATTAAAAAGAAAGAGAATAGCTAATCGAAGGTATACAGGTCCTGAATGGGCATATGCTACAACCTCTGAGTGGCAACAAGAATTCTTGGTATTCTGTTTTGATCGAGAAGTACCTGGCCAATTCTACGGTACCTGAAGATACTACAGGAGAAGAAATTCTGAATTATCACGAAAACTGAAAAGAAAGAGACTTTATAAGCTTACCGGAAAGAGACAATTAAAACCTGATTTGACATTAAGAAACCTGATTACGACAAGCTGCTATCCTGAATTGACAAAAAGGGTACTGGAGTGAGAGAAGACGCTGTAAATACGCAGAAAGAGTTTGCCATCTTAAGTTGATTGTTGATCTGCTATTCTGATTCTATACAAACATGGCTTATAGCAACAAAGGAAGTAAAGTGTGTGGTTGGTTAGGACTTATGATAGGTGTTGTGTGCGCAATAATAATTGTGGGAGTGATTGTGGGAATGCCGTGGAGAGAGAGTGAAACTATTAATGCAACTTCAAAACCTGAGACTACCACTACAACTAATAAATTATCACCGTGGGAGAAATTCGAACAAGATACTAAACATCTTCATGAGGGAACTAATACGAAGAGGGAACTTTCTACTAACGTCTTCTATCGCTTATTAAATGAGTATGTGGAAACTATGGATACGAAAGATTGTTATGTGTGTACTAAAATTCCTTCATCTGTGCAGCAGGGGGTTACTTATCATAGTCTCCCTCTTACTTATGGAATTAGCTGCAGCCTGTTACTAACGAGATTCTATAATCAAAAGCATGTACAATACTTCTATTCAAATCTGGATGTTGTGTTTTCTTTTGTGCCTGTAATTGAATTCCTAAATAAGCTAGCTAAAGAGCATGATATAAAAATAGTGAGAGGATTCTTTGAGCCAACACTAACATTTGGAACTGCTTATGCACACCGCAACAATTTAACATGCTTACTGTCTTCTGTAGAGAAAAGCTTTTTAGATCACACAGATGATAGACGCAAAACACTAAAGGAGAAATTAGAAAAAGGTTTAGAAAAACGTACTTATGCGAATGATTATGCTTTCACTGCCATTAAAACACAAGGCAAGTTAGCTATAGATGCATTACACGTAGGTAGGCTATGTATATACAGACCGAAATCTGATCAAGACAATTTGTTTGTGGGTACGAGTGAATGTAGGCATGTGCTTTTGTTTCAGAGTAAATGGACATTCATGTTAATTGGACAAGACCCAGCGATTCCTGGAATCTATTACATCTGTGGGTTAAATGCATATTATCGTCTCCCAAAGGGATGGTATGGGACATGTTATTTGGGAATAATTTTCCCAAAGATATACCAGATTGATGACTTAAAACAGATATCTAAATCTTCTGAAATACAACATTCTCGACAAAAACGAGAATCAGTGGCGGCTGTCATTGCTGACATATTTGGAGCAATAATCCCATCAGTTGGGGTTATCTTGAATTCTATGAAAATTCAAAAGTTGTCTACTATTGTGGATAACATGCTGACAAACTTTACAGGAGCAATATTATTAATGGATACTGAACTAGCTTCAGAAAGAGCTATGACTCTTCAAAATCGGCTTGCTTTAGACATTCTTTTAGCAAAGAATGGGGGTGTGTGCAAAATGCTTAATGAACGTCACTGCTGCTCTTACATACCTGATAATAGTAAGAAAATTAGAAACATGCTTACTAACCTGACTAGAGATAGTACAGATTTGAAGGAACTGAAAGAACCTGGAGTTTGGGAAAAGTTTGGAAAAGGAATTGCCCGGGTAGGAAATTGGTTTACAAATATTTGGAATGGTGTTCTTGCTAAAATTATGTTGGGCCTACTAATTGTTTTAATTTGTCTATTAGGATTATGGGGAGCATGCAAAATTAATGACAAAATTAGAAGAAACTTATCAAAAAGAGTCAAACAGAATGAAGAAAGTGAAAGAGAGAAAATGTTCAATGAAATGTGGGAAAGTTCACATAAAGGGCAAGATGTTGAAATGCGCATTATGCGAAAAATGAAAAATTGAAAATGAAGAATTGTGTGATGACGTGCGTCATCAGAGGAGGGACTGAGAGAGCGTAGTATAAATATCATATATTATAGACGTGAAACACTTACACTTGGCAAAGCAATATTAATAAATAATAATTAAAATGCATTAAACGTGAAGATTTACTCATTTATGAACACTAATGTTGACTAATAATAATAATAATAATAAGATATATGCATTATTACAATCAAAACTGTATTCATTAAAACGTGTACGTCTTAAGTTAGCATGAGTTGCGAAATCGCTGTGAAACTCTCATTTAAAGCTTATTTTTCCTGCTTTTCTGTGTGCGGACTCGCAAATAACCATGAACCAGCTATTGTTCTTTTCTGTATTAACTTGAAACATGGAGGAATCTTCCCATCCGCATGCTAGCAGTTTTAGTATAAAGGATATGTGCTTCGAAACAGTAATGGACACTCTCAAGGACGATGAGACGAGGGGAAAAGAACTCCTGACCCGAGACGTGTGCCAAGATGGTGAAGTAACCCCGGACGTACCACCTACGAAAATGCTGATTCAGAAGACCAATTGAAAGACAATTCAATATCAAGAAATAACAAATGCATTACTTAATGAATAATTTGATTGGTTACCAATGATGGGGTGTAGTTAATAACCAATAGAATTTTAGGGGAATGGATTATGAAAAAAGGGATAAAAACTCATGGCACAAGAGACGAAGTTCAGTTAGGAAGGGATGACATCAATTGCATCTAGAAACTCTGTCACTCTATTTGGTGATTTGAGACTTAGACAAAATTACCATAGCCTATAACCTGCCCTATTATACTTTCCTCTATATGAGGAGAGTGACCCTTGATTCCATTTTAGATAGATTGACGGTGAACCCTCTGATGTCCTGAAGACGAAGACTGATCTTGTATGTTGACTTAACTCGAGGAGGGTAATTATAAACGCTAACAGAATCTATATGCCTTTCTTTCTAGGTACCAACTGCTTTATATTTAATTAGCTATCTTAGTTAGATGTTTTCCAAATTGATGTTCTAAATAGTTTTTTTGCATGAAGCCCAACATGCTAATGCTAATCGGAGGTTAGATGAGGTATTCATTTGACAGACGGAACTGACATGACTGACATGTAGCTATGCTGAACTGATATTCTGTTGTTTTATCATGCACTATGGTCTATTTTCTTCTAACATATCTATCCTATGATTCTGAACATTGCATTGTCGAAAGTTCATCATAATTGCCACTTTGTGATTATACTTCTATGCTTCTTGGTTTGAGTTTAATACGCTTACTATTAGATTGTAATCAATAGGGAATAAATTCACAAATCTTTCTTCAAGGTGTGGTTATTTGAGTCTAAGTGTGCCGGAGATTCAATAATGGTTATTGTGAAATATATTTGATGCATGGTAATCTCGTCTTACGGAGACTCACCACTGGGTCAAAAGGTTCATCGACCTAAAACGAGTCCTGATGTGTATAAATTGACATAGACGGACGCGTTAACACACTGATTGGATTTTTGTCATTTTGGTCTGGTTTTAATTAGCTAAAGCTTCTCTGTTTTTTCTATAGTGTTCTTTTGTGGTGTCTTTCAAAGTGTTACTATACTAAGTGTTGCACAAATACTTTACACATTCCCTCTTTGATAAACATGCCTGCTCTGCACCAAGATTACCAAACTACCAGACGTTGAGAACCAGTTATCTTATTCGTGTATTTGGCTTACCGTGACTAGAGTGGCGGCAGCCTGGCTTAGGTGTATACCCTAGCCAACCAGAAGCCCCATTTCTAACAGGGACACATTCAGCAGGGCCTGCATGTTGTCTGCTTTCATTCCAAGCAGCAACGTGCAGGTGGAGAGGGGTCATTTAGCAGGGCCCATAACAAAGGGGGAATTTAAGGGACCATCAGGCCTCCTTTTGTTCTAGTAGCAACCAGAAAGCACCCATGCCGGTTGGTGGTCTGGGCGCTGATTGGGTAGGAAAAGGGCTACATCTTGGTGCTGTGGCACAGCTGTATCTGATGCAGAAAAAGAAGTGGCCAGCATGCATCACTGGTAGGAACAAAATTACAAGTGTGTTTCTTTGTGGACCTTGATGAACCTATGTTATGTGTTTTATATGAGAAAGGGTAGAGCCAAAGCATTCTTGCACAGTTACCGCAGCCCCCTCCAGAAGGCATACTTTCTTGGCAACCCAGAAATTCTATGAAATATTTGATGAGGTTTCGTCTATGATTGCCTATATAACTATATTTTTAATCTATTGATCACAGCAATAGTGCTGCAAATGGTACCAAAATACACCAATTAAAAAAAATATTCTTAGGTGGGGGACCCCTCGGTGCCCCTATTTTGACATTGGTCTGGGTCGACTCACTTGCTTGCTAGTGTTGATTGATTTGTTATGCTTACATCTCATCAGTTTCAAATTCCACCAGCCGCACTTGCCTACAGGTGACAACTTCGATAGGAACAGTTCTGAAGCAATTGTCCTTCCTTTTGAGTAAGGGACTGTGTACAATAGCTATTAAAGACTGGTATGAGTTCTACCAGGGCACTTGTGCTGCAACAGCAGGACCATCCCATGACTCCACTATTGAACCTTAGGATTGTACTGACTGGGGTAGCAGACAGTGATTACCTGAATGTAATTATCAGACCAAGCATATAATCAAACAAGATGCAAAGCTGTTCAAATATAAGCTGGTTTTGTATGCCCCAACGTATGTTAAACAGAGAGAAAATCAGTTTGCTATTAAATAAAGGCTGTGCATTGCAGTGAGAAATTGAAGTTAGCTATCTTTCCACTCTTAATACAGAGTGGATAAAAGGACATCTTAAATAATTTGCATTGCTGTAACTCCAAAACCATACCATAATAGTTTGTCTAAGTAAAAAGAGCAGGACCCAAATTACAAAGCATAGCAAATATTTTCAACTTTCAACTTCTTGTTTGCTCAACATTAGAGTTGAGACAATCCAGAGACAATCATGGTAAACCTGCAAATTGAATGACACCAACAGTACTAAATTCCAATAAGGGAACCAGAGATATATTTGTTAAAGCTTTAAGTACAAATACTAATACCAAAAATAAAGCACCAATGCTAGACAGAGACCAGAGACTGAGTCGACTGGTAACAATGAAAGCCTGGAAGTCAAAAAAGTTGAACACATTTCTGAGTTTCTCTGGTCTGGAGACAAAGTTTCCAACACTTTTCAAACATTCTTTTGGTGCCCAGTCAACCACAGGAATATATTTGTAAAGCCACAAGGACCCCAGGGTAGGGACATAGAGATCTACCAGATGTCACCAAATGACCAAGAGCAGGGCCAGGTACAGCTTTACTTGCCACTGGTCAGCTGGGTACTTTCAGTACAAGTGAATCTGTCAGATTATCGTAAATGTAATTTTTCAACCATTCGGCCATAGGATAACCAGTAAGAATTCAAAGTATTTTCAGTGAGTGTGGGGGTTTCTGCCATTAGTCCTTTTTAGACACCCAATGAAAGGACATATGCTTCTGATGCTGTCTGAGAGTAGACTTTGTTTGCTTTCAGACACATGGCCTAGGTCAGAGTTATTCTATTTTTTAGGCATATTTTCAATTTTTCAGAGACATGTATAGTTTGGAGGTATCATGTCTGCCAGTAGCCAACCCTAGCTGAGCATGACTGAGGGTTAATATATGATAATTAAATATTACTTTACATCAAAAAACACTAGACCTTCACTGAAAAAACAAAGGTTACAGAGACGTTATAGTTAGGAAATAACATTTTTTTGAAAACATATAAATTCACTTAAAAAACACAAGGTTACTGGGATGTTATAGTTGGGTCCAGACTTTACAAGAACAAAACCATAGAAATTCAGCTGTTATATTTAGAGTTATTTGGAGTACCTATAACTTGTGCCCTAAGGTAGCTAGAAGTCATGCCCCCACCATGCACAGTTTTCTCATCAATCATTTCACTGCAAATGTTGCATTGATGTTATCAATGATGTCATAGAAGATGTCATAAATAATGTAAAATGTGGAATAATTAGTAGTGCATGGTGAGGCACAAGTTACAGTTACCTAAGGTCACAAACTATAGTCACTTGAGATAACTATAACTATAAATGTTGAATTTCAATGGCTGTGTGTGAAAAATCTTAACCTTATTAGAACGTCCCTGTAACCTATGTTTTTATTTAGTGAATTTCAAAGTTTATTTTAATTCTAATCCTGAACTATACCATTCCTGTAATCTTTTTCTTTTTAAAGTTAATATCTATGGCACTCATTATGATATTGACTGTAAATCCCACTTACCGCCACACTGACTGCCTCCAACTTACCGCCACCGCGTCGGATATCCATTCACCATATTATGACACACACACACCAATCCTTCAGTATACAGCCACATACACAAATCCGCCAGCCCAAAGGTCAGTGATAAAGTGGCGGTATCAAAACCCACATTGTTACGCCAACAGAACAACGCCCATCACATTATGACCCACGAATCACCACGGCGGACATTCAATGGCGGTAAACCATTGGCTGTACATACCGCTGCGCTCAAAATGGACACACACAAACAAAACAACACCATATTGGATAGTTCAAACAACACACACCTGACACCCATACACACACTACACACACACACCCACACCACTATAAAACAACCACCCACAGTACCCACAAACCTCTACCATTCCAAACCATTGCCAGCAGAGAGACATCTAGATCACAGACAAAACTAGAGCCACACACTATTCACACCTATACACCACTCATACACCCCACATCACACACCCCAACACATTACCCAACACACCCTCACCTACACACCTCACACAAGACCCATGGCACCACAAAGACACCCCTGTTTCACAGAGGAGGAGTTAAGGGTCATGGTGGAGGATATTATCAGGATAGAGCCACAGTTATTTGGAGCACAGGTGCAGCAGATATCGATAGCTAGGAAGATGGAGCTATGGCGGAGAATCGTGGACAGGGTCAACGATGTGGGACAGCACCCAAGTATTAGGGATGACATCAGGAAGAGGTGGAACGACCTACAGATGAAGGTACATTCCTTTGTAGCAAGATACCAGCTCGCTCTACAGAGGACTGGCGGTGGACCCCCACCTCCTCCCCCACAACTCACAGCATGGGAGGAGCAAGTCTTGGCAATCCTGCATCCTTAAGGCCTGGCTGGATTAGGAGGAGGACTGGACTCTGGTAAGTCAACTCTCAACTACTACTACCTCCCCACCTGCATGATATCACATACCCCCACCCTCACTCCCATCACTCCACTCCATCCCACTCACCCCATCATCACATCTCACTCATCCCAATGCCAAGCCCTGCATGCTCTACCAATGTATGGGCACCACTCACAGCCCCGCATGGGCATTCATCACTAAAACATGCCCACTATATAGAACTAATTATACCACCATACACCATCGTACACAAGTGAAAGCTGCCAGGGCAAATACAACCAAAGAGGGCAATCCATGGATGCACAATAGGTCAGACACAGAAACCATAACACACCATAGGTACCCCAGCCAATGTCAGCGGAGAGGAGGTGCCAGCAATATCCAGTCCCCCAACAGAAGAGGCCCACAGTTATGACAGCAACTCTGGTCTTCAGGATCTGGATGACCTACCTGGCCCATCAGGGACCTCTGGACAGCTGGTTACTCAGGCCCAGTCACACACCACCACAGAGCCTCCCCCATCAGGAAACACCACCACAGCACCAACCCAGAGTACCCGCATATCTCTCCCCAGGACACGTCAGTCAGCTGTGTGTCCACCTCTACAGGGACCCCAGGGCACACCTCATACCCAAGACTATCAGGGACCTTGGATCAGTGGCAGTGGGCACACGGTTCAGGGGGCAGAGGCACAGGCTAACAGGGAAACTGGTAGGACTGTTGTGTGCCAGAGGGAGGACAGGCCCAGGGAACCGACTCTCCAGGAGGCACTTGCAGAGATCTTGGGAGGCTATCAACATTCCCAGGACACTATGGGCCAGATCCTGGACAATGTGCAGGAGAACAGGCAGGTGCAGGAGGGACAGTACCAGGGGATCAGGGAGGACTTGCAGGCCATCAACAACACCCTGATCTCCATAGCACGGGTGCTGGCAGACATAGCCAATATTATGAGGGAGGCAGTCACACAACAGCGGGCCCCTTCCACAAGCCAGACATCTGAACAGCCTTCCACCTCCGCTACCGCTAGTGGACAGGAGGCGCCACCACAGGACTCACAGGCCACCAGCACCCCTCCCCATGCAGAAGGTGAACGAACCCACAAACGTTCCCTGCGATCCAGACAGAAGCCAGAGACACTTGCCAAGACCCTGACCAGGAGATGAGACTCTCCTGATTGTCACTGTTGTGTCCCACTCAGTCACCCTGTCCACCTTGAACTGCCATTGCTCTCTTTCCTATGTCCCCTTGTACAATATATCTGTGCTACAAACAGACTGGAACAATACCCTGGACTTTCCTTCACCATCACCCCATCCCATGCACTTGCCCCTCCATATTTTAACATTTCAATAAACACCCTGGGGAAAAAAAAAGAAGTTTGGAGTATGTCATGTATATCAATTATGTATTGATTGAAACAGGTGCAAACATTGCAATTCAACTGTACAGATAATTAGCTTAGATTAATGACCTGTAGCTGGCTGCAGTGATCACATCAGGAGTATATGTGAGGTCACCAACATCTGCAAAATGATTTGCCAGAGGGAACAGTAAGTGGGAGTAGAAGTGGAAAATATCAGCATGCCAGTGCCACAGAAATTCAAACAAATTTAATTGAAATGTGAAGTAACACTGTCCTACCTTTGTGTCATTGGAAGTATTGTCTGATCACAGATGCTCTGTTGTCCTCATCCTCATCCTCTGTATCCTCATCCCCACTGTCCACAGGGTCCACTGCTGGCACACTGGCATCTCCAGCCTCCTCCTCCTGCAGGAATGGGACATGGCATCTGAGTTCCAGGCTATGCAACATGCAGCATGCCTCCGCTATCTGGCAGACCTTCTTTGGTGAGTAGCAGAGTGATCCACCTGTCAGATGGAGGTACTGGAACCTGACCTTCAGGAGGCCAAAGCTCCTTTCAATTATACTTCTAGTTTGCCCATGTGCCTCATTATAACGTTCTCTAGCCCTTCTCCTGGCATTCCTCACAAGGGTCCATAGCCATGATAGGTTGGGGTAACCAGACTCACCTAAAATATTAAGGGACAACATTTAGCCGCACACTATCCCATATGGCCCACACCATACCCCTACACCAACACCTACTGGGTGGGAACCAGGGCTCACCTATTAGCCACACCCTGTGCCTCTGTAGTTGGCCCATCACATTTGGGTTGCTGCTATTCCTCAGGACAAAGGCATCATGCACCGACCCAGGATACTTAGCATTGATGTGGGAGATGCACTGGTCTGCAAGGCATACCATCTGTACATTCATGGAGTGGAAACTCTTACGATTTCTGAACACCTGTTCATTCTAGCAGGGGGGCGATAAATGCAATATGTGTTCCATCATTCGCCCCAATTATGTTGGGGATATGTCCCATTGCAAAGAACTCGCCCTTCACTGTGGCTAAATCTTCAACCTGGGGGAAAACAATGTAGCTGCACACGTGTTTTCTCAGGGCAGACAACACTCTTGTCAGCACATTTGAGAACATTGGCTGTGACATTCCTGCTGCCAATCCCACTGTCACTTGGAAAGAACCAGTTGCCAGGAAATGGAGCACTGATAGCACTTGCACAAGAGGGGGGTCCCAGCGGGGTGACGGACAGCAGATATCAGGTCAGGCTCCAATTGGGCACACATCTCTGTGATTGTGGCCCTGTCAAGTCTATAGGTGAGGATAATGTGCCTTTCTTCCAGTGTTGCCAAGTCCACCAGGGGTCTGTACACGGGGGTATGTCTCCATCTCCTATTCATTCGCAGTGGTAGAAATATAGAGGAGCCGGTCACAAACTGAACAATGGAGCCACAACAGAACATTGCATCCTGTTAACTTGTAATGGGTCAGTGTGATTTGTCCAGTATGCCCTAATATCACCAGTGATGCAGCAATTTTCCAGGGCCTGCTCTCCCACCTGAAATGGCATCCGCCTGTCCTGTTTGGATGGACAGGTGGAAGTAAAGTAATTCTGCTGACGCTGTGCGCCATTGCGGAAAGCGGCCAGGAAACGCAGTCCAACTCCTCATTGGCTAACATTGAGCCCTATGGGTTACAGTGGCCAATGGTGTGGCTAGGTTTCTGAAGGGATAATACTGCCTACCTAGCATATAAGCATCCACTACTAGTCAGGGCTGCATGAGTCCCAGGTGTGCTGCATTTGGTGGCGTGTGCCCCTCCCCATGCAATGGCCGCTAACTTTATTTCTGGTAGTGCTATGGCATATTGTGTAAGCCCGTTCCCTGTGTGAGGGTGAGGTGTACGCCAACAGTGGTTTTGGTGCAGCCATTGACAAAGTGTATCCTTTGTTTCGTTCCTCCGTTATAGTTTTGTCATCTCATCTTTATGTGCATTAGCATCACTGCCGGTGGATCCGAGGCACCGGCGATGGAGCGAGCTGCATCCCACAGGACCCAGGAGACAGAGTCCACCGATGCTGAGGGCACCAGTGGGACATAGGGCGAGGGGAGCACCACGGCGGAGACTGGAGGGGACAGTTCTAATGCAGATACCTCCTCCGACGGAAGCTCCCTGGTGGTGGCGGACACTTCTGTGACCACCCCAGCTACAGATACAGCTGCCACCCCTGAACCTGCACCGCCCTCCCAGCAGCCCTTCAGTGAGTTGCCCATGCCCGCTCATCCAGGAGGATGGGCATCTCCTTTGCCCCAGGCACCTCAGGCCATGCCCCAATTAGCCCTGGTGCCCTGAGTGAGGAGGCTATTGACCTCCTGGGATCCATCTCTGTAGGGAAGTCAACCATTGTGAATGCCATCCAGGGGCTGGCAGCCCAGATGCAACACCCTAATGCATTCCTGGAGGGCATTCACATTGGAATGACGGCCCAAAAGAGATCAATTCAGGCTCTGGCCTCCTCTCTGATGGCAGCTGTTGTCCCTGTTTATACCCTCCCCCTCCAACTTCCACTGCCCAGTCCCATTCTCCTTAACCTCAAAGCATCCCAAGCACATAGGCAGATGAGCATGCACACAAGACAACACACAAGAGTGTCACAGACAAACACAAGCACCACAGGTCATCCCACAGGCACTCACACAAACACCATCCAGTTGTAGACACACCAACATCCATAATTTCCAACTGTCTCTCTCTCCTCCTCCACCACCTCCCACCTTGTTCCGTTCACACTGACACCTGCATGCACTACATCATCATCCACTACCAACATCACCACACCAAGCAGAACACACACCTCACTGGCAGACACCTCCACAACAGCCATGCACACGTCCCCTGTGTCCTCTCCACTGTGTCTGTCCCCCCCTCCTAAAGTACACAAATACACTCAGACACCCAACAGCCATCCACCTCACAACAGCATAAAGGTCATGCACCTGCACCCAAAAGCAGCAGACAGAAAACCTACAACAACCACTCCCTCATCCTCCACTCCCATTCCTACTCCCTATTCCCGCCCCAATGTCCCTACAAAACTGCTCCTATCCACCATTGACCTCTTCCCTACCCCTCCCCCTGTCCTGCACTTATGGGCAGGGTAGGAAGAACCCAGCCAAGCACCTCAGCCACACAATCCACGGGCCCAGTCATCACCACACCCACTCGTGGTGGAAAGGGATCCAGGCCACATGTCCTGAACGTGAAGGAGCCTGCACCTGGCAGCCTCAAGGGAAAGGAGCCTGCCCCAGCAGGCAGAAAGACCAAGGAGCCTGCACCAGCAGGAAAGAAGGGAAAGGACCCTGCCCCAGCTGCCAGAAAGACCAAAGAGCCTGCACCAGCAGACAGGAACACCAAGGGGCCTGGGGCAGGAACTGTGATGGAGACCCCCACCACCAACCATGGTTGTGCAGCTGTCTGAGGTTGCAGGGGATGGGCAGGAGCCTAACCCCACCAGCAGCACCACCACCACTGTGCAGCCATCCGAGGTTGCAGGGGATGAGCAGGAGCCTCCCCCCCACCAGCAGCACTACCACCACTGTGCAGCTATCCCCACCGGCAGACAGTATGTAATCCTGCCTCCATGCCTGCTGTGCGGCCTGCCCCCTCCAAAGCCAGTGAGGAAGATACCCACCCGAGAGACTATGGCCTATCACTCCTCAGGATCAAGCACAGGGCATGTTGCCCCTTCCAGAACCAATGGGTGAGACACCCGCATGCTCATCACTCCCCAGGATCAAGCCCAGGGCATGTGGCCCCCTCCAGAACTAGTGGGTTTGACACCCACCTGAGAGACTGTGGCTCATCACTCCCCAGGATCAAGCACGGGACATGTTGCCCCCTCCAGAACCAATGAGTAAGACACCCACATACCCATCACTCCCCAGGATCAAGCACAGGGCATGTTATCCTCTCCAGAACCAGTGGGTATGACACCCAGCTGACACACTGTGGCTCATCACTTCCCAGGATCAAGCACAGGGCATGTTGCCCCCTCCAGAACCAGTGAGTAAGACACCCACATGCCCATCCCTCCCCAGGATCAAGCACAGGGCATGTTATCCCCTCCAGAACCAGTGGGTCTGACACCCAGCTGAGAGACTGTGGCCCATCACTCCCCAGGATCAAGCTCAGGCATATTGCTCCCTCCAGAACCAGTGGGTCAGACACCCACATGCCCATCACTCCCCAGGATCAAGCACAGGGCATGTTGCCCCCTGCAGAACCAGTGGGTATGACACCCACCTGAGAGACTGGGCCCATCACCCCCTAGGATCAAGTACAGGGCATGCTGTCCCCTCCAGAACCAGTTTGTAAGACACCCACATGCCCATCACTTCCCAGGATCAAGTGCAGGGCATTTTGCCCCCTCCAGAACCAGTGGGTATGACAACCACCTGAGAGGCTGTGGCCCATCACTGCCCAGGATCAAGCACCGGGCATGTTGCCCCTTCCAGAACCAGTGGGTAAGACACCCACATGCCCATCACTCCCCAGGATCACGCACAGGGCATGTTCCCCCCTCTAGAACCAGTGGGTATGACACCCACTTGAGAGACTGTGGCCCATCAATCCCCAGAATAAAGCACAGGGTATCTTGCCCCCTCCAGAACCAGTGGGTATGACACACAGCTGAGAGACTTTGGCCCATCACTCCCCAGGATCAAGCACAGGGCATGTTGCCCCCTCCAGAACCAGTGAGTAGGACACCCACATGCCCATCACTCCCCAGGATCAAGTACAGGGCATGTTGCCCCCTCCAGAACCAGTGGGTGTGACACCCAGCTGAGAGACTTTGGCTCATCACTCCCCAGGATCAAGCACAGGGCATGTTGCCCCTTCCAGAACCAGTGGGTAAGAAAACCCACATGCCCATCACTCTCCAGGATCAAGCACAGGGCATGTTGCCCCCTCTAGAACCAGTGGGTATGACACCCACCTGAGAGACTGTGGCCCATCACTCCCCAGAA
Organism: Pleurodeles waltl; assembly: GCF_031143425.1. Taxonomy (NCBI): domain Eukaryota; kingdom Metazoa; phylum Chordata; class Amphibia; order Caudata; family Salamandridae; genus Pleurodeles; species Pleurodeles waltl. The sequence goes on along the minus strand of NC_090438.1, from coordinate 880,469,492 downwards.
TAAAGCACAGGGTATCTTGCCCCCTCCAGAACCAGTGGGTATGACACACAGCTGAGAGACTTTGGCCCATCACTCCCCAGGATCAAGCACAGGGCATGTTGCCCCCTCCAGAACCAGTGGGTAGGACACCCACATGCCCATCACTCCCCAGGATCAAGCACAGGGTATGTTGCCCCCTCCAGAACCAGGGGATATGACACCCAGCTGAGAGACTTTGGCCCATCACTCCCCAGGATCAAGCACAGGGCATGTTGCCCCCTCCAGAACCAGTGGGTATGACACCCAGCTGAGAGACTGTGTCCCCTCACTCCCCAGGATCAAGCACAGGGCATGTTGCCCCCTCCAGAACCAGTGGTCTTGTAACATCTCCCGGCTGAGGTGCTCCCGTCCCCCTGAAGTGCCTGCCTATTTACCAACCGATGCCCCTGCATTATTCTCTCCATGTTGAAGCAGGTAACATGTGTGGCCTTGGACTTTGGCCTGTGGCCATGTGGCCTTCGGACATTGTGGACTGGGCTGTGTCCTTTTTTCTGTACATATGTATTTATCTATTGTCTTGCCTAATTTATTTTTCATACTGTGTTGATCTCATTGCATTCACTTTTGCAAAATCGTTTTGTCCTTGCATTATTCAGCCAACTTACGGGGTCAAATAGTTTTTATAATGCATCTGGTTGTGTGTATGGGGTGTGTCATTGTTTTCGCCGGCGTTGATGTTCATGGTGACGGCGTGGTTGTTCCCTCTGTCTCCAATGGTGAGTACTTTCCCTTCTGAGCTCTGTTTCCGCCAGGCTTTTGATGTTATTGGTACCGCCCAGGAAAAGGTGGCAGATTGTTTTCTTGTAAAACGGTGGGCGGAACATTGACTTTGCCTGGCTGTGGGCGGCTGTCTTTCAGAGATCTTTCCGATATGAACATAATTTGGCGGCAGTTACTGCCTGCATGTTGGCAGTATTACCGCCAGTTTATCACCGACTGCCTGGATCGTAATGAGGGCCTATGTTTTTTAAGGCTATTTCCTAACTAGTACGGCCCTGTAACCTTTGTTTTTTTCACTGAGTTTCTAGTTTTTTTTTTTCATAAAGTAATATTTAATCATCATACGGTAAACCATCTGGTGCTTCACATGGACTCTGGCCATTGCCAGTGTGCAGTGGTGGAGTTCACCACAAGGCCAGGCACTGTGGCAAACATCTCAAGGAAGCCAACACGACACAGCCTTCGGATTAGTCACAGGCCTGACCCTGGTGATTCCAGGACCAGGACCGTTTTCTTTAAAGAGGAGAGGGCCATGCAATATATACATAGTTATAGATATAGCTATAGATATAGATATAGACATATATATATATATATACATATATATATTACATATTAGTGGTAGCCACTTGTAGATATAGTTAGGGTGATCAGAGATAGGGATTTTTCTGATTTGTGTCCCTTTATAACTTCACATCCCTTTGATGAATGTGCTAAAAACTGTGCAGACCTGCGTCCTCCATTTCATTTTGGGAGGACTGAAAGTTTTGCAGAATTTGGTCAAGGAGGTGCAAAGAAAAAAGGGGGTCACAAAAAATATTTCACATCTATGTGCCATGCCACTGTAGCTACTCCACTATATGCTAATCCACTCTACACCACCCCATTCTATACCTCTCCAGTGTACAAGACTGCCCTCTATGACACTCCACTCTATGCTATTACACTGTACACAATGCCACTGGACTCCAGCCTAAGCTACTCCACTATATGCTATTCCAACACCATTCTACTATACATCACTTTATTTCTACTCTACTCCTTTATATCTCCCTTCACTCTACAACTCTCCACTGTATGTTGTTCCACTGTATGCCACTCCACTGTACAACATTACACTGTATGGTATTCCACTGTATGCCATTTTATGCCACTTCTTTCTATGCTATAAGATTGGACCTCAGTCCAATGTATGGCACTCCACTGTATGCCATTACTCTCTACCCCACACCACTCTATGCCACTCCAGCCTACACCACTCCATTATACACCAATTCACTATACAATACTCTACGATATGCAATTAGACTCAATGCCAATCCAATGTATAACGCTATGCTCCAAGCCATTCCATTCTACGATATTATACTATTTGCAACTTGTTAGACTTGGCATCCTTGGTGTGGTCTCCCCTAACGTTTTGCCTCTGCTTCCCAGGTTGTTGATGTATGCTCTACTCTCTTTTTGTTGTTTGATACTCTGGGCACTTTAGCACTGCTAGCCAGTGCTAAAGTGAAAGTTCTCCTTGGTAAAATGTATGTGTAATTGGCTTATCCATGATTGGTATATTTGATTACTGGTAAGTCCCTAGTAAAGTGCACTAAAGGTGCCCAGGGCCTGTACATCAAATGCTACTAGTGGGCCTGCAGCACTGGTTGTGTCACCCATATAAGTAGCCCTGTAAACATGGCTTAGACCTGCCACTGCAGTGTCCTTGTATAATTTTTAAATTGCCAATTTGACTTGACAAGTGTACCCACTTGCCAGGACTAAAGCTTCTCTTTTCATACATTTAAGGCACCACTAAGGTAGGCCCTAGGTAGCTCCATGGGCAGGGCGCAGTGTATGTTAAAGGTAGGACACGTACTAATGTGTGTTACATGTCCTAACAGTGAAATATTAGTAAATACAGTCTTCACTGTGGCAAGGCCTATCTCTCTCATAGGTTTACATGGGGGCTGCCTTTAAATATTATTAAAGTGCAGATTTCCTTTAAGAGTAGATATACATTTTGAGTTTGGGGTCTCTGAACTCACAATTTAAAAATACATATTTTAGTGAAGTTGGTTTTTAGATTGTTAGTTTGAAAATGCCACTTTTAGAAAGTATGCATTTTCTTGTTTAAGCCATGTGACTCTGCCTGTTTGTTGATTCCCTGTCTGGGTAATTTTGACATTTGGGCTGTTTGTACCTCTCCTATAGACAGTGACACAAAGGTAGCCTGCATATCCTGATGAGCCATCCGTGCTAGGAGGGGTCACTCACACATGAAAGGGTTGTGCCTGCCCTCACACAATGCAGTTTACAACCCCATGGTGTGTGGCTTGGGACTGGCCTGGCCAAGGCAGGATCTTGTGAACAACAGGGACTTTCCTTTGAAGTATGCCTACTTCAAAGGCAGAAAGCTGTATAAGTATTGGACTCAAACCCCCTGAAAATTAGATCACTTCTGGGACCAAGAAGAACCTCTGCCAAGGAGAAGAGCTGAGGAGAAGTGCTTCCACTGCATGTGCTTTGTTGTGCTATCCTGCAGTTGCTGCTTCTGCCTGAGAATGGGAACAAAGACTGGACTTTGTGATATATTCCTGCTTGTGAAGAATCTCCAAGGGTTTGAACTGAGCATGCCTCCTGTTTTGAAATCTCAAGGCCATCAAAGACTTCCTCTGCCAACACCTGGACTCTCTGCTGAGACTCCTATTCTGTCCTGCCAAGTGATGCCCTATCCAGTCCCTTGTCCCTTGAAAGGTGAAGCTGGCAGACAAGAGCTTAAAATCCACACACAGAACGCCATGCAGGGAAAGTTTCGACACACCATCTGCAACATGGCTGAAAAATGATGAATCACCGGCTTTGCGGCTAAAATCGACGCTCCACCTGCGTTGCGTCTTTGAGATCGATGCATCACTGCTGGAGAAACAACACACAACACCTGCTTGCGGCTGCTGATAATGATGCAAAGCTCATGCAGCACAGTTTTCTGACACAGTGCACCAGGATTTTCCATGCATCGTCCCTGGTCATCAAAATTCAACCCAACTGTGTGGATTCAAGGTACCTTGTCCGTGCATGGCAGTGCAGGGGCCCCGATGGGGCACCCCCTCTCTGCCAGCCTTTGTATGGCGAAGGGTGCTGGCGGTCTGACCGTGGCGGCTCCACCACAGTCATAATATGTCTGTCGGACCACCCCTAGCGGTCATGGACTGCCAGACTGGTAATGAGATCCTGAATGTTGTCTGGTTATCGAGCTGAAAAAGAGTGTGTAATGAGGTCCGGTACGTATAATAATTTAAATTTGAAGGTGATGGATTAATAGTAAATTAAAGTTATAACAATGACTTTAGGATTTTTAAAGGATGAGTAGTTTTAACTTTGTTTGTATAGGGAATATACATTTTTGTAAATATAACTAAGTTTTAACCTTTGTTTTTTCATTGAGTATATATATATATATATATATATATATTTACCAAAAAAAACAAAGGTTACAGGGACCTTATAGTCAGGCTCACATTTTAAATGTACAAAACCTTAGAATTCTGCCAGTTAAAGTTAGAGTTATCTCAAGTGACTATAACTTGCACACTGACCATGCACTGATAATCACTCAGGAAAATGGCTCTTATGACATCTTTGATAACATCATTGATAATATCAACGTCATATTTGCAGTAAATTTATTGACAAAAAACTGTGCATAGCGAAGGTGTAGGAAAAAAACCTCTTTTTGTCATGTTACCCCAAATGTTTGCCTGATGTCAGTGTGTTTTTGACAGTGTCACTGAGATCCTGCTAGTCAGGACCCCTGTGCTCATGGTTTATGGCCTGCTTGTCAGTGTGTTTCACAGTTTTCTAAATTGTCACTGAAGTCCTGCTAATCAGAACTTCAGTGCTCATGCTCTTTCTGCTTCTAAATTTGTCACTACATACTAGTGACTGTAGTGCTTCACTACTTATCTTGTTTTTAGCACTTACATAACATATCAGGAATGCACTTCTGAGTTCAAAGAAGACTTTTATTGTTGTTAATTCTTCCCCAACCGCAATTTCGTGACTGACGGATTAGTAGATTTCAAGCACACGTTCAATGAAAACAAAATATATCAGTTTGCAATATACACAGCAGGTTATATTTATAAGATATTGAATGCAAAGCAAAACAAATACTTCACCGTGTGAGAAACTATTTACAGCTTCATCTTTCTAGGGTCTGCAAGTTGATGACTCCTTGTCAACTGCGAGAAAGAGATATATCTACCCACACGGGATGCTGGCAACTGGCGCCAAGTTCCAGCACGAAGTCAGGCAGATTCGAATCTAATTCTCTGAAGCCTGTGACATTTGTTACAAAGGTGTGCCCCCTCCTCTCCGACTCGGGAAAACTACGCAAGCCTTTAGAGACTGGCCAGATCTCCGAGACTGCTCCTCTTCCCAAGCTCAAGCAGAGAGAAAAACAACCAATGTACCCTCTCTTATCAGGTCTAGTCTACTGTGAAAAGAAAACAGCTTGGTTCATCTTGTGCAAAAACACAGCTTGGAAAAATACAGCTTGGATTCTCAACTGCAATGTCTAACTCCACGTTAAAGGCAATAGGCAGCTAACCTAAATATCAAATGAAATGTCTAGTGTCATGTCAAAGCCAATAGGCAGCTGAGCTGAATACAAAATGCAATGTATAATATCATTTCAAAGCCAATAGGCAGCTGAGCTGAGTATAAAATGCAATGTCTAATATCATGTCAAAACCAATAGGCAGCTGAGCTGAATACAAAATGTAATATATAATATCATGTCAAAGCCAATAGGCAGCTAAGCTGGATACAAAATGCAATGTCTAATATCATGTCAAAGCCAATAGGCAGAATACAGAATATAATGGCTAATGCAATGTCAAAGCCCATAGGCGGCTAAACTGAATACATCATGTCAAAGCCAATAGGCAGAATACAGAATGTAATGACTAATGCAATGTCAAAGCCAATAGGCGGCGAAACTGGATACAGAAAGTAATTGCTAATGCCATGTCAAAGCCAATAGGCAGCTCAACTGAACAAAACATACAATGTGCTACTGGTAAACATTGGGCAACTAATATGCGCAATGGTGAAACACAAAGTCATTGGTCAAACAAAATTAATCAAATGGCAGGACAGTGACTCAGTATTTAACTCCCAAAAGGCATTCTAGACCCAATGTGTAAGTCCCTAGTATATAGTACATAGGTACCCAGGGCATTGGGGTTCCAGTGGATCCTTATGGGTTGCTTCATTTCTTTTGCCACCCACAATGAGCCCATACAAAGGCTTCTACAGGACTGCGATTGCAGCCTGTGTGAAATAGTGCATTCACTATCCATTCCCTGAAGGCTGGGAGCAAAGTACCTGTGTGTGAGGGCACCCCTGCACTAGCAGAGGTACCCCTACATCAACCAGGCCCATTTTCCCAGACTTTGTGAGTGTGGGGCGCCATTTTAAGTGTGCATTGCACATAGGTCAATACCTATGTACAGCTTCACAATGGTGACTCCAAATATGGCCATGTAAGGTGTCTAACAACTGGGAATTGTACCCCAATACTGATTCCACTATTGGTTTTATAATTCCAAGCACTCTGGGGGCTCCACCATGGACCCTCAGTACTGCCATGCCAGCCTTCTGAGGTTTTCACTGCAGCCCCAGCTTCTGCCACCTCACGGAGTGGCTTCTGCCCTCCTGAGGCTTGAGGAGCTCAATCCCAGGAAGGCAGAACAATGCATTTCTTTTAGGAGAGGGGTGTTACACCCTCTCCCTTTGGAAATAGGTGTTACAGGCATGGGAGGCGTATCCTACGAGAGCCTCTGGAAATGCTTTGAAGTGCACAGTCCGTGCTCTGGCATGAAACTTGACAAAGGAAAGGGGAGTGACCACTCCCCTGTCCATCACCATCCCAGGAGTGGTGCCCAGAGCCCCTCCAGAGAACTCCTGGGTTCTGCCATCTTGTTTTTAGGATGGTCAGGGAACTCTGGGAGCATCTGAGTGGCCAGTGCCTGCAGGCGACGTCAGAGATCACTCCTGATAGGTGCTTACCCGGGTAGGTGTCTAATCCCCCTCTCAGGGCTATTTAGGGTCTCTCCTCTGGGTGTTCTAATTCAGATTTCAAGAATACCACAGGAATCATCTGCATCATTTACTTCACCTTCTACTGACAGATCAACCACTGACTGCTCCAGGAAGCATAGATGACTTCTGTGACCTTGTATATTCAGCTCCTGCTAGCAACTGCAACAGTTTCCAGGTTGTGCATCTTCTGAGTACTGTCTGTCTTCAGCCTGCACCAGAAGAACCAAAGGAATCTTCCATCGAGTGACAGAGTCACTACCCTGCTTCAGCAAGCAGCGACGACCTGTGGCGTGGGTCCCCTCTCCAGGCGACAGGTGTGAATCCAACAACACGGGTGGTGGACTAAAGTGACTCTGACAGTCCCAACGTCCAGCTCTCTAATTTTGGAGGAGGTAAGAGATTGCCTCCCCATGCAAGACAGTTCCAAAGTGCACTGCATGACTTGTAGTTGACACAGCTTGTGCGTGACCTTCCAAGAAGTTATTCAAGCACAGCACAGCTCAGACCCCAGCACTCCATCCTGAGATGCACAGCTTCCCAAGTGGTTCTCCGGCGGCATGGGAATCCTTTCTGTCATGCTGCATGGGCCTCCATTTGCAACTCTTTTGTCCCCATGCTGTGGGACTCCTGTGTGCGCTGCCTGGTCTTCTGAGGGCTCTCTGAGTTACTGAGAGCCCCCTCTGTCTATCTGTTCCCCCCTCCTAGATAGAGTTGACCTGGTCCTTCCCGGGCCCCGGCAGCACCATTTTCTGCAAACCGCAAGCATTGTGTTTACCAAGGCTTGTTTGCGGAACCCAGCGACGCAAACCAGACTGCATTCATCCAACTGGTGTGGGACATCTTCTGCACCAACCAGGAACTGTAGGAAAGTACCATCTTGCCTTGCATGTTACCCCCATTTTTACGGTATGTATGTTTGTTTTTGCCTGTGTCACTGGGATCCTGCTAGCCAGGAACCCAGTGCTCATAAAGTGTGCCCTGTATGTGTTCCCTGTGTGGTCCCTAACTGTATCACTGAGGCTCTGCTTACCAGAACCTCAGTGTTTATGCTCTCTCTGCTTTTAAAATTGTCACTGCAGGCTAGTGACTAATTTTACCAATTCGTATTGGCACACTGGAACACCCTTATAATTCACTATGGTCCCTAGGTACCCAAGGTATTGGGGTTCCAGGAGATCCCTATGGGCTGCAGCATTTCTTTTGCCACCCATAGGGAGATCAGACAATTCTTACACAGGACTGACACTGCAGCCTGAGTGAAATAACGTCCACGTTATTTCATAGCCAGTTTACACTGCACTTAAGTAACTTATAAGTCACCTATATGTCTAACCCTCACTTAGTGAAGGTTAGGTGCAAAGTTACTTAGTGTGTGGGCACCATGCCACTAGCCAAGGTGACCCCACGTTGTTCAAGGCAAATTCCCCGGACTTTGTGAGTGCAGGGACACCATTACACGCGTGCACTACATATAGGTCAATACCTATATGTAGCCTCACAATGGTAACTCCGAACATGGCCATGTAACATGTCTAGGATCATGAAATTGTCACCCCAATACCATTCTGGTATTGGGGGGAGAATTCCATGCATCTCCGGAACTCCAGCATAGAGCCTGGGTAGTGCCAAACTGACTCTCTGGGGTTTTCTCTGCAGCTACCGCTGCTGCCAACCCTCAGACAGGTTTCTGCCCCCCTGGGGCCTGGGCCGCCCAGTCCCAGAAAAGCAGAACAAAGGATTTCCTCTGAGAGAGGGTGTTACACCCTCTCCCTTTGGAAATGAAGGGCCTGAGAGGAGTAGCCTCTCCTGGCCTGTGGAAATGCTTTGAAGTGCCCAGATGGTTCCCCACTTGCATAAGCCAGTCTACACCGGTTCAGGGATCCCCCCAGCCCTGCTCTGGCACGAAACTGGACAAAGGAAAGGTGACTGACCACTCCTCTGACCAGCACCTCCCAAGGGGAGGTGCCCAGAGCTCCTCCAGTGTGTCCCAGACCTCAGCCGTTTTGGATGCAGAGGTGTGAGGGCACAATGGACACCTCTGATTTGCCAGTGCCAGCAGGTGACGTCCGAGACCCCTCCTGATAGGTGCTTATCTTTCTCTGTAGCCAATGCTCCTCTGAGGGCTACTTAGGGTGTCTCCTGTGGGTTTCTCAGATAGCGAATGCAAGAGCTCACCAGAGTTCCTCTGCACTTCTCTCTTCGACTTCTGCCAAGGATCGACCGCTGACTGCTCTAGGACGCCTGCAAAACCGCAACAAAGTAGCAAGAAGACTACCAGCAACATTGTAGTGCCTCATCCTGCTGGCTTTCTCGACTGTTTCCTGGTGGTGCATGCTCTGAGGGCTGTCTGCCTTCACCCTGCACTGGAAGCTAAGAAGAAATCTCCCGTGGGTCGATGGAATCCTTCCCCTGCCAATGCAGGCACCAAACTTCTGCATCACCGGTCCTCTGGGTCTCCTCTCATCTTGACGAGCGTGGTCTCTGGAACACAGGAGCTGCATCCAAGTGACCCCACCAGTCCAGTGGTCCTTCTGTCCAAATTTGGTGGAGGTAAGTCCTTGCCTCCCCACGCCAGACAGTAATCCTGTGTACTGTGTGAACTGCAGCTGCTAGGGCTTCTGTGCACCTTTGCAAGACTTCCTTCATGCACAGCCTAGCCCAGGTCCCCAGGACTCTGTCCGGCATTGCCCAACTTCCTGAGTTGGACTCCGACTTCGTGGGACCCTCCTTCGTTGTTCTGAGATGACTGCCAAGCTCAGATATTCTGAACACCTGTTCAGGTACTTCCGTGGGTGCTGCCTGCTTCTGCATCTGCTCTCTGTGTTGCTGAGCGCCCCCTCTGTCTCCTCCTCCAAGGAGTGACCTCCTGGTCCTTCCTGGGCCCTGGCAGCACCCAAAATCCTCAACCACAAATCTTGCAGCTAGCAAGGCTTGTTTGCAATCTTTCTGTGTGGAAACAACTCTGCATCCTCCAGCATACCGTGGGACATCTTCTGACCAAAGGAAAAGTTCTTGGCACCTTCTGTTGTTGCAGAATCTTTGGCTTCTTCAACCCGGAGGCAGCCCTTTTGCACCTTCGTCCGGGGTTTAGTGGGCTCTTGCCCCCCGTACACTTGCATGACCCTTGGACTTGGTCCCCTTACCTTGCAGGTTCTCAGGTCCAGGAATCCGTCTTTAGTGCTTTGCAGTCAGTTGTTGTCTTTGCGGAATCCCCTATCTCGACTTTACTGTCTTTCTGGGGTAGTAGGGTAAGTTTACTCCTACTTTTCAGGGTCTTGGGGTGGGGTATCTTGGACACCCCTAGTGTTTTCTTACACTCCCAGCGACCCTCTACATACTACACTAGGCCTGGGGTCCATTTGTGGTTTGCATTCCACTTTTGGAGTATATGGTTTGTGTTGCCCCTAAGCCTATTGTCACCTATTACATTCTATTGAGTCCTCCTGTGTTTGCACTACTTTTCTATCTGTTTACTTACCTGATTTTGGTTTGTGTGTATATTTTGTGTATATTACTTACTTCCTAAGGGAGTATATCCTCTGAGATGCGTTTGGCATATTGTCACTAAAATAAAGTACCTTTATTTTTAGTAACTCTGAGTATTGTGTTTTCTTATGATATAGTGCTATATGATATAAGTGGTATAGTAGGAGCTTTGCATGTCTCCTAGTTCAGCCTAAGCTGCTCTGCTATAGCTACCTCTATCAGCCTATGCTGCTAGAACACCCCTAATCTACTAATAAGGGATAACTGGACCTGGCACAAAGTGTAAGAACCACAAGGTACCCACTATAAGCCAGGCCAGCCTCCTACAGGAACCCACATCTATCTTCTTTGGTGCAATACTGACTTTGTCTTCTCACAGTTGTTTTTTTTTTTAACCTTCATCCTGGTTAGCAGGGGCTCCTGTTCTCCCTGGACTCTTCAGTGCTTCTTGGACTTTTTCCCTTTCTTTTACAGGTCTTCAGCTCCAGGAATCCATTGTTGGTGTCTTGCTGTCTGTTCTGGTTTTTGCACTGTCTTCTATCGTGACTTCTACTGCGTTTTAGGAAACTTGATGTGTTTTACTCCTGCTTTCAGGGGTGGGGTATTATACTTACCTTTGGTGTTTTCTTACACTCCTAGCGTCCCTCCCCACACTACACTTGCCTAGGTGGGAAACTGATTTTCGCATTCCACCCTTTTAGTATATGGTTTTTGTTCCCCCTAGGCCCATGGTGACTTTTCCTCCTACGTTTCTGGAGTTAATGTTGTCTTTCCTGACCTCTTAAATACTGAAACTGTTAATGCTGCTACCACCATGGGGAACTAACCCTAACCACTGTCTTTCTCTTTCCATGGCTAGGGATTCCCTATCTAAGGCCAACTGTTGTTGATGCAGCCCCAGTTTGGCCTCCTCCAACCTCAGCTTTCTGAGTTTCCTAGCTAGAGAGTTGTCCTCAGGGTTGGATGTGTTTGACACTTCCGAGACTGAAGTGACATGGGAGTGAGCAGAGGTTGATTGTAGGAGGCTAGCCTGGTTTGTACATCGGGTACCTACACCTTATACCAGGTCCAGTTATCCCTTATTAGTGAAATGTAGTAGTGTTCTAGCAGCTTAGGCTAATAGAGGTAGCTGTAGCAGAGCAGCTTAGGCTGAACTAGGAGACATGCTAAGCTCCAGCAATACCACTATAGTTACACAGTAGTTATACACAAGTAAAGACAATACTCAGTGTTGGCAAAAATAAAGGTGGTTTATATGGGTGACACAAGGCCAAAAATATCTTAGTGGCAATACTCCTTCTGGAGGTAAGTATTATACACAATAAATACACTAGGCACCAAAATAAGCTAAGTAATTAGGCATAGGATAGTGCAAACAAAAGGAAATGCTATGGATTGCAATGGGAGAAAATAGGTCTAGGGGCAACACAAACCATGTACTAAGAAAGTGGAATGTGAATCACAAATTTCCCCCTAGACAAGTGTAGTGTGTGGAGGATCAATGCAAGAGTAAGAAAACCACAAAGGTGAGTAAAATACCCCACCCCAGAGCCCAGGAAAGTAGGAGTAAAGTATTGCAAGTTTCCTTAGGACACACTACAAGATTAGAGTTCCTGCAAGAACCAAGCAAGACTGCAAACAACAATGGTAGATTCCTGGACCTCAAGACCTGCAAAGAGAGGAGACCAAGTTCAGAAGTTGAAGAAGCTTCCAGGAAGGACAGGAGCCTCTACCAACCTAGAAGAGGGTGCAAAAGAAGAGTCCCCGGTTGGACAAAGACTGCAGAAATGCACCAAAGGAATATGGCTGCGGGCTACTGCATGATGCAATGGATGTCCCACATGGAGATGTTGGATGCAGGCGAGTTTTGGCGCTGGATTCATCCAACAAGCCTTGCTTCATACAATGTCGCGGATAGTGTCAAAGTGGCACTGCCTGGACCCAGGAGGGACCAGTGGGCCTCAACTTGGACTGAGGAGCCAGAAGGGACTCCCAACACTGGAGGGAACCCATAGATGACCAGGCAGCACCCACGGAGGTCCCAGGACACGACCACAAAGAAGGTGCAAATTGCGGTTGGTGCAGCACTATAAAAGAAGGTACCACGCTGCCAGAAGACAGCTCAGCGAGTTGAGCATCGCAGGATACCTGGGCCAGTCTGTGCTAGAAGGATTCTTGTAAATAGTGGACAGAGGCCTCAGGAGGTGAAGATGACGTGGTGCACAGGGGTACTGTTGCAAACGGGGAAGGCAAGCTCTTACCTCCTCCAAATCTGGACAGCAGGACCTTAGGACAGTCTGTGTCAAAGAGGTCCACCACCTGTGTTCCAAGCACCACGCTCGTCACCAGGAGAGGATTCCAAGAGAATTGGTTGTCATCTTAGAAGGTGCTTGCAGGAGCAGGGAAGTGGCTCCATCACTCCACATGAGATTTCTTTGAGATTTCATTGATCCTTCTGGATCAGGGTGAAAACAGGGAGTCCCCAGAGCGTGCACACCGTGGAAACTGTTACAGTTGCAGATGGAGCTGAAGTTGCAGAGGAAAAGTAGCCCTTCTGGATACTTTGTTGCTGTTACAGCGTTTCCTGGAGCAGTCTGCAGTCGATCCGTGGTCAGAGGATGAAGTAGTAGTTGCAGAGGATTCCTGCTGGAAACTTGAAAGTAGAATCTGAAGAGTAACACATCGGAGAGACCCTGAGAGGGGGATTGGCATCCTTATCAGGTATGGACCTATCAGGACGGGTCTCTGACGTCACCTACTGGCACTGGCCACTCAGAGGCCTCCAGAGTGTCCACACACCTTTGAAAAAAAGATGGCTGATGTCTGGGACACACTGGAGGAGCTCTGGGCACCACCCCTGGGGTGGTGAAGGACAGGGGAGTGGTCACTCCCCTTTTCTTTGTCCAGTTTGGCGCTAAAGCAGGGACTATGGTTCCCTGAACCGGTGTAGACTGGCTTATGCAAGGAGTGCACCATCTGTGCCCTTCACAGCATTTCCAGAGAGGCTGGGGGACGCTACCTGTGGGAAAGTACCATCTTGCCTGGCATGTTACCCCCATTTTTACATGTATGTCAGTTTGTTTTTGCCTTTCTTACTGAGATCCTGCTATCCAGGACCCCAGTGCTCATAGTTTGTGGCCTGAAGATGTATACATGTGTAGTAACTAACTGTCTCACAATAAAGGGGACATGGAGGTTGGCTGGTCCGGTGTACGTCATCCTAACTCATACCATGTTACTCATAAAGGTACACTGCTCCAAAAAATTCCAACAACAGTTTGAAAGAGAATAACATCAGAAACAAAGGCCCTCAAGTATCATCATCAGGCTTGTTCCACGCCAGACTGGCACTGCAATGTCTGACGGGAACCCTCAGTGGGGTCACTGGGCCAAACTTCTGTGTCTAACAACCAAAGCAATGGAGGGAAAACAAAATAACAAACTAAAATTGCCTCAACCCTCCTCATGAAATTCTTTTAATCAGTAGCAGAGGATGTTGGTCAAGATTAAAAACATCTAGAGAGTTCAAGCGGAATAATGCCCTTTAACTCTTACAAAAATGTGGTTAAGAAGATTCTATCTGACACCACTCAATAAGTCAACATGTTTCGTGCCTACATTTGTCTAAACAGGTCTCTTGGCGCTTCTACAGGACTATAGACAATCTTCTCCATCAAACAACTAAACAAATAATGTTATTGCACAGGAATCGTGAGGATCTAATCACTCAATAATTCACTGAGATCCTGTGTATCTCCCAGACCACCTAGTCTGAAGTCATGATATGGCCATGTTAACGTATAAGGTGTCCAGACGAACTTCTCGATCACCACGATGTTGACTAACTGTGTCACTGAGGCTCTGCTAATCAGAACCTCAGTGCTTATGCTCTCTCTGCCTTTAAATTGTCACTATAGGCTAGTGACCACTTTACAAATTTCAATTGGCATACTGGAACACCCTTATAATTCCCTAGTATATGGTACCTAGGTACCGAGGGTATTGGGGCTCCAGGAGATCCCTATGGACTGCAGCATTTCTTTTGCCACCCATAGGGAGCTCAGACAAACCTTTACACAGGACAGCCATTGCAGCCTGAGTGAAATAACGCACACGTTATTTCACAGCCATTTTAACTGCACTTAAGAAACTTATAAGTCACCTATATGTCTAACCTTCACTTGCTGAAGGTTAGGTGCAAAGTTACTAAATGTGAAGGCACTCTTGCGCTTGCAAAGGTGCCCCAAGTAGTCAGGGCCATAGGCGTTACAGGCTGTGGAGGGACAGTGTAGGCTTATAGTGGGTACCAATGGTATTTACACCTTGTGCCAGGTCCAGTTATCCCTTATTAGTAGAGTGTAGTAGTTTTCTAGCAGCTTAGGCTGATAGAGGTAGCTATAGCAGAGCAGCCAAGGCTGAACTAGGAGACATGCAAAGCTCATGCAATACCACTTGTATCATTTATGTACTATATCATAAGAAAGACAATACTCATTGTTACTAAAAATAAAGGTACTTTATTTTAGTGACAATGTGCCAAAAATATCTCAGAGAATACACTCCCTTAGGAGGTAAGTAACATACACATATATACAACAAACCAAATCAGGTAAGTAAAACAGTCAGAAAGTAGTGCAAACACTAGAATACAATAGGATGCAAAAGACCTAGGGGCAACACAAACCATATCCTAAGAAAGTGGAATGCAAATCACGAATGGAACCCTAGGCTAGTGTAGTTTGTAGAGGGTCGCTGGGAGTGTAAGAAAACACTAAGGGTGTAAAAGATACCCCAGCACAAGACTCTGGAAAGTAGGAGTGAAGTACTACTATTGCCCCAGAAACACACTAAAGCTGTGATAAAGGATTTTGCAAGAACCACAACAGACTGCAAAGCACTGAAGACGGATTCCTGGACCTGAGGACCTGCAAAGTCCAAGAGTCGCAAAAGTGTCCAGGGGTGGGCAGGAGCCCACTAAACCCCAGATGAAGGTGCAAAATGGCGGCCTCTGGTTGGAAGAAGCTGACGATTCTGAAACAACGAAAGGAGGTAGGAAGTTCTTTGTGCAGAAGATGTCCCCTGGCATGCTGGAGGATGCAGAGTTGTTTCCTTGGCAAAACACTGCAAACAAGCCTTGTTAGCTGCAAGAGTTGCAGTTGGAGAAAAAAGGGTGCTGCCCCGGCCCAGGAAGGACCAGGATGTCGCCACTTGGGAGAGGAGATAGAGAGGCCCCTCAGCAACGTAGAGAGCTCATGCACAAGCAGGAATCATCTTCAGAAGTCCTTGAACACGGGTTCAAGAAGTCTGAACATGGCAGTTGTCTCAACACTGCAAAAGGAGGTCCCACAGCGCTGGAGATCAACTCAGGGAGCTGAGCATCGTAGGACAGAGTGCTGGGGACCTAGGCTCGGCTGTGCATGCAGGATTTCTTGCAAATGTGCACAGAAGCCATTGTAGCTGCAGTTCATGCAGTTCACATGATTACTGTTTGCAGAGGAGAGGCAAGGACTTACCTTCTCCAAATTTGGACAGTTGGACCACTGGACAGTCTGGGTCACTTGTGTCAACCACCTGTGTTCAAG
Source organism: Pleurodeles waltl (assembly GCF_031143425.1). Classification (NCBI taxonomy): domain Eukaryota; kingdom Metazoa; phylum Chordata; class Amphibia; order Caudata; family Salamandridae; genus Pleurodeles; species Pleurodeles waltl. The sequence continues at coordinate 880,453,569 of NC_090438.1, read as the reverse complement.
GGGCCACGTTTGTCAGGATGAGAGGGAATCCAGAGTACCGGTGAAGCTGCGGTTTGGTGCCTGCTGAAGCAGGGGGAAGATTCAGTCGACCCACTGGAGATTTCTTCATGGCTTCCAATTCAGGGTGAAGGCAGGCAGCCCCCAGAGCATGCATCACCACGAAACAGTTGAGAAAGCCAGCAGGATTAGGCGCTACAATGTCGCTGGTAGTCTTCTGGATACTTTGTTGCAGTTTTGCAGGCGTCCTCGAGCAGTCAGCGGTCAATCCTTGGCAGAAGTCAAAGAGAGAAGTGCAGAGGGGTCATGCTGGATTCTTGCAAGTCGTTATCTGAGGAAAAGCCCACTGGAGAGACCCTAAATAGCCCTCAGAGTAGGATTGGCCACCTAGTTAGGTAAGCACCTATGTGGAGGGGTCTCTGACATCACCTGCTAGCACTGGTCACTCAGAGGCCTCCAGAGTGCTCTCACACCTCTGGAAACAAAATGGCAGAGGTCTGGGACACACTGGAGGAGCTCTGGGAACCACACCTGGGGTGATGATGGACAGAGAAATCACTCCCCTTTCCTTTGTTCAGTTTCACACCAGAGCAGGCACTGGGGGTTCCCTAAACTGGTGTAGACTAGCTTACGCAAGGAGGGCACCATCTGTGCCCTTCAAAGCATTTCCAGAGGATGGGAGAGGCTACCCCTCCCCAGCCTTTGTTTATTTTACTTACCTCCTAAGGGAATATATCCTTTGAGATGCTTTTGGCATATTGTCACTAAAAGAAAGTACCTTTATTTTTAGTAACTATGAGTATTGTGTTTCTTATGATATAGGGCTGTATGATATAAGTGGTATAGTAGGAGCTTTGCATGTCTCCTAGTTCAGCCTCAGCTGCTCTGCTATAACTACCTCTATCAGCCTAAGCTGTTAGAACACTACTAATCTACTAATAAGGGATAACTGGACCTGGCACAAGGTGGGTGTAAGTACCACAAGGTATCCACTATAAGCGAGGCCAGCCTCCTAAATTGGTAGTGCAGTGGTGGGATAAGTACTTGTAACTGCTTTACCACTTTGTCATAGGTGCTTTTCCTGAGAAAAACATGTACCAAATATTCCAATATATGCACATTGAACCAAAACAGTTTACTGTCCTTCTCTAAAACTTTCTAAAAAGTTTCTGAAAAGTTCTGAAAACTTTTAAAGGTTTTCAAAAAGTTTTTTCTCTGTGCTTTCAAAAGTTCTAAAACTTTTTCTCTCTCTGTCCTAAACCTTTTCGATCATGTCTGCAGTAGATCTCACTCCCAAAATTGTTCAGGCAACCTTTAAAAGTGTGAGGGGTATCTGCATAGAAAGAGGTTTAAGCATTGGTAAGAATCCTACCAAAGACTTTCTCTTCAACCTTCTCCTAGAAAATTACCAGAACCAGTCTGGCCCATCTGAGGAACAGGAGGTAGGAGGGGAAGGTACCCCGTCAGACTCAGAGGAGTTCCCTGAAGAGATTGGGGAGGGTTCTTACAAAGACCTAGCAGGCCACCTAGTGACACTGGTAGTGGGAGTGGGTCACACATTAGTAGGACACCTTTCACTCCTAAAGGCCAGGTTACTAGGATCCAGCCAGTTAGGGACTGGTCTCTCTCTGCCAATTCCCACATTTCCTGTGTATCTAAACATTCCCAAGCCTCCCACCCTGAGGATAACTTAATGGAAAGGGAACTCAGAAAGCTGAGGTTGGAAGAGGCCAGGCTGAAGCTTAAACAGCAGCAGCTGGCCTTAGACAGGGAATCCCTGGATATAGAGAGGGAAAGACATAGATTGGGGTTAGTTCCCCATGGTGGCGGAAGCAGTGTTTTTGATAGCAATCCTGTTAGAGAGCAAGATTCCAGAAACCTGCATAATATAGTCCCCGCTTACAAGGAGGGGGATGACATTAACAAGTGGGTTGCTGCACTTGAGAGGGCCTGTATGGTACAGTTGGTCCCTCAAAGGCAGTGGGCTGCTATCTTGTGGTTATCTTTCACTGGTAAGGATAGGGATAGGCTCCTTACTGTCAGAGAAAGTGATGCTAATAATTACAAAGTTTTGAAGGATGCACTCTTGGATGGATTTGGCTTAACCACTGAACAATACAGGATTAAGTTCAGAGACACCAAAAAAGAGTCCTCTCAAGACTCAACAGAATTTGTAGACTGTTCAGTGAAGGTCTTGGAGGGTTGGTGACATGGCATTTAGGTGAATGACTATGAAAGCCTGTATAATCCAATCCTGAGAGAGCATATTTTGAACATTTGTGTGTCTGATTTGTTGTACCAGTACTTGGTAGACTCAGATCTGACCTCTCCCCAAGAATTGGGAAAGAAGGCAGGCAAATGGGTCAGAACAAGAGTGAACAGAAAAGTTCATACACGGGGTGACAAGGATGGCAAGAAGAAGGATGGTAAGTCTTCTGACAAGGGTGGGGACAAAGATAAAAAACATTCTGAGTCTTCATCAGGCCCACAAAAATCCTCTGGGGGTGGTGGGTCCAAATCCTCTTCTAACAATCAGAAAAAGCCTTGGTATTATTTATGTAAAGTAAAAGGCAATTGGGCAAGTGATTCCACTTGTCCAAAGAAAAACACCAAACATCCCACCACCACAACCCCAACTGCAACCTCTAGAGCCCCTAGTAATAGCAGTGGTGGTGGGAAGTCTACTACAAATAGCCAATCCAAGGGTGTAGGTGGGCTCACTATTGGCAGTGTAGTTGGGGTTGGTCTTGTTAGGGAGACCACAGAGGCTGTTTAGTCTCTGATGGTGGCATTGATTTTGCCACCTTGGTTGCTTGTCCCCTTAATATGGGTAAGTACAAGCAACTACCCCTAATCAACGGTGTTGAGGTTGAGGCCTACAGGGACACAGGAGCCAGTGTAACTATGGTGATAGAGAAACTGGTTCACCCTGATCAACACCTACTTGGTCAGCAGTACCAAGTGACTGATGCTCATAATAACACACTTAGCTACCCCATGGCTGTTGTGAATATCAACTGGCGGGGGGGGTTTACTGGTCCAAAGAAAGTTGTGGTAGCCACTGAATTACCTCTGGATTGCTTACTAGGCAATGATTTGGAGACATCAGCTTGGGCTGAAGTGGAGTTGGAGGTTCGTGCAGCAATGCTGGGCAATCCTGGGCATTTTTTGCTTTGACAAGGGCTCAGGCCAAAAAGCAAAAAGGAAAGGGAAACTTGGATCCAGGAACAATGGACCAAGTGCTCCCAAAAGCTAGGGGGTATAAAGGATAAATACTTGCCCTCTATCCCTCCCTCTCCAGAAGATTCCCCTTTTTGAGGAAGAGGAATACTCTCCCTGTGCAGAACCTACACCAGATGAACTGGCAGCAGACACTGCTGAGCTTGTGGGTGCAGGGGGGTCTGCTAGGGAAGAGATGAGTATGGCACAGCAGACCTGTCCCACACTAGAGGGTTTAAGACAGCTGTCAAGCAGCAGAATGGGGATGTCAGTGATAGCCATAATGTGTATTGGGAAGACAACCTCTTGTATACTGAGTCAAGGGACCCTAAACCTGGAGCTGCTAGGAGATTGGTCATTCCCTTGCAGTACAGAGAGTTTCTTCTTTCCTTGGCACATGACATTCCTTTGGCTAGGCATTTGGGCCAGACGAAAACATGGGACAGGCTTATTCCCCTGTTTCACTGGCCTCATCTGTCAGAGGACACTAAAGAATTTTGTTGCTTTTGTGTGACCTGCCAAGCCAGTGGCAAGACTGGTGGCACTCCAAATGCCCCCTTAATTCCACTTCCAGTGGTTGGGGTGCCCTTTGAAAGGGTAGGGGTTGACATATTTGGCCCCCTTGACCCTCCAACAGCTTCAGGCAATAGATTTATCCTGGTGGTAGTGGACCATGCCACTAGGTATCCTGAAGCCATCCCCTTAAGGACCACTACAGCTCCTGCAGTGGCAAATGCCCTCCTGGGAATTTTTCCCAAAGTGGGTTTCCCTAAGGAAGTGGTGTCAGACAGAGGTAGAAACTTCATGCCTGCATACCTCAAGGCAATGTGGAAGGAGTGAGGTGTAACTTACAAGTTTACTACTCATTATCATCCACAAACAAATGGTCTGGTTGAGAGGTTTAATAAAACTCTCAAAGGTATGATAATGGGACTCACTGAAAAACTCAGAAGGAGATGGGATGTCCTGTTACCTTGCCTCCTTTTTGCTAACAGGGAGATACCCCAAAAAGGAGTGGGCTTTAGCCCCTTTGAACTCCTCTTTGGGCACCCTGTGAGAGGTCCCCTTGCTCTTGTTAAGGAGGGTTGGGAACAACCTTTAAAAGCTCCTAAACAGGACATTGTGAACTATGTCCTTGGCCTAAGATCAAGAATGGCTGAGTATATGAAAAAGGCCAGTAAAAACCTTCAGGCCAGCCAGGAGGTGCAAAAGCAATGGCATGACTATAAGGCTGTCCTGACTCAGTACCACCCATGACAGAAGGTGTGGGTATTGGGGCCTGTGGCCCCAAGAGCACTCCAGGACAAATGGAGTGGACCCCATCTACTTGTTGAGAAAAAGGGTGAGGTTACCTATTTGGTAGACCTTGGCACTGCCAGGAGTCCCCTTATGGTGCTCCATGTCAACCACCTGAAACCTTACTATGACAGGGCTGATCTCACCCTGTTCATGGCAACTGATGAGGGACAGGAAGCAGAGAGTAACCCTCTCCCTGGTCTCTTCTCCACCATTCAAGCTGATGGCTTAGTGGAGGGAGTAGTACTTGCAGATTGTCTTACTGCAGTGCAAAAAGATAACTGTATAAATCTTTTAAGTCAGTTTTCTGAACTCTTCTCACTGATACCAGGTAACATTACTTGGTGTGAGCATACAATTGATACAGGAGACAGTTTACCTGTCAAAAGTAAGATTTATATGCAGCCTGACCATGTCAGGACTGCATTAAACAAGAAGTTCAGAAAATGTTAGATTTAGGAGTGATTGAGCCTTCAGAAAGCCCATGAGCTAGCCCAGTGGTGCTTGTCCCTAAACCTCACGGTAAGGAGGGTAAAAGAGAGATGAGGTTTTGTGTGGACTATAGAGGGCTCAACCAAGTAACCAAGACAGATGCTCACCCTATACCCAGGGCAGATGAGCTCATAGATACACTGGCTTCTGCCAAGTGTCTTAGCACTTTTGATCTAACTGCAGGGTATTGGCAGATTAGGTTATCAGAAGATGCAAAATCAAAGAATGCATTTTCAACCATTGGAGGGCACTATCAATTTACTGTAATACCCTTTGGTCTGAAAAATATACCTCCCACTTTTCAAAGGTTGGTGAACACAGTCCTGCAAGGGTTGGAAGCTTTTAGTGCAGCATATCTGGATGATATAGCTGTCTTTAGCTCCACCTGGGATGATCACCTGGTCCCCCTATGGAAAGTTTTGGAGGCCCTGCAAAAGGAAGGCCTCACTATCAAGGCCTCAAAGTGCCAGATAGGGCAGGGGAAAGTGGTTTATCTGGGCCACCTGGTAGGTGGGGAACAGATTGCACCACTGCAGGGGAAGATCCAGACCATTATGGAACGGACTCCCCCTACAACTCAAACCCACATGAGAGCCTTTTTATACCTCACAGGCTACTATAGGAGATTCAAGAATGATGGCTCCACAGCAGCCCCTCTTAATGATCTCACTAGCACAAATATGCCTTAAAAGGTATTGTGGATAGCTATCTGTCAAAAAGCTTTTGATGAGCTCAAACAGGCCATGTGCTCTGCACCTATCCTAAAAAGCCCTTGCTACTCCAAGAAATTCATAGTCCAGACTGATGCTTCTGAATTGGGGGTTGGGGCAGTGCTATCACAGCTGAATACTGAGGGCCAGGAACAACCTCTTGCTTTTATCAGCAGAGTGTGACCCCTAGAGAAAAGCGTTGGTCTGCCATAGAGTGGGAGGCCTTTGCTGTGGTCTGGGCACTAAAAAAGTTGAGACCATACCTGTTTGGTACTCACTTTATTGTTCAGACAGACCACAAACCTCTACTTTGGCTAAAACAAATGAAAGGTGAAAACCCTAAATTGTTGAGGTGGTCCATATCCCTACAGGGAATGGACTATACAGTGGAACATAGACCTGGGAGTACCCACTCCAATGCAGATGGACTCTCCAGATATTTCCACTTAGACAAAGAAGACTCATCTGGGCAAGGTTAGCCTTATTGTCCCTCGTTTGAGGGGGCTTGTGTAGGAAAGTACCATCTTGCTTGGCATGTTACCCCTATTTTTACTGTATGTATGTTTGTTTTTGCCTATGTGTCACTGGGATCCTGCTAGTCAGGACCCCAGTGCTCATAAAGTATGCCCTGTATGTGGTCTCTGTGTGGTGCCTAACTGTATCACTGAGGCTCTGCTAACCAGAACCTCAGTGTTTATGCTCTCTCTGCTTTTAAAATTGTCACTACAGGCTAGTGACTAATTTTACCAATTCTCATTGGCACACTGGAACACCCTTATAATTCCCTTGTATATGGTACCTAGGTACCCAGGGTATTGGGGTTCCAGGAGATCCCTATGGGCTGCAGTATTTCTTTTGCCACCCATAGGGAGCTCAGACAATTCTTACACAGGACTGCCACTGCAGCCTGAGTGAAATAATGTCCACGTTATTTCACAGCCATTTTACACTGCACATAAGTAACTTATAAGTCACCTATATGTCTAACCCTCAGTTGGTGAAGGTTAGGTGCAAAATTACTTAGTGTGTGGGCACCCTGACACTAGCCAAGGTGCCCCCGCATGGTTCAGGGCAAATTCCCCGGACTTTGTGAGTGCGAGGACACCTTACACGCGTGCACTACATATAGGTCAATACCTATATGTAGCGTCACAATGGTAACTCCGAACATGGCCATGTAACATGTCTAGGATCATTGAATTGTCACCCCCAATACCAGACAATTCCATGCATCCTGGGTCTTCAGGACAGAGCCCGGGTACTGCCAAACTAACTTTCTGGGGTCTCCACTGCAGCTACTGCTACTGCCAACCCCTCAGACAGGTTTATGCCCCCCTGGGGCCTGGACCCAGGTAGGCAGAACAAAGGATTTCCTCTGAGAGAGGCTGTTACACCCTCTCCCTTTGGAAATACGTGTGAAGGGCCTGAGAGGAGTAGCCTCTCCTGGCCTCTGGAAAGGCTTTGAAGGGCCCAGATGGTGCCCTCCTTGCATAAGCCAGTCTACACCGGTTCAGGGATCCCCCCAGCCCTGCTCTGGTGCAAAACTGGACAAAGGAAAGGGGAGTGACCACTCCCCTGACCAGGACCTCCCAGGGGAGGTGCCCAGAGCTCCTCCAGTGTGTCCCAGACCTCTGCCATCTTGGATGCAGAGGTGTGAGAGCACAATGGACAGCTCTGAGTGGCCAGTGCCAGCAGGTGACATCAGAGACCCCTCCTGATATGTGCTAACCTTTCTGAGTAGCCAATCCTCCTCTGTGGGCTATTTAGGGTCTCTCCTGTGGGTATCTCACCAGATAACGAATGCAAGAGCTCACCAAAGTTCCTCTGCACTACCCTCTTTGACTTCTGCCAAGGACTGACGGCTGACTGCTCCAGAACGCCTGCATAACTGCAACAAAGTAGCAAGAAGACTACCAGCAACATTGTAGCACCTCATCCTGCTGTCTTTCTCGACTGTTTCCTGGTGGTGCATGCTCTGAGGGCTGTCTGCCTTCACCCTGCACTGGAAGCCAAGAAGAAATCTCTAGTGGGTCGACGGAATCTTCCCCCTGCCAATGCAGGCGCCAAACTTCTGCATCACCGGTCCTCTGGGTTCCCTCTCATCCTGACGAGCCTGGTCCCTGGAACACAGTAGCTGGGTCCAATTCTCTTCGACAGTCCAGTGGCCCTTCTGTCCAAATTTGGTGGAGATAAGTCCTTGGCTCCCCACGCTAGACATTAATCCTGTGTACTGCGTGAACTGCAGCTGCTCGGGCTTCTGTGCACTTTTGCAAGACTTCCTTTGTGCACTGCCTAGCCCAGGTCCCCAGCACTCCGTCCTGCATTGCCCAACTTGCTGAGTTGGACTCCGACATCGTGGGACCCTCTTTTGTGACTCTGAGTCGACCGCTGTCCTCAGATCTTCTAAGTGCCTGTTTAGGTACTTCTGCGGGTGCTGCCTACTTCTGCGAGGGCTCTCTTTGTTGCTGAGCACCTCCTCTGTCTCCTCTACCAAGAGGCGACCTCATGGTCCTTCCTGGGCCCTAGCAGCACCCAAAATCCTGAACCGCGACTGTTGCAGCTAGCAAGGCTTGCTTGCAGCCTTTCTGTGTAGAAAGAACTCTGCATCCTCCAGTACACCGTGGGACATCTTCTGACCAAAGGAGAAGTTCCTGGCACCTTCCGTTGTTGCAGAATCTTTGGCTTCTTCCACCCAGAGGCAGCCCTTTTGTACGTTCATCCGGGATTTAGTGGGCTCCTGCCCCCCCCTAGACACTTGTGTGTCTCTTTGACGTGGTCCCCTTTCTTTACAGGTCCTCAGGTCCAGGAATCCTTCTTCATTGTTTGGCAGTCAATTGTTGTCCTTGCAGAATCCCCTATCTCAACTTTACTGTCTTTCTGGCGTAGTAGGGTAACTTTACTCCTACTTTTCAGGGTCTTGGGTGGGGTATCTTGGATACCCTTAGTGTTTTCCTACACTCCCAGCGACCCTCTACACACTATACTAGGCCTGAGGTCCATTTGTGGTTCGCATTCCGCTTTTGTAGTATATGGTTTGTGTTGCCCCTAGGCCTATTTCTCCCTATTGCATTCTATTGTGTTCTGCATTGTTTGCACTACTTTTCTAACTGTTACTTACCTGATTTCTGTTTGTGTACATATATTTTGTGTATATTACTTACCTCCTAAGGGAGTATATCCTCTGAGATACTTTTGGCATATTGTCACTAAAATAAAGTACCTTTATTTTTAGTAACTCTGAGTATTGTGTTTTCTTATGATATAGTGCTATATGATATAAGTTGTATGTAGGAGCTTTCCATGTCTCCTAGTTCAGCCTAAGCTGCTCTGCTGTAGCTACCTCTATCATCCTAAGCTTCTAGAACGCCTCTATTCTACTAATAAGGGATAACTGGACCTGGCACAAGGTGTAATACCACAAGGTACCCACTATAAGCAAGACCACCCTCCTACAAATATGTACATAAGGCCGTCCATTGTCTCTTCCAAATGTCCGTGGGCCTCTGGGCCAAAAATCATGGGCCAAGCCCACACTTGACTCCTGCCTCAATACGGAGAGAACACTGCAGGGGAATCAGGTCAAAAACACACAGGCACCTCAGGGGGATGGGTAAGGGGGGCACCTCAGCCGGAAGATGGAATAACGCCATTGCTTCTCGAGGGGGCTCCATGCCCACTGCTTGGTCCTGGGGAATGCAAAGCCACAGTCTCTCATGTGGGTGGTTTGCCCACTGCTTGGTCCTGGGGAGTGCAAAGCCACAGTCTCTCTAGTGGGTGGTTTGCCCACTGCTTGGTCCTGGGGAGTGCAAAGCCACAGTCTCTCAAGTGGGTGGTTTGCCCACTGCTTGCTCCTTGGGGGTGCAAAGCCACAGTCTCTCAAGTGGGTGGTTTGCCCACAGCTTGCTCCTGGGGGGTCTCTCAAGTGGGTGCCTTTCTCCACTGGTTCTGGAGGGGGCCTTGGGCCCAGTCTGCTTCATCCTGCCAAGGATTGGGTGAGTGGATGCCTTTCTCCACTGGTTCTGGAGGGGGCCTTGTGCCGAGAGATGCAGCACTTGGGTTGGGCAGTTCACATTCCCTCACCTGGGTGTCTAAGGCACGGGATTTCCAAGGACCAGGTTGCATGGTAGTCCATGGAGGCAAGGCTAGGCTCCATGCTGCAGCCCCTAAGCCTGCAAACTGGTGGTGTTGCCGGTGCTGGTGGGGGTGCTGCCAGTGGTGGTGGGAGGCTACAGCCCATCTCCTGCAGCCTCGGACAGCTGCCCACTGGGGATGCTGCTGCTGGTAGTGTCCTACTGTCAGCGGTGCAGGTGGCGGTGCTTGCGGCGATACTGATGGCGGTGCTGGCCGTGGTGCAGGTGCTGGTGCTGCCAGTGGTGGATGTAGGCTCCATCCCTTCTCCTACAGCCTCAGACGGCTGCCCACTGGGGATGCTGCTGCTGACAGTAGTGGTGGCATTGGCGGTGTAGGTAGCTGTGCTTGAGGCTGTGGCTGCGGCTGGGCTGCAGGCGGTGCTGCCTGCGGGTCAGGTGGCGGGGCTAGCGGTTCTGCTGTTGGCCACCAGCCCTTCATCTGCAGCCTCTGACGGCTGAAGTGCCTTGCCTTGGGTTTTCTGCCCCTTCCTAACCTTGGCAGATGCAGTTGTGACCTTGGCTCTGGCACCTGGAGTTTTGGAGGAGGCCTTGCTGGGTGGGTCATGCTCCTTGCCCTTGCTGCATGTTGTCCCCTTCTTCACCTTGGCAAGTGGTGGAATGGTTTGGTCCTTTGCAGGGGTTGGTGGCACACTGGCTTGCCTGACAGGTGTCCCCTTTGAGCCTCTGGGAGTTGGAGGTACCACAGCGGATGCCAACTTGGTAGCTGAGGTGCTGGCCTGTGTTCGGAACGCCCTGGCCTGAGGGGAAGGACGGGGGGATAGGGAACAGGTCAATGTTTGCCAGGAAAAGCTTTTTAGACACATTGGGGTGGGAAGAGGGAGAGGGCTTGGGAGTGGAGAAAGAGGGAGTGGTGGTAGGAGGTGTCTGTCTGCTGAGTTTGGGTGAAGGTGAATGCGCTGGATGCTGTTGTGAGGGGGATGGCTGTTGGGTGGATGGGTGCTTGCAGTTATGTACTATGGGAGGAGGGGTCACAGACACAATGGGAGAGGACACAGGGGACGTGTGAATGGATGTGGGGTTGGTGACTGTCAGTGAGGGGTGAGTAGTGATGGGCGTGCTGGTGATGGAGGCAGTGGATGAGGATGCAGTGCATGCAGGTGTGAGTGGAGACGATACTGGGAGGGAGCTGGACGAGGAGGAGGGGGACACAGTGGAGGCAGTGGATGTTGGTGTGTCTGCATGGATATGGTGCTTGTGTGAGTACCTGTGGGATGATATGTAGTGCTTGTGTTTGCCTGAACAACTTCTGTGTGTTGATTTGGGTGAATGCTTGTCTGAAAGTGGGCTTTAGATAGGCTGGGTTTGAGGGGACTGGGCCTGGGTAGAGGAAGTTGGAGGGAGGAGGCTAGACACAGGGACAAGGGCTGCCATCAGGGGGGAGGCCAGAGCCTGAAATGCTCTCTGTTGGGCCGCCACACCAGAGTGAATGCCCTCCAGGTATGCATTTGTTTGTTGCAAATGCCCTGCTACACCCTGGATGGCATTCAGTATGGTTGAATGCCCAACAGAGAGGGATCTCAGGAGGTCAATAGCCTCCTCATTGAGGGCAGCAGGGCTGACTGGGGCAGGGCCTGAGGTTCCTGGGGTGAAGGAGATGCCCACCCTCCTGGGTGAGCAGGCATGGAAAACACGCTGAGGGGCTGCTGGGAGGGCAGTTCTGGAAGGGGGGGGTGGCGGCTGTACCTGTTGTTGAGGTGCGCACAGAGGTGTCTGCCACCGCCAGGGAGCTTCCATCGGAGGAGGAGTCGCTGTCTGTGGTGTCCTCTCCTGTCCCCGCTGTGATGCTCCCCTCGCCCTCCGTCCCACTGGTGCCCTCAGCCTCGGTGGATTCGGCCTCCAGGCCCATGTGGGATGCAGCTCCCTCCATCGCCGGTGCCTCTGCTCCTCTGCCAGATGATGCTAATGCACACAGAGACAGGGTGACAAAACAAAAAGGGGGGGAAGAGACAGAGGATACACTTGGTCATTCCCAGCAACACCAATACCGTTGGCGGACACAACACACAGGGAGCAGCCCTATGCACTAGGCCATGCCCAACCAGTTACTAAGGTAGTCACCAGCCCATAGGGTATAATGCCTAACGCCATCAGCTGCACTCCAGAAACCCACAGGACCCTGCCCAGTAGTAGATGCCCACTAACACTATTGGGGTAGGAGTGATTCAGAGCCTGCCCAAGAAGGGACCTACCCTACCATTTTCGCCCTGGCCTAAGGGCACCCATATCCCACATTCCCCACCCAGGTTCCTCTTAACACGTGCAAAGTCAGGAGTCAGTATCTGTAGTCACCCCCTTGTGGCTGCTGTGATGCCTTCAAGCACCCATCCAACTCTGGAGAGGCCACCACCAGGATCCAGAACATGGTGAGACGGGCACCCCTTCCTCGTTTGGAGGCCAGCCCCAGCCTCAGCTGGGCCTCCGCCGTCTTCTTTGCCCAGAGGTGCAGGTCCTCCCACCTCTTGCGGCAGTGGGTGCTCTGCCTGTCAAAACCCCCCAGGGTCTGCACCTCCTTGGTGATGGCACGCCAAATACCTTTCTTCTGGTGGGCACTGACTTGCAGTGAAAACACAGCAGATGAAGGAATTAGTCAACTGTCCGGACCATCAGACTCATGGCCTACCAGATTCCTCCCATCCCCTGATGCACATACATTGTCCACCTTACATGCTGCACTCTGGCCAGGACGCCTCTGCCCCCCCACCTACATGTAGCTTACATATACAGCACTCCATACATTCAAAGGCCCATGCATCATGCTCACAATGTACTCACCTGTTTGTCTGGAGGGCCATAGTGTAACGTGTACTGGGGTAAGACCCCATTTACCAGTTTCTACAACTCCTTCGCAGTGAAGGCAGGGGCCCTTTCCCCAGACACATGAGCCATTGTCACTTCCAGACACAGGTCACAGCAGCACTTGCAGTGTAGGTCCTCTCATGTTGAAGGTCAGGTAGCAAGTGAGTGGATAGATAGAAAATGGCGGTCAAGTCCACGGTGGTGCGTACCGTCACCACCGGCGTACATCGCCATTGGCTCCTGGAACCCATAGGACCCAATTATAACCAATGTGAAGTAGCTCTGCGGTCTTCGACCACCTACCGCAACGGTGCACAACGCCAGCGCAATTATTTCATTTCCACTCATCCCTCCTCACAGGTCACGCATCCGCCATTTCAGGGGGGCACAGGGCATAGTACCTAACTGCGTCACAGCAGACATTGGCACGGCAACTGACAGTCAGGTTCAAATTTGGGTTCAGTAAAGTAAACAAATCATCATTAGTGCAATAGATGTGGGAATATGACCCTCTGCTCACTGTTCTCTTCCATAGGCTTCAACCGTTGAGGCTGAATATGATATGGTGGCATCCCACGGTGTACAGACCCCTGGTGGAACTTGTGACAATGGAGGACAGACACATTATCCTTACACACAGACTTGATCGGGCCTCAATCCAAGAACTGTGTGTCCAATTGGTGCCAGACGTGATGTCAGCAATCTGCCAGCCCACAGGAATCCCCCCTCAAGTGCAGGTGCTGTGAGTACCCCATTTCCTGGCAAGTGGTTTCCCCCAAACAACAGTGGCCATGGCATCAGGGATGTCTCAGCCAATGATCTCAAACGTGTTGACCAAAGTCTTGTCTGCCCTGCTGAAAAACTTGCACAGCTACATCGTGTTCCCCCAGGTGGAGGATTTTGCCACAGTGAAAGCTGACTTTTATGCCCTGGGTCATATCCCCAACATCATTGCTGCCATTGATGGTAAACATGTGGCATTTGTCCCCCCCCCCCCCGGAGAAATGAACATGCTTTCAGGAATAGAAAAACCTATCACTCTATGAATGTGCAGATGGTGTGTTTGGCAGACCAGTACATCTCCCATGTGAATGCGAAATATCCTGGCTCTGTGCATGACGCCTTTATCTTGAGGAATAGCAGCATTTCATATGTGATGGGCCAACTCCAGAGGCACCGGGTGTGGCTAATAGGTGAGCCAAAGGTCCCCACACACTATGAGTAGGTGTCTGGGTATGGGGTTGTCCCTAAGGGTTAGTGCGTGTCTAACAATTATCCCTCAATATTTGCAGGTGACTCTGGTTACCCCAACCTTTCATGGCTACTGACCCCAGTGAGGAATGCCAGGACAGGGGCAGAGGAACGTTACAATGAGGCACATGGGCATACAAGGAGGATTATTGAAAGGACTTTCGGTCTCCTGAAGGCCAGGTTCCGGTGCCTCCATCTGACCGGTGGCTCCCTGTACTACTCACCCAAGAAGGTGTGCCAGATCATCGTTGCATGGTGCACAAACTGGCCTTGAGACGCCAGGTGCCTTTGCTGCAGGAGGATGAGCCTTTGGATGGTCTTGTGGCAGCGGTGGAGCCTGTGGACAGCAAGGAAGAGGAGGCAGAGGAAGAGGATGTTGACAACAGAATCAATATTATTCAGCAGTACCTCCAGAGACACACAGGTAAGACACTGTAGGTTCACTTTACATTTCATTTTTCTGTTGGACATTGTACATGGCAGACTGATTTCCCTATGTGTGTGGCCACTGACTGTACCCTTTGACATCTCTATTTTCAGACCTCTGTGCCCCACTCTGGCTCCTGCTATGTGTACTGCTGCCCACCAAAGGTCATTCCAAAGTATATTTCACTGTACATTTGAGTTGCAATGCTTTGAAAATGTTGTACTAATACATATGTGAATCATTTGACACACTCCAGATTAGTATTTGTTCCAATGGTGTTTATTTAAGTGTTCATAAGTAGAGGGGGATGTGCAATGGGCTGGGCTGATGGTGGAGGAAAGTCCATGGTAGAGTCCAGTCTCTTGGTATCACAGGTGCATTGTCCAATGGGGCACAGGAAGGGGAGTAAGGGCAGTTCTAGGTGGACAGGGTGACAGAGTGGGACAGAAGGGTGACAATCAGGATAGTCTTATTTCCTGGTGGGGGTCTTGGCAATGTTCTCTGGCTTCTGCTTGCCCCCTAGGGACCGTTTGCTGGGTGTTTCCCTTTCTGCAAGGGGTGGGGTGCTGGTGGCCTGTTGGACCTGTGGCTGGGCTGTAGGAGGATGGCCTGGCTTGTAGTGGGTACCAAGGGGTACTTACACTTTGTACCAGGTCCAGTTATCCCTTATTAGTGTAGAAGAGGTGTTTCTAACAGCTTAGGCTGATAGAAGGTAGCTATAACAGAGCAGCTTAGGCTGAACTAGGAGACATGCAAAGCTCCTACTATACCACTGGTGTCATATGCACAATATCATAAGAAAACACAATACACAGATATACTAAAAATAAAGGTACTTTATTTTTATGACAATATGCCAAAATTATCTCAGTGAGTACCCTCAGTATGAGGATGCCAAATATACACAAGATATATGTACACAATACCAAAAATATGCAGTAATAGCAAAAGGAAGTAATGCAAGCAGTGTAAAGTTACAGTAGATTGCAATAGGAGCACATAGGTATAGGGGCAAAACAAACCATATACTCCAAAAGTGGAATGCGAACCACAAATGGACCCCAAACCTATGTGAGCTTGTAGAGGGTTGCTGGGACTGTAAGAAAACAGTGAGGGTTAGAAAAATAGCCCACCCCAAGACCCTGAAAAGTAGGTGTAAAGTGCACCTATAACCCCCAGAGAGAACCGAAGACATGATTGGGGGTTTCTGCAAGGAAGACCAACACCAGCAAAGCAACAACAGTGGATTTCCGGACCTGAGTATCTGTGAAACAAGGGGACCAAGTCCAAGAGTCGCGACAATGTCGAGAGTGGGCAGATGCCCAGGAAATGCCAGCTGAGGGTGCAAAGAAGCTGCCACCTGATGGAAGAAGCTTTGGTTTCTGCAAGAACGAAGAGGACTAGGTATTTCCCCTTTGGAGGATGGATATCCCACGTCGTGAAGAAGCTTGCAGAGGTGTTCCACGCAGAAAGACTGCAAACAGGCCTTGCTAGCTGCAAGGGTCGCGGTTAGGGTTTTTGGATGCTGCTGTGTCCCAGGAGGGACCAGGATGTCGCCACTTGGATGAGGAGACAGAGGGGGCGCCCAGCAGGTCAGGGAGCCCTCACAGAAGCAGGCAGCACCCGCAGAAGTACCGGAACAGGCACTTAGAAGAAGAGTGAACCGGAGTCCACCCGAAGTCAGAAAAGGGAGTCCCACGACGCCGGAGGACAACTCAGAAGGTTGTGCACTGCAGGTTAGAGTGTCGGGACCCAGGCTTGGCTGTGCACGAAGGAAATCCTGGAAGAGTGCACAGGAGCTGGAGCAGCTGCAAATCACATGGTACCCAGCAATGCAGTCTAGCGTGGGGAGGCAAGGACTTACCTCCACCAAACTTGGACTGAAGAGTCACTGGACTGTGGGAGTCACTTGGACAGAGTTGCTGAGTTCCAGGGACCACGCTCGTTGTGCTGAGAGGGGACCCAGAGGACTGGTGATGCAGTCTTTTGTTGCCTGCAGTTTCAGGGGGAAGATTTCGTCGACCCACGGGAGATTTCTTCAGAGCTCCTGGTGCAAGAAGGAGGCAGGCTACCCCCAGAGCATGAACCACCAGGAAACAGGCAAGAAATCCAGCAGGATGAAGCGAAACAAGGTTGCAATAGTCGTCTTTGCTACTTTGTTGCGGTTTTGCAGGCGTCCTGAGCAGTCAGCGGTCGATCCTTTGGCAGAAGGTGAAGAGAGAGATGCAGAGGAACTCTGATGAGCACTTGCATTTGTTATCTCAAGAATTCCCCAAAGCAGAGACCCTAAATAGCCAGAAAAGGAGGTTTGGCTACCTAGGAAGGAGGATAGGCTAGTAAGAAAGGTAAGAGCCTATCAGAAGGAGTCTCTGACGTCACCTGCTGGCACTGGCCACTCAGACCAGTGAAATCCCGGGAAAGGCAGTTTGGCAGTACCCGGGTGTGTGCTAGAGACCCGGGGATCATGGAATTGTCTCCCCAATGCCAGAATGGCATTCGGGTGACAATTCCATGATCTTAGACATGTTACATGGCCATGTTCGGAGTTACCATTGTGACGCTATACATAGGTAGTGACCTATGTATAGTGCACGTGTGAAATGGTGTCCCCGCACTCACAAAGTCTGGGGAATTTTCCCTGAACGATGTGGGGACACCTTGGCTAGTGCTAGGGTGCCCACACACTAAGCAACTTAGCACCCAACCTTCACCAGGTGGAGGTTAGACATATAGGTGAATTATAAGTTACTTATGTGCAGCGTAAAATGGCTGTGAAATAATGTGGGCATTATTTCACTCAGGCTGCAGTGGCAGGCCTGTGTAAGAATTGTCAGAGCTCCCTATGGGTGGCAAAAGAAATGCTGCAGCCCATAGGGATCTCCTGGAACCCCAATACCCTGGGTACCTCAGTACCATATACTAGGGAATAATAAGGGCGTTCCAGTATGCCAATATGAATTGGTAAAATTGGTCACTAGCCTGTTAGTGACAATTTGTAAAGCAGAGAGAGCATAACCACTGAGGTTCTGGTTAGCAGAGCCTCAGTGAGACAGTTAGGCATCACACAGGGAACACATACATATAGGCCACAAACTTATGAGCACTGGGGTCCTGGCTAGCAGGGTCCCAGTGACACATAACAAACATACTGAAAAGATAGGGTTTTCACTATGAGCACTGGGCCCTGGCTAGCAGGATCCCAGTGAGACAGTGAAAACACCCTGACATATACTCACAAACAGGCCAAAAGTGGGGATAACAAGGCTAGAAAGAGGCTACTTTCTCAGAGGGGCCTCCTGTCCACTAGCACCGGCAGAGGTGGAGGGCTGTTCATCGTTTTGGCTAGTGTCAGACGCCCGTTGTTGTGCCACTGCCTCCCTCATAGTGTTGGCCATGTCAGCCAGCACCCCTGCAATTATGACCAGTATGGTGTAGATGTTAGTTAGGTTATCCCTGATCCCGAGGTACTGACTCTCCTGCAGCCGCTTGGGCTCCTGCAACTTGCCCAGTATCTGGCCCATCGTCTCCTGGGAATGGTGGTATGCTCCCAGGATGTTGGAGAGTGCCTTGTGGAGAGTGGGTTCCCTGGGCCTGTCCTCCCCTGTTGCACAGCAGTCCTCCCAGCTTCCCTGTTGTCCTGTACCTCTGTCCCCTGAACTGTGTGCCCACTGCCACTGACCCCAGGTCCCTGATCGTCCTGGGTTTGTGGGGTTGCCTGGGGTCCCTGTAGTGGTGGTCACACTGCTGATTGACATGTCCAGGGGACAGTGGCATGGGCCCGCTGGGTGGATGCTGTACTGGTGTTTCCTGAGGGGGAAGGCTCTGTGGTGGGTTGGGACTGCGGCTGGGTACCCGACTGTCCAGAGGTCCATGATGGGCCAGGTTGCTCATCCTGATCCAGGCATGCAGAGCTGCTGTTGTCACTGTGGGCCTGTTCATGGGGGGACTGGATGTAGCTGGCACCTCCTCTCTGGTGACGTTGAGTAGGGGTCCGGTGGGGATGAAAATGCAGTGTTATTGCGTCTGTGTGTGCCATCTTGTGCATGGGTGTGTTTCCCTGTATAGTTGTGATTTCCCTGTCAGGTTTGCCTTATGTGAGTGGTGATTTTGTGGTCTGGGTGAGTCTCTCTACTGGGCATGCTGTGGTGATGGGTGTCCATGCTGGTCTGTGTTGGGGGTCCCTGCTTTAGTGTTGTATACAGGGCTTGGTATTGGGATGGGTGGGTTGTGATAGTGTGGTAAATGTGAGGTGGTGGAGTGATGGGGGTGAGGGTAGGAGTTTGTGATGGCATGCAGGCGGGGGGGAATAAAGTAGTAAAGATTTGGCTTACCAGAGTCCAGTCCTCCTGCTACTAGGCCCTCAGAATGCATTATTACCAAGACCTGCTCCTCCCATGTTGTTAGTTGTGGGGAAGGAGGTGGGGGTCCACCGCCAGTCCTCTGTACAGCTACCTGGTGTCGTGCAACCAATGAACGCACCTTCCCCCGTAGGTCGTTCCACCTCTTCCTGATGTCATCCCTTGTTCTGGGGTGCTGTCCCACAGCATTGACCCTGTCCACGATTCTCCACCAACGCTCCATTTTCCTTGCAATAGACGTCTGCTGCACCTGTGATCCGAATAGCTTTGGCTCTACCTGGATGATTTCCTCCACCATGACCCTTAGCTTCTCCTCTGAAAACCAGGGGTGTCTTTGGGGTGCCATGGATGTGGTGTGTGTGATATGTGTGAGGATGTGTGGGGTTATGTGTAAGGTGATGTGTTGGGGCGTATGCTGTGAGGTGCGTGGATGGTGTATGGGTAATGGAGTTCTGTGTCTCTGATTGAGTGGGTGCTCCTTGCTTGTGTCTCTCTGTGTAGGCAATCTTTTTTTTTCATTGAAAGGGTTGTGGGTAATGTGGGTGTGTGTTTTATAGTGGTGTGAGTGTGTGTATCTGTATCAGGTGTGTGTAGTTTGAATTGTCCAATGTGGTGTTGTTTTGTAAATGTGTGTGTATTTTGAGCGCAGCGGTCTGTACTTCCAGTGGTTTATGGCGATTGAAAGACCGCCGCCGTGATTCGTTGGTCGTGATACTGTGGGCGTATTCCTGTTGGCATAACGGTGTGGGTTTGGCTATCGCCAGTTTATCACTGACCTTTGGTCTGGCGAGCTTGTGTGGGTGTCTGTATAGTGGCAGATTTCTCTGTGTGGGTTATAATACCCGTAACGGAATACTGCATCGGTCACAGTATGTTGCCAGCCGTCAGCACGGCGATAGGCGGCATTTACTGCCACAGTTGTAATGAGGGCCTTAGTGTTACCAAAAATAAAGGTGCATTATTTTAGTGACACAAGGCCAAAAATATCTTAGAGGCTATACTCCCTTAGGAGGTAAGTCTTATATACAACATAAACACTAGGAACCAAAAACAGGTAAGTAAACAGTGAGAAAACAGTGCAAATAGTGAAAATCACAATAGTTTGCAATGGGCCTGAGGGAACACAAACCATATACCAAAATAGTGGAATGTGAACGTTGGTTTTCCACCAAGGCAAGTGCAGTGTGTAGAGGGATGCTGGGAGTGTAAGAAAACACCAAAGTAAGTAAAATACCCCACCCGAGAGCCCAGGAAAGCAGGAGTAAAAGACAGCAGGTTTCCTAAAGTACACTAGAAGTCGTGATTGAAGGTAAAGCAAGTACCAGAAGAGACTGCAAGACACCAATGATGGATTCCTGGACCTGAAGACCTGTGGAAGAAGGGGACAAAGTCCAAGAAGCACTGAAGAGTCCTTGGAGAACAGGAGCCCCTGCTAACCCGGATGAAGGTGCCAAAGAGGAGCCACCGGTGAGAAGACAAAGTCAGATTTGCACCAAATAAGACTAATATGGGTTCCTGGTTGGTGAAGATGTCGCAAACCGGATGGATGAATGCAGTCTGGTTTGCATCAAGGGATTCTGCCAACAAGCCTTGGTAAATGCCAAACTTGCATTTCGTGAAAAATGGCACTGCCCAGGCCCAGGAAGGACCAGGTGGACTTTACTCAGAAGAGGGAGACAGAGGGGGCTCTCAGCAACTCAGAGAGCCCTCAGAAGACCAGGCAGCATGCACAGCAGTCCCACTTCAGAGGGACAAAGGAGTTGCAAATCGTGGCCATCGCAGCACTTCACAAAGGGATCCCACGCCGTCAGGTAACAACTCACCAAGCTGAGTGTCACCGGATAGAGTGCTGGGGACCTGGGTATGCTGTGTATGAAGGATTTCTTGGAGAAGCGCTAGCAGCTGAAAACTACTTGGTGCACAGTGGTACTGCCGGGCACTGGGAGGCAAGCTCTCACCTCCACCAAATTTGCCAGCTGGACCTTTGGAGAGTCAGGGTCACTTTAGTCCACTACTTGTGTTCCAGGATTCATGCTATTTATCAGGAGAGGGGACCCAGAGTACCGGTCATCACTGCAGAGAGGTGCCTGCTGAAGCAGGGAAGTGACTCCATCACTCCATAGGAGATTCCTTCGGCTCTTCTTGTGCTGGAGGAAGACAGGCAGTCCTCAGAGTGTGCACAACCTGGAAACTGTTGTATTTGTTGGCAGGAGCTGATGTTAGAGTTGCAGTAGCCTTCTTGGATACTTTGTTGCAGTTGCAGAGTTCCTGGAGCAGTTCTGCTATTGATCCGAGGGTAGAAGATGAAGTAAAGGATTCAGACGATCCCTGCTGGAGTTTTGCAAACTGAATTTTAGGAAACACCTACAGGAGAGACCCTAAATAGCCCTCAGAGGGGCAATTGGTCACCTAACCAGGTATGGACCTATCAGGAAGGGTCTCTGACGTCACCTGCTGGCACTGGCCACTCAGGTACTCCCAGAGTTCCCTGGCCATCCTGAAAACAAAATGGCAGAACCCAGGGACACTCTGGAAGAGCTCTGGGCACCACCCCTGGGGTCGTGATGGACAGGAGAGTGGTCACTACCCTTTCCTTTGTCCAGTTTTGTGCCAGAGCAGGGACTAGGGGTCCCTGAACCGGTGTAGACTGGATTATGCAAAGAGGGCACTATCTGTGCCCTTCATAGCACTTCCAGAGTCTCTGGGAAAAAAAACCCTCCCATGCCTGTAAAACCTATTTCCAAAGGGAGAGGGTGTAACACCCCTCTCCTAAAGGAAATGCATTGCTCTGCCTTCCTGCAATTGAGCTGCTCAAGCCCCAAGAGGGCAGAAGCCTGTCTGTTAGGTGGGAGCAGCTGGGGCTGCAGTGAAAACCTCAGAAGACTGGTATGGCAGTACTGGGGTCCATGGTGGAGCCCCCAGGGTGCATGGAATTAGCCCCCCAATACCAGAATCAAATTGAGGGGTACAATTTCCATTTCCCAGACACCTCACATGGCCATATTTGGAGTTACATTTGTGAAGCTACATATATGTATTGACCTGTATGTAGTGCACACTTATAATGGCGTCCCCACACTCACGAAGTCTGGATAAATGGGCCTGGATGATGTGGGGGCACCTCTGCTAGTGCAGGGGTGCACTCACACACACAGATACTATACCCCTAGCCTTCAGGGTCTGAAGGTTAGATATATAGGTGACTTATAAGTGACCTGGTGCAGTGCAAATGGCTGTGAAATAGTGGTTACACTATTTCACTCAAGCTGCAAAGGCAGTCCTGAAGAAGTGCTTGTATGAGCTTCTTATGGGTGGCAAAAGAAATGCTACAGCCCATAAGGATCTCCTGGAACCCCAATTCCCTGAGTACCTAGGTACCATACAATAGGGACTTATGAGGGGGGTCCAGTATTCCAATTTGGAGTGGAATACTGGGTTACCAGTATGTAAGAACACATTTGGAACCAGAGAGCATAAGCACTGAAGTTCCGGTTAGCAGGACTCTAGAGACATAGTCAAGCATACTGACAAAACAGTAAAACTTACTGACATGTAGTCCACAAACTATGAGCACTGAGGTCCTGACTAGAAGGATCCCAGTGAGACAGTAAAAACACACTGACAAACACTGACAAAGAGGCCAAAAATGGGGGTAACCATGCTAGAAAGAGGCTACTTTCTCACACCCCATGGCTGTTGTGAACCTCAACTAGGGGATGGGGGAGGTATTTACTGGTCCAAAGAAAGTTTTGGTATCCACTGACCTACCTACTGGGCAATGATTTAGAGACTTCAGCTTGGGCTGAAGTGGAATTGGAGGCTTATGCAGTAATGCTGGGCATTCCTGGGCACATCTTTGCTCTCACCAGGGCTCAGGCCAAGAGACAGAGAGGAGAGGGAAACTTGGATCCTGGAACAATGGACCACAAGGCAGTTTTATGGAAACTGGTGCTGCAGCGAGTGCAGCGCCACTTTCACTGCGTCCCTTGGTACCCCCCCCTACTGCTGAAGTAAGCCTCAGCAAGGTCTGCTAGTACAAGGGGTTCGCCCTTCTCTGCACAAAGTCCTCAGACCATATAGGAAGAAGTTGGCACAGAAACTGAAATAAAAGACAAAGTTTATTAAACCTCATGAGGTGGAACTACAGTTCAAACAGGACCCTTCGGTAATGTTTGAAGTAGCACACTGAACTAAGAGAGCATGGTCCTTTTATACCCACGCAGGGGTTAAAAGAAGGTGGTACAATTATAGAAGCAAGACTTACATACATGTAAGGTCATATGGAAATGCACAGTCTACAGGTAGGAGGGGCTAACAGTTTCAAGGACTAGTTGACACATTACTGTCTGATATTACTGGGCATGTGCGAAAGCGGGAGATGCTAAATATAACTTGTCACTAGACAGATTTTCAAGAGTAGTTAACAGAAAGGTAGGACAGAGCACATGGCAGAGAAATGGCTGCCATGAATACAAAATGGATTCCGCCAAATGTTCACAATAGTTGCTAAATACAAGATGTCTTCTGCTAATGCTTAATCTAATCGCTATTAAATTACAACACTACCGACACTATGTGTGCACCGTATTGAAAATACGGTGCACCATGGCACAGTACAGGAGGCAATAGATTCATTTTTAATGACTCTATTGATGTACTCTGCAGGAGTAGCGCTAAACTGTTGGCGCTATTCCTGCAGAGTACATAGGGGCCCTTTTTAAAGAAAAGAAGCCCCTTTTAATGTCTGCTCTTGAACAGGTGTTAAAAGTGCCGTAATAAATGGCACAAGGAAATCTTATAGATTTCCTTCTACCATTTAACCAGCTCCTCTTATGGGGTAAATCCCTCTCTGCATTCATTATGACTGGCACAGGCATAATGTAGCACAAGGAGTTACAGGGTGGAGACATGCATGCATTGCACCACCCTGTAAATATGGCAGGGGGTTTGGGCCTCGTTGGGCCACATTAACTACAAGAAGAATTACGTTAATGTGGCTCAAGGTGGCACTAGGGGCCTATAAATATGCCCCCAAGTGCTCACAAAAACTAGGGGTAGAAATGGCAAACCCTTGTCCACTATCCCTTCCTCTCCAGAATATTCCCCTTTTGATGAAGAGGAGTCAACTCCTTGTGCAGAACCTAGACCAGAGGAGCTTCAGGCTGACACAGCTGAGCTCTTTGGTGCAGGGGGGCCTGCCAGGGAGAAACTGAGTGTGGCACAGCAAACCTTCCCACACTAGAGGGTTTGAAGACAGCAAACTGTCAAACAGGAAGGAGTGGATGTCAGTGACTCTCACAAAGTTTACTTGGAGAACAATCTTCTTTATACTGAGGCAAGGGACCCAAAACCTGGTGCTACCAGGAGACTGGTCATTCCCTTGCAGTATAGGGAATTCCTCCTAACACTCGCACATGACATTCCCTTTGCTGGACATGTGGGGCAGACTAAGACTTGGGACAGAATGGTCCCTCACTTTCACTGGCCTCACATGTCAGAAGAGACAAAGGAGTTTTGTCGCTATTGTGTCACTTGCCAGGACAGTGGCAAGACTGGTGGCACTTTAAAGGCCCATTAATCCTACTCCCTGTGCCTGGGGTGCCCTTTGAGAGGGTTGGGGTTGACATTGTTGGCCCCCCTTGACCCTCCAACTGGTTCTGGAAATAGATTAATTCTCGTGGTGGTGGACCATGCCACTAGATATCCAGATGTCATCCCCTTAAAGACCACTACAGCTCCTGCAGTGGTAAAGGCCCTCCTGGGAATATTTTCCAGGTGGGGCTTCCCTAAAGAGGTAGTATCAGACAGGGTTAGTAATTTCATGTCTGCATAATTAAAAGGAATGTTGAAGGAATGTGGTGTGACCTATAAATTCACATCACCCTATCATCCACAAACTAATGGATTGGTTGAGAGATTTAACAAAACTCTCAAAGGCATACTCTCTGAAAAACTCAGGAGGAGATGGGATGTCCTACTGCCATGCCTCATTTTTCCCTACATGGAGGTACCACAGAAGGGAGTGGGCTACAGCCCCTTTGAACTCATTTTTGGTCACCCTGTTAGGGATCCACTTGCACGTGTCAAAGAGGGGTGGGAGCAATCCTTGAGGTCCCTAAACAAGACATTGTGGATTATGTCCTTGGTCTAATCTCAAGAATGGCAGAGTACAAGAAAAAAGCCACTAAAAACCTTTAGGCAAGCCAAAAGCTACAGAAGCGATGGCATGACTGGAAGGCTGTCCTGACAGAGTACCACCCAGGAGAGAAGGTGGGGTATTAGAGCCTGTGGCACGAAGGGCACTCCAGGACAATTGGAGTGGACCACATCCCGTAGTGTAGAAGAAGGGTGAGGTCACCTACCTGGTGGACCTAGGCACTCCCAGAAGTCCTCCAAGAGTACTTCATGTGACCCGTCTGCAACCCTACTATGATAGGGCAGACATGACCACATGACCCTACTCATGGCCACTGTCAAGGCGCGGGAAGAAGAGAGTGTCCATCTCCCTTACCTCTTCTCCAACACTGCAGCTGAATTCTCAGTGGAAGGAGTTATCCTTGCAGACTGCCTTACAGCAGAGCAAAAGGAGGACTGCAGGAAACTCCTAGGTCAATTCTCTGAACTCTTCACTTACACCTAGTCAGACCACTTGGTGTGAGCATGCCATTGATGCAGGAGACAGTTTACCTGTCAAAAGTAAGATTTATAGGTGGCCTAGCCATGTCAGAGACTGTATTAAATCTGAGGTCCAGAAGATGTTTGACTTAGTAGTGACTGAGCATTAAGATAGCCCCTCGGCCAGCCGAGTGGTGCTAGTGCCAAAGCCTCACTCACAGAATGTGAAAAAGGAGAAGAGGTTTTGTGTGGATTATAGAGGGCTCAACACAGTCACCAAGACGGATGCTCACCCTATACCTAGTGCAGATGAGCTGATAGATACACTGGCATCTGCCAAGTATCTGGGAACTTTTGACTTGACTGCAGGGTATTGGCAGATCAAGCTATTAGAAGATGCTAAATCTAAAACTGCCTTCTCAGCCATTGGAGGGCATTACCAATTTACAGTTATGCCCTTTGGCCTGACAAATGCATCTGCCACTTTCTAAAGGCTGGAGAATACAGTCCTCCAAGGTCTGGAAGCTTTCTGTGCAGCATACCTAGATGATATAGCTGTATTAAGCTCCACCTGGGACAATCACCTGGTCCATCTGTGGAAGGTTTTGGAGGCCCCGCAAAAGGCAGGTCTCACAATCAAGGCTTCAAAGTGCCAGATAGGGCAAGGGAAGGTGGTTTATCTGGGACACCTAGTTGGTGGGGGACAGATTGAACCACTACTGGAGAAGATCCAGACTATTTTAGACTGGTCTCCTCCTACTACTCAGACCCAGGTCCGAACCTTTTTTGGTCTCACTGGGTATTACAGGAGGTTCATTAAGAACTATGGCTCAATTGTAGCCCCTCTTAATGACCTCACTTCAAGGGAAATGCCCAAGAAGGTATTATGAACAGCTTTTGAGGGTCTGAAGCAGTCCATGTGTACTGCACCTGTCCTGAAAAGCCCACACTATTATAGGAAGTTTATTGTCCAGACAGATGCTTCTGGGGTTGGGGCACTGTTATCACAACTTAATTTAGAGGTTCAGGATCAACCTGTTGCTTTTATTAGTAGAAAATCGTTGGTCAGCCATAGAGAGGGGGACCTTTGCTGTGGTGTGGGCACTGAAGAAGCTAAGACCCTGCTTGTTTAGGACTCACTTCAAAGTTCAGACAGACCACAGACCTCTCTTATGGTTAAAACAGATTAAAGGAGAAAACCCTAAATTGTTGAGGTGGTCCATTTCCCTACAGGATAGGTACTTTACTGTGGAACATAGACCTGGGAGTAACCACTCCAATACATATGGACTCTCCAGATATTTCCATTTAGACAATGAAGACTCATCTGGGCAAGGTTAGCCTTATTGTCTGTCCTTTGGGGGGGGGGTTGTGTAGGAAATGGGTGTTACAGGCAGGGGAGGGGTATCCTCCTAGAGCCTCTGGAAATGATTTGAAGGACACAGATAGTGCCCTCCTTTCGTAATCTAGTTTACACTGG
This sequence comes from Pleurodeles waltl, assembly GCF_031143425.1. NCBI lineage: Eukaryota > Metazoa > Chordata > Amphibia > Caudata > Salamandridae > Pleurodeles > Pleurodeles waltl. Next base: position 880,426,777 of record NC_090438.1, on the reverse strand, counting down.
TTGAGGAACCCCCAGTCCCTGCTCTGGCAAGAAACTGGACAAAGAAAAGGGGAGTGTACACTCCCCTGTCCATCACCACCACATGGGTCGTGCCAAAGCCATCTTTCCATCTTATTTTCAGGACGGTCAGGGAACTCTGGGAGCATCTAATTGACCAGTGCCAGCAGGTGACATCAGAGACCCTTCCTGATAGGTGCTTACCTGGTTGGGTGACCAATCCCTCTCTCAGGGCTATTTAAGGTATCTCCTCTGGGTGTTTTGTTCAGATTCGGATTGCAAGACTCCAGCAGGAATCCTCTGTATCCTTTACTTCATCTTCTACCAATGGGTCAAGCCCTGACTGCTCCAGGAACTCTCCAAACCTGCAACAAAGAAGCAAACATGACTTTTGTAACCCTGTATCTTCAGCTCCTGCCAGCAACTGCAACAGTTTTCAGGTCATGCATCCTCCGAGGACTGCCTGTCTTCAGCCTGCACCAGAAGAAACAGAGGACTCTCCTGTGGAGTGATGGAGTCACTTCCCTGCTTCACCAGGCACATCTCTGCAGTGACGACCCATGGCCTGGGTCCCTTCTCCAGACAACAGAGTGGATCTAATGACATGGGTGGTGGACTAAAGTGACTCCGACATTCCCAACGTGCAGCTGTCCACATTTGGTGGATGTAAGAGCTTGCCTCCCCATGCATTGCGTGACCTGCAGTAGCCACGGCTTGTGTGCGTCCTTCCAAGAAGTTCTTCATGCACAGCTTAGGCTTCCAGCACTCCATCCCATGATGTACAGCTTCCTGAGTGGTTCTCCGACGGCATGGTAATCCATTGTGTTGTTCGGTATGGTCCTCCATTTTCACTTCCTTTGTCCCCATTCTGTGGGACTCCTGTGTATGCTGCCTGGTTTTCTGAGGGTTCTCAGGGTTGCTGAGAGCCCCCTCTGTCTTCCCATCCTGGGTAAATTCGACTTGGTCCTTCCTGGGCCCAGGCAGCGCCATTTTCCACTAACTGTGATCTTTGTGTTTACCAAGGCTTGTTTGCTGAATCCAGTGACGCAAACCAGGCTGCATTCATCCATCCAGCGTGGGACATCATCTGCACCAATTAGGAACCCATATCTATCCTCTTTGGTGATATACTGACTTTGTCTTCTCACCAGTGTTTCTTCTTTTACACCTTCATCCGGGATAGCAGGGGCTTCTGTTCTCCCAGGACTCTTCAGTGCTTCTTAGACTCAGTCCTTTTCTTCCACAGGTCTTCAAGTCCAGGAATCCTTTGTTGGTGTCTTGCAGTCTCTTCTGGTTCTATCAGGTCTTCTAGTGTGTTTTAGGAAACTTGCTGTGTTTTACTCCTGCTTTCCCGGGCTCTGGGGCCCCTCTACACACTACACTTGCCTAGGTGGGAAGCCAACTTTCATATTCCACAATTTTAGAATATGGTTTGTGTTCCCCCTAGCTTCAGTGGAACCTACTGTGATGTTTGCTATTTGCACTATTTTCTGACTGTTCTGACTGTTTACTTACCTGTTTTTGGATTCTAGTGTATATATTGTGTAATTTACTTACCTCCTAAGGGAGTATAGTCTCCAAAGTATTTTTGTCCTTGTGGTGTGTATTATCTTTCATGTGTTTGAGTACTGTGTGACTACAGTAGTATTACAAGTGCTTTGCATGTCTCCTTTTTCAGCCTTGGCTGCTCTGCCTACAGCTACCTCTAGGCAGCCTGGCTTCTAGACACTGATTACATATCACTATTAAGGGATAACTGGACCTGGTATAAGGTGTAATTACCTTTGGTGCCCATTACAAACCAGGCCAGCCTCCTACAGAGGGCCAAGTTATAGTTACCTTAAGGCATGAGTTAAGATTACTTGAGATAGCTCTAACTATAAATAATGAATTTTTAAGGTTTTCTACCTTTACAATGTCAGCCTTACTGTAACATCCCTGTAAACTTTTGTTTAGTGAATTTCTATGTATTTTTTATAATTCTATTTCATAACTATAACAACCCTGCAAACTTTTTTTTTCAGTGAATGTTTATGTTTTTTTAACATATAGTTATTCTCATTACTATATATGAACCCATCCACAGCCGCGCATGGCCTTTGTGTTGTTTACTGAGGCCGGGTCCTGTGCCCATCCCCCTATAAACACCCAACCTTCACTGTGCACGGCCTTCACCCATGTGCAGCGGAGGTTACCTGCAAGACCTGGCCTGCACCAGACCCTGTGGCCAATCTCCCTAACCATCCAACCCTATACTGCATAATGCCCTATGGCCGTATGCGATGAAGGTTGTCCGTAGCCTCTCTGGGTATGAGAATAGGTGTGAGAGGGTATATCTGAGTAGCTGTCAGATTGGCTGTCCTAGTGTGAGTGCGTATATCAGTGTTTTAGTGGGTGCGTCAGTGTGTGTGCGTGTCTGTGAGTGGGTGCATGAGGGTGTCACTGGGTCTGTGAGTGGGTGTGTAATGGTCTGAGTGGGTGTGTGAGAAGGTGCGTAACTGTCTGAGTGTGTCTGTGGGTGCATGAGGGTCTGACTGTGAGTGAGCGCATAAGGGTCTGAGTGGGTCTCTGAGTGGGTGCGTGAGTATCTGAGTGGATCTGTGAGTGAATACGGGAGTGTCTGAGTGAGTCTGTGAGTGGGTGTATAATTGTGTTTGTGGATGGGAGAAATTGATTAAAATAGAGACCGAAAGAGAGAAAGAACATGAGGGAGAGAGATAGCATTTTTTTAGGGTTTGATATCTGATATAGTTAGAATGAGATACTTGTGTAGAATTTAAACTGAAAAATCTATTTCTTACTTTCTAAAAAGATAATGATTTTGTTTTTTAAAATTAAAAAAAAGTATTCTAGCTTGACTCAAATCCCCACTGCGAAAGTCTGTGATCTTTACACTGATCTATGGGTGTTGTTTCTTAATTTGTTCATTTTTCTTAGTCCTTTATGGGCTATTTGGGACCGTGAGAGAGCCCTCAAGAGCTCCCCGGCAGTCCCAAATTATTATTATTATTATTTTTTAATTTATTAATTTTGTTTGAAAAAAGAAAAGCCCTTTACGGGCTCTCTGGGACTACGAGGGAGCTATCAAGGGCTCCACCGCAGTCCCTATATATTGAATAATTTATTTATTTAAAAAATAAAAATAAAAAAATAAAAGCCCTTGTGGGCTATCTGGCAGAGCAGTGCAAGCCTTCAGGTTCCCCTTGCACCGCCAATGCTTCAGCAAGCAGGGAGCTTTGACAGCATTTGCCTGCTTGCTGAATCATTGCATCTCTGTCCCCTACATGCTTGAAACATTGGATTTTGACAGCAGGACCTGCTTTAAAGTACCTGAAGTGTTTGATGTGGCTTGGCTGTAGCTACAAAGATGCAGCCAAGCCACAGCAGACAGCTATGCCCCGGAATGGGCACGGAGACATCGCAGGAGCCAGCCCTGGGGGTGGCGGTCCCCAGGGCCATCAGTGGCTCCACAACGGTGGGTGTACAGCCCCTCTCCAACAATAAGAGCCTCAGGGAGTGGTGGTCCCTGGCGCTTGGGGGTTCCATTGGGGCCCCCTTTCTTTTTTTAAAGATTTGCCCCATGGCATTGTGGTCTCATGGGCAGTGAGGGGCCGCATAGCCCTCACAAATAAATTGCATTTTTCCCTGGGGGGTGGTGGTCCCCGGGGGCAGTGGTGGGGTTGCGCGGCCCCCCCACTGCAAATAAAGTGCAGCCCCAGGGGGCAGTGGTCCCCGTGGTGTGTGGGGGGCACAGAGCCCCCCCATTAATTAAATGAATAGCCCTGGGGAGGTGGTGGTCCCCAGGGCTGTGTGGGAGGCCATCACACCTCTCCCACTTGCTTAAAAACATTTTTGCCCTGGGTTGGTAGTCCCCATAGCGCAGGGGGGCTGTACCCCCCACTCTTCTTTGCACATTCGCATGGGGGAGGTTGTGAGCCTCTGGGCTTAATAAAGCCCAAGGATGGTGGGGTCCATGTGCCCCTCTCCTCTATAATGCCCCTGAGGATCCGCGTTCACATATATATAAATATATATATATATGTATATATTTGGCCATAAATTTCTCCGAAACTGCTGAACAGATTCGCACCAAATCACAAAAAGCATGATCTGCGGACAGAATCTAGCTTTGTGCCAAATTTGGTGTCTACAGGTCCCATAAAAAATGAATGGAGAAAATGTGTTTTGGGACACCCCCCTTTTTCTCAGCTCCTGCTTGACAGATCACCCCAAAATTGTCAAAGCAGAAGCTGAACTTAGCAAAGTTTTTATACATTTCGTGAAGATTCATCAAACAGCACCAAAGTTATTATCAAAACAAAAAAAATGCTCTTTCTATAGAAACTAGGTCCTAACTATAAGTATCTAGTGGCAACTACCAATATATATCAATTGTTCCAAGTTATATTCAAGGTAAAGTTACTTAACTTTAAATAAATTACTACTTATTTAAAAATTAGTTGAACAAATATATTTTAAACAAAATCCTCAATATTAATCAGATACAAAAATGTGTGCAGATGTTTTAATACATTTTGAATAATTTATTGATAAATTAAATATGTTATTTAATTAGTCGTTTAACATTTATTTTATTGAGTTCATGTCCAATGACAGTTTATAATTGTATTTCAGAGTAATAATAAATACTTTATGTTCATTTACATAGTTTATTTTTATTTTTATTATAAATAAATAAATGTCTAACTCTATTTTTCCCCGTACTTTACCATAGGGGTATCTGCCTATGTGTGAAAAGTAACTTATAACAAGCTCCAGACCCTGTTTTGAAATCTGGCAACATGTAATTTTGCCTTGAAGAATAAGCCCCAATTTATTTTAAAGCCACTTACGATGAAAAGTTACCGATATTATGGATAGAAATAGTTTGTTTAACCCGGTGCCCGATTCCATGTTGAAAAAACACAACTCCTTACCGTTCCGAAGTACTTATAAATGCATTCTTACTCTCATACAATAGAAGATCATCAACATAAAAGTATTTCAGTATTGAAGAAATGCAATATTTCCAAACGCAGTTCTAATAAATAGGTCAAGGTTATTTCGAGTAGGTGTCGTTTGTTGGAAGGATGGGTGTGATAAATATTTGATTGAGTACTGATCCCGTGAAAATTAAAAAAAAAAGTAAACAGGCCAATAAAGTCATCATCTTAATGGCCACATCTTCACAGCAAACCTAAAGCGAAATAGCAATATCCATTAGCATAAAATGTCAAGGAATTCTTCCACGTAGCAGCTGTAAATTATGAAAAACGCGTCAAAAACGAATTTCAAATAACATTTGAAAATACTTTCACGGTCCTAAACTGATTAACAAAGCTTTTCAACACATATGATCTGCATCCCGCTGATCTGAAGCATACTCTCTGGAGGATAGAGTATCTTTTTCCAATAACTGTCATGTAGGGCCGAAGGCTATGGCTTTGTTAGTTTGACACCTCCCACATGCACGCATTAATATGCTGCTAAGTTGGACGCTCAGCGTGATCACGCACATTTCCAAACCATTGACTGCAGAACAAGATGCGAGCATGCTCATTCAGCAGAGATAATCACTGGAACCAAACGGTTTCTGTGAGAACTCGTGTGATTCCACACACAGCAAGAGATAGGCGGTGGAGCGAGGGACTTGAGCAGAGCGCGCCAGACTATGCTAATAAAGCCACCAGCAAAATAGATTTTATAACCTTCAAATTGTTAAAAAAAATATATGCAGAACAAATTCCAGAAACTCTTAATGATGTTAACTGTGTTAATATTTCTTCCTTAATGTTTCTATTTTCAGCTTGCTATAGCTGAAAATAATCCTTTTTCCAATGGTTTACTATTATTGCGATTCATGTGAATCCCGAATACTTGAAAATCTTTACTTTTGATGGAAAGATGTCAAAAACTTAAACAAATAGTGGTTTGAGTTACTTTGTGCGAGCTACTTTGCACCACTAGGGCATTCAATGGGTGATATTTGGCTGTTCCCAAACATCCACGGATGGGTCTTGTCTCAAAACCCTATCTACAAACCATGGTAGACAGGGATTTGTGGCAAAAAATAACACCTCCTTGAGGCATGCATTAAAACAGAGAAATGCTTGTATTTCGCTGAAGTTTTCCAACATTTCATGTGTGTTGTACCATGGAGCACACATCCAATCAGGTAAAAAGTTTTAAAGTTAATCCCAGCACAGTATTTTGTATTGGAAGGGTACCCTTTCAGTACAAACCTATTCTAGACATAGTGAAAACTGTTGCAAGGGAGTTGCATGGCCCAAGAAAGGCTCAAAGAGCACTAACACAGGGGCAGAAAGAAACAATCCTGTATCTTTGTAGGAATGGCCCAGTCCTGCTCTATACCTTTCTCACACACAGCGTGGCAACTTTGGTTGATGCACTGTGTTGCATGACACATGTATAATGATTCAAATTCAAAATTGTAAGTTAGTGATTTTTTTAAACAAATTGTGAGACAAATGTGTGCATCCACACCCACAAGATTACATCTATGTTTTGATGTAGTGACCTTTAGAATTCTCAAAGAATTTCAAGAGCATTCTTGTGAAGCTACATTACTTTCAGTGTTTTTAGGTCAGGTGGTGTTCAACAGAACAGTAAAACAGAGATAAAAACAGGCAACAAAATTTACAATTTTCAAATAGACTTAAAAATGGTTGTATGTGATTTTGAAGAACATGAAGAAATATGAAGAAAATTGTTCTGGCAAATTTGATGTTTAGACAGAATATCTGTACCAAATATACCATGGAACAAAATGATGTGTCAAGGATATTGAGGATAAAAATATCATGAATGTAAGGGTCATATTTATACTCTGTTTGCCCCGAATGTGCATCAAAAATTTTGACGCACATTCTGCGCAAACCTTATCCCATATTTATACAATGACGCCCGACCCTGCGGACGTTAGAAATCCTCAGTGTGTGTAATTTTTTGGATGCAGGAAACCACCTTACGGTAATGATATGCAAGGTAGGTGTTCCCGCCCAAAAAATTACTTTAAGGCCTGTGCGCCTTATTTATTCTCCCCGTCATTTTGACGCACAAGAGGGGGTGGGCCTTAAAAAATGGCGCATAGCCAGATGTGCACTGTTTTTTAACACCTGGGTGAGGGCAGGCGTTAAGGGACCTGTGGGCTCACTTCCATGATCTCTGACCATTGAAGCAGTCCAGAAGTGCCCTTCTCTGCCCCCAGGGACACCCCCTGCCACCCTCTCCCACCCCTGAAGGACACCCATGGATGGGGGGACCCATCCCAGGTAAGTGCAGGCAAGCTGAGATAAGTATAATTTTTTTTTTAAAGTGGCATGGGGGCCTAATTTGGCCCCCCCCTACATGCCACTGTGCCCAATGGCCATGCCCAGGGGGGCATGACTTCTGTCTTTGCTAAGACAGGAGTCATTTCAATGGGGGTTGTGCGTAAAAAAATGGCACAAGTCCGGTTTGAGCCATGATTTTTTACTCAAACCTGACTTGCACCATTTTTTGACGCATAACCCCCATTGTTCCCTATGCCGGCGCTGCCTGGTTTGAGTATTTTTTTTTTACTCAGACCAGCCCACATCGCCGGCTAACGTCAATCGTTAAATAAGGCACCCGCCCAGCGCGTAGGAATGGAGTGAGCAGGCGGTAAATTTTTTGACGCAAACCAGCGCTGGTTTGCGTCAAAAGTATAAACACGGGCCTACGTTTCTATAAGTAACTTAAGTGTTACTATACATGACTCCACGCATATGTACCTTGACAATACATATCTTCAAGGTATGTAGATGTGGAGTTAAGAAAAGAAAATCTATACTTACCTATTTGCAGTTACATTATCAATATTTTGGTCCTCAATATTTTTGGCACAATATTCTGACCATTTGATATTTTTGGTTCCCATATTCTGTCAGTGATCCGACAAATGTATTTCATGAAACCACTGTTGATGAAAGCCAATCTCAAAGTAACATTTATTTTTTCATGTTTGATTTTTGTTTTGTGGCTCCGAATGTGGGGTTCTTCAATTTGACTCCAGTGTTTTTAAGTCATTCTTTCCTGTATTCCATGCCTTTTCTGATACTTCCTCTCTCACTTTTCTACCATTTTTTACATATGCCTTACTCACCTTCATGCATTACTCCCTATTTTACTAATCCCTTACTCCCACCCTCCTTACTCCATTTAAAACTTCCTGCTTCCCCTCCAGCTTTACTCCCTTTTTAACAAACCCCTCACTTCCACTCCTGCTTAACTTCCTATTTTTACTAACTCCTTACTGCCCCACCCACTTCACTTTCTCTTTTATAAGCCCTTTATTTGCATTTCCACTCCCCACCATGTTTTTCAAACTCCTTGTTCCCCTTCCAAATTTACTCCCATTTTTCACAATGTCACTAATTACTCTTTCCCCTTTGCTCCCTTTCCACTAACCCCTTATTGTCACTCCTGCTTTACTTCCTCTTTTCAAACCTCATAATCCTCATCCTGCCTTACTCAAATCTCCCCCTCAAGTTTTACTTCTATTTTATACAAACCCCTTACTCCCAGTTTCAATTTGATCCCTTTTTCAAATCTACTCCATCTATTACTTGATTAACCTTTTCGGAAACCCACACTCCCATTCTTGCTTTGCTCCATTTTCTCCAAACCCTTACTCTCCTTCCCACTTTACTCCACTTTCTCCAAACTCCTTACTCCCTCTCTCACTGTACTGCCTTTTTAATGAACCCCTGATCATTTCCCCGTCCCAACCATGCGTTTCCTCACCTTGTATATCCATCCTATTTCTCCTTCTCACCTCTTTATTATGCTGTCCTTTCACTTTTCCACAGAAACATTATATTTTTGGGAAAAGGTTTGTCATATTTTTATATTTTCTCTAAAGTGAAGTTTCATTAGCCTCTTTTCATCAGACTGACCTTCAATTTAGAGATTCTTCAAAATGATGGATTTAACCTTAAAAAATGTGCAATCTGCAAACGGCATGAACAAATTCAGGGTAATAATGTTGCAAGATATAAGAAATGGCCATAAATACCATCGCATTTGGTCATTTAAAAGATGAACACACAAGTAACATATTGTTATTGTCTCGAATTAGAGACTATTAAAGATGTACCATTCATATTTTGGCTTATTAGATTTCGTAAAGCATTGGCAATCAAAAGACAAGAAGCCTACTGTTTCTTATATAGAAAACTGCCTAACACCAGCATCAACATTGACTCACATGTAAAACGGATTTTTTTGTAACTTTGTAAAGAACTCCAAAACTAAAAAGTTTAAGGCTCAAACTGAGTGATCTAGCAGATTGAACCTTCAAGATAATAATTTGTTTTAACCAAATGTTCATTGATGTATCAGAGGGCTGACAAAGCACTTCCTCTTTGAATAGGCCTAACTATAACATAAAGTTTCTATCAGGGGATAGGCTAGGCCTTATACCTTTAGGGTGGCCCTCCCCTCGCCTTTTTGCCTTACGCCCTCCTGTTTTCTGAATTTTGTTTTTTTTGACATTAGGATTCTGTAATCTTACCACTGCTAACCTGTTTTTTTCCTGAACATGGTAAAATTGACCTACTTCTGATTGGCACATTGAATTTACTTGTAATTCTATATTAAAGTGGTACTACATGTGCCAAAAGCCTGTAAATTAAATGCTACTAGTGCACCTGCAGCACTCATTGTGCCACCCACTAAAGTAACACATTAAAACATGCTCAGGGCTGACATTACAGCATGTAGTGCAGTTGTAAATTGACAGATCGACCTGTCAAAATAAATCTCTTGCCTGGCCTAAACTTTCCTTTTTAATACACATAAGTCACCCCCAAGTTAGGCCCAAAAAATCTCAAAGGGAAGGGCGCATTGTTTTTTAAATGTAGGACATATATTTTTTAAGTTTGACATGTCCTGGTAGTGAAAACTCCTATATACATTTTTCACTATTGTAAGGCCTACCTCTCCCATAGAATAAGACTGGATTAAACTATTACATATTTTAACATGCTTTTATTGGCATTTGCAGTAACAAAGAAAAATACAACAACAGCACAGAGAGGAGGGAGGGGTGGGGGGGGAGAGGAAAGGGGGCAAAGTGGGCAATAGGAAGTACAGTCAGGGAAATTGCCATAGGTACAAAATCTTGATCAAGTGTACATAAACCATAAACCACTGTTAACGCCAGAAAAGAGCACTATTTACAATATATTTGGCTCATCAATGCCACGCTGGGATGGACATAAAGTGGGAATTGCCTAAATCCTCTGTATTATGAGCAGCTGAAATGTAAAGGAAGACCCTGGGAAACAGGCATTGGCAGTGGCATAATGACACAGTATAGTTCGGCAAATAGAACAATGAGGCAATCAGCATTCACCCATTTCCATCTGACTGTGTACCAACTGCAGCACAAGGTAAGCTAGAGTCTCTGCTGCAAAGAAAAGAGGTGAAGGGCACCCATGTATCCCTGGGATGGGAGCGTAGTGGCATATGTTAACAGGCATATGTTACCTGTTAGATCTGGCATCCCCAGTCCCGGCAGATTTTGTTTTGAGTTGTCTTAAAATAGTACTGGAGAACAACCTTTCTGAATTTGATGGAGATGTATACAAACAAATCAAGGGAGTGAGTATGGGAGCTGCATATGCCGCAAGTGTGGCAAATATCTATATGGGCCACTTTGAAACTAAGTATATATATAATAATGAAATTGTTCCATTTTTTGAAAACATCTCCCACTGGGGACGCTATATTGATGACATCTTCTTCATTTGGGAGGGGGATGAGGACCACCTCCATGAATTTATAGGGTGGTTAAATCTATGTGATAACAATTTGAAATTTACCCCACATGTAAGTAATCATATGGTAGAATTTCTAGATATCCTCATCTTTGAGACAGAGAGACACTTACAAGTGACCTTGTACACAAAACCTACTGCTAGAAATACACTCTTGCACTTTAACAGCTACCATCCTAGGTGTCAACGACAGAGCATCCTGAGGATTCAGAGTAACTGTAGCAACATAAGTGAATACAATAGAAATGCCAAGATAATGAAGGAACATTTTCTCCATAGAGGCTATCCCCATAGGATAATTCGGGATGTCTTTAAAAGGGCCAAATATTATGATTGTGACACTCTTTTTAGACCACATCAAAAAGAGAAACAAACCAGGATGGTGTGTGTCATTAGACACTCCAATGTCAACAATAAGATACAAGGTATTATCAACAGGTATTGGAATATTTTGAACACCAATGAAGAGTATGCTCCTTTTCCTAGACTGCTGTTTGCTTACAAAAGAAATTCCAACTTGCGAGACAAATTGGTCCAAGCAAGATGTATGAGTGACAATACATTCATACAAAAGAGCATTACAGGAACCAATCCTGTTTTGGGCAATCACCGATGTGGAGGCTGCCACACGTGTGCCCAAACAGTAGTATCTGACACTTTTCAGTACAACAAAAAAACAATACATTTAAGGATCATGACTATTGTCAAAGCTCGAATGTCATATACTGTATCTTGTGCCCATGCCACTTAGGATATGTGGGAGAGAAAGGGAGACAATTTAGGGTGTGCTTTAGTGAACACAAGTCAGCGATCAAGAATCGGCGACTTCAAGCTCCCCTAATTGACCACTCTATGGAGAAGGGTCACCAGGAGGGTGAATTGAGGTGGACTATATTAGAGAAGATCGGAGCAGCTCAAGGAAATATGGACAAATATAGAAGGAAAAGAGAAGTGTTCTGGATTTATTTTTTAGATGTAGTCATTCAAGGACTGAATGACAGAATACCGTGGGAGAATCCTTTCCTTTCCTAGGTTTACTGTGTTCTCTTATAGTTAGCAAATACAAGTTCATTTTTATCTGTCCTTAGATTCCCTGTCTACATTGTCCTCCTTTCCCTCTTGGTGAAATAGGTTTTTGACACTTTGCATTCACATCTGTATTATTGTTTTCTTCATATTGCATTACAGTTGTGGATACTTTTTTTCAACTAATTATAATGTCATTTTGTGAACTTCGACCCATCGAAAACTTGCTTTATTCGTGGACGATTTTCTCATTGCCTCTCACATAGATATCTGTCATTTTTGGCAAATGAGGACAGATATTTATCATATATATTTCGCCCACTCCCTTTTTTACATTATCACATGAGGAGTATCTTGATGAGGATATTATTTAGCAGGGCAATATCTGTAGCACTCTGAGATAGTGGACGCTTTGTTAATGGCAAGCTGTGTTGCTATTATGTGATTATCATCTGAGAGAATTACACTCTATTTTTAGAGTGTCTCTGTTTATCTCTGAAATGATATATTTTTAAAAAATGTGGATGTTTGAATACTAGAGGCTGCTCTTGCTCTCTTATCTGGACGCTATGCAGTTCCAATATGCATTGACGTTTATATTCTGGTCCTTCTCCTTGACACTATTCCAACATGGCAACTACGTTTTCACGTTAGATATCGGACACTTTTGGTTGGCCGTCGTCTAATGCACAGCAGACTTGCGTATGTGTGCGAGTCTCTGTGGGGTCGGCGTCTTTCAATTACATTTTGGCACAGGGAAATTCTGCCTCTACCGGGAATAATAATTTAGCGTAAAAAGGATGATGAGGCTGCAACACTAGCGATAGTGTTTGAAATGCCGACATTATGGATCAAAATTTAGGAGTTACATTTTTTCTATATTATATGCAACTTAATATCTAAATGCTAGTAAGTATACTGGTAATTCTATATTCCTGAGGAGACGCTGAGACTCATTAACATGTTTATTGTTCTGTATCTGCTAGTCAATATAAAGACTCCGGATATCTGAGGCGATCTACCAAAGAAACTTCCTAACAGGTGGATATGATTGGAGCTCTTTGAGCCCTTCACGTAACAGTAAGAATTGGCTAAGATGGTATTCTCCTTTGTGGAGTTGACTTATAACATTCCGGTCTGTCTGCCTTTGTTGAAGATACACTTACTGGGAACATCTATAAGCATGTTATAACTAACCCCTTTCTGGCAGGTTCGATAAGAATAGATAATTAATATTTATATATATGAGTTTTTGGTCATGATTCACATGGATGGAAAGCACATGTTTAAGTTATAAGTATTGTTTTGGTACTAGCACTGGTGCCAGAGCACATTCTACACATATTTTGTGTTTTTTTGTTTTTCTTTGGTGTATGTTATTGCTTTTCTTTTCTCTTTTCTTTTTCTTTTTTTCTTTATCTTGTTCTGGACACTACATTTGGTGTCCCTCTTGGCACCCAAGCCAACAGATACAAGTCAATCTTTTTTTATTATAGGGACGCATTTGATGTTTACTACAGTCGTTCCTGGGATGTTTGTAGATATATATATATTCGTGCCCTGAAGAAGGTGGGTGACCCCTAAGGGCCATGTTCCACCGAAACGCGTGTCAGCACTGACCTTATTGACCTGGACGCATATGGTTAATTGGACCTGTTTTCCTTTTCATCTTTGTGTTTGGAAACTATGGCCACTTAAAAGAAAGTTTTAATCAACCTATAAGAACTTTGTTCTTCAATTAAAGCCTTATTATAAAAATAGGGGATATTTCTGATAAAATGTACAATGCCACTGTTGGACATCTAAATTTATGGTCATAGAAGAATTGTTAACCAATTACATCATGTGAGACCCTATGGACAAATATTATATTTCTATGTTGTATACTGTATATTATTTGATGATCTGTCCAGGCTGTGCTTTTTATATTGTATGATTGTGATGGTGTGACTGTAGGTTATTTTAATTGTTTTTTTTTGTCCCAGGTGACGTAGGATTGTTTTGTATCATACTGTATATCTTCATTTGATTATCTTTTTGAATAAATGTATTATTTGTCAAATAAAATGAGTTTTCTCAGAACTATGTTCTCAATACTAGAGACTTGTATTTGTTTACCAATCTTTGCTGACTTGATGTTGTTATCATCTGTCTGTTGGGGAATCTGCTCTTTAGGAATTCTGATCTGAAGGTGGGTTTGCTTTATTTGTAGATCTGGCGTCCCCGGCATAGTCTCCCCTGTGTTTTTGCCTCTGCGTCCCATGAACACAAACACATTTCATCTTTATACACTTGCAAATGTACCTGGACAATACAGGGCATATACATATTTAGAAATACCATTATCTTATCAAGACCATAATAATTGGCTTGATGGCGCCCTACCCCACACAATACTACCAGTAAGGTTAGGTCCTCTAAGTAATGATGGTCCTACTTGGCCTTTATTGGCCATTTATACACCACACCCCGCAGTAGCGACTTTAGCAGTAGCTCAAGTTTGTCGCTTATATACTGAATTAACAGCGACATATAGACAATTAGTACAGTTTGTGATGCAAACATTAAATACAAACCCAGCACGTGCTGCACCAGCACAACCACATGCAGTGACGCCACGCATAAACCCTGCGACTGTACATTCAATCATGGGTAAAGTACCCCCCAAACAAGAGGAAACTCCGTTTTGGTTAGCACAAAAAATAATTGCCACAGTATCCTCAATCATTTTAAGTAATTTTAAAGAGAAGCAGTCGCACTAGCAGTGCGCATGCAGCTCTGTGACGTTCCTCAACAGGATCAGGAATGCGAACTGCCTAAGATTATCGCAGACACCTATTCTAGCATTGGTTGCGATAAACTAGGGGCCAGACCAACTAAACCACATTTTCAGGGCAAATCTAATAAAGATTTTTCCAAGCAACCTCCTGAGGGTAATAAGAAATGCTGGGATAAAAAAATAATAAACTTCTAAAAAAGAGAGGGGAGAATCTCTGCGTACGGAGACCCCACAGAACATATATAATCTCGGAAATAGAGATAATATAAAAACGCCTGATAGATATCAATATACTGAAACACGCCAATCTCGTTCATTTCAGGACTCATCAGAAAAGCAAAATGAGGGAGGTGGGTGAACAGAGCGAATAAAAGAGTACATGAAACCGAGACAGGAATCACAACGTTCATCAGAGGTTTCTGTTAAAAAGGAAGAGAAACCTGCACAACAAAAACCCCAATTCAAAAAGAAAAAAGTGGCAGCAGTCGCAGTTCAACATGCCACCAAGGAAGAGGGTCCTCTTGAAGAACAGGAAGTGGGCGCTAGCACTACTAGACAGTGTGGCAGAGGTCACAATAGTTCGCCGGAGTCTTCGAGAGCATCTGGAGATGAAAGCAACTGATGACTTTCTACAAGTTGAAACTGCAGACATGAGTGTCTCCATGGCCGAACAGGATTTGACACCTGAATTTGTCCGTACCTGCCCATAAGGAGATGTTATTAAACGTTCTTTCTCGACCCTTGTTCCGGAGGAACTAGCTGAATCCTATGCCATTGATTGGGCTTTGGCACAGGCACCTGCGTCATATCGCAATCACGTAGGATGGGATAAAGAATTCCCCTACCATGTAATTCCTATTAAAAATCAATTCCAACCACAAACTCAGTATCCAATAAAACATGATGCTAAAGCACCTGTGAGGGAAATACTCACACAACTAGAGTGCCAGGGCATAATTGAACATGTGTATCCCCAATGAATAATCCTTTATTCCCAGTAGCTAAAACCAGACCATTCATACAGAAGAGTCTTAGACAAAAGACACTTAAACAGTCATACACGCACATATGCTATACAAAACTCACATAGCGCAGCACTGATGAACAATATAGTGCGTAAAAATACAAAACAACTCTGGACATTTCCAATGGTTTCTTCTGCCAGAATATAGCACTTGAGAGTAGAGACTTCACAAGTTTCAGTGCACTAGGCTCCGAGAAACAATTCTGTTGTTTACCTCAGGGGTATAAGAACAGCCCAGGACTGTTCGCAGCTCGTGTCACTGTAATTGTGCACAAGATTGACCCTGAAGCATTGTCCTATGTAGATGATACTTATCTTAGGGATGATGAATTACTACAACATTTAAGAAAGGTAGCCTGCATTGTTGTTGGATTTGCTGAATTTGACTATAAATTCAACTTTAGAAAAACAAAAATTGCCTTCCTCAGCATCCTGTTCCTGGGATATGAGCTATCAAGTGAGGGAAAGAGCCTAGCGCCACAATTCGTAGAAAAATGAGCACAACTACAACCTCCAAACACGATAAAAAAACTCCAATCTCTATTGGGTTTTCTAAATTTTAGCAGAACTTACATCCCAGAATATGCTTCATGCATAAAACCTTTATATGACTTTCAAGTAAATTTTGGACAATTGAACATACACGCGTTCTCAGAGATGTACAGACAGACATGCTTGCAGCACAACATCTACACATAAGGGACAACAAAACACATCTGGTCATCAGAGTAATTGCTGGTGCCATCAGTTTCACCTATGTGACATTTAATGAAGGTGAGACAGTCCCGATTGCATACAAATCACATTTATACTCAGCAGCAGAACAACGCTTTGCTCCCACAGAAAAAATCCTCACTGATGGCTGTCATTAAAGAAAGACCTCTAGCCCAGGGCAAATGCATAATTGTTGTTTCCCCAATCCCAGCCCTAGAGGCTGTCACAAAAACCATTATTCGAAACGCAAAAGCATTACATCCACATTGGATACAATGGGCCACATCTTTGACAGCCACTCATGTAGACAACATTTTTGACCCAAAATTACAAACTGAAGAATTTTTGCAGTACGAACTAGAATACCCAGTTCCAGCAATCACACTATCTATCGAACAATATCATAGAGTCATGTACACCGATGGCTCTGCACAACCTGCAATTGGCACAAAGCACCAATATTCTGCTGCTTGCGCAGTCGTAAGCGGCTATATGGGGACAATACATTTTGTCCGCTTCACACATTCACGTAAACCCTAAGGGATTGCGCATCACAATTAGCAGAGCTAATCGGTCTGTTGATGGCACTCGAACATACGGATCCTGCACAGCCAATGCTGATTGTTTGTGATTCGTACTATGGTGTCCTGTCCTTCAATTAATATCTCCATTACTGGCGCCAGAATGGGTTCAGAGATTCTAAAGGCAACACCATTAAACATAGTCTGTTGTGGTGGAAAGTAGCAGATCTAAAAGAAACTCTACCAAAAGTCCATGTTGTACACACACTTGGACACCAGCGCGTTGGAATACACGTTGCTGGGAATGCACTGGCTGATGAAGCTGCAAAGTCAGCAGTGGTTGTGGCTGCTGTTGCTGCAGTAACTCATTTGCGTTCAAAACCGGACGCAGACATGTGGGCTGCCGTGAAAGCCATGGCTGAAGGTACCCTCTACCCAAAAGCATTTCCTGACAAATGTTCCTACCGAATGGTAGGTTCCCTGAACGCTAAAGTTAAGACAGCGGGCGTAGGGGTGAGAGGTATTCCCAACAGAGATTTAAGGTCACAATTGATTAAAGCAGTGTATGAAGAGGTGGCATCTACCCATGCTGGTGTGGCGGCTACAATCTCAATTTTACAAGCCTGCTATTGGTGGCCATGCCTCTATAAAGGGACCAAGCAGTATGTCCTTTGTTGTGACATCTACCAACAAATTAAAGTTTCAACTGCCAAACGTCCACCACAGACACCCCTCTTGATTTCAAATAAACCCTTACAATGTGTGTACTTGGACCATTGCGGTCCCCTAACACCGGACAGTGCATACAAGTATATGTTGGTCACTGTTGACTCTTGCTCCAGATTTTTATGGGTGTGGCCACAACGCTCGGCTGCCGCTCGGACTATTATTAAAGATTTGCTAGTCTTTAGCGGTACATATGCAGTTGCAGCTTTGTACTCAGACCAGGGCCCTACTTTTGCCTCAAGGGCATTCAGGGACGCCATGGCGTTGTTGGGGGTCCAACTCCAGTACTCGTCTCCATTTCATCCCGAGGAAAATAGTGTTGTGGAGTGATTAAACTGCAATTTACAGCAATCCTTAATAGCCAGAGTCTTAGGTACGGGTCTTAGTTGGCTTAGTCACCTGTATGGAGTTCAGACAGCACTTAACAATCTGCCTCGAAGGTCCCTGGGAGTCGTACTTCATATGAGTGCTTGTTCGGAACTTGAATGTATGTTCCAGATCTTGACGGTCCTGGCATGGAGGTGGCAGATACACCTTTTGACATATATGAATCTGTCACTGTCTTACAGGAATTACAACAGTTCCGTAAAGACAATTCTTCTGCCAGTACTGTCTCTGTGGGAATTAAAGATGTACCAGTAACATCTACCGGCTGGATTCCTAGAGTCGGGGATCTACTACGTGAAAAGGTCGCTGTGAAAAAGGAATTTGGTCAATCTTATCGAGCACCAGTCCCAGTCTTGGGGATACACGGCACCAGAATTGTAATTCTACCGCCGTTGGCATGCGCCAAAGAAAATCATTTTGTCTCCATCGACAATGTCAAACTACACCATGTGGCTGATCCCGCACAGCAGACCAAGAGGAACAGCCAGTTGTTCCTGAATCCCTCTCACTACTGGTCAAGAAGTTCCTCTACAAGTTGTAAGCCGCAACAGTGACACCTCTCTGAGCTTGGGGAGGGTGGGAAATGATCTTGCACTGGTTCCACTATCATCAAATAATACAGAAATAGTTGATTGATTCGATACAGCTTCAACACAAATGGATGGTGCTATTTATTCTAAGCCTCCACGAGAAACACCAGCTCCACTAACTAACACAGCTCCAGCTTTTGCACGAACTGCTTCTGGATATTTTGCTGACATCAGTGATAACGTCTCAGATTAATTTGCCTCTTCAACACAAAAACACGTAAGCTAGTGAACTGGCTTAAAATAACATACTTTTTTTTTTTCATGTAACTATCTGTCGTTTTCCTTGACTGTACTAGCTTTTTTACTTTGGATTGGGTTTGTCATCACTTTCTTTTTGTTAATACATGGTCATTTTCTTCCTGAAGAATTGACAGTTCAATTGGTGGATGAGGTCTTAAAACCACATTTTTCATCACACATGGTCCGAAGAGACTTGTCTTTTGTGAACATTTCCGCAATACCAATTCCTGATGGGATTGTTTGGGACAAAGTAACATTTGATATATACGGTCCCAGGGAGGTTATTCAAATACCATATGTGTTCAAACTTTCCATGAATGATATAATAATACCAGGCATTGTTTCTGATGATTGGGATGTGAAAAACGTTGATTTTTATGATGACTGAATTGCAGTATTATACTGTATTTGAAAGCAAAGCTGTTTATCAATCCAAAGAAAATTGTGATGATATGTTTTGCTATAATTATTATGGGCACCATTTCATACACAGAGCAAGCAGCCCCAAAACGGTTTTTAATTATACACAATGGGAACATTGTCTGACTCCACCACAAGGAAGTTCCAAAACATATTCTGAAAAGTTTACATATTTTTCTGGGCATGATGTTAAAAATGCTGAGTCGTATTATTTTAAATTGCCACCTACTAAAAACATACACATATTACTGACAAATACGAAATGTATATCTTCGGAATCCTGTGTTTCCCGGTTGACTATAGAGGGCTATGAATATTGGCTGAAGTCCATTGACTTAAAAAGTGTGTGGAGAACTAGACATAGGCAAATATGGGGGAAGGAAGCTTTATTCAGGGCATGCCTGATACCTCTACAAATGATGTTCTTAAATGAAACAGTAAAACAAACAAGTTGTCAAGGCTTAGCAAAAATCAAAGAATTAAATACACCCAGTATACCTGCCCCTGCAAAATTTTACAAATAGCAAAAATATACAAATGCAACTGGATAATGGGATTAATACCCTGTCTGACCAGATATACACCTTAAATAACATTGTCTCTTCTGTTATAGACATTATAGACATTATACAAACAGATATGTCTTCTGTACACCATGGACAGAGTCAGCTAAGGTCCATTATGCAGTTTGGTTGGACACTTTAAGCACTGAAGGCGGGTTGCGTTCCCTGGCAGCATGTCAGTGCGAGGGAAATATTTCCTTCCTTTAATTTAATGCAACAACAACAACTAAGGCCTAAGAAGGAAGCAACTCATGTCATGCTAAACATCGAGAATTTAGAAAAAGTGCCTTTTACTGTGGCTGAAATACCATCTGCTGAGTGGCTAGTACACTGGGTCATTAATCTGCCTATTTCTACACTTCAATTCACCTCCTGTTTAAAACACATTCCGATAGGCAGATATGAAAGGCTGGGAGATAGTTACATCCATGAGGTGTGGGAGCTTCCCTTCTCATACAAATGTCTCAGTGACATGAAATAAGTCTTTCTTAGCGGTAGTGAATGTGAGACTTCTGTTAGCCAAGTAATGGTTTTTAAACATCTGTCCTTGCATGGGGCAAGTCCCCTTGATTAGACCTACGTTCCAGGTGCTTTCAAACGGCAGCTCTGTCCTCCTCAACGGTGAAGACTGCTGTGGGATGCGAGCAGGAATAGTTTATGTTGTTTCGGTCTCTAAGATCGTTACATGCTGTGGGAACGTACTCCCCCCCCCCACTAAGATAAAAGAGGTAGCTGACATTTGGCCTCACATTGCTACTTCGAATGTGAATTTTGACAAGTTGAGCAGACTCAAGGCTTTATTGTTTCAAAAATATGTGGCTCTTACATCTGCACGCGAGACCCTCGCACTTCAGGTGGCAAGGTCGTCAGCAGAAATACAGTGCCTTTTAAGTACAAACTTTCCGAGACACTTTGGTGAACTCGTGGGATGGATATTTAGGGGGTGATTCCGACCCTGGCGGTAAAAACTGCCAGGGCCGGGGTCCGCGGGAGCACCGCCAACAGGCTGGCGGTGCTCCTTTGGGCATTCTGACCGCGGCGGTACAGCCGCGGCCAGAAACGGAAAGTCGCCGGTGTACCGGTGACTTTCCGCTGCCCAAGGGAATCCTCCATGGCGGCGCAGCTTGCTGCGCCGCCATGGGGATTCTGACCCCCATACCGCCATCCTGTTCCTGGCGGTTTCGGCCGCCAGGAACAGGATGGCGGTATGGGGTGTCGTGGGGCCCCTGGGGGCCCCTGCACTGCCCATGCCAATGGCATGGGCACTGCAGGGGCCCCCGTAAGAGAGCCGCACTTTGAATTTCAGTGTCTGCTTAGCAGACACTGAAATTCGCTACGGGTGCTACTGCACCCGTCGCACCCCTTCCACTCCGCCGGCTCCATTCGGAGCCGGCTTCCTCGTGGAAGGGTGTTTCCCGCTGGGCTGGCGGGCGGCCTTTTGGCCGTCTTTTGACCGCGGTGCAGTCTTCTGGCGGTTCCCGCTTGGCGGGCGGCTCCCGCCGCCCGCCAAGCTTAGAATCACCCCCTTAATGTGTCCAGTACAACTGGAATCGCACATTTCTTTAAGGCTGCTGGTTCTGGTTTCATTCACACCTTCTCCTCCAAAGTGGGTCTTACGGAGGGCTTTCTCCTGAAACTCTGACACCTTGTTGCAGATATAGGCCAGCTTATCAGTGTTTTCGGTATGAATATATTGTTGTTCTTGAGTCCATATATCATGATCAGGATTGGACAAAGACCCCAGGATAACCTTTATGTTGGAATTATTTCCTTATGGAGGGTCATCCCCAATCTTTTTGCCTCCTGCCTCCTATTTTTTCTGACCTGTTTCTGTTGATTTTAGAACTCTGAACACTTTACCACTGCTAATCAGTGCTAAAGTGCATGTGGTCTCTGTGTAAATTGTGTTGTTGATTGGATTTCCATGATTGGCATATTTGATTTACTGGTAAGTCCCTAGTACAGTGCACTAGAGGTGCCCAGGGCCTGTAGCTCAAATGCTACTGGTGGGCCTGCAGCACCTGTTGTGCCAACCTCATTAGTAGCTCTGTAACCATGGCTCAGACCTACCACTGCTGTGTCTGTGTCTGCAGTTTTAAACTGCCAATTCAACTTGGCATGTGTACTCACTTGCCAGGCTTAAACCTTCCCCTTTCTTCCATGTAAGACACCCCTAAGGTAGGCCCTAGATAGCCCCATGAGCAAGGTGCAGTGTATGTTTAAGGTAGGATACATACTAATGTGTTTTATGTGTCCTAACAGTGAAATACTGCCAAAATTGTTTTTCACTGTGGCAAGGCCGATCCCTCTCATAGGATAACATGGGGTCTGCCTTTAAATATGAATAAAGCATAGATTCCCTTTGGGAGCGGATAGACATGTGGAGTTAAAGGTCTCTGAGCTCACAATTTAAAAATACATCTTTTAGTAAAGTTGATTTTAAGATTGTGTTGAAAATGCCACTTTTAGAAAGTGAGCATTTTCTTGCTTAAACCATTTGGTGACTCTGCCTGTTTGTGGATTCCCTGTCTGGGTCAGTTTGACAGTTGGGCTGTTTAAACCTCTCTCTAGACAGTGACACAAAGGGAGCTGGGGTGTAGCCTGCATATTCTGATGAGCCATCTGTGCTAGGAGGGAGGGGAGGAGTGGTCACTTACACCTGAAAGGGGTGTGCCCGCCCTCACACAATGCAGTCTCCAACCCCCTGGTATGTGTCTGGGGCCTGGCCTGGGCAAGACAGGATTTCACAAACAAGTGATACTTTCCTTTGAAGTAAGACTACTTAAAAAGCCAAAATAGGTAGAAGAAGGGCACCCAAAATTACAGGCTTTAGATCATGTCTGGACATTAAGAGGAACCTGTGCCTGCAGAAAGAGCTGAAGAGCTGAGGAGAAGTGCTGCCCTTGCTGTGACTGCTTTTTGGTGCTATCCTGCAGTTGCTGCTTCTGGCTGATGAAAGGGGACAAACACTGGACTTTGTTGTGCATTCCTGCTTGTAAAGAAATCTCCAAGGGCTTGTCCTGAGCTTGCCTCCTGTTGTTGAAGTCTCAGGGCCATCAAAGACTTCCCCTGCCAGCGCCTGGACCCTGTGCTGAGGCTCCTGCCCTGCCAAGTGGTGTCCTATCTAGTTCCTGGGGCCTTGACAAATGAAGCTGGCAGACTAAGATTGAAAATCCATGCACTGTGCGGGGAAAATTCCTACACAACCTCCGAGACGCGCCTGAAGAAATGTTGCGCCACCAGCTCTGCAACTGATATCGATGCACCGCCTGCAGCGCAGCTGGAAGATCGAAGTGCGCGGTTTGAGAAACAATGCACCACAAGCTAATGGAGGCTGGGAACATCGCAACCCACACAGCACAGTTTTTCTAATATCACGAGGCAGGATTTTCGATGCAAACCTTGCTGGCCATGGAAAAATGACACAACGCGGGCCCGGATCTCTGCTGCGGAGAGGAAAACCAAAGCCTTCTGACCTGACCGGAAAAGGAAAAATGACACACGGTCTCGCTTGCAGGTGAGAAATCGGTGCATCGCTAAAAATTTTTGGCACACCCTCGTCCGTGCGTGTTATTTTGATGCTACCCAGGTACTTTTCAATGGTAACAGTGTTTTTACTATTCACTAAAGGATATAAGACTCTTTTGCTTTTAAAATTAATAACTTGATTTGTGTATGTTGGATTTTTGTCGTTATGGTCTTGTTTTGTTTAGATAAATATTTCCTGCTAGCCAGGACCCCAGTGCTCATAAGTTTGTGGCCTATATGTCTTCCCTGTGTGGTACCTAACTGTATTACTGTGGCTCTGCTAACCAGAACCTCAGTGTTTATACTCTCTCTGCTTTAAAAATTGTCACTGCAGGCTAGTGACTATTTTTTACCAATTCTGATTGGCACACTAGAACACCCTTATAATTACCTAGTATATGGTACCTAGGTACCCAGGGTATTGGGGTTTCAGGAGATCCCTATGGGCTACAGCATCTATTTTGCCACCCATAGGGAGCTCAGGCAATTCTTACACAGGACTGCCACTGCAGCCTGAGTGAAATAATGTCCACATTATTTCATAGACATTTTCACTGCAGATACGTAACTTATAAGTCACCTATATCTCTAACCCTCACTTGGTGAAGGTTAAGTGCCAAGATACTTAGTGTGTGGGCACCCTGGCACTAGCCAAGGTGCTCCCACATTGTTCAGGGCAAATTCCCCGGACTTTGTGAGTGCGGGGACACCATTACACGCGTGCACTACATATAGGTCAATACCTATATGTAGCGTCACCATAGTAACTCCGAACATGGCCATGTAACATGTCTAGGATCATGGAGTTGTCACCCCAATACCATTCTGGTATTGGGGGGACAAGTCCATGCATCATCGGGTCTCTAGCACAGAACTCGGGTACTGCCAAACTTGCCTTCCGGGGTCTCCACTGCAGCTGCTGCTGCTGCCAACCCCTCAGACAGGTTTCTGCCCCCCTGGGGCCTGGGCACCCTCTCCCTTTGGAAATAGGTGTGAAGGGCTGGGGAGGAGTAACCTCCCCAGCCTCCGGAAATGATTTGATGGGCACAGATGGTTCCCTCTCTGAATAAGCCAGTCTAAACTGGTTCAGGGATCCCCCAGCCCTGCTCTGGCACGAAACTTGACAAAAGTAAGGGGAGTGACCACTCCCCTGACCAGCACCTCCCATGGGAGGTGCCCAGAGCTCCTTCAGTGCGTCTCAGACCTCTGCCATCTTGGATACAGAGGTGTTGGGGCACAATGGACAGCTCTGAGTGGCCAGTGCCACCAGGTGACGTCAGAGACCCCTCCCGATAGGTGCTTAGCCCAGAGTTCCTCCAGTGTGTCTCAGACCTCTGCCATCTTGGATACAGAGGTGTTGGGGCACAATGGACAGCTCTGAGTGGCCAGTGCCAGCAGGTGACGTCAGAGACCCCTCCTGATAGGTGCTTACCTTTCTCAGTAGCCAATCCTCCTTTCTGGGCTATTTAGGGTCTCTCCTCTGGGCTATTCGTCAGATAACAAATGCAAAAGCTCACCAGAGTTACTCTGCACTTCCCTCTTTGACTTCTGCCAAGGATCGACTGCTGACTGCTCCAGGACGCCTGCAAAACCACAACAAAGTAGCAAGACGACTACCAGCAACATTGTAGCGCCTCATCCTGCCGGCTTTCTCGACTGTTTCCTGGTGGTGCATGCTCTGAGGGCTGTCTGCCTTCACCCTGCACTGGAAGCCAAGAAGAAATCTCCTGTGGGTCGACGGAATCTTCCCCCTGCTAACGCAGGCACCAAACTTCTGCATCACTGGTCCTCTGGGTCGCCTCTCATCCTGACGAGCTTGGTCCCTGGAACACAGGAGCTGGGTCCAAGAGTCTCCCACAGCCCAGTGGCCCTTCTGCCCAAATTTGGTGAAGGTAAGTCCTTGCCTCCCCACACCAGACAGCAATCCTGTGTACTGCGTGATCTGCAGCTGCTCAGGCTTCTGTGCACTTTTCCAAGACTTCCTTTGTGCACAGCCTAGCCTGGGTCCCCAGCACTCTGTCCTGCATTGCCCAACTCACTGAGTTGGACTACGACGTTGTGGGACCCTCCTTTGTGACTCTGAGTCGACCACTGTCCTCAGATTTTCTAAGTGCCTCTTCTGGTACTTCTGCAGATGCTGCCTGCTTCTGTGGGGGCTCTATGAGTTACTGAGCACCCTCTCTGTCTCCTTTTCCAAAGGGCGACCTCCTGGTCCTTCCTGGGCCCCAGCAGCACCCAAAATCCTCAACTGTGACTCTTGCAGCTAGCAAGGCTTGTTTGCGGTCTTTCTGCGTGGAAATAACTCTGCGTCCTTCAGCACACTGTGGGACGTCCCTGGCACCTTCCGTTGTTGCAGAATCTTCGGCTTCTTCCACCCAGACGCAGCCCTTTTGCAACTTCATCCAGGGTTTAGTGGGCTCCTGCCCCCCGGACACTTGCTTGACTCTTGGACTTGGTCCCCTTCCTTTACAGGTCCTCAGGTCCAGGAATCCGTCTTCAGTGTTTTGGTAGCAGTTGTTGTTCTTGCAGAATCCCCTCTCTCAACTATACTGTCTTTCTGGGGTAGTAGGGTAACTTTACTCCTACTTTTCAGGATCTTAGGGTGGGGTATTTTGGACACCCTTACTGTTTTCTCACAGTCCCAGAGACCCTCTATAACCTACCATAGGCCTGGGGTCCATTCGTGGTTCGCATTCCACTTTTGGAGTATATGGTTTGTGTTGCCCCTAGGCCTATTTCTACCTATGGCATCCTATTGTGATTCTACATTGTTTACACTACTTTTCTTACTGTTACTTACCTGATTTTGGTTTGTGTACATATAATTTGTGTACACATAATGTGTGTATTTTACTTACCTCCTAAGTGAGGGTATCCTCTGAGATACGTTTGGCATATTGTCACAAAAATAGAGTATTGTGTTTTCTTATGATATAGTGCTATATGATATAAGTGGTATAGTAGGAGCTTTGCATGTCTCCTAGTTCAGCCTAAGCTGCTCTGCTATAGCTACCTCTATCAGCCTAAGCTGCTAGAAACACCTCTACTCTACAAATAAAGGATAACTGGACCTGCCACAATCTACCCACTATAAGCCAGGCCAGCCTCCCACATTGGTGGTGCAGCAGTGGGATAAGTACTTGTAACTGCTTTACCACTTTGTCATTTGGTGCTTTTCATGAGAAAAACATATACCAAATATTTAAATATATGTACATTGAACCAAAACAGTTTAATTTTCTGCTCTAAAACTTTCTACTAAGTGTCTGAAAGGTTCTGAAAACGTTTAAAAGTTTTCAAAAAGTTTGAAAAAGTTTTTTCTCTGTACTTTCCAAAGTTCTAAAAATGTTCTCTCTCTGTCTTAAACCTTTTCTATCATGTCTTCAGTATAGCTCACTCCCAAAGTTGCCAAAATTTGTCTTCAGGCGCGCGTCTGTGGGTAGGTCCACAACAAGAACGGGAACAGGATAATAATGCTCCTTTGATTTGAGGCTTGCGCGTTCCTATGATGCCCAATCTCTACTATGGGATGGGCGACTGGCTGACCAATCGACGTTGACGGACAGTCCTCATTAAGTAAGTGACCATCCAGCACTTATTGTTGTACATTAGCATAGGAGAAGTAGTAGTTACGGTCCTGATGAAGCGTCGTGGGATCTTTTTGACCATCTGGACGCGAAACATGTTGACCACATCTTTTTAGGATTGGGCACACTACCTTTTTCCTTTGTGTGGAGTGCAGTGGGCCATTATCCCCGTTTTCACTCCCCTTGCTTTCCTTTTAATCTTGGTCTGAACCTATCCCTGATTCATTAAAAATTATTTTTAAGATTCTGACCCAATTTTAACCTTTTTTTGTCTCTCCTACCTTCTTCCAATAGTCATCTCAGACCTAACCGTATTCGGTATTCAGTCTTAACCATGACAGGGGTGGTCCACCACACATTGCAGCACCGGTCTGACGAGGAGACTGCCCAGTGATGAAGCTTGACATCCTATTGGGTGTGTGAGGGCTCTCCTGAATTTACTGACTTTCCTCAGCTCTGCATGTATTCATTTTTTGGAACAGTGTACTATATTTATTTATGTACATGAGTCTTGGGAGACTGTACACTGGACCAATATTCTCCCAGTCCCTTTCTTTTTTTTAAAAGTGAATTCACAACAGCCCAACTGTCATTCTGACCCAGTGGTAGAGTACAAAATCAGGCAGAAGCACAGAATTGTTTAAGCAAGAAAATGCTTACTTTCTAAAAGTGGCATTTTCAAAAACAACTATACTAAAAGATGTATTTTTAATTTGTGAGCTCAGTGACACCAAACTCCACATTTCCAACTACTCCCAAAGAGAATCTGCACTTTAAGAATATTTTAAGGCAGGCCCATGTTAACCTATGAGACAGATAGTCCTTGCAACACTGAAAAACAAATTTGGTAGTATTTCACTGTTGGGGCATGTAAAACACATCAGTACACGTCCCACCTTTAACATTCACTGTAACCTGCCCATGGGGCTGCATTACATGTATTAAAAAGGAAAGTTTAGGCCTGACATGTGGGTACACTTGTCAAGTCGAATTGGCAGTTTAAAACTGCACACACAGACACTGCAGTGGCATGTCTGAGCCATGTTTAGAGGGCTACTAATGTGGGTGGCACAACCAGTGCTGCAGGTAGCATTTGATTTACAGGCCCTGGACACCTCAAGTGCACTTTACTAGGGACTTACTAATAAATCAAATATGTCAATCATGGAAAAGCCAATTACACATACAGTTTACACAGGAGCACATGCACTTTAGCACTGGTCAGCAGTGGTAAAGTGCCAGGTGTACCAAAAAACACAAAAACAGATCCAGCACACAGTCAAAACATGGGGAGCAGAGGCAAAAAAGACAAGGGAGCCCACGCCAAGGATGCCAGTTCTAACACATGTGGTATATCATCTGCATGCAACATGGCTTAAATGTAGATGTTACCTTGAACTATGGCCCTCTCCATGTTCCCAGAGTAAGACATGGAACAAAGTTCAGCCTTTGAGGAGGTATGACAATCTGGCTTCATTTTAAACCTGAGCTGTCACTGTGGTTGCTTCTTGCAGTGACAATGCTGTGTCAATTAAGCAGGTGCTCAGGCCCTGCATTCACTGGACTTACCTGGAGCGATCCTGCCAGCGGTCTTGGCCATTGCGGCCCAGCTCCTGTGGCTGAGCATCACTCTCCAGCTCTTCTGTGCCTCTGCTTTCTCTCATCTGTTTGC
This sequence comes from Pleurodeles waltl, assembly GCF_031143425.1. Classification (NCBI taxonomy): domain Eukaryota; kingdom Metazoa; phylum Chordata; class Amphibia; order Caudata; family Salamandridae; genus Pleurodeles; species Pleurodeles waltl. The sequence continues at coordinate 880,398,183 of NC_090438.1, read as the reverse complement.
TTTGTGCACTCTTTGCTCTTTTCTCTCACACTGCACTCTTGTTTGCAATCTTCCTCATTGTTGCACTGTGACCTTAGCTTCAACCTGTGTGCGCTTACATAACTCTTTGTTTGTTTTTCACACTCTTGCTGCACTCACTGCTGTTTTTCTCACTCAGTTCCCTCTTTTTCACTCTTGCCCATTTTCACACTCTTTGCTGTACTCTTGTATTTTCTCACTTTGTGTTCACTCTTTCACCCTCTGTCCTCATTGTGCTTTGTTCACTGTTGCATTTTTGCTCTTTTTCACTCTTTTCACTTCTGTTTGCCCTTCTTTTAACTTCCTTGCCTTGTGCCTGTTTGTCCTCGAGCTCTGGCATCTCTTTTTGCCCGGTTTCCTGACTCCCACCTCCGTTGACCTTACCTGCTCCCCCTCTCTTTACCTGGTCTTTCTGCATCACTACTCCTTTCCCACACTCTTGTTAAGCTCTGCACACTGTCCCTGCTCTTCAGCCCCTCCAGGACCTACTTAATGGTAGCTGCAGAATGGACATGCACAAAGGCAAGCCAGTCTGTGCCTGTCATATCTGGACCACACACTGCACCACAATCTCCGGCCCTTCAACCCCCTTACACCACTCGGCGACTCTACTCCAATCTCTCAACGGGTGCTCTACCGCACCATATGGAAGGAGCTTTCACTTTCATCTACTGCTACGTTTCATGCAGTGTTTCACCCACCACAACAACACCTCCCAAACAGACTCCACACAGCACACCTCCTGCTACTACTGACAAGCAGGCCCTCCAAATCAAACTAGTATGCATGCTCCTCAACACACCCTCACTCAGCAAACATGCAATTATGCAACAGAAATCAGGAACACCCTAAGCCCAGACCTCTTCTTCCTCTCAGGAATCTCCTAATGGGCAACTGACATCACCATGGCCATCCCGTCAGGATACAAACTTGCACAGCAGAACTGTCACCACAAACATTGAATACGAATCATGGTTATATACATCAATTCCACCACAACCTCTGAAAAGGCAACCCCCCCAGATGGTGCACTTACACTTCAAAATACAAATCTCAGCAAACTGCACCCTGTATGTAACCCTTGTTTACCAACTACTGGGACCTCGAGCTAACCTCAATGACAATATTGCAGACTTTGTAGATCCGACAGCAAGATTTCAACATCCACCTGGAAGAGAGGAATAACACCAACTCCAGTGCACTCCTCAAGAGCCATGCTAATCTTGAACTGTCACCACACGTCACCAGATCCACACACTCTGCTGGACGTACCCTCAACCCAGTTTTCCCATTCTTCAATGGCATCAAAATAATTGCAACCACAACTCTCACCTGGATGGATCACACTACCATCCAATTCAAAATCAGCATTTCTTGCCAAATAAAACCAGCCACCTAAGGCTTACCCGGATGCAGTTGAAGTAGCATTGGCACAACACTATGCATCAGAACCTGCCCATCCCACTGACAATCTAAACCAGTACCTGAACCAGCTTGACAAGTGAATCAAAAAATGTACCAACTCCCTGCCACCCAAAAAACACAAGACAAAGAAGGACCCTGAAGCAGACAAGCTGATGCACAGAGGAACTCCGCACAACCAAATAACACTGCAGAGAACAGGAACAAAATTATAGAATGACCACCACAAGAATGAAAAGGAAACTTACAAAGCTGCCATGAAAAAACTCCCACCAACAGATAAGAGAGACCAAGAAGAAGGTCCTAGTAGAATGCATAGACAACCACTCAAACAGCTGTAAAAAAATATTTGGGCTCATCAAAGTCTTTGCCTTACACCCACCACCACAAACAGTACCACCCCCTCACGAGAACTCTGTAACAACCTTTCGGAATGTTTCAGCAAAATCACTAAGACAATCTGCACAAACTTTAGCCCTCGAATGAACCCTGACACCCTCACATGTAGCCTACCTAGAACTGACTCACTACCTACAATTCAATAACCACTGAAGAAACAACCAACATCATGAGAAAGGTCCACTCCAGGGCAAAGATGGACCCCTGTACCCACCACATCTAAAACTGCAAGCAAAGTCCTCACCCACATCATGAGCAAATCCATCTCCACTGCTAGTTTCCCAGAACCCTGGAAAGACACAATGACCAATGCACTGCTAAAGAAACTGTCTGCAGATCCCATTCAACTAAATACTGCCTGAGCTCCCTTCTACCGTATCTAGCCAAGGTCATGGAGAAAGCCATTCATAAGCAACTTGCTCACTACCTCATTACACACAATCTTCTGAACTTCACACAATCAGGTTTATGACCAAACCACAGCATCAATACAGCCTTCATTGCAGCAACAGACAATATCAGGCTGATCCTCGTCTGTCTCAAAACTGCTTCCTTCATATTACTCCATCTCTCAGCAGCCTTCGACATGGTCTTCCTCTCCACCCTCATCAGATTCAGAAGACTACATGAAACAGGCCTCTGTCAGAAGATTACCCATTAAATCAAACTTCCACAGGGGTAGATGCCTTTTACCTAACTCCCTCCAACAGATGGGTGCTCAGACTTTAACAGATCATCTGAGCCCTGCATCCGCTACGGGTAAAGGGGAATGGGAATAGAAAAAGAGAGACAGCCTCCAGATCCAGTCCTAGCCTGTGTTTCCCACTTGAAGATAGGATATTCAGTGTGTGTGTCTGAAAACCTACACCTTTCTTCTTATTGGGATATCTTTAAAGGAAGGACCTGCAGTTGGATGATAAGAGCATAGATAAGTATATTCCTACTGCGCATTCATCTGTTCAGCCATTCACTTTCACCCAATTCTATCGTTCTCCTAACCTGGATCTTTTGAGACATTAGCCTCTCTCTCAGAGAAGAATGTTAACTTAATATCTTCTTTTCTCCAGGAGTCAGAGATTTCCAAGGTTCTCTGGAGAACAGTTCAAAAGTTCACAAAAATCCAAACTGCTAATGTCTTTTACAGGAAACGAAAACTCCTTCTCAAGGTTCAGTTTTCTCAATAACAGTCTCTAGGAATTAGTCTGAGCACTGAGGTTTGTCTCTAAGACTGACAAGTCTGCAAAGCAAAGAGTTCTCGAATATATATGTACATATATTGGCAAGTCTGGAAATCATACAAAAGGATTCCTGACTGCAGTTGCTTGAAGTTCTGTTTAGCCAAAACCAATTGTCCTCAGAAAGCCGATAGACAGCTGTTGGTAGAAGGAAAAAATTCATCTTCTTCAAAAGAGAAAAGGTAGCTGGTGTGCACACCGTAACAAGAAACATAATTAATTAATCAAAACTGGAAGAATTCTCCATGAAACGAAGCGCCTCAGGAACACTGCTCATTCTCATCAGGATCACAGTTGAAGGGCAGGGCTCCCAGAGAAACAGCTGGAGGGAAGCTTCAGCACAAGACTAAGGTTGAAACACTAGAGCGTTGACCTCACAAGGATTTGCGGCCACCATCTTGAGTGGCAGTTAAACCTGAAGAAGCTAGTTCTAAGAACAGTCACAGCAAGAGCAACCAGGAGTGAGGATGCCGCAGCAACCAACGTGGGTACAAGGAAAAGGGGAATCGTTTTTGCTGAGGAAAGAACTTAACTACGCTGGCAACAGTTTTCCTGACAGCCTCCAAGTATCCTCCCTCACATGGATCTGGTTCTTCCTCACTAGTAGAACATAAAGAGCCAGCCCTCCACCTTACAAGTCGGAAGCCAAGAACCTCACCTGTAGAGTTCCCCAAAGTTCCTTCCGCAGCCCAATCTTATTCAACATCTACGTGACCCTGCTGGGTGACTTCTCCAGATCACACAGCATCAACAAACTTTCTTATTTAGATAACACCGAACTGATACTCTCCCAATCGGACAACATACCCATTACAAAAAACAACTTTGTATGACCTCAGTAGCAAGCTGGATGAAATGCAACTACCTCAACTTAAACACTGGCCAAACTGAAATAATGATCTTCAGAAAAATGCTTCTACCTGGGACTCCCTCTGGTGGTCATCAGACCTTAGACCCACCCCAAACTCACACACCAAAAACTTAACAATCACCCTAGTCAACAAGCTCGACATGAAAGCTTAGGTGAATGCAGTGTCCTCCACCTGGTTCTACATCCTGAGAATACTAAAATTAACCTTCAAGTGGCTCACAGCAAACGCCAGGAAAATGGTCACACAGGCCCTGATCACCAGCAAACCTGACTATGACAATGCACTCTATGCAAGAATCACCAAAAACTCCTGAGCAGACTCCAAACGCGGCAAACGACCCAAAACACTGCAGCAAGACTCATCCTCAACCTGCTTAGCCATATGCTAACCACCTACTCCTCCCAGAACTTCACTGGCTCCCCTTCCAAAGAATGCTCAGTTCAAACTTTTCTCACACGCATACAAAGCAGTGCATAAGTCCAGCCTTCCTCAACAGTCGTGTACACTTCCATCATCCTCCCAAACACATCTGCTCAGCTGGACTCTAACTAGCCTACATACCCGCATTGAGAAGTCAAAGCCAGAGGCTGCAGCTTTTTTACGTCTACCCCAATGCATGGAGTAACTACCCACATCATATCAGAGCTTCCTCATTGCTTCTTGAGTTCCATAAGAAACTGAAGACCTGGCTTTTCAAGTAAATGCACAAGGAAGCACCTGTATACTCTCACTAGTGATTAGCGAGCTATACAAATAAGCTTCATATAATGTAACATAACATAATATAATACATGATAGACTCTGCATAACATATTACTTGCATATTTGATTGGACATTGTATTGCTGTATCAATGTTTTCTCACAATGGAATATGTAGATGGTGTAAAAGTCCACCATTCATGTGTTATGTTTTGTAGGTTTGTAAAGTGCACTATGACCTGGGCAGGTATCCTGGTACTGAGCAGGTGAGAGTCTAAAGAAAACTAAGGTGTAGTGGAAGTACTCAAAAAGCCAAGCTTCATACAGAATTTAAAAAGTGAGGACGAGGCTCTTCTGTGTAATGTCAGGTTGATCCACACATTAGGTGCTAAATGCGAACACTAATACTCCCTTCACTCATTCATTCTTTCATATGACATCTTTTGTCTGCTTGTCATTTACAGATTATAAGATTTGAAGCATTCTAGTACCACTCATGCATAGTATGTATACGTAAAGTCAAATGTAAATGATTTACATACACCCATTTCATTAACAGTTTTATTTCTTCTAAAACTCCTAATCTTGTTTTACTTATGTAATTTTCTCTTAATAATAGAGTTAATTTATGTGTACAGACATGTACTTCCCTTTCCATTTAGTGGTTTATTACCTCTGTTCTAGACTTCTCCGCAGCAGCTACTTCACAGAGAAATGTGCCATCATGGTAGAGATCACCAACAATAAATGGCATAGAGGAACAGGATGTGAAGTGATTAATGAGCATTTCATGGCTACACCATCATCATTCTTTATCCTGGCAACCCTTTTGTCATTCAAATTGTCTGAGATATGTAAAAAGAGGGCCCTCAGATTTTCTGATTGTATGAAATGTGGGTATTGGTTCACTGTGGTGTGAGCCCTGGTCAAGCAGTACTGCCTTACTCTGGCAGTAAGAACCTTACTGCCAGAGTAAGGCACAAGCAAATCCCAAATTAACCTGTGCTCAATCCCCTGCTAGCATGCCAAAGACCAGTAAGGCTTAACTTAGAGGCAATGTGTAAAGTATTTGTGGAACACTTCATACAGTAATATAGTGAAAACACCACATAAAAGTTCCCACTTGAGGCCAGAAATATAGTGCAAAATGTAATAATTAACACAAGAACAAAATTACAAGAATCCAATCAGTAGAACTGGAGTTATGAATTTTTAAACATTAAAGTACAAAATAGTGCCTAGAAGTGCTGAGCTCCAACTGCGACAATCTGGTCACACTGAACTGGGCCAAATTCAAAACTTCATACTAACAGTGATGGACCGCAGGTCAGACACAGTCCCATATTAGTCCTGGTGACAGTTTACCTTTTCCGGATTTGTGCCAAGAGTTCCTTTCACGCTGGAGAGTGCCACAATGAGCAAGGAGAGCATTGTGGAAGGCTGCCAGCGTAGTATGAAGAGCAGGCGGACAGTCGTGGATGGGTGAGTTGGATCTTCTTGTTTGCTGTTCCCTGTAGTTGGTCAATGCTGCTGTGCGAAGAGAAAGGCTGGCATAGGCTCACACTGGTTTAGGTGCAAGCAGCATGGTCTCTTTGTAAACAGGCCTGTTTGTGGTCGCAAATATACTGGATGTTTGATTTAAGCTTGCTGAGCCAAACTAAGGGTCCAGGACCTGAGGGGCACTGCTTTGGCACCAGGAACTTGCTGCAGCTGGGTCCTTGAGCTGGTGGAGGAGCCTTTTAAGTCCCTCAGGCTCAGATAAGGAGGCCAGCAGACTAGCCCTTAGAGTCACTCTGAGGTCCTGGGTTCAAGATTAAGTTGCAGGTCCAATTGTTCTTTCTCAGACAATAGGGCAGCAGCACCGCATGGCAGCAATTCCTTTAAAGCAGCAGTCCAGCAGAGTGACAGTTCTTGTATGTCCTTGAATTCAGCAAAAAATGGAGGAGTGAAGACAATAAGTCTGGGGATGACCCTGCAGAGAGGGCAAAGTCCAACAGAGAGGAAGACATATAGACCATCTGTCAGGAGATCCCCCAAAATTATCTTTAGCTATATGGGGGTGGGGACGAGGGAGCTGACAACAAACTCACTAATGCAGTATAGAGCCAAAAGTGGAAGGACATCAATACATGGTAAAGTACCAAGGGTGTAGAAACCCTTAAAGCAAGGGAGTACCACAAGTTTTGAGACAACTTGTGATTCTAGGAATGCCTAAAGTCACAAAATATGCTGGGTATCATTCCAACCATATGTTTGGGAACCAAGACATACACCCTTGCACAAAGGGATCCTGATAGGAGCCTGGCTAACCCTTCATGCCCATTTGAAGCCACATAAGCTGCAGAAAGGTGCATATGCCACTGAAAGCAAAAGTGCATCTGTGTTTGAAATGTGGTCTAGCCAAATCTCACAGTTCACATTTTTTGGACATGTCTATAGTCTTCGGTGCTTAACTTCTAAAGATGCCATCATTTCATAAATCCTTCAGATTGACCCAGCCATTCTTCCTGCCGGAGACTGCAGCATGTGAAACATTACCATTATAGCAAAGGACCCAAACTTCATTGACATCTTTGAAGTAAATCATCAACACAAAACTTAGCTGCATGTTATTTACTGACTCAGAAAATAGAGGAATTGTTACATCCTATCTATAAACAAATTTCTCAGTATTCCGCGCATTGTGTACTCAGTGATTACTACTGTGGTGTTCGAATGCAAGTATCGTATGTCATATTATACGCTAAGTTGGGTCATGTCTTCCTACAACACACATTTCCTGTCAAGGTGCCCGATGTCAAATTGTGGAAATTGCTGTTTAGAGTATATACTGTGGTTGAGGCAGTATTTATTTGTTGAGAGGTGCTAGTGACAAAAGGTGCATGTCACATGCTAGCATTCACTACCTGTGTGTTGTATAGCATCACTAATACACAGACATACTTTCATAGTTGAGTAGGGACACTATGGCCCTGATTTATACTTTTTGGTGCAAAACTGCATGTGACGGGCTGGAACCTGCTCGCCCGCACTCAGCTCCTGCTTGTGCTGACTCTGGCCCTGGTGCTCTGAGGCTCCCTGCACGGGATTGGTGGAAGGATCGGCAGTGGCGGAGCGCTGAAAGTTTAAAAGTGCAGCGGCATACTTGTACGGCATTCAGAGCTTTATAGGAGAAACCCGGAGACCAGGGAGGAGCTGTGAACCCTTTCATGGAGGAGGAAACACTCAGCAACAGAGAGGTGAATGGGAGAACCCAGGACCGGATATCGCCAGAGAGTCGTAGACGGCGGTCTCATCCAAGCACCGGAGCTGAAGACGGAAAACGAGTGCCAGGAGATCCTGCTCCAGGCAACCGGGAAGACGAGTGGCTACATCCCGCCACGCTTCAGGAGAAGCATGGCCATTCAGGTGCGTGGGACTACGTCCCTGAACGAGAGTGCGAGTGAGAGACAGAGAGCGGAAAGGGGGGGGTCGGAAAGCATGGAAAGGCGGGAGGGGAAAGACAAAACGAGGAACCATAACAAGCACAAGCACGGGGAAGAGGGGAGAGGGGTTGGAACAGAGAAACGGACAAGTACAAAAGAAGGGGGGGGAACGAATACAATACTTAACATGAGTCACTATAGAGCATCGTCACCGATACAGAGACCAGCAAACCCACACCCAGGTCAGTTTAAGCACTAAAAGAAAGACAGAAAGGACAGGAGTGGAAACACTGAGAGACAGAAGGGATACAACACCTACTAATCTCTAACAATCGAAATAGAATAAGAAGATCAGTGAGTCAGGGAAGGGGAAAGAATACAGAGACTAAACAGAGGTCAGTGGCATGTACACTTACCGCTATCTTCTCTTCTCTCCACATGCACTTCCCGGGAACGACCTGTGAACCAGGGAGACAGAAACGAAGAGTGAAGACCAAACCTCAAGAACATCCCCACCCTCAAGTCCCACAACCAAATACTCACCTGTTTTCCACTACATCTTCTAATCTCAATAAAAGACCTTTTGTTCAGACTACCGCGGTCTAGATTGCTTTATCCATGACATCCCGCTCACAAGTGGTGTCAGAAGTTGGATTTTTCAAAAACAGGAAAGAATCCACAACCATGGAGGAAAGGCAACTATGGCAGATGTCATAGCCCAGTTGGCTGAGGGGCAACGACATCTTCAGTTGATATGGGAGCAACAAATGAAAGAAGCCAAAGAGGAACGGGAGGCATTGCAAACAGCGCTCAAAAGCCAGGTGACGATTATGGCTAATAACCAACTGGTACATGAAACAGCATTGGGTAAACTGACCGACACCATCGCCCATACAAAAGTACAACCCATGGTACCAAGTAGTGTGTTACAACAATACCGGGAATAGGAGGACCCAGACTCTTTCTTCACAAACCTTGAAAGAGTGGCCAGTACTGCTAATTGGCCTGAGGACAAATGGGTCCAGTATATCACCCCCCTACTCACTGGCCACTTGCAAACAACATATCAAGCTATCAATCTGAGTGGGAACCTACCATATAAGGACATAAAGAAAACTATTTTAGAAAGAGTGGGCTTGGACAGTGAGAGCTATCACACTAAGTTTAGGCAAATGAAATGGCAGCACCAGGAGAATCCCCGTACATTGTATTATAGAGTCCAACATTCAGCCGGGAGGTGGTTGCAACCTACAGAGAAGAAAAGAGAAGAAATGTTTGACCTAATAGTGTTAGAACAGTACTTGGATGCTTTACCCCCTACCACTCGGAACTGGGTATGACAGCATCCAGGACTCACAAACGAAACAGCCGTAGATCTTGCCTGTGCTTATCATAGAGGCTCTGACTTCTGTGCTACCGTTAGCCGGGCTCCTCCTCCTACGATCCGACCAGCCATTCCTAGACTACAACAACCAAGGCCAGTCGGAGCCCACGGGCCGGAACGAACGCAACCAGGGGGCCCGGGACCCTCTGGATACACAGGCCCTGGTCCTCAATGCTACAATTATTCAGAATGGGGCCATATAGCCAGATATTGCCCACATAGGAAAGATGCTGAGGAACCCATGGAGATAGGGCTCACAAAGGGGAGAGTATTCTGAAATGGAGGAGAGAAACCAAAATATACCCTTCCTATCTTGGTCAATGACGTAGAAAGACTGTCCCTTACCAACTCCGGATGTAGCCAGAGTGTGATCCGGGAAGATTTAGTGATGCCAGGGCAGGAAGAACCCGAGACCCAGGTTCTCATCACCTGTGTACATGGGGATCAACGGTATTATCCCCTTGCCACTATAAGATTAAAATGGAGAGAACAAATCGAGAACCTCCGGGTCGGGGTACTCTCCACCCTAGATGAAGATATAATCCTCGGGACTGATTACGAGGACTTCCCTTCCTTATTGGAGAAAGCCGGGCAAGAGCACCTTCTGAAGGGTTGGTGGACGGAGGCACCTAGTAGAATCATAACAGAAGAACCCACACGGGAACGGAGTATCCTCAGCAGGAGACAAAAACGAGAACAACGACGGGCTTATATACAGCAACGTTCATTACAAGGCGGTCCTGTTACAAGGGGGAAGATTTGCACGATCACCGGGGATTTCCGACGGAATCAGAATGAGGACCCAAATTTAAAACACGCATGGCAGCAGGCTGAGACTGGGGCAGCACCAGGGGTAGGTCCCAGGTTCCTGATTCGTAATAACCTGTTATACAGAAATCCCACACCCACTAGAGGAAACAACCTGCAGTTAGTAGTGCCCAAAAGCCACCGCCAACAAGTGTTACAATTAGCACATGGGGATAACGGGGAAGGGCATTTAGGAAGGGAGAAAACTGAGGAAGCAATCCTTAGACGATTTTATTGGCCATGGGTTTATGGTGAAATAAGAAAGCATTGTTCAGAGTGCCCCAAATGCCAGTTGTATAACCCCTCGCCGCAAAAACCTGTACCCCCACAACCGCTTCCGATTATTGACATTCCCTTTACCAGGGTGGGAATGGACCTTATCAGGCCCCTCACCCCTTCCACTCGAGGTAGACAATATGTTCTAGTCCTAGTGGACTATGCCACACGCTATCCCGAGGCCATACCCCTTCCCAGTATACACACTAAAGCTATTTCCCGGGCAATGATAGAGTTCTTTTCACGGGTGGAACCTTTTATGTCTAGGTTAATGGCTGAAGTATGTTGTTTACTAGGGGTAAAACAAATCCGTACTTCAGTGTATCATCCCCAAACAGATGGGCTGGTGGAACGATACAACAAAACCATTAAATCCTTACTAAGAAAGAGTATATCTGAGGCTGGTAAGGATTGGGAAAAGAAACTACCGCTGGTTCTATATGCTATTCGTACCCATGTACAAGCCTCGTTAGGCCATAGCCCTTTTGAAATGTTATTCGGTCGACAGCCATGCACACTGTTAGATATGTTAGCCGAACAGTGGGAGGACACGGAGGAAGAGATAAAAGACCTCTTGACATATACCCGGGATTTAAGAGAGAACCTTCATACAGTATGGGAGGAGGACCATGCTGCTTTACAGGAAGCTCAGAATAAGCGGAAGAAAATCTATGATACCCGAAGTGCAGTGCGCACCCTAACAGTAGGGGACAAAGCTCTAGTCCTACTCCCTAGCACTGAGAATAAATTATTGGCCAAATGGCAAGGGCCGTTTGAAGTAATAGCTCAGATCAATCCCACCACATATAAGTTGGCCATTCCCCAAGGAAGTGGAAGGGAACAGATATATCACATCAATCTGCTTAAAAAATGGCTAGAACCCACAGGAGGCTCTTCCATTCATTTTATTAACTCGGAGGTTATTGAGGACATCCCATATCCTATATTACCTCACTGGGACCTGCCTAACCAGGCACAACCATGGATCAATCCCACTCTTGAAAGAGTGTATCACAATCAACTAACCTGCCTAGTACATCACAATCAAGATGTCTTCTCTAAATATCCAGGCAGAACCACCCTAGTCCAACATCCCATTCGTCTGAAAATAAACACTGTCTCACGACAGCGACCCTACCGTATTCCTGAAGCAAAACAAAAGGTTATTGAAGAGGAAGTCCAAGCCATGTTGACAGCCGGTATCATAGAACCATCAGCCAGCCCATGGTGCTCGCCAGTCGTGTTGGTACCCAAGCCAGATGGTAGCACCCGGTTTTGTGTAGATTACAGGGGAGTCAACGACTTAACCTATTTCGATGCATATCTTATGCCTAGAATAGACAAGCTTATTGAGAGGCTAGGCCAGGCCAAATACCTCTCCACCCTGGATCTCACCAAGGGTTATTGGCAAATACCCTTGAAAAGGGAAGATAAAGAAAAAACAGCATTCGCCACCCCCTCTGGCTTATATCAGTTTACTGTCCTCTCTTTTGGACTTCATGGGGCCCCTGCCACCTTCCAAAGACTCATGGACGAAATCTTACGTCCATTTAAGCAGTATGCTGCTGCCTATCTCGATGACATTGTTATTTATAGTAACACTTGGGAGGAGCACTTGACACACCTAGATACTATATTACAAGCTCTTCGAAAGGCCCAGTTAACTGCCAATCCTGAAAAATGTAGACTTGGACAGACTAGTATAAAATACCTGTGGTATATTTCAGGGAACGGTCAGATTAGACCCCATGTGGAAAAAACTGAAGCCATCTCCAGAATGTCATTCCCCAAGAGAAAGAAAGATATCAGAGCATTCTTAGGTTTAATTGGGTATTATAGACATTTTATTCCCCATTTCTCTACGGTGTCGGAACCCCTTACTGATATGCTCAAAAACACATATCCCAACACCGTTGGTCCTCCCTCGGTGGCTGCCTTGCAGAGCTTTGACAAGTTGAAAACAGCCCTCATGTCTGAACCTGTACTTTGCTGTCCTGATTTCTGTAAACTCTTTGTGTTACTGACTGATGCCTCTGACGTAGGTCTAGGAGCAGTGTTGTCCCAACCACAGGATGATGATGTCCTCCACCCTCTATTATATATCAGCAGGAAGCTTCTACTGTGGGAATTGCATTATCAAACTATAGAGAAGGAATGTTTGGCGATTAAGTGGGCGATTGAATCCCTCAGATATTATCTGTTCGGCAGGACCTTTACTTTGATTACTGATCACGCTCCTCTTACGTGGCTTGCCCATCATAAGGACACTAATTCCTGTGTTCTCCGCTGGTTCCTTTCCCTACAGCCCTTTTCCTTTCGGATACAGCATCTTCCGGGTAAACAAATGGTGACTGCGGATTTTCTTTCCCGCTATCCGGTCTTGGAGCATCTCGACAGGCCGCTCTCTAGGGGGGGTGTATGTGACGGGCTGGAACCTGCTCGCCTGCACTAAGCTCCTGCTTGTGCTGACTCTGCCCCTGGTGCTCTGAGGCTCCCTGCACGGGATTGGTGGAAGGATCGGCAGTGGCGGAGCGCTGGAAGTTCAAAAGTGCAGCGGCATACTTGTACTGCGTTCAGAGCTTTGGAGGAGAAACCCGGAGACCAGGGAGGAGCTGTGAACCCTTTCATGGAGGAGGAAACACCCAGCAACAGAGAGGTGAATGGGAGAACGCAGGACCGGATATCGCCAGAGAGTCGGAGACGACGGTCTCATCCAAGCACCGGAGCTGAAGACGGAAGACGAGCGCCAGGAGATCCTGCTCCAGGCAACCGGGAAGACGAGTGGCTGCATCCCGCCACGCTTCAGGAGAAGCGTGGCCATTCAGGTGCATGGGACTACGTCCCTGAACGAGAGTGCGAGTGAGAGACAGAGAGCGGAAAGGGGGGTGGGGGTCGGAAAGCACGGAAAGGCGGGAGGGGAAAGACAAAACGAGGAACCATAACAAGCACAAGCACGGGGAAGAGGGGAGAGAGGTTGGAACAGAGAAATGGACAAGTACAAAAGAATGGGGGGGAACGAATACAATACTTAACACAAGTCACTATAGAGCATCGTCACCGATACGGAGACCAGCAAACCCACACCCAGGTCCGTTTAAGCACTAAAAGAAAGACAGAAAGGACAGGAGTGGAAACACTGAGAGACAGAAGGGATATAACACCTACTAATCTCTAACAATCGAAATAGAATAAGAAGATCAGTGAGTCAGGGAAGGGGAAAGAATACAGTGACTAAACAGAGGTCGGTGGCATGTACACTTACCGCTATCTTCTCTTCTCTCCACATGCACTTCCCGGGAACAACCTGTGAACCAGGGAGACAGAAACGAAGAGTGAAGACCAAACCTCAAGAACATCCCCACCCTCAAGTCCCACTACCAAATACTCACCTGTTTTCCACTACATCTTCTAATCTCAATAAAATACCTATTGTTCAGACTACCGCAGTATAGATTGCTTTATCCACGACATCCCTCTCACACTGCACTAATGCAGTTTTGCACCAAAATGTTTAGCACCGGTTTGCACCCCTTCTGTGCACCAGCCAGCCAACATATTTATGGAATGGTGCAAGCCGTTGAAAAGGGTGGGCTAGCGTAAAGAAAAATGACGTTAGTTGGGTGGGGCTGGCACTATAGAAGAAAGGGGTTTTGCATCAAAAAATGACGTTAGGCAGGTTAGAGTAAAACAAAAATGACTCTAACCTTCCTAGAGTCATTTTCTGACACAAAACCATCCATAACACATGACTCCTGTCTTAGAAAAGACAGGCGTCATGCCCACCAAACTAATGGCCAGCACAGGGGACCAGGGTGGCAGGTGTAGATTTTCAGCCATGAAGTCAGTGGCGTGTCGATTTCCCAGCCGCAGATCGGAGTCACGTCCATCTGTTCCTCGCACGGCGCTCTGTGCGTGGATTTCTTCCTCTTAGGCTGCCAGCCTCTCCTTTCAGGGCCCCTGTAACTGGATGGGCACCACAGGGCAGAGTAGGAGTCTCTCCAGAGACTTAAGGTGCTGGCAGAGAGAAGTCTTTGCTGGCCCTGAGACTTCAAACAACAGGAGGTAAGCTCTAAATCATCCCTTGGAGTTCTTCACAAGATGGAAGGCACACAAAGTCCAGTCTTTGCCCTCTTACTCTGGCAGAAGCAGCGACTGCAGGATAGCTCCACAAAGCACTGTCACAGGCATGGCAGCTCTTCTTCCTCAGCTCTCCAGCTCTTCTCCAGGCAGAGGTTCCTCTTGGTTTCCAGAAGTGTTCTAAAGTCTGAGGTTTTGGGTGCCCTTCTTGTACCCAATTTCTCCTTTGAAGTAGGCCCAATTCAAAGTAATTTCTCTTTTGAATGTGAAATCCTGCCATGCCCAGGCCAGGCCCCAGGCACTCACCAAGGGGTCGGAGACTGCATTGTGTGAGGACAGGCACAGCCCTTTCAGGTGTAAGTGACCACTCCTCCCCTCCCTCCTAGCACAGATGGCTCATCAGGAAATGCAGACTACACCCCAGCTCTCTTTGTGTCACTGTCTAGTGTGAGGTGCAACCAGCCCAACTGTCAAACTGACACAGACAGGGAATCCACAAACACGCAGAGTCACAGAAATGGAATAAGCAAGAAAATGCTCACTTTCTAAAAGTGCCATTTTCAAACACACAATCTTAAAATCAACTTCACTAAAAGATGTATTTTGAAATTGTGAGCTCAGAGACCCCAAACTACAGATGTCCATTCGCTCCCAAAGGGAATCTACACTTTAATCAGATTTAAAGGTAGCCCCTATAACCTATGAGAAGGGCAGGCCTTGCAACAGTGAAAAACAAATTTAGCAATATTTCACTGTCAGGACATTTAAAACACATCACTGTGGGGGTCATTACAACATTGGCGGTAAAAGCCGCTTACCGCCGTACAGAAGACCGCCAACACACCGCCGCGGCTGTGGAATTCAGCCACAGCTATTATGACCCACAGCTCGGAACCCGCCAAAATTCAGACACCCACACAAGTCCGCCACACCAAAAGTCAGTGATAAACTGGAAAAAATAAAACCTCCACCGTCACAGAAATGCGCCCACACTATCACGACACACGAATCCACGAGGCGGTCTTTCAACCGCGGTATTCCATTGGCGGTACACACCGCTGCGCTCAATATACACACACTCTTACAAAACACAGTCACATTGGACAATTCAAAATACACACACCTGATACACATACACACACCACTCCCACACACCCAATACAATATAAAACACACACCCACATCACACACAAACCCCTACTACCGAAAATTGAGAACGAAGCACAGAGAGAGACACCACCAGCAAATACAACAGCATCCACAGGCACATAACACCATCACCCACACAACTTCCACGCACCTCACACAACACACCACTACATATCACCACACTTATCACCACACACACCACCCCACAAATCACCCACACCACCCCATGGCACGGTAAAGACAGCCTAGGTTCTCGGAGGAGGAGCTCAGGGTCATGGTGGAGGAAATCGTCCGGGTAGAGCCACAGCTATTTGGATCACAGGTGCAGCACACCTCAATTGCAAGGAAGATGGAGCTATGGCGAAGAATAGTGGACAGGGTCAACGCAGTGGGACAACACCCAAGAAATCGGGAGGACATCAGGAAAAGGTGGAACGACCTACGGGGGAAGGTGCGTTCCGTGGTCTCAAGACACCACCTTGCGGTACAGCGGACTGGCAGCGGACCCCCACCTCCTCCCCCACAACTAACAACATGGGAGGAGCAGGTCTTGGCGATTCTGCATCCTGAGGGCCTCGCAGGAGTTGGTGGAGGAATGGACTCTGGTAAGTCAAATCTTAACTATTACATCCCCCACCCTACCTGCATGCTATCACATACCCCCACCCTCGCCCTCACCCCATCACTCCAACTCCTCACAAATGTACCAGTATCACAAACCACACATCCCAACACCAAGCCCTGCATGCAACAACAAAGCATGGACACCCATCACTAAAGCATGCCCACCTCACATACCCATAAACCCCCCTAAACCATCATCACACAAGCTCCCACACAGGAATGCCAGCACTGGGGTACACAGTCACCCACCCTTTGCACACCATGACACACACAGATGCAATAATCATGCCTTTCCACCCCTACAGGACCACTACCCAACGTCACCAGACAGGAGGGTCCAGACATGTCCACTCCACCCACAGAAGAGGCCCACAATGATGACAGCACCTCTGTCCAACTGGATCTAGATGACCAGCCCGGACCATCGGGGGCCTCGGGACAGCCGGTTCCCCTCACACAGGCACAGGCCACCACAGACCTTCCCCCCTCTGGAAACACCAGCACAGCACCCACACAGCGGGCCTATACCTCCGTCCCCAGGACACGTCAATCAGCTGTGTGTACTCCACTACAGGTAACCCAGGATAACCCACCACCCCAACAACCACAGGGACCTGGGGGCAGTGGCAGTGGGCACACGGTCCAGGGGACGGAGGCCCAGGAACAAAGGGGAACTGGGAGGGCTGCTGTGCAACAGGGGGCGGACAGGCCAAGGGAACCCACTCTCCACGAGGCCCTCTCCTCCATCATGGAAGCATACGACCACTCCCAGGAGAAGATGGCAACAGTACTGGCCAAGTTTCAGGAGACCAAGCGCATGCAGGAGGAACAGTATATGGGCATCAGGGAGGAACTCAGAACCATCAGATCCACCCTGGGCACCATCGTAGGGCTGCTGAAGGAACTACTTAACACCAGGAGGGACACTGTGGCACTCCAAGGGGCCCCTGACACTAGCATGGACGATGAACTGCCGACCTCCTCCGCCGGCGCTAGTGGACAGGACGCCCGCCACAGGACCACCACACCAGCACCCCACTCCCTGCAGAGGGAGAACCACCTCGCAAACGGTCCCTGAAATCCAGCAACAAGACAGAGCACGATGCCAAGAACCCGCCAAGAAATGAGACCACCCTGATTGTCATCCCACTGTCCCACTTTGTCACCCTGTCCATAATTAAAGTGCCCCAGCTCCACTTCCTATGCCCATATGGGCAATGCACCTGTGAGACTAATAGACTGGACTCTGCCATGGACACTCCTCCGTCATCACCCCTCACCATTTAACTTCCCCCTCCAATATTTTGTATTTAAATAAACACACCTAAAGCACAAAATGATCTGGAGTCTGTCTGTGATTTCGAAATAGTGTATTTGCAATTACAGTGACAAAATGTTCTTGAAATAGTAATGTCAACATACCTATGTCACACAGCTCTAGTCCATGAGGAATGTAAGCAGATGACACACGTTGGGACCCACATCTGTGAAACCGTAAGGGAAAGTGACAACTCAGTGACCATACACTGGGTGAAAATGACAGACAGTAGAGAGGTAGTAGTTGAAAAGTACATGTAGTAGGCAGGAATGTATTCTCACCTGTGTTTCACTGGAAATATTGCTGGATCACTGAGTCCCCGTTCTGCATGTCTTCTTCCTCTGCTTCATCCTCATCACTGTCCACAGGCTCCACAGCTGCCACAACACCGCCATCTGGACCATCCTCCTGCAGAAAAGGCACCTGTCATCGCAAAGCCAAGTTGTGAAGCATACAGCAGGCCACGATGATCTGGTACACCTTCTTTGATGAGTAGAATAGGGATCTACCTGTCATATGCATGCACCTGAACCTGGCCTTCAGGAGGCCAAAGGTCCGCTCGATCACCCTCCTAGTTCGCCCATGGGCCTCATTGTAGCGTTCCTCTGCCCTGGTCCTGGGATTCCTCACTGGGGTCAGTAGCCATGACAGGTTGGGGTACCCAGAGTCACCTGCAAATGGCGAGGGACAACTGTTAGACACACACTAACCTGTAGGGATAACCCCAGACACCCATTCCCACTGTCTTGCTTCCAGGGGCTCACCTAATAGCCACACACAGTGCCTCTGGAGTTGACCCATCACATAAGGGATGCTGCTATTCCGCAGGATGTAGGCGTCATGCACTGAACAAGGGAACATGGCATTCACATGGGAGATGTACTGGTCTGCCAAACATACCATCTGTACATTCATGGAATGATAACTCTTCCGGTATCTGTACACCTGTTCACTCCTGTGGGGGGGGGGACCAAAGCCACATGGGTCCCATCAATGGCACCTATGGTGTTGGGGATATGTCCAAGGGCATAGAAGTCACCTTTCTCAAATCCTCCACCTGAGGGAAAACGATGTAGCTCTGCATGTGTTTCAGCAGGGCAGACAACACTCTGAACAATACGTTGGAAAACATAGGCTGGGACATCCCTGATGCCATGGCGCAGTTGTTTGAAAAGAACCACTTGCAAGGAAATGGAGCACTGATAGCACCTGCACTTGATGGGGGATTCCTGTGGGATGGTGGATTGCTGACATCAGGTCTGGCTCCAACTCGGTACACAGTTCCTGGATTGTGGCACGGTCAAACCTGTAGGTGATTATCAAATGTCTTTCTCCATTGTCGACAGGTCCACCAGCGGTTGGTACACCGGAGGATTCCGCCAGCTCCTCACATGTCCCAGCGGACGGTGCCTATGAAGGACAACAGCGACCAGAGTCAAACAACTCAGAGGTACGTACCCACAGTTTACCCAGAACACCAATAATACATAATAGGTGGCCTGTATGTGTGTTGAGACTAGGCCTAGGTATGTGTGATGCAGTTGGAAATTAGGCCATGTGGGCCCCTGAAATGGCAGCTACCTGACCTCTAAAGTGGGACAATGGGATGTGAGGTAACTGCGCTGGCGTTGTACACCGTCGCGGTAGGCGGCCGGAGACTGCGGCGCAATGCTGCATTGGTTAACATTGGACCCTATGGGTCCCAGGAGCCAATGATGATGCACGCCGGTGGTGATGGTACGCACCGCCACGGACGTGACCGCCGCGGACGTGACCACCATTTTCTATCTGTTCAATCACTCAATACCTGATCTGCGACAGGAGAGGACCTACACTGCAAGTGCTGCTGTGACCTCGGTCTGGAAGAGACAATGGCTCGTGCGTCTGGGGAAAGGGCCCCTGCCTTCACATCGGAGGAGGTGGAGAAGCTCGTTGATGGGGTCCTCCCCCAGTACACGTTACTCTACGGTCCTCCAGACAAACAGGTAAGTACACAGGGAGCATGTTGTAGGGGCTATGCCTCTGTGGAGAGGGCTGGATGTAAGAAGTAAGGGGGCAGAGTTCTGCGTGCATGAAAGACGGTGGGTGCATGTGCCACATGGCAAGGGTAGGGATGGGGGCCACTCACTTTGATGGTGCAGTTGGAAATGACTTCTCTTCTTCCCCTGTACATTCCATGTAGGTCAGCGCCTACCAGAAGAAAGATATTTGGCGTGCCATCGCCAAGGACGTCCGGACCCGGGGGGTCTACCACAGACGGTGCACCCACTGCCGGAAAAGATGGGAGGACATTTGCCGCTGGAGCAAGAAGATGGCGGAGGCTCAGCTGGGGATGGCCTCCCAACGTGGGAGGGGTGCCTGTCGAACCTTGACACCCCCCTGATGTTCAGGATCCTGGTGGTGGCCTACCCGGAGTTGGATGGGTGCTTGAGGGCATCACAGCAGACACAAGGGGGTGAGTACACTCTCATTCTGCTGACTTTGCGCGCAGTGGATTTGTCTGGGTGGCGGAGGAGGGCTGTGGGTTTCCCTAGGCTAGGGCGAGTTCCAGAGGCTAGGCCCCTCCGTAAGGCATAGCCCTGTGGCCCCCAACCCCACCTCTGTAGAGTGCCAAGTACAGCTATTCATGCCCCTGTGTCATCTATGTGTGCAGATGTCGTCCATAGCCTTGCAGGCCATTTCCCAGGAATTGCACTGTAGAGCACAAGAGCGCGGTGTAGTGCAGGGGGCTTCTGTGTCTGTCTTGTCCGCCAACGGTAGCGGTAATCCATGCACTCAACATGTCTTTATTCTGTCCCCCCCCCCTTTTTGTGGTTTCCCTGTTCTTGTGTGCATTAGCATCATCAGGCGGAGGAGCTGTGGCACCGGCGCACGAGGGAGCTGCCATCCCACATGGCCATGGAGGGCCACACTACAGACTCAGAATTCACCAGTGGGACGGAGGGCGAGAGGAGCTCCATGGCGGGGACAGGAGCTGACACCAGCGACACGGACTCGTCCTCTGATGGGAGCTCCCTTGAGTTGGCGGCAACATCTGTGCCCAAGCATCTACAGGTACAGCTGCCACCCACCCTATCAGCATCGCCCTCCCAGCAGCCCCTCAGCCCTCGCCCCGTGCCCGCTCACCCAGGAGGGTGCCCATCACCTTCGCCCCAGGCACCTCAGGCCCTGCCCCAGTCACCCCTGCTGCCCTCAGTGAGGAGGCCATTGACCTCCTCAGGTCACTCACTGTTGGGCAGTCTACCATTTTGAATGCCATCCAGGGTGTAGAAAGGCAGTTGCAACAAACAAATGCATTCCTGGGGGGCATTCATTCTGGTCAGGCGGCCCTTCACCGAGCCTTTCAAACTCTGGCCTCAGCACTGATGGCAGCCATTGTCCCTGTGTCTAGCCTCCCCCCTCCAACTTCCTCCACCCAGACCCAATCCCCTGTACCTCTGCCTATCCCAAGCACACCATCAGACCAGCCTGCACACACCTCACCACACAAGGGAAGCTCAGGCAAACATAAGCACCATACATCCCACAGGCACTCACGCAAGCATCAGACACATGCAGACACACCAACATCCACTGCCTCCACTGTGTCCCCCTCGTCGTCGTCTCCCTCCTCCCTCCCAGTCTCGTCTACACACACACCTGCATACACTACCTCTACAGCCACTACGTCCCTCACCAGCACACCCACCAGCACACTCCGCTCACGTGCAGTCACCACCCCCACTACCATTCACACGTCCCATGTGTCCTCTCCCAGTGTGTCTGTGACGCCCCCTCCCAAGATACACAAACGCAGGCACACACCCACCCAACAGCCATCCACCTCACGACAGCCTCCAGCGCATGCACCTGCACCCAAAGTCACCAAACGTACACCTCCTACTACCACCACCTCTTCCTCCACTCCCAAACCCCCTCCAGCTACCTGTCCCAGTGTGTCCCAAAAACTTTTCCTTTCCAGCCTTGACCTTTTTCCCACACCTGCCCCACCCCGTCCATCTCATAGGTCCCGAAGTAGCACCTCAGCCACAACATCTCCGGGACCAGTGGTGCCTGTAGTCACAGGTATGTGGAGTGCACCGGCCACCAGGACAGCCAGTGTGGCACGGAGCCACAGCACAGCCAGTCCCCCACATGTGAAGCATCAGAAGTTGGCCAGTGCCCGGCGGGAGAGGGGGAAGACTCCGGCCACCCAAGCCATTCCCAGGGGTCCCGGTGGGAGTGTGGACTCAGCTGTGACACCTCCCAAGGTGGGGAAGGGCCACAAGAAACCCAGCAAGTCTGGGAAGAGCAGCACGGCGGAGAAGACCGCCATCAACCACGCTGCCTAGGAGGCCACTGCCAGTCCCAACCCAGCTGCCCAGGAGGGCCCCACCAGCCCCATCCCCGCTGCTCAGGAGGGCCCGCCAGCCCCATCCAAGCTGCCCAGGAGGGGCCCGCCAGCCCCATCCCAGCTGCCCAGGAGGGCCCCGCCAGCCCCATTCCAGCTGCCCAGGAGGGCCCCGCCAGCCCCATCCCAGCTGCCCAGGAGGGCCCCGCCAGCCCACCCCCAGCTGGGCCATGAAGGACCGCCAGCCCCAGCCCAGCTGGGCCATGAAGGACCACCAGCACAAGACCCACTGGGCCATGAAGGACCGCCAGCACAAGACCCGCTGGGTCATGAAGGACCCGCAACTCAAGCACCGCTGGGCCATGAAGGACCACCAACTCAAGCACCGCTGGGCCATGAAGGACCACCAACTCAAGCACCGCTGGGCCATGAAGGACCGCCAACTCAAGCACTGCTGAACAGGGCACTGGCAATTCAAGCACTGCTGAACAGGGCACCGCCAACTCAAGCACCGCTGAACAGGGCAAGCACCGCTGAACAGGGCACCGCCAACTCAAGCACCGCTGAACAGGGCACCGCCAACTCAAGCACCGCTGAACAGGGCAAGCACCGCTGAACAGGGCACTGCCAAATCAAGCACCGCTGAACAGGGCACCGCCAACTCAAGCACCGCTGAACAGGGCACCGCCAACTCAAGCACCGCTGAACAGGGTACCGCTAACTCAAGCACCGCTGAACATGGCACCGCCAACTCAAGCACCGCTGAACAGGGCACCGCCAACTCAAACACCGCTGAACATGGCAAGCACCGCTAAACAGGGCACCGCCAACTCAAGCACCGCTGAACAGGGCAAGCACCACTGAACAGGGCAGCGCCAAATCAAGCACCGCTGAACAGGGCAAGCACCGCTGAACAGGGCACCGCCAACTCAAGCACTGCTGAACAGGGCAAGCACCACTGGACAGGGCACCGACAACTCAAGCTCCGCTAGCCCATGAGCGGCAGGGGCACTGACGCAACTGGGACCGTCACGGGGTGAGTGATGCACTCTGGGCACCAGTCCCCCTCCAGAACCAGTGGAGACATGCATCCACTACCTCTGTCCTTCACAGGATGAAGCACTCTGGGCACCAGTCCCCCTCCAGAACCAGTGGAGACATGCATCCACTACCTCTGTCCTTCACATGATGAAGCACTCCGGGCACCAGTCCCCCACCAGAACCAGTGGAGACATGCATCCACTACCTCTGTCCTTCACAGGATGAAGCACTCTGGGCACCAGTCCCCCTCCAGAACCAGTGGAGACTGTTATCCACTTGAGAGACTGTGGCTTCGCACTCCCCAGGATATGGCAGTGGGCAAACAACCCACTGGAGAGACTTGAGAGACTGTGGCTTTGCACTCCCCAGGATAATGCAGTGGGCAAACCACCCACTGGAGAGACTTGAGAGACTGTGGCTTTGCACTCCCCAGGATAATGCAGTGGGCAAACCACCCACTGGAGAGACTTGAGAGACTGTGGCTTTGCACTCCCCAGGATTGAACAGTGGGCATTGAGCCCCCTCGTGGATCTGGCATTGTGCACTCATCCGGCTGAGATGCCCCACCTTTCCTTCCCCCTGAGGTGCCTGTTGTATTTCTATCTGATGCCCCTGCAGTGTTCTCTCTGTTTTGATCTGGTATCGAGTGTGGGCCTCGCCCATGCATTTTGGGCCCAGTGGTCCACGGACTATAAATGATGCAATACCTGGACTACTATTCTTGGTGTATATTTTGTTAATAGTGTAAATATGTATATTTTTGCGTACTGCATTTTAATAGATTACAATGGTTACACTCATTTCCTTTTGTCTTTGCATTCTTCCAGGGGGGGTTGGGGGTGTAACTATAATGTATAGATATGTATTAGTGTGTGTGTTGTAGTGGGTGAGGGTGGGGTTGTTGCGTGTGTGTGTCCCTGTTTTTTGCCTCCCCCCTCCCCTGTGTCGTAGGTGCAGTAATCACTGTGGTCTTCGCTGCCGGCGTTCGTGCTCCTGGTAGAGGAGTAGGAAGACTATCGCAGGTAGGATTTTGAGTTCCGGGTCCATGGTGTCCTCGTTCCTCGTGGAGTGTATAGAGGTGAGCGTTTTCCCTCGAAATTCCTGTTTCCGCCATGTTTTTATCCACAGTGAATCCGCACTGGAAAAGGTGGCGGATTGGCCTGTCATAATAGTGTGGGCGGTACATTGTCTTCCGCCTGTCTGTTGGCGGTGACCGCCAAGCTGTTTGTTTGTACCGCCATGGCGGTCAGAGTGTTAAAGTGGCTGTCTTTTTTGGCGGTTTCCGCTACGGTCGTAATTGCAAATTTTTTTCCACCGGCCAGTTGGCGGTCTTACCGCCGCTTTAACACCGTCCGCCAGGGTTGTAATGACCACCTATATGTCCTACCTTAACTATGTCCTACCTTAACGATACACTGCACCCTGCCCTTGGGGCTACCTAGGGCCTACTTTAGGGGTGTCTGACATGTAAGTCAGACGCAGTTTTCCGCCAAAAATATTACCGCCGGCTAACGCCATTTCGGTGCGCTGTGTGGGCGTCAAATTTATACTTTGATGCACGGCAGCACAAACCACAGTCATTTTTTTGACGCACACCGCAACGTCAATTCGTAAAGCAAAACGACGTTAACGCGGCGGAAATGACTGTGGGTCGATTTACGACACCGCAAACCGGATATGCGGCGTTGTTTGACACAACAGCGTCAAAATTCCCCGCAAACACAGCCATTTCAGCAGAGGAGAGCCAAAATGGATCCTAGATGCCTGTACAGACCCCAGGAAGATGACAACAGACCAGGAACCAGCCAGGAGGACCCACACAAGAACCAGGACAGGGAGAAGAAGAAAATAAAGTGTCGCTTCAGTGCAGAGGTGCAGGAAATCCTGGTAAAAGAGGTAACAGAACTCCAGCACCAACTGTTTGTCACCTCAAAGTTGCCAATCAGTAGGAGAGAGGCAATATGGCAACATATTGTTGACGAGATTAACAGTGTGGCAGGAGTACGTAGAACAGTCATTGAGTGCAAGAAATGCTGGCATGACTGCAAGCTCAGGACCAAGGAAAAGATGGCCAGGAACAGGAAGGCAGCACTGCAGACTGGAGGTGGGAGTCCAGCACACCAGGAGGCCCTGGACCACATGGAGGAGATGGTCGCAGCCGTCATCCCTGAGGAGATCGTCACAGGGATTGAAGGACAGGACAGCGCCAGGAGACAACACACATGCAGGGTAAGTCGCATGGGGAATTAAAATGAACTAATGTCAACTACAACCGGGGGGGGATACCGACCACAAAATGCATGGAAGTCATGATAAACATGGAGTGGCATGGTTAAAGGGGTGTGGCATGGGGGCATGGCCTGTACAGAGAGAAGCTGGGGCACACCATAACACAACACCAACAACAGTTCCTTGGGGGTATGCTGCCATGCCAACGATGTAGCAAAGGTAAAGCCACGCCAGGAGGGAAGGGCACAACGTCAAACTGACATCCCGTCACACGTTAGCCACTATACCCCCTACATTAACTAGGGCCCAATTAACAACCTCTAGCCATACCGACAACTGGAATGTAACAGTGAAAACAGTTGCCACGACCACCTCCTCTGTGTGTGCAGCTCAAGTAGCCAATGGCAGTAACGTCCCCATGGATCATACACACCCAAATTAGTGGGTTGAGGATGACAACTTTAATTATCCCCTGAAACAAGACAAATGTTCCAGTCCTGTCAATTGTGAATGCCCATAGTTCCCGCAAACATCAGCCAATGTCATCAACATTAGGAGCTACACAGCACTAAGGTCACTCCCATGCTGCATATGTCAGGGTCCACTCTGTGCCTGGGTCCCAATGCAACATCCCAAATGTCATACTGCTCAGGCAACAGCATTGAGGGGGAGGACACGTGTAACTGGTCACTGAAATACACCTGCACAGTCAGAGGAGGAAATAGGACACTGCTACAACTATCAAGGCAATCCAAACTCCACACATTCCCCAACATCAGCTGTACACATTACCAATGCTAACATCCATATTGTGCCATAACAATGTTATACATAGGATACGTGACATTTCAACTACATATAAGTGGATGTGAAAGTTCAGAGACTAGGGCAAGTCCAGATTGTTAAGTGTGCTGCTAGTGCCATCAGAGAACCCACAGCCAGTGAAAGGTCTCACCATGATAAAGGATGTAGACAGAGGGTTGAGTAGGACAAGAAGGTGGCAATGCACTCTTTGGCCAAAGACAACACTAGAGGAGATGATGCCAACAAGTCTAATAACTTACCACAATACATGTGACATGCAGGTGGGGCATAGGCCTGGGAGAATGCCCATCTGAAAGACTGGAGCAATAAACAGGAAACAATGTGAAATCATCACAAGGCAGACATGTCACATCACCAATGCCACATCAGACACACTAATTGTACCCTATTTCATTGCAGAGGATGATGGATCTCCTGCGGATATGCCTGTTCAGGACTACCCTGATGACATGGATGACGAGCTGACAAACATCAGCCACCAGACCCTCCAAGATGTCCTTGGAACCCTCCAGACCCCACCTTCTGTCACAAGGAGGAGCACAGAACAAGAAGCCATCACAGAGGACCCACCCACAACCCCAATTGTAAGCCCTGCCAGCTCCAATACAGCTAAGGACTCAGATGACAGAACTGTAGTGGGAGTACAGCGGGAGCTCGCCAAAGAGGTGTGGGTGGGGATGTAAACTATGGCAGCCAGCCTAGAGGGGGTGCGTTCATGCATGATGTCAACTAAAGAAGAGGCAGCAGCTATGCAAGGGCGAACAACTATCTTGCTGGAACTTGAAAAAAGGATGAAGGAAATCAGCACAGCTGTAATACAGTAGACCCAACACCTACAACAGCAATCCGGTCAACGCATGCACGAATGCAACATTGAACCCCTCAGGGCCGACCTGGCTGCCTACCATCGTGATGTGGCTGCTATTATCAAGAACCAGCAGATCCTCCTTGCAGCAGTACTGCCCTTAAGACCTTCACAGGTAGCAGTGGTAGCAGATGTCTGACTCCACGTCTTTTAACACTGAGGTGTGTGTTGCCCCTTCACAACCACCACCACCAAGGACAGAGAAGGCAACACACACATCAGAAGAAGAAGACATGGAACAGATCACATTCACACGTAAAAGTACCCGGAAGCACTCGTCCCTGCCACATGGCCACCTATTAACAAGGTCCAGCGCTTTGTAACATGCAGGTCTTGCAACAACTGTACTCAATGACTGTTCTGCAAACCACTGTATATCTTGTCAGCCTGCCCTGTGCTTGTCTCTCTCTCTTACTCATTGGCAAATCCTGGCCCTCTGTACTGTCTGACACATCACCCCAGCATGTCAAACGCATTTTCCTTTAGCACTTGTGTAGGATCACAATGGAAGATGTCACTATAATGGACTCACAATCATGGGCAATGTACATGTAGCACTACAGCACTTTTCAATAAATAGCACTTAGACAACCACTTTGTCTCTGTGTAATGTGACACATCAACCGTGCAGTAGATCACTGAAATTTGCCTCCTGTCAAATTGCATAGCTTGTCAATACAACTGTCCTGAAACAATGTAGTCTGCTAACTATGCACAGTGGTCTGGATTGCACCATACTCTGAGGGTAATATCTGATGAAAATAGAAACCATACACCATAATGCTGTGTTGGACAGAATAATGCTTCCTCAAGGGATATTGAAGCCATTAAATAGTGGCAGCAAAATGTTGGCACCACGCAATACTAACACATGTAACTTTGCCCACAAATCTAAGCAAACAGTCAACAAACTGCATGAATGAAGGTGTCTGGGTTTACATCTAAATAAGTAATCATGCTGAACAGTGTCACAAATGATCTATGTTAGTCATGAACACGATACTACAAGAGTGCTTACTACTACTCAGCTAATAAGGGTTTCCTTGAACATCACACTGCAGTCAGACATAACACAGTGTCCCCAATCATAAATCTGGAAGCACTGTATGTGACATTGAAAACATACTTAATGAAAAAAACACGTTGGGATCCATAGTAACTATGATTAGTGGTTGCAATGAATGGTCTAATCTTTGCAAGGTAGCTCTGGGGTAGCTGCCAATGTTACAGCTCAGTTGGGATTTGTTCGTAGCATAGGACACAAATGTAATACAATAGAATTCATGTACACTTATGCCCAGGCCCTGATCTACAAGCATTTCACACTTACTCTAAAGGGTTCACTACATATTTATTAAACGTAATAAGAACAGAAGAGAAAACTCGGGGAAAAGCCTTACCTACCCTAACTACTCATTACCCACAACTGTCCCTAACTAACCTAAGCTAAACTTACTTATCACATGTAACAAAATGTTCTAAAAATCAAACCCCCCATCCCATTATGAGACGGGACACATGGAGGACAACAGATACTAACCTAAACACATACTATCCTATACTGAACAAATATATATTTTTTTGTACATTTTTTTAATATATATATATATTTTTTTCAAAACACACAAGAACCCCAACATAGCCCCCAACCCACACACTCAAAAATAAAAAAATTGAAATACTCAAGACCCCCCACCCACTAACACTAACTAAGCCTATACTTACCTAACACTAAGCCCTCTAAAACCACAAAGTATAAGAATAAGGAAAGAGGAGGGAGGGGAGGAAATCATGTCCATCAAAAATGTCTAGAGGTTGGCCCTCGAGAGGGTCCGCTTAATGGACCGCACACACCGGTTGATATGGCGAACATCCTGCCGCAGGCGTCTCATTTTCCTGAGGACACAGCCCATTTTGTGCTGCATGTCCACAAAAGCAGCAGGGTCAATTGTTGCAGCTGGGGTGGTCTGTGTGCCAGCGGTTGAAGTGTGGGGCCGTGTATGGTCAATGCCTGTGGGCTGCCCTGAAGGTGGTCTAATGCTAGGGCCTGGAGCACTTCCTGATGTTGTTGGCACAATGATCACAGCTGTTGGTGGTGCCACCTGGGTGGTAGTGGTGGTGGTGCTGGTGGTGGCTGTGGTGACCAAAGAAGGGCCACCCTGTGGGAATGCCCTCCAGGCTCTGGAGACCCGTTCGGTCCTGCATCTTCGGGCCATCCTTCTGTACCCCGACTCTACCTGCAGTATATGTTGGCACCGCATTGCCCGCCTTTGGATTTCACGCACCTGGATGGGTGTCATATTAGCAGCTGTGAAGACAAATGAAAACATTTACATTAGGAAGTGAATTGTGTGAAATGGCACAAGAAGTAAATCAGACTGTACATCTACTGTACTTGTAACAGCTCATATCATCATACAGATCATTGAATGTCCCTGGGGAAGTACATGGCAGGCCAGCCTACAAAGGTTGTATCACACATAGCACATGCAAACCCTACAAGATGGGTAACAACTGGCATGATTTTGGCATCAGAGTTCTGCCAGTTGTCAGCTAGCAATCATGCTGCAAATCCTCCGCCAGTGCAAGGGCTACAAATGTCAGTGTACGGGATGTAAATCTAGGGCCACATGATCTGCAAGTTGTAAATGGACTTGCTAGTATGGTACTCATGTGCTAAACCTGAGTGTGTGTACTAGGTTCAGACCAAAGATTCACTGATTTACATGTCTGTGTAACAAACTTGTATCATCAGTCCTAGGTACACTATTCACAAAAGCTGGACATGTGTTCGGCTCAACACACACACCACAGGTAAGGTGTATCTACGAATAGGAGACAGCAAACCCTTGACCAATCCCAACGCCACACATGTCTAGCAATGCATACGTTTGTCCACATCATACACTTCCAGTAAGCCAATGCTTACAACTTACACAGAGATGCAAGAACACCCCTGGCCATGATTTGCATGCACACGTAGGCCATTGCACTCAAGTGCCACATACTCGTAGCACTACATGTGCAGCTACATGCTGCTAGGAAGTTCAACCGACAGTTTAATCAGTACATTAGTAAATAGGGAAGGAGAAGTCTGTGGGTAAGCATTTTGCATCCCCATTCTGGGAGAATGTGGGTCTGGAGGCTGTTTAAATCACAGATTAGGTCCAGTGCGACTCTTGCTGATACAAGTGTTATCGACATGACTCATCCCCATTCACATTGCGGGGCCTACAGGACTGACCTAGAATCCCTAAATAAGACAATAGGATAAGGATTGGCCAACTCTAAAATGGTGAGAAAATGAAATCCCACTCATGGAACAAGACAAATGATGGGCCAGCGCATCACAAATTGCTATTTGTTCAACACACAGGAGTCCATCACACATCACCAGCAAACACAACACATAACAGACATGTCAACACTTACTGGAGTTGTGGGGGTCCTCGAATTAAGTCACCTCGCCCACAGTGTATGGTGCGGGTCCACCTGTAAGGCATGGA
This sequence comes from Pleurodeles waltl, assembly GCF_031143425.1. Taxonomy (NCBI): domain Eukaryota; kingdom Metazoa; phylum Chordata; class Amphibia; order Caudata; family Salamandridae; genus Pleurodeles; species Pleurodeles waltl. Next base: position 880,367,681 of record NC_090438.1, on the reverse strand, counting down.
AGGGAGAAATGTGCTCAAAATCTGTGTAGTGACCAACAACTCCAAAGACAAATACTATGTGTAAGATTACATAAGTAAGTAAATCCACTCAGACATGATGATACTGCATCCGATATAGCACGGCTAACTTTTACATACCATGGGTCTCCAGTGAAATTTACACACATATCTGCACACATGCAGTGGCCCTAACTATCATGTGGTGGCAAACATGCTCCTTCATTAGTGAGCAGACATCATAATGGAGTGCATTTGTCTCATCATGTGTATCCAAGAGAGACATCCAAAGCCAGTTTCCTTGAGGAGTGCATTACCAGTCAACCAGCCAGTGTGGCCATGACAAATGTATGCCATCCCTAAACGAAAGGTGGAACAACAAACAGCAAATACCAGTGTAAGATGTTAGCTGAGGGCACCTTGCATTTTTTCCCTATGTCTCCAAATCCAGATCTGACATGTATCCGAAATGATGAAGACCCACAATAATCCCTAGGATTTATAGAACTTCCGTGATCGCTTTCCTTACACACTCACCAGACACACATGAGACATATGTCAGGGCCACATTGCTATCAACAATTGACGTGAAGCATGCACTCATTTTCTGCATCATGTAGTGTTTCGAAAGTCAGTCTAGCTGTTGCATCAACAAAGGTCGGTAATGTTTTGGAAAATCTATACCTCACTGGCAAATGTGACCTATATATACATAATTGGCTCCTGATTTGTGTTGCTGTCTGACACAAAGGCGGCACCAACTTACATTAAGAAAAAATATTCAGTAAGTTTGCAGAGCACTTGCTTCCTGACAGCTAGCAATTGTGGTCCTTAACGTAGTGCAACAATGACCCTGTATGTTTCCAAAGCATTCCACACACTCAACAACATAGCCGGGCAGATATTGTACAAATCATCTGATGTCACTACAGAGCTTTTAATTGTGCACATTTACATGATTTGTACTCACCAACAGGGCCACCAATCACAATTCTCAGGTGGTCCAGCAGATCTTGCTCCCAGGAGATGAGGTCAGCCAAGCGATGCTTCAGCTGGTGGTCATTCCTCTGGCTCCGATACACACATTGCAAGTGATGCAGAACCTTCCCACACCGGATTCTCCGTGCCTCGGTGTGATACCCCTGTATCACCCGCCCACCTGCCTCTATCATAAGGGGGAGGAAATGGCACACCAGCCATATGAACCCCCCAAGCTCCTCCTCACCCATCTTGCCGTGGCCTACCCAACATCTTAGCACAGAAAAAGGGGAAATAGGGGATAAAGAAGAACAAAGGAGAACAGGCGGAAAGTAGAAAAAGAAAAAAGTTAATTAACCTACTAAAAGAGCCCAACTATCCCCAAACTATCACTACCCACAACAGACTCCCACAAACAACAAAGACAATAACATTCTGGACAATAGTACACAATAAACACTCAGACAGAATACAACAACAATATTTACTTCACAAACTAACAAGTAATGGACCACAGGAGACAAAAGCACAATTTGACTGAACAAAACTCAGAACACAGGCACACAGTCTAGAAGAATCACAGACTGCAGAGTGAAAGTGAAAGTACACCCATTGTACATAATCGGTAAACAGGATATCCGATTACGTCACTTCCTGCATAAAATGGCCACCGTTTTTATTGTTATGCGTCAAAAAATGTTGACGCATATAGTATGTGCATCATTTTTTTCAACGCTTAGGAGTAAAAATGAGGCCACATCCATATATTTGGAAATAGTCTAACACTTACCCAATTTTCAGGGCATAATGCGTTGTTTTTCGGGCATAGGTGTAATTTTTTTACGCTTGTGCATAATTTTTTGATGCGCATGCGTCAAAATGTCAGGGCATCAACTGGCTTTGGGTCATTTTGCCATTTTTATGTAATGTTACATTTGTGACACTACAGAGATAGGCTGATTGCACCCACTTTGGTCTTGACAGTGTATGGTCACATGTGAGACATCATACTGCTGCAGACCATGATCTGCTACTTCCTTAATAGGATTTTCACACTTGGCTGACGCACTAGATGGCCATATGTGTGTCCTACATATATGTATTGCACAAATTGGGCATGTTTGGCATCCGGAGAGGATAGCAAGGTGATGCACATAAGTTCAATACCTCAATGCCTATGGCTCAAAGTGTGTGCATTGGCTACTAATGTAGTTGTTGACCCAGTGTGTGTGCATCACAAGATGCATTATTGAAAATATGCTTGTATGAATGTGAAGTCAATGTGTCCAAACCTTAGATGCAAGTCAGTGTGGAAATGAGAGAGAACATGTGTTAGTCATACAAGTAGCAACATATGTTTTTGGTGACGTAGACACCACAAATGACAAAGCATGCACCAGATAGATGGCAGACACTTGTTCATGTCAATGGTCCAAAAGTTGCCCATCCCATGTCCTGGAAATTTGGAAACTGCTTCCTAAGCACTTGTTGGTGAACCCACCGTGAGTCAGGCACATGTACAGGCTAAGTGGGTACCATGTTATTGGCACAGACAGCCAAAGGTGACCCACAACTGCAATATCACGCCACAGTTGTGGTCATATGACTGAGCCACAACTCTCCTGTGGCAGTGGTGAACCAGTAGACAAGGCAGCACATGGCCACATATGTCCAGTGATCAATTGCACAGAGGTGTCTGGTTCATGAGTGTGGTCCAATGTTGATCCTGTATATTTTTAGGGGTCTATGTTGTCACAGTTACATCCAGGTCTCATCATGAGTCAGTGGCAGCTATTCCTGTATCTACTGAGTATCATTCTGAGATCAATGGAAGTAAAGTCGATGAGGACATGAGAACCTACATGGGGATGGTCCCACCCTGTCACTGCAGACGTGTTATGAGACTGTCAACAGGGCAACCTTGGTGTGCTGAGTGAAATCATAGCTCAGGAGTCATGTTCCGGCAGGTGTCATTACAACATTTGTACACAGGTTGGCCTGTAAAGTTCCCACTGCATCTGGGAACATCATAGCCTCTGTCTTGATTAATCTTGCAGCTATTCAGCACGCACAGCCCATCAATATGTTGTGAGCAATGTAATTCAGCGTGTGAGCTATCAGGGTCCTAACATGTGTGGACTTTTCATGCACATTATCCGAGGTAGCTGGTTCTGCTGGAGGCACCATACCCAATCCCTGCATACGGCCCTGGTACACTGTCACACTTTGTCGTTCATGCATACATGAGACCCAGACAAGGGATAGGCCATAATTTTGGTATTCCAAGACAATTTTACAAATATGGTACGATTAAAAAGCAGATGATGCTATACAATGTATTTGGGTATGCATTGAGGAAGCACCTGACAAAATACCCCTGAGGAATGTGAGGTTTGGTAAAGCAAGTGTGGTATGTATGTAGCCACAAGGAACCTTTAGAGTGACGCACAGACAGGTGCCAGTCTGGCTGACAGGATGCAGGGTCAATTAGGATCCAGCAATTTCACAAGGTTCATACTCAGTGGACTGACAGAGACTGGTCAGAGAAAGAACAAGACAGTTTGCATGGGAAACTGTGTTTGTCCTGTGTTTTGGAAGGTGACACATAAACCCAAGGGCTGTGTTACACAGCTTAATTACTAGCAATGCATAAGAGTGTATGTGACAAAATGACAACTTCTATGGTGTTCCAAGCATCTGCTAGGGCAGTGCACGTTCAAATGGGTGGTGTGCATGAAGGTGATCACAGGTATGTGCTGCATCAGTTTATCACAAGTCCTGTAGGTGAGATTCCAGTTCAAATGGCCAAAAGTACCTTTCACACGGGAAGCAATCTACAGGTGATAACAGAGCTTAGAAACTACAAGCCAGTGTATTAATTGACCTGACGTCCATGCAGTCAGATGTACTATGACAATGGCATACCATAGGAAAGGGTGTAGCACACTGGATTACTATTGTTAGTCTGTGTGTGTAGAGGAGGGAATATCGGGGTACACATATTACCATTCCAGGGACCTCTTCAGACAGGTGGGTTGAGACCAGGAACATGGGTGTGTCAGGAATTAGGAAATGGGCTCACATGTACATGGAATGTCATGTGTGCAATGCTTATCATAGGTGTGGCACTTGTGCTGTCTATGTTCTGCTTCTTTGGAACTCTAGTCACAGATAGTCCTTGCAAAGATAGTTGCTGTATGACTTACTGCTGTCAAGGGTCTGGACATACATTCCTGTTACCAATGCAATACCACATCCACTGCCTCATGTATGAGGCATTTTTTTCACTTATAGACTGATGGTGTCTTAGTTGTGTGCCACGTGCTGCGATGAACCATGTTACCAACATGTATGTGTAAAATAGTTGTGGTCCTCTGCTATTACCCTTCAAAGGTGAAATGTACAGGATGTATGTCATTTACAGTGTGTGTGTATGTGACTGTTGTATAATACGCATCACAATTGCTTTGGAAATTTCTGTGTCCTGATTGGTATATCAGCAATGCTCCATGAGGCTACACTCTTATTCTGATAGTTAGAGATAAAGGTGAGCAAAAATGATTACCCAGACCATGATATTATCAGTGTTTATTTACATTAGTTAATACAGTGGTGATGGTGAGTTGTTTTAAAAGAAATTGTTCACAATACGTTGGCGCCTACGCAATCCAGCAGCTGTGTTTTGTTGTTCCCCCTCATGATGCAGGCCAGCATCCTCCTCTTCCTCCTCTTCAGGCATTTGTGGCTCTGGTTCTAAGAGGGGAATGTTCTTTCGTATGCAAATGTTGTGCAGCATGGCACATGTTAAAATTATCTTACAGACCATTTCCGGGGAATATAGGAGGCTGCCACCAGTGATGTCGAGGCACCTGAATCTCGACTTGAGGATGCAGAAGGTCCTCTCGACTATGGTGCGTGTCCTCCTATGTGCCTCATTGTAGGCACGTTCTGCTGCAGTGCTTAGGTTGCCAAATGGTGTCATAATCCATGGCTGGATCCCATACCCCTGATCAGCTGAAAAAGAAAATTAATGGGATCATGTTGATGTAGCTTACCCCATTATTATCACCTTGCATGTCAGTAGTTGTCTTGTGTTGTATGTGACTCTTTTGTGTTATTGTGTTCCTTCCTAGGCTTGTAGGATGTACCATCTGCATTGTGTTGTTTCCTGGGCTGAACGAGTGTTTGCCTGCTGACCGGTTGTCAGCAGTATGTTTGGGTATTTGCAGTACAGTGTGCACTCCCTATCATTGTGCCTTGTGATATAGGTGTCCTTGTGTCTTCATTGGGGGCGAGATGATAGTTCTGTAAACAGATTCAAATTGACAGTGGTGGTAACACGTTGGCATCTATGTACCCTGGACATCCCATACCTTTAGACATATGCAATGGATTAATTTAAACATCAGTGAGATGCTTGCATTTTGCAAGGTGACAATTAGCCCAACCTCTCCATACGTTGTGATCATTGACGTCTTAACATTTGACTGTACACTAATCTCAGATGTGTGACATGTTCACTGCAGACCTATCAAACATGGCTAGCGATGTCACAACCTCAATGTGTTCCTGTACACATGTTGCTGTCGTGGTGTATGTGTTGTGTGTCCTAGAGGGTTGCTGTGCAGTATGTATATAAGTACGTTTTTTTACTTACCAACAAGTAGTCCATTGCCATATCGTCCATCCTGGAAGTGTTGATTGATGGTACAGTGACGGAAGATGAATGAGTCATGGGCACTCCCAGGATACTTTGCCACAATGTTGGTGAACAATCCTTGGTGATGCACAATGGCCTGCACATTTATGGAGTGTGTGTGCTTCCTGCTGCGGTAGAGGTGTTCAGTTACAGCAGGTGGCACAAGGCATACATGTGTGCAGTCGATGGCACCAAGGACGTGTGGGAATCCATTAATGAGGTAAAACCCCTGTTTTGTCTCCTGCTGCTACTGCAGTGTGTTTGGGAAGCAGATGTGGCGGGTGTGAGTCCAATGATGGCATCCAATACTTTCGGCAAGAAGGCAGAGAATGATGGCTGTGATATTCCGACAACCAGGGCGCCAGTGCTTTGAAAGGAGCCACTTGCCAACATGTTAAGTACAGCTAGCAGCTTGGTTTCTGTTGGGATGGTGTGGGTTGTGAGCAAGGTGGGTGCCAACTGTGGCTCTATATTGCGCAGCAGCTGCCGAATGGCCTGCCAGTTCAACCTGTACCTCTGGATGATGTATTGTTCCCTGAGGCCATGAAGGGTTGTTCTGGTGCGGAATATCCTCTCCTGCCTTCTGCGCTGCCTTTGGGGTCCCTGCTTGTGTTGTGGTAGCTGGTGTTGTTGTTGCTGGGCTCTGCGTCTGCGTGCACACTAGATGAGAAGCACCTCTATGTCTCCCTTTTGCTGCTCTGCTGTTGGTTCTGTGTGTTCTGATTAAATACAGGTGTGTTTGCCCCATTTTAACGCCTGCCCTGACCCAGGCGTTAATTTTTTACGCAAATCGGGCTGTGTGTCATTTTCCGACTCCGCCTCCCGGTCGTGCAGCATTTTTGCCCGGAAGCATAAATACGACGCATGGCCCTTTAAGTCATTTTTTGGACGGGAACGCCTACCTTGCATATCATTAACGCAAGGTGGTTTCCCGCATCCAGAAAATGACGCACAATGCAGGATTTTGACGTCCGCGGGCTCGGGCGTCAAAGTTTAAATATGGGTCAAGTTTTGCACCGAATGTGTGTCAGAAGTTTTGACGCACATTCGGCGCGGACGGAGTATAAATATGCCCCATAGAGTTAAATACATTTTCTCCAAACTATGTAGTAGCATAGTAATCATGTTAAAAGAGGTCAAAACAGCAATCATAATAGTGTTTTACTGCATTACGAGGAACGTTAATGTATGTATGTATGTAAGTATATTTATAAAGTGCATTCCGGCTCACAAAGAGCATTGAAGCGCTAACATAGGAAAGAACGTCACTACACTCATTAGGAAGCCCCAACCCACAGAAGGAAAAAAGAAAGGCTTATTTAGGAAAGAGCCAAGTTTTAATCAGTTTCCTAAACCGTAGATAACATGTTTCAGCCCTGATATTTAGAGGGAGGGAATTCCAGCACTTAGCTGCAGCCACAGTAAAGGCACCCCACTTCACTCTATAAGTACGGGGAACATGAATGTAGAAAGCTGACAATGATTTAAGATGCCTCTTAGGTTTATACCAGCATAATTTAGCGGACAGATATTTAGAACCTTGGCCATGCACGGCTTTGAAAGACAAGCAAAGGGATTTAAAGATAATCCGCTGAGCCACCGGAAGCCAGTGCAGTTGTCTGAGACTACTTCTAACAGAGGACCAACGTAAAAGATTAAGAACTGCTCTGCAGCTGAATTCTGGATCAGCTGCATCCTATTAAGAAGGCCTTTATCTAAATTGAGAAACAAAGCATTGCAGTAATCCATTTTAGACATTACCAAAGCTAAAGTGGCAGCAACTCTCCATTTATGCTGAAGAAAAGGAAACACTTTCCTTAACATTTTAATCAACCATAAACCAGTTTTGACCATGTGGTTTACCTGATATTTGAAGAACAGTTGATTATCAAACATAATGCCCAGATTTTTGCTAACATTAGAAGGTTTAGGAAGGGAACCACAATCTGATGGCCACCAGCGTGGATTCCAAAATATACCACCAGATCCAAAACAGAGAATTTTAGTCTTCGAAGCATTCAATTTCAACCAGTTAGACCCCATCCAGTTGCTAACCTCCTTCATAAAAAGGTTAAAACGGTCCACCACCTCCTCCAAGTTTTTATTAACTGGGATAATAAGCTGAGTGTCATCTGCATATGAAGAGGGGATAAAGCCAAAAGATCGAACCAAGTTGGCTAACGGGGCAACATAGATATTGAACAAGGTAGGGCTCAATGAGGAACCCTGTGGAGTCCCACAAGGAAGGAGGTAAGGTGTGTAATCAAAATTACCACATCTTACCGTGGTCCATCTATTAGTTAAAAAGATTCTAACAATTTCAAGGCCCTACCTCTGACACCTACTTGATAGAGACGGGCTATAAAAATCTGGGAATAAATAGTATCAAAGGCTGCAGATAAATCTAATAGAACTAAAATGGCACCTTGTCCCTCATCCACAAGTCTTCAAATAGAATCAGTGGAGGAGATAAGGGCCGTTTCCGTACTATGAGCTTTCCTGAAGCCATGCTGCGAGGGATCTAAGGCTTCCACTTCCTCAAGAAAATCTGCTAGTGCCTTATTCATAATTTTCTCCAGGATCTTAGCAAAGAAAGGAAGGAGCGCAAATGGCAGTAAATTATCAAGGTCCGGCAAGTCGCCAAGTGGTTTCTTCTTTACGGGAACAACTATGGTCTCCTTCCATCTAGAAGGATAACATCCAGATTTAAGAATTTCCTGAAAGATCGGAATTAAAGTCCGAGCTACATAATCAGGGACCATATGAATCACTGAAGGAGCACATGGATCTAGAGGAGAGCCGGACTTAATATTCAAGATTTGTTTGCTAAGATCGTCAAGAGACGGACAAAGAAAATCAGACAGAATTCATTCATTTGCTAATGAATTGGGAAAAGTACAAGGGATTAACTCCCTACTTTCCTCAAGAGGGGCAAAGTTAACATAAGAGCCAAGAATCTTGTTCTCAAAATGCTTTGCTACCTTCTCACAGTACTCTTGTGTATTTGCTAGATCAGGTGGCTTAGAGGGAGTGGATAATTCCTTGATCACCTTAAATAACTCCCTCAGAGCATTCAATGCCTCCTGAACCTTAACCGTATAAAAGGTAGACTTGGCCTTGAAACGGGCCGCTCTATATATTTTAAAGGTAGACTTGAGGGCTCCCTTTCCTCTGGGCCAGGATTCAATTCCCACCGTCTCTCCAATTGACGGCATGTCCTTTGGAGATCCTTCAATTCACTAGTGAACCACGGTTGGTTCAACTTATTCCTACTAGTGGGCCTAAGGATCTTGGGAGGCGCCAATTGAGACATAACAGTCTCTAGGCCCTGATAAAGGCTATCAAGTGGGGACAGAGAGAATTTGTTGTCATTTACCAAGGACTTTTCTAGAGACGGTATCAGTTCTACCTGTTTAATTTGTTTCCATTATCTAAATACTTGATTCTCCCTATTACAAGTCTGGGGTACACTTCAATGCGGATTTAAATAGCAGGAGATGATGGTCGGTCCAGCTTAACAGAGAATTAATTAACTCCATACACAAATCAGTACGTGCAAAGACCCCATCCAGTATGTGACCGGCTATGTGCGTAGCAGTAGAGACTTTAAGAGTCCAATCTAAAGCTATCATCAACTCCAAGAATTCCAGGACCATAGGGTTAGAGGATTTATCAAAATGAATATTAAAGTCTCCTAAAATAATAGCCTTAGGAGACATAACCATAGGTTCCAAAAGGGACACCCAAGATTGAAGAAAATTTCCAAAAGGACCAGGAGGTCTGTGGATCAGTGACCCCTCAAGAAACACCTGCCGATTCTGTGAAATCTTGAAAGCCACAGCTTCACAAGTTTCAGAAGAGGAGTTCGTCCAGGTGCAGGAGAGCGTAGATCTACAAATAATGGCCAATCCACCTCCTCGACCCAAAGGTCTGTCGAATCTATAGTATGTATATCCCGGCGGAGGTGCTTCAATAAAATCTGGATCAGATTCTACCTTACCCCAAGTTTCTGTTGAAAAAAAAACCAGTCAATATGCCAGACTTCAAGCATCTCTCTAATTTCTAGCTTATGTTTAGGGAGTGACCGAACATTATCTAGTGCCTGACAAATCGGCTTAAGTTCCCCTACTTTGCTTTATTGTTGTGTTCCATTCTGGCTTCCCTCAATGTCAGGGGAGCACATAGTTGCCAATTGCATGCCTCACATCTCCAATCAAACCTGCAGTCTAAAGGAACTTTGTGGAAATTCATGTTTGAATCTTAAAATGGGCCAGAGAAAGGAAAAGAGCAATTGCAGCTTTATGATTGATGCTACACAATTTTCATATGCAAATGCAGGTTTAAAACCATTCAAAAGTACTCTATGAAATGGTCTGGATCATTGATAACAACTGAAAAAACAAGAGACTAAAGGTAACATAATCGCCTTCCATTTACCATTGGCACGTCAATCTACATTTTATCAAATGCCTCATGCACTTTGAATTGTACTCAATTTATGCTCTCATGGTCAACATAGGAGCAACCTTCTAGAATCGGTTACACATATAGAATTGTAAACCCTTTTGCATCCTCATAAGCCCTACAGCTAATAGATGCCTACTTATAGTTATCACAATGTAGGGAGTAGTATCGCCATTCAGTACCCTTAATGCTTCTGGATAGTGCCTGAAGCCTAAACGAATACATAATGGACGTATCAATTTGCTTTTAGATTTGCATAAGCAGGTCAGAAAAACAAGACATGTGTAACATTTTCTTTGGAATGCATCTGGCACCTAGGGCAAATGCCATGGATGACAAAAGATCTGCCCATTTTCGATTGTGACGTAAATGACCTGATTTCAAACGTGTCATAACGGAAATTTATGTACAAAATATTGGCCAGTTGGGCTGGGGAGCATGCAAGAACTTCTCAAAGTAGGGTCTGGGCTTGGGTTGCATGGACTAGCAGTGAGACAAGATGGCCGCACTTTAGAAAAACTCCAATGGCTGGGGCTTTTATCCTTCAGCAACAAAATCATCTCAACTTTCTAAATTGCGATATCGCACAACATCAGAGCCCATCTAAGCTCTGGAGAACAAGATTTTGCCTCAGCTCTGGGGATGGCAGCTGTCCACCAGAGAAAGACTACCTGGGCTATGCTACGTGTTGAGCCTGGACAACCTGAGTGACGAGTGTGTGGGTCCCTGGAGGGAGTGAGGGCCTGTCTGGAGAGGCACATGCAGTGAAGGGCCTCACAAGTGGTGGGTCAGCAGAGAGCGTGGGCGAGTGTGACGAAGGAGCCCATTCTGGGACGATAGTGAAGCTGGGGATGGCCTTTCACAGCTGGAGGCCCACGTACAGAACTGAGTCCTGGTCGGCGCCTTCTACCTCCACGATATCAGCAATCAGGAACAGAGACTGGTGAGGGCTGTGGTGCCTGCGGCCTTTTGAAGAAAGACCCGCTGAGACGATGGCCACAATAACATTGTGGCTCCTAGCTCAGATTCCCTGCAAGTGAGTGCCCCATTTTATATTTTTACACACACAGGCTGCCTTTGAAGATATTGGGAGCGATTTCAAAAAGCACACACTTTGCACCATATTATTGTACCTGTGAATTAGGCCCACGTACTCCCTATCAAACCACTGACTTTTAGCACTGTACAATGGCAACAGCTCCTTACCAGCGCCTAGAGGGGGAGGGCGCAGATTCAGAGGTGCGGCCCCTCTCACAAGGAGCCCATCTGATTTCTGTTTTTTTTTTTTTACTTTCTACTTGAAGTTGGGCTTCCAATGGCATGCTTTTTGCTTTCAACCCAAATATATTTTACTTATCACCTCACCAGAGTCAAAACCGATGCCAAACAGGAGTGACTAAAGTTTGACACCAGGAAAAGTACGAGGCATCCTGTGACTTAACATGTTAACACATCTGAGCAAGAAGAGCACGTGGAAAGTCACATTACTCCCCCAGAAGATATTAACACCCTGCTACTGGAAATGAGATAGAGCCTCTCCACAATAGGTTTAAAAATTGATTAACTCACAGGATGGACGACATGAAAGAACGTCTGGATAAGCAACACACACACACACCTATCCACTGATCAACAACATACATATTTCAGACACAGAAGACATCCACGTGCAGCAGCCTAAAGTGGTTCAAGAGAGCACGGGGGAACTGCAATGCATCCAACTCACATTTGAGGGCTTGAAGGCCCAGTCGCGGAGAAACAATGGATGCATCACTGGAATCACAGAATTTTACAACAGGGGACGTACCGACTACCTTGAAAAACTGATACTGACTCTGTTTGGGGCAGGGAGAATGTCCAAAACCTTTGTGATTAAATGGGCACACCCCTCCCAGGCCCCCAGATCCATGCCTGGTGTGCCACCTATGTCCACCCTTGCTAATTTTTTAATTTACAGGGCTCACCTTCTGAGACTGGCCAGGGAGGCTAATGAAACTAGATACAACGGTATGCAGCTCTTCTTCTTTCTGGACTTCACTCAGTTGGTTCAGTACGCTCAGAAAAAGGTCCTCCCCATTAAAAAGAACCTGCAAGAACTGTGCCTGGCCTATGCCATGCTGTATCCGTGTGCATCTGAGTCACATTGAGGTGCAAAAACATGGTGTTCACTGACCCTGCAAAAGCTCTTGCCTTTCTTCAGAATCAAATGCTGACACACAAGAACTTATCACCTGGAACTGATGAAAAACAAGGTTCCCTGCTAGATGAGATCAGATAATGATCCACCTGGTGTAGGCCACCTTGATTATTAGCCTTGGAAACCTGGGAGCCGACCTACATTACCAAATGCTTCTGTGTAACAGAATACTACAACTTCTTGGAATTGGTACAGGGGAACATTTTGTGGTCACTTATTGGGTTTTCAGATTCAGAGGACTTATAATACAGCTGTGATGGTATGATGCTTCTTTGTTCACATATGTTAATAAGTGCAATATCCCATATATTGTCACTCTGGCCTCCCTCTGCTACACGCCACAAGTTCTGACCTATACTATGTTGCTGCCTTATTTCATTCCAAATATATCTTGTGTAACTTGGGTTTTCACTGGGAATTTGGATATTGTTTTGGATGGTGGGAGGAAATGGCGTGCTGTGTTAAAAACAGCAGCATTACAGATTATGTGGTTTGCACAGCACCATGCTATCAAATTCCTCATCCCTATGTTCATCATGAGTGGTAGGATGGAACATACTTTGCACTCCCTGATGTTGGTCACTTGGAATGTGCAAGGATTCACCTCTCCCCGCAAATGCAGATGGATCATGGCCTGTTTGTCTAGGCATGGTTTGGATTGCAATGTTACAAGAGATGCATTTGCCCCATGGTCACATGCCTAATCTGGTCTCCTCATGGTGCTCACATAGATTTTTCTCCACTTCTACCACTTACTCTAAAGGAGTTGCAATCCTCATAAAAAAAGCAGTCATTTCCAGCATATAAAAACAATAGTAGATCCAGAAGGTAGATTCATTATTCTGCAGGGAATGCTCAGTTATATACATGTCACTCTTATGAAATACATATAACCCGGACTCAGATTGTCCAGAAGTTTCCCAGCGATATTTAAATATTGTACGGAATCTGACCCTCATACAATTACATTTGGTGTGACCATGACCTTATCCTAAACAAGCAATTGGACTGCTCTGATCATAGTTATAGATGGCTAACCAGAGCCTGGGAGACACTTCTGGTTGCTGGTCAACATTTTTGTATGGTAGATCTCTGGTGATATAAAAACCCGATGACACGGGAATGCACGTTCCATTCCCTGGTACATGGCTCGTTGTCATAAATAGACTTCTGGATGGAGTACCAAGGATGTATTGGGATGGAGGCGAGAGGTCCTTCATCTTTCCAGAACTCTCAGATCATTCACCAGTAATACTCCATCTCATAATGCCTAATAACTGGCGTTAGTCATAAATGTGGCATCTTCAACCTAAGAACCTGAAAAGTGCAGCATTTAAAAAAGAGATTCACCAAGCCATTAAATCCTATTCGGAGCTTAACAAAGAGTTGGTCTCCTCAACTGCTACTTTATAGGAGGCCCTCAAGGTTATAATACGAGGGGAATGTTTCTTCAAAGGAAATGGGATATTAAAGGTGGTCAGGGCACAACTCTCTTCTAGAGCTTAATCTGCACCACCTAGAGCACCATTATGATCACACCCGGGATAGGTCATCTCTCAGTCTTATGTGCACTAAACTGCTTGAATTCCAAGAGGAAGCCGAGAGAGAAATGAAGTTCTGAAGTAAATATAGCCTAGATCAGCTGTATGGTGAGTGTGATGGTGATGGACACACCCTTCCAGCCCTACTTACACCTGGCTGGGCAGCAACTCACATCCCCTGAATATGTACACCAGAGGAGACTCCTGAATTAGAATCCCAGTGGTATCATGGAAACCTTTGCTAACTTCTATAGAGGACTTTACACCTCCAAGATGATTTCTGAAACCTCTGATATCCGTGGATGTCTATACAATGTGACTCAGGTACGGGTGAGTATAGAACATCGGGACGCTATAAATCAATCTATCACTGCTGAAAAGATTAAACAGGCCATAAAACAGTTATATAATGGAAATGCCACAGGCAGCAAATGCTTCCCCACAGAATTTTACAAAACGTATGCAGAGGAGCTGGCCCCTGTGCTTTTGGAGGCATAGCAAGAGGCTTATAGAACTGGGAGACTTCAGCTCACTATGAGGGACGCCATTGTAATAGCTCTCCTTAAGCCACTAGGATGCTTATTTCTTGTCCGGGGAGGATCTGGCCTGGCAGTTCAGGCTGGCTTGTCCCCATGTGAAGCAAAGTCAAAACTGATTTCTATATGGCTGGGTCCAAACTGGGATGGCATGGTGGGCAAAACAATGATGGATTGTGATGCGGCTTCAGCGATTGCCAGTGACTGAGATTAATTCACACATTCCCCCATTACCTTGTTGGTTTTGCCTTGTCCTTCTCAGCCACTGGAGCACTGAGTTGTTTTGAGAAAACACAATTTGAGTGGTTTGGGTAAGGAATTTTGACTTTGCATGATGCAAATGGAACTTAACAGCAATTACACAGCATTTCATTTTGATGTGGATATTACCCACATGACAGTTTGCATCATTGTTGAGCAACATATTCTACGTACAAAATTAAGCTACTTTTTCATGTGAACAAAATGTGGTACAGTGTTGTATGCTGTTCACATTGTTCACTAATCTGTATTCGTATTGTGAGAAAGCAACCTCTTTCTAACATGGTTACCCCCATTTTCTGCCTGTTTGTGAGTGTTTGTCAGTGTGTTTTGCCTGTCTCACTGGGATCCTGCTAGCCAGGACCCCAGTGCTCATAGTTTGTGGCCTATGTGTGTTGTCAGTATGCTTGACTGTGTCCCTGAAGGTCTGCTAACCAGAACTCCAGTGCTTATGCTCTCTCTACTTACAAAATTTGTCACTACAATTTAGTGACTCCATATTCCAATTCTGATTGGCACAGTGGGCCCCTCTTATAAGTCTCTAGTTTATGGCACCCAGGTTCCCAGGGCATTGGGGTGCCAGGAGATTAGTATGGGCTGCAGCATTTCTTTTGCCACCCATAAGGAGATCATACAAATCTTTTATCAGGACAATCACTTCAGCCCGAATGAAATAGGGCACACACTATTTCCCAGCCATTTTACACTGCACTAAGTAACTCATAAGTCACCTATATGTCTCACCTTCATTTACTGAAGGCTAGGTGCAAAGTTACTGGGTGTGAGGGTACCCTTGTACTAGCAGAGGTGCTCCCACATTGTCCAGGGCCAATTCCCCTGACTTCATGAGTGCGGGATACAATTACAAGCGTGCACTACATATATGTCAATGCATATCTGTAGCTTCACAATGGTAACTCCGAATAAGGCCATGTGAGGTGTCTAAGATCATGGAATTGCCTCCCCAATACCAGATTTGGTCCCCCAGTACTGCCAAACCAGCTCTCTGAGGTTTCCACTGCAGCCCCAGCTCCTGCCACCTCACAGACAGGTTTTTGCCCTCCTGGAGATTAAGCAGCTCAATTCCAGGAAGGCAGAACAATGCACTTTCTTTAGGTTAGGGTGTTACACCCTCTCCCATGGGAAATAGGTGTTACAGGCATGGCAGGGGAATCCTCCCACAGCCTCTGGAAATTATTTGAAGGGCACACACTGTGTCCTCCTTGCATAATCCAGTCTACACCCATTCAGGGACCCCCAGTCCCAGCTCTGGTGCAAAACTGGACAAAAGAAAGGGGAGTGACCACTCCCCTGTCCCTCACCACCACAGGAGTGGTGCCCAGAGTTCCTCCAGAGTGTCCCTGGCGTTAGCCATCTTGGATTCCAAGGTGTGGGGTCCCTCTGGAGACCTCTGAGTGGCCAGTGCCAGCAGGTGACGGCAGAGACCCCTCCTGATATGTGCATACCTGGGTAGGTAGCCAATCCCCCACTCAGGGCTATTTAGGGTCTCTCCTCCAGGTGTTTCCTCACATTCAGTTTGCAAGATTCCAGACTGCTCCAGGAACCAATGTAACTGCAGCAAAGTATCCAGGATGACTCCTGTGATCTGCAACTTCAGCTCCAGCCAGCTTTTGCAACAGTGTCCAAGGTGTGCACGCTCTGAGGACTGCCTGTCTTTACCCTGCACCAGATTAACTGAAGGAATCTCCTATGGAGTGACAGAGTCACTTCCCTACTTCTGCAGGCACCCTTCTGTGACAACAAATGGTACTCTGGGGCTTCTCTCCTGACAACAAGCATGCTCCCTGGAACACCGGTGGGGGACCAAAGTGACCCAGACTGTCCAAAGGTCCAGCTGTCCAAATTTGGTGGAGGTAAGAGCATGCCTCCCCGTGCTGCGACAGTACCCCTGTGCATCGCGTCTTCTGCAGCTACTTGGGCTTCTCTGCTCTGCTTCCTAGAATCCTTCAAGCACAGCGTTAGCCCAGGTCCCCAGCACTTCATCCTGCAATGCACAGCTCCCTGAGTTGTTTTCTGGTGGAGTGGGACCTTCCAGTGTAGTGCTGCCATGACCACACTTCTTTGTCCCCATGTTCTGGGACTCCTGTGGGTGCTGCCTGGTCTTCTGAGGGCTCTCTGAAGTTATGAAGCCCCCTCTGTCTCCTCAGTGCAAGCTGAGACCCTCAGGTCCGTCCTTGGTCCAGGCAGCTCCTTTTTGACGCAAACTGTGTACTTGCTTAAACCAAGGCTTGTTGGCGGAATCAGTGACTCAAACAGCCTGCATCCAACAACTCCACATGGGACATCTCCTGCACTAAGAAGGAACCCACAGCCATCTTCTTTGGTGCTCTTCTGTACTTTTCTTCTGACCAGAGAATCCAACTTTGCACCTTCTTCCAGGTTGCAGGGGCTCCTGTCCTTCCTGGACTCTTCTTCGACTTCTGGACTTGGTCTCCTCTCTCCACAGGTCTTCAGGTCCAGGAATCCATTGTTTGTTGCTATCAGTCCTTCTTGGTTCTTGCTAAATCCTTTATCACAACTTGTAGTGTTTCCTGAGGAAACTTGCTGTACTTTACTCCTGCTTTCCTGGGCTCTGGGGTGGGGTACTTTACTTACCTTTTAGTGTTTTCCTACACTCTCAGCATCCCTCTACACACTACACTTGCCTAGGGAGGAATTCGACATTTGCAGTCCACTATTTTAGTATATGGTTTGTTTTGCCCCTAGGCCCATTGCAATCTATTGTATTTTCTACTGTTTGCACTATTCTATGACTGTTTACTTACCTGCATTTGGTTACTAGTGTATATATTGTGTATAACACTTACCTCCAGAAGGAGTATTATTTTGAGGATCTTTTTGGCCTTGTATCACTAAAATAAAGTACGTTTATTTTTGGTAACACTGAGTATTGTCTTTTATTATGCATAAGTACTGTGTAACTATAGTGGTAGTGCAGGAGCTTTGCATGTCTCCTAGTTCAGCCTAAGCTGCTCTGCTACAGCTACCTCTAGACAGACTAAGCTGCTAGAATACAGCCTACATTTCACTAATAAGGGATGATAACAGGACCTGGTATAAGGTGTAAGTACCTTAGGTACCCACTACAAACCAGGCCAGCCTCCTACACCTACCACAACTCACAAGTGAGGTGTAATTCACCAGACACCCAACAAATCACAACCAAAGTGCATCAGATATAACCAAGACTACAATAAGAGGAAAACAGGGAGATGGGGAATCGGGGACCAGAGAGTGGGTGCGCAGCTTGCTCATAGGAAATTGCCCTCTTTAGGTTTTCCTGAGTGTCAGTTTTGGTCTGGGTGAGTGCTGAATTGTGTCTGGAACCAGCTTAAGTCACTTAGTTACATTCACACAGTCATGCTCAAAGGTATCAACTGTCTGAATAGACAAGTGTCACAGTTCTTGATTACACTACAGGGCCTCTTCAAAGTACATTCTTGTTCCTAGTCTCCTGAGTGTTCTTTGTACACTGAATGACATTTGTAGTTCACATTATGCCTTTTTGAAAAATGCACTTGTTGAGATTCTGTCAGTTCCTGAGCTACTGACTTATTGAATGCTGATTCTATTTCTGATGTTCCTTTAAATAAGTAGAGTTCTTGTCTTTTCTCAGGATGCTTAGTACCCATTTCCAAAGAAAAAGAGAAGTTTCCACATTGTGTACATAGAGACAAGAGCATCTTTGGAGCATGTAAGACTAACCATGATGGTAAGAGAACTTAAAGCAAGCAGTGAGTATGGCTTTGGGTGTGGTATGAATAGGACCAATTCCAAGATATTTGCCCCACCACAAGCCTGTAGTAATCCCTCAGGGAATGATAGCTCCTTTTATACCTAGGGCTGAAGCCACTGTGGAACTTTTTTAGGGGGTCATTAGAAGCGTTAGGTGTAGTTACAATTCTGAGGACCCTAAACAGGAAAACGAATTCTGTGAGACTGGACACCTGTGGTTGTCATAGGTGGGGACAGTAGGTGTTGCTGTGGATACATGGGGTGATCCTTCGATATACTGGGCACTATGAGAGGAGAAAGTGTGAAGGCATGGCACTGTGCAGACATTTGTAAATGTCGGCCCAAATGCTTTGAACAAGTCTTTGAGGATCATGATACTCAGATGGCTAACCAACATATGTTTCCCTTATGCTTTATGACTCATGCTAGCCTAATGATAGTGCAATGTTACAGTAATTCAATGCAGTGTGCTCCTAATACACATGGATGGACTTCACATAGTAATTCAATTGCAGATGAAGTTGAGAAGGAAATGTGTGTTAAAAATGAAATTATGTCATAATCATTATTTAGTTAAATTCTGAGGTATTGACAGTGTTAATACATAAATGACTACACAATGCTTATTAAATATACATAAAATCATATTAAAGTAATGACATAAGATCAGATTAATATTGTGGTTTATTAAGTCTATCTGTTGGGTTTTTAGGTCTGTTCTAATGCTTATTGTCAGGAATGGGGTTATTAATGTGGGAGTGCGGTAACCTGACCAACTCAATAAACCCATTCTGGTTAGGTCAAAACAAAATTCTGAGAGTATCTCTGCTTAACCCCTGCTAGCTATGGCACAAGTAGATGACAATTTCCAGAGAAGTCCATGCTACGTTCAAGCAGTACCAGCAAGTTTGAAGTAAAGATTCTAAAGCAATAAAATTCCCAATCCACTTTAGACAAAATGAGAAACAATTGATGAGCAAAAAGACACCTAGGTCATTCAAATAGATTAAAGGAAAACAGCAATATGTTTTTTTTAAAGGCTAAATGCAAAAAGCAGCAGTTAAAAAAGTAAAACACAAGTACATGGGCTTGATTTCAGGCTGACTGCATTGGATTGGCAGTCAGATACTCTAAGCAGGTTATCTTGTCAAAGTGTTTACCTTAGAATTTAGTCTCTGAAATGAAAGACGGTGAGGGACGCTCATAGTTGGATGCATTATTATTGAGTTCTCACTTAAGCAGTTGGTTTGGCACCAGAAGCTAGGAGCAGTTTTCATAGCTGTCGAGGTCAATTCAAGGACTGGATGGACTTACCACTTGTCCCCAGGCCCAGGTTTTCAGATTCAATAGTAGTCACTATTTTGGATATCATATTACTCCAGTGGTGCAAGAAGGACAAACGTGGTAGCTGGGCAAGGCTGTACAAAGCTAGATACCTTTGATGTGAGGTGTCGCTTAGCCAATTGTCAGTGTGGCAAAAAGCTATTAGCATCATAAACTAGATTTGGTTGCCCACCTTGGGTGCAATTTCCATGGATAATCCTCAGCACCCTGTCACATTCATCAATGGGGGGGAAATGACAGAAATAGTCTCTGCTTTTTTAAAGTGCTGTAACATTTCTGTGTAGCCTTTCCTATGGCCCTCAGCACTTTATGGTAAGCTTCTAGGCACAAAGGGGGTTATTACAACTTTGGAGGAGGTGTTAATATGTCCCAAAAGTGACAGTAAAGTGACGGATATACCACCAGCCGTATTACGAGTTCCATAGGATATAATGGACTCGTAATACGGCTGTTGGTATATCCGTCACTTTACCGTCACTTTTGGGATGGATTAACACCTCCTCCAAAGTTGTAATAACCCCCAAAGTGTCTTTCCAAGTAGGTCTTCTTCAGGGGTCAGTTTTCTGTGGGGAGTTTGGCTCTCTTAGGAGCAGGAGCCCTTTTGCTTTTTTGTGTCCCTGAGGTAGGCAAACAGAATGGCAACTACATAGCATTTTGCAAATTTACAGGAATGAGAGGAAATATTGGTCCATCACCCATCCTCTCTTATTTCAGCACAAATGAATAGTGTGAAGCTCTACAAAGATGAATGGTACGATCAAGCAATATTGTGCAAATCAGACCCTCAGACTGCAAGGGGTATCCTTTTCAGAAGGCACAGACCCTCACCCACTGAGGTGACATGTTTCAACATCAGGTCATGCCACACATTTGGTAGGTGGTGCAATGCCCAATGGGTCCCAGGAAGTAGTAATTTGACAGAGATCTTTCCTTAGAGATTGTGGACAAGGCAGGTCACAAGCACATATGATTGCTTTTCTGGAGCAAGTTGCTATATGTTAGATTTGAAGAGTTTCTGGAAGTGTCAACATCAGGACAGTGCACGCTCTACGGGTGACGTAATGCAAAAAAACAATCCTTATGCAATGTAATAATTCATGCATTGTGTGTGTGATGCAGTATGTTAACCTTTTGCATTGCAGAGATTTATCTTGAAATGTCATTATGCTATTTGCAATGTATTGTTCATTTTCAAGGCCTTGCTGCAGGATTACAGGGAGTGGTTAGGGTGTGGTTTCTATTCTGAGCTCTTCTAGAAAACCTTCCTGCAGTCTGGCTGGGTGTGGCATGTGGGTGGGGTCTCGGTCTATTTAAGGGACTCAGCCCAGCTCCATGTGCTCATTATTCAGACGTCCCGGTGCAGAGCAGCAGCATTTTCCTGAGCTCCTGTTCCAGAGGCCTGCCTAGGCTTTTCCAGGTCCTGTCCTCATTATCTTGGTGATCCTCAAGCAGGGCAGTAAGGCGGAGGTCGGGTTAGGCCCCGACACCGTTTTCAGAAATATTCGAGTTTTGGGCCTTTTGGTTAATAGCGTGTGCGATTGTTTTCTTGGCATTTAACTCTTACAGTTCAGATCGGCAGAGTGTGTGCGATCGTATCTTGGCATTTAAACATTGATGGTCAAATCGGCAACAGTGTGCGCGATTCATTCTTGGCATTTAACTCTTGCTGTACAAATCGGCAGAATGCGCGATCCTTTCATGGCATTTGAATCTTGATGTGCGAATCGACAACAGTGTGCGCGATTCATTCTTGGCAATTAACTCTTGCAGTACAGATCAGCAGAGTGCGCGATCATTTCATGAACCTTGATGATTGAATCGGCAGCAGTGTGCGCGATTCATTCTTGGCAATTAACCCTTGCAGCTCAGATCGGCAGAGTGCGCGATCGGATCTTGGCATTTAAACCTTGATGGTTGAATCGGCAACCGTGTGTGCGATTCATTCTTGGCAAATAACTCTTGCAGCTCAGATCGGCAGAGTGCGCAATTGTATCTTGGCATTTAAACCTTGATGGTTGAACCAGCAGCAGTGTGCGCAATTCATTCTTGTTATTTAACCCTTGCAGTTCAGATCGGCAGAATGCACAATCATTTCTAGACATTTTAATTCTGATGGTTGAATCAGCAGCAGTGTGTGTGATTAATTCTTGGCATTTATCTCTTGTGTTTCAGATCGGCAGAGTGCGCGATCATTTCTAGGCATTGAAATCTTGATGCATAGTTTGGTATTAAAGTGCATAATAATTTCTAGGCAATTGAATTCTGAAATTCAGAACAGAATGTGACCTTGCAGTATTATTTATGAGTCTATCGCAGTTCATTCATGAAAACTAATTTGTTCATTGATTCTTGTTACAAAATAGTTGCTATTCCAATAACTAACTTGAGAAAGTTCAATGTTCAGAGCATATGATGTTATTCTAAAAACGCTCATATGAAAGTTTGCATAATCCTTCTTTATTTTCCAGGTACCCAGAGCTAATAAGGTCATGTTATAGAAAATCCCTTGATCATTCATGTTATCAGTATATAAATATTGGGAACAAAGTTTATGAAAATCAATGTGAATAATCTTGCTGTGACGTGAAGTAATCCATATCAAGGTTAAAAACAGAAGCTCGAACCCATAGAACACCGATGGTGCCTGGGTTAAATTTTGTAGTCAACATGTTCCTTGCTGTTACTACCCAGGAGGGGTCAGTGGCGATTTGTCAGGACATGTGTAACTCTATTCTTCTGGAGTGGGCACTCAATGCAGGCAATATGTGGCAGGTGCCTCTGTAAAAAAGGTGTAGATACACATTTATGGTGTGCAGTTCCCTTTTAGGAACCTGAAATGAATCAACACAAACAAACAACAAACATTTAGCTGAGTATGTAATTCATCAGGTAAACAAATCGCTTATTATATAAGACTTTGGCAAGTATTGTTGATTACTACGTATTGCACGTATTCAGTAAATCTGAGTGGCAAAATCACCCACACACATCACAGTGATGGTAGTTTCATCCCATCTCTTTATGTGTCATAAAGGAATCACATTGGGTTATCTTACTCTAAATACCGTTGGTAGGGGCCCCATTGGATATGATGACACGAGACACCAGATTTGGCTTCCTTGACAATGATAAAAAGTATATTGGGGTACATAGTTAGCACCTTCAGATAAAATGTGCCAGTTTTCTTCCAGGTATGTTGATGACCAGTAATCACCTACTTACCAGTTGAACATATTCTTGCGATTTGCCTGTCTATCACCATGTTCCTAGATAATAGTTTGCTGGGTGCTACTGGTTTTATTTAAGTTGGCATCCATGCTGGCACTAATTAACCGTGTGTAGTGTCTGTCACGTAGGCATCACCGGATGTGTACAGAAGTGTCTGCCATACTGATTAAGAGTAACTTTTCATCAGCCTGAACTGACCGGAATGTCGTTGTTTTCAGACACCATCTTTAAAAAGGTATATACTGTATAGTGCATCATTGAGTAGTAATGTTATAGGGACTCTGTAAAGATCAAAAATGATATATAATATGGGACCTAAAAAGCACATTATTTTATTAAAGATCATGTTTTTAATTTTGTGTTTGAAAACGTGCAAGTTATTTGTATAAGGAGAAAAATTTTCACCATCACTCATTACTTTTAATAAAAGGAACAGTGTGGATTTTGTGCACATGTCCTTTGTTTAAAATGAGGTATACCATATATTCAGGCATACTTTTGGGGCCATAACATTGTTTGAATTACTTTATTGATAAAAGAGTCAATGGGATTTCATCATTAAGACTTTTAACATTTGTTTTCAGTTTGTAGATCCATCATTGTTCTTTTCTAAGAAGGATCTCTTGGGTGTTTGTTCCTTCTTGTACTTTCCCAAAGACCATCAATGCCATGTTATCGGGTGTATGACTTTTCACCAGGTAATGGGTTGGTAATTTAGTAGTGCTACGTCTACATTGTATTGTGCTCCTATTTTGTCAATTGGGACCTTGATGAGCCTCACAGTCATGTTTAACTATTGTAATTGTCATGCTCAAGTGATCCTATAAAAGCAATTAGATGTATTCTAGCAGGTGTGGGTAAGCAGTATTTCAGAGAGGCCTAAATCTAAATCCTTGGTTTGAACTGTTAAGTGACAAATAATGCATTTGTCACAGGCAAAGTTTCCCATCACTCTGAGTAACTACCAACTGGTGGTTATTGATTCTATTCTTGTCTCTTTTTCTGGCTTCTGCCTGTGTGATAATGCAGAAAAGGCAAACTTACTACACAATTATACAACTTATTTATTAGTATTTCGTTGTATCCTTTTGAATAGTATGAGTGAACAATGAAACACAAGTCACAAGTTATATTGCTGTTATGTTGTGTTCTGTAGTCAATCCACACATTCCTTGCTTTATTGTTTAATAATAAACTCTGTTGAGAAAATTTAGACGTTGTCTGGTTGAATTCTAATTACTGAAACAAAAAAATGTTTCAACATATACCAGCTGACATTGTTATAAACACGCATCTAAGGATATGTTTACAAGGGAGCAGATGATAATTTTAGGACAGTTAGGAATTTACTTAGCACAGCTTTTCTTTGTGGACATGTGAGACTGTCCGAAATTCTTTCCATTCACAAAATTAGCAGTTGGCAAACTTTAGCAGTGTGCTTAAAAATCTATGAAAATCTTTGCAAAATGTTCAAACATGCCTCTACTTCCTCCTGGAATTGACGATGTTATGGGCATTCCTCATGAATAAGTCAATTTGACCAGTGCCATAGTAATTTTCATCTGTTTCTAGGGAGGAAATGGCCATGCAAAAACCTATCAACTGTGTTCATGTTGCAGCTAACAAACGTGTATAATCGTGAAATCCTGATTCTGTGAATGAGTATTGCAGTCTTTCGATTAGTGTAACATTTTTGTGAATCTGGGCCACAGCAATTGTGTTAAAAGAATATTCAACACAGGTCAACTTCTTTCATTTCTCTTTTTTGCTCTATTTTGTAGTGGTGATTCTTAGCAAGGCAAACACAAATCCCATTTCAAAGAAAAACAGATTAATCATTAGTACTGGAGTAGGTATTTTCTTTGAAGAACATGTAAGGTAAAAATGAGACTGCCTTTTCTTATGCTCTTATGTGTCATTTCATTTTTCCATTACGAAGCGTTTAAGCCTCAGCACTGCTTACCGTAACACAAGTATTGATTAGGGATCATAATAAGGGTGCATGGAAGGGCGATTCAAATGCACCTGAGAGGATATATGCGATTTTAAAGTTGAAAGTGACAGGAATGAAAAAGAGTGCGACTATGAAGAGGGAAGTGATTAACATCGAAGAAAACATAAATATTTCACGCAGAAGAAGAGAGAGATGAGAAAAAGAAAAAAATGACAAAAGAAAGGGGAGGGGAAGAGAAAGCTAGAAGGGAAGAAAAGAATCGCTGTTTTAGACGTGTTGCAGCTAGTGTGTTTGTGTCTGAGTTTCTTGACGGAATATATGAGGAAATTGTATCATAAATGTGTGTGAAGGAAGAAAAGTGCACTAAGACGCTGGATTCATTATTATGAAGATGAAAGATTACCTTAAAAGAAGAAATTGCTACAATAAGGGGGTGCTGGTGGAAACGAGAAGGGGGCCAGGGGAAGACCCCATTGGTTGCCCAAAGATAAAAGGTAGAGGAGTGGAGGAAAATGTACAAAATCAGAGGCCTCATTTACAAGAGGCTTGCGCCACTAGAATATCACTTCTTTATGAAGCTCTGTGGTGCAGGCCTTTCAATCATATCTATGAGGCAAGCAAAGTCACCCTTCGTGGCTTTGCATAGCCTCAAAGATATGAAGTAAGGAAAGGCAGCGCAAAGCGCTGTGCTGCCATACTCCATATCAAGGAGGCATTCCATGGGCTTTGTAGTGGGTTTTTCCATTCAACACCTATAGGTTTAGGCACATCCTCAGATTGACAAGGACAAGTAAACCTGGGAATATGCGAGACCTGAAAGGGCTGAGGCACTGAAGACCCGGCTGAGGTTCACAAAGTAGTACACCTGATTTCCGAGGATTTATTGGGCACTGAAGGTGAGCATGCATTTCTGCGACATTGCCATACTGCACTGTGTGCTTGATCTGTTGAGCGGGCCTGTGGCCCAACGCACAAAGCAACAAACTGGCGACAAAGAATGAGGCACATGCGCATGATGCAGCGTGGTAGAGAAGCATGCTGCAAAAACAAGTTAACAAAGAAAAACAGTCGAACATCACAAACGCTGGGCTGGGGTGATGTCATCAAGCTACCCCGGCAGAACTAGCATCTAGAAACACACTGAGACGGCCAAACAAGGTGAGTGTGACATTATATCACCCACCAAGCTGCCAGAGTGCCCATCACAAAAAAATAATATTAAGAGTGAGAAACTTCTGTCACAACCTATCCGACGGAAAGAAGACAGGGAACTATTGTCAAGCACAGGGGCCATCAGCAGATAAGTACCCAAATGCCCACACACTTGGTGGACCCCTGAAGAAGTGCAGTAACAGTAGGGAGTGCAATCATGTATCGGTATAAGTTCTCAACAACTGGACCAGAGACAAGTGACGATCCTGCATCCAAAAAAGGGCCAAATCACAGTCAACGCCACCACGAAGGAGCAACTCATGGGTCACCATGTCTAACATACCTCCTGTAGAGCCATTCATCATAGAAGGTGCCCCATCTGTGCAAGTCTCCCGATGAAAAGACTGGGTACAATAAGAGGGTCTCTATTTTGATACAATGACAATAGAAGAAGACAGGAAACAACTCATGATCATCCACATAGGAGGGAAGGAACTACACTGAATCTCCAAGAAGCTCCCAGAGGCAACCCCCAGAACACATGCAACCCTAATAACATTGCGCAATCCGTATTTCGCACCCATGGTGAATAGGGACTTCAAACAATTCATATTCAGGCAAGATAGGCAACAAGAGAATGAGTCTATCGAGTCCCTTGACGTGTTCCATACCAGACATAAGGAGTTAGAAAGCCCAAGTGGCTTGGCGGATGAGAGCGAAGCCATCAGAGGGCAAATAATTAAGGGCTGTGCCTGTGCAAAATTAAGGGAATGTATCCTGGAAGAACCGGGGAAATCCCTCACAGACATTCTAATGATGGGCAGAAAAAAGAATTCACCAAAGCCCGAGTATCTCACATGACATTGACCCTCCAGAAGACTGTCAAGCCGGAATCGACCAATGCCATCACTTCAACAGTGTCACCTAGAAAGCCCCAAAGAAAAGGTGTGGATACTGCAGAGGCCCAATAAACCACAGCGTTGATTGCCTTGTGTTGGACTTGGCATCTTTGGCGTGGTCTACCCTAAATTTTTGCCTGTTTCCCAGGTTGTTGATGTGTGCTGGACTCTGTTTTTTCTGTTTTTGATACTCTGGGCACTTTACCTCTGCTATCCAGTGCTAAAGTGCAAGTGGTCCTATATAAAATGTATGTGTAATTGGCTTTCTATGATTGGCATATTTGATTTACTAGTAAGCCCCTATACAGTGCGCTAGAAGTGTCCAGGGCCTGTAAATCAAATTCTACTAGTGGGCCTGCAACACTGGTTGTGCCACCTACATGAGTAGTCTGCACTGCAGTGTTTGTGTGTGCAGTTTTATTTAAACTGACAAATCGACTTGGCAAGTGTACCCACTTGCCAGGCCTAAACCTTCCCTTTTCTTACATGCAAGACACCCCTAAGGTAAGCCCTAGGTAGCCCAATGGCCAGGGTGCAGTAAAAGTTTAAGGTAGGACATATACTAATGTGTTTTATATGCCCTGACAGAGAACTACTGCCAAATTCGTTTTTCACTGTGCAAGTCTACTATTAAAGTTCAGATTCCGTTTGGGGGCAGATGGAAATATGAAGTTTAGGTTCTCTGAACTCACAATTTAAAAATACATCTTTTAGTAAATTTGTTTTTAGATTGTGTGTTTGAAAATGCCACTTTTAGAAGGTAGGCATTTTCTTGCTTAAACCATTCTGTGACAGCCTTTTAGTGGATTCCCTGTCTGGTTCCATTTGACAGTTGGGCTGTTTGCACCTCTCCTCTAGACAGTAACACGAAGGGAGCTTAGGTGTATCCTGCATAACCCGAAGAGCCATCTCTGCTGGGAGGGAGGTAAGGAGGAGACACTCACACTTGAAAGGGCTGTGCTTGCCCTCACAAAATGCAGTCTCTAACCCCCTGGTGTGTGTCTGGGGCCTGGCCTGGGCAAGGTAGGATCTTACAAACAAGAGAGACTTTCCTTTGAAGTCTGCCTACTTCAACGGCAGGAAGGAGTATAAGTAGTGGAAACAAAACCCCTGAAGATTAGATCACTTCTGGAATCAGGCGGAACCTCTTCCAAGGAGAAGAGCTAAGGAGCTGAGGAGAAGTGGTGCCCCTGCCTGTGACATTGCTTTGTTGGGCTACCCTGCAGTTGCTGCTTCTGCCTATGAAAGGGGACAAAGACTGGACTTTGTTTTGCCTTCCTGTTTGAGAAGAATCTCCAAGGGCTTGAGTTGAGCTTGCCTCCTGTTGTTGAAGTCTCAAACCATCAAAACTTCTCTCTGCCAGCACCTGGACTCTTTGGCGAGACTCCTGCCCTGCCAAGTGGTGCACCATCCAGTCCCTGGGCTCTTGAAAGGTGAAGGTGGTGGATAAGGACTGAAATCCATGCAAATACCACTGTGCAGGGAAATTTTCGAACCACCTTCTGCAGCACGGCTGGAAGATCGACGCATCACACCTGGAGACACGACGGCCAACACCAGCTTATGGAGGCTGTAACAACGCAAACTCCACGCAGCGCAGTTTTCTGTCACCTTGCGACCGGATTTGAAAAGACAATATCGCTGGCGTGAAAGATCGACTCAAAGCCTGCCCAGATCCGAAGTGCCACATTCGGAAAACTACACATTGCTCTCTTGCGAGGGAGAAAAACAACGTATCGCCGTCCCGACTGGAGAAGGAAACGATGCACGGTCTTGCTTGCGAGTAAGGAACCAACGCATCACTGACTTTTCTGATGCACGGTCGCCCAAGCGGCTTTATTTTTCACACTAACTAGGTACTTTGTGTAACAACAGCATTCTCACTGTTTTCTGAGAGTTAAGACTCTTAGGGGGTCATTCTGACCTCGGCGGTAAAAGGCCCTTACCGCCGGTCAGAAGTCCGCCATTCTACCGCCGCGGCCGCGGTAAACCGCCACGGTCATTCTGACCCACAACGGCGGAACCGCCAAAATCCCGACATCCAAGGAAGGCCGCCACATCAGCAGGCCGCGGAAAACTGGAGATGACCAAACCTCCACCGTCACGGCAACACAAACACGCCCATGCCATTCTGACCCACGAATCCACGCGGCGGTCTTTCAACCGCGGTATTCCATTGGCGGGACACACCGCTGCGGTCAAAATACACACACAGCTCCAAAACACTGCCACATTGGACAATGTGAAATACACACACCTGATACACATACAAACAACACTCCCACACATCCAACCAACTATAAAACACACACCCACATCACCCACAAACCCCTACGACCGAAGATCAGAGATGAAGGAGAGAGAGACACATCACAGAATAGAGAGCTACATCACACAGAGGCACACTACACCATCACACACACCACATAGAAGCACAAAGCACCACACACCAACACACTCTTCACCATATACACCACCCCACACCTCATCCACACCACCCCATGGCACCCCAAAGGCACCCACGCTTTTCGGACCAAGAACTCCGGGTCATGGTGGAGGAGATCATAAGAGTCGAACCCCAGCTCTTCGGCTCACAGGTGCAGCACACCACTATAGTCAGGAAGGTGGAGCTATGGCAGCGGATCGTGGACAGGGTAAACGCGGTGGGACAGCATCCCAGAAATCGAGAGGACATCCGCAAACGTTGGAACGACTTACGGGGAAAGGTGCGCTCGATGGTTTCGCGACACAACATCGCAGTGCAGAAGACTGGCGGGGGACCCCCACCCACACCACCCGAATTCACAGCATGGGAGCAAGAGGTACTAAACATCCTGCATCCTGATGGCCTCGCTGGAGTACACGGAGGAATGGACTCTGGTAAGTACAATCTCAACTACTTCACCCCCCCCAGCATGCCAACCCCCACCACCACCCTCACCCCCAACCCCCCATCACACATCCTCCCTGAGAATGTCTCCCCAGCACAACCCACCCAACACCAACCCCTGCATGCCACCACAAACTATGGACACCCATCACCTAAGCATGACCACTGCACATACCCCCCCCCCCCAAACCCCCACAACACCTCCCCCAAGGGAATGACAGCACTGGGGGACAAGGGCACCCATACATCGCACACAATAGCACACACAGAAACAATAACCATACTCTCTTACCCCATGCAGGACCCGAACGCCAACACACCGGCCAGGAGGGTCCAGAAATGTCCATCCCCCCCCCCCCGGAAGAGGCACCCAGTGATGACAGCAGCTCTGTTGACCTGGAACCTGACGACCAGCCCGGACCATCGGGGACCTCTGGACAGTCGGTTCCCCACACACAGGCCACAGCAGACCCAACCCCTCTGGGAACAACAGCACAGCTCCCACCCAGCGGGCCCATGGCTCTGTCTCTAGGACAGGTCAATCAGCGGTGTGTCTGCCACTACAGGGCCCCCAGGCTAACCCACCACCCCAACAACAACAGGGACCTGGGGGCAGTGGTAGTGGGCACACCGTCCAGGGGACAGAGTCCGGGGGAAACAGGGCAACTCGGAGGGCTGCTGTGCGACAGGGGGGGGAGGAGAGGCCCAGGGAACCGACTCTCCAAGAGGCCCTCACCACCATCATGGCAGCCTACCACCGCTCACAAGAGACGATGGCGACGGTACTGGCCAGGTTCCAGGAGATCCAGGCACAGCAGGAGGAACGCTACATGGGGTTCAACAATCATCTCACCAACATCTCTACCGCCATGGGGAGCCTAGTCCAGGCCCTCCACCGGATAGAAGACACGTTGCGGGACCATGTGGCACCACACAGGGCCCCTGTCACTAGCCCGGACCAGGAACAGCCTACCACCTCCGCCGGCACTAGTGGACAGGAGGCCCCACCACAACGACAGACCACCAGAACCCCACCTCCTGCTGAAGAACAACCACCCCGCAAGAGGAGCCTGAGATCAAAAAAATCGACAGAGTAGGATGTCAAGACCCCCGCCAGCATGAGATACCCCCTGAAGTCATCCCACTGTCCCACATTGCCACCCTGTCCAACCTTGAACTGCCCCTGCTCCATCCTTCCACAGGCATATGGACAATGCACCTGTGAGACTGAGAACTGGACTCTGCCATGGCCATTACTCCACCCCCACCCATCACCGTGTTTATATCATGTACAATTATCTAGCACCAAAAATAAATCACTCAATGTACTGAAATCATGCTGGAGTCAGGCTGTATTATTTACAAATGTAAAACACATTACCGATCAATTATGTTCTGTAAACTTTGTGCTGAACACATACCGAGATCAATAAGCATTAGTCCATGGGCTAACCAAGCAGAAGTCACGCAGTGGGTCATACAGCACTGAAAAGGGAAGGGAGAATCAAACATCAGTTTCAAATAACTGGGGGGTCATAGACAAAGTTGAGAAAAACGAGGCAGTCAGGAAAATTAAAATGGCGTGTGTGATTCTTACCTGTGTGCTACTGAAAATACTGTTGGATAACTCTGTCCCTGTTGTCTGGGTCGTCCTCTGAGTCTTCCTCCTCTTCACTCTCCACAGGCTCTACAGCTGCTTCAACAGCACCATCTGGACCATCCTCCTGCAGGAAAGGCACCTGACGTCGCAATGCCAGATTGTGAAGCATACAGCAGGACACGATGATCTGGCACACCTTCTTTGGTGAGTACATCAGGGATCCCCCTGTCATATGCAGGCACCTAAACCTGGCCTTCAGGAGGCCAAAGGTTCTTTCAATGACCCTCCTAGTTCGCCCATGGGCCTCATTGTACCGTTCCTCAGCCCTGGTCCGGGGATTTCTCACTGGGGTCAATAGCCAAGGCAGGTTGGGGTAACCAGAGTCACCTATTAGCCACACACGTTGTCTCTGTAGCTGTTCCATCACAAAAGGGATGCTGCTATTACGCATCACATACGCGTCATGCACTGACCCAGGGAACTTGGCATTCACATGGGAGATGTACTGGTCAGCCAAACAGACCACCTGGACGTTCATAGAATGGTAACTCTTCCTGTTTCTGTACACCTGCTCATCGTCTTTTGGGGGGACTAAGGCTACATGGGTCCCATCAATGGCACCAATTATGTTGGGAATATGTCCAAGGGCATAAAAATCACCCTTCACAGTGGGCAAATCAACCTCCTCTGGGAATATAATGTAACTCCGCATGTGTTTCGTCAGGGCAGACAACACTCTAGACAACACCTTAGAAAACATTGGCTGAGACATTCCAGATGACATGGCCACTGTTGTCTGGAATGAGCCACTTGCAAGAAAATGGAGGACTGACAGCACCTGCACCAGAGGGGGAATTCCTGTGGGCTGGCGGATGGGGGACATCAGGGCTGGCTCCAGCTGGGCACACAGTTCATGGATGGTGGCACGGTCAAGTCGGTATCGTAGTATGATGTGGCGTTCTTCCATTGTCGACAGGTCCACCAGCGGTCTGTACACGCGAGGATTCATCCTTCTCCTCGCAAATCCCAGCGGACGGTGCCTAGGAAGGACAACATGGAGCACAGAGTCAAGATAATCACTAGTACGTTCACCACTGCTTGCATGGCACACGGTTATCTAGGTATAGAAAGGTGTGTATGTGTGGCAATGCCAGGCCTAGGCCTGTGTGTCGCAGTAGAGATTATGCCATGTGGGCCCTTGAAATGGCGGCTGCCTGACCTGTGAAGTGGGACAATGGGATGTGAGGTCACTGCGCTGGCGGAGCACACCGTGGCGGTAGGCGGTCGAAGACCGCTATACGGAGCCGCTTTGGATAACATTGAAGCCTATGGGTTTCAGGAGCCAATGACGATGTGCGCCGGCGGTCGCGGTACGCACCGCCGCGGTACGCACCGCCGCGGGCGTGACTGCCATTTTCTATCTGCTTAATCACTCGAGACCTGATCATCCACAGGAGAGGACCTATACTGCAAGTGCTGCTGTGAACTCGGTCTGGAAGTGACAATGGCTGCTGCGACTGGGGGAAGGGCCCCTGCCTTCACGTCTGAAGAGTTGGAGAAGCTCGTGGATGGGGTCCTCCCCCAGTATGCGTTACTCTACGTTCCTCCAGACCAACAGGTGAGTACACCGGGTGCACATGGAATGGGCGATGCCTGTGTGGAGTGGGGTGGATGTAAGTTGGTGGGGTGGGGGGCGAATGAGGAGTGCAACGCACGACAGATGAGCGCATGTGCTATATTGCAAGGTTGGGGAGGGGGGGCCAATCACATCTAACATGCAGTAAGTTGATGATTGTTTCCTTCCCACCCTGTACATGTCACATAGGTCAGCGCCCATCAGAAAGTCGGGATTTGGCGTGCCATCGCCAAGGAAGTCCGGGCCCTGGGGGTCCATGTCAGACGGGGCACCCACTGCCGCAAGAGGTGGGAGGACATCCGCCGCGGAACCAGGAAGACCGCCAAGTCACTGCTGGGGATGGCCTCCCAACCTAGGAGGGGTGCCAGTCGTACCCTGACCCCCCTGATGTCCCGGATCCTGGCGGTGGCCTACCCGGAGTTGGATGGGCGCTTGAGAGCATCACAGCAGACACAAGGGGGTGAGTATCAGCACATTCAGCTATCTTTCTGCGCAGTGGAGGCGTCTGGGTGGGGGAGGAGGGTTGGGGGTGACATTAGGCCAGGGCGCTTTCTGTAGTGTAGTCCTCTCCCTTAGGCATGGCCCTGTGCTCCCGGCCCCCACCTCCGTAGGGTGACAAGTCCAGCTATTGATGGTCCAGCCTCACACATGTGCGCGCTTGTCGTCTCCTGACCTGTTGTCCGAGTCAGAAGTACTGAGTAGTGTGCCCCGAATGCGCGGCTTAGTGCATGCGGCTCCTGTGTCTGTCCTCTCCGCCAACGGTGTTGACATTGCATGCACTCAACCAGGTCTTCTCTTTCTCCCCCCACCCTTCTTCTTCATCTTCTTGTGCATGTGTGCATTAGCATCATCAGGCGGAGGAGATTTGGCATCGGAGCACGAGGGAGCTGCAAGCCACAAGGCCCCGGTGGGCACAGGAACAGACACCAAGGGCCCAAGTGAGCCGGAGGGCGAGGGGAGCACCACGACGGGGACCGCTGGTGAGAGCAGCGACAGCGACACGTCCTCAGATGGGAGCTCCCTAGCGGTGGCGGCAACATCCGGGCCCCCTGCCTCTACAGGTACAGCCGCCACCCAGCGCACCAGCCCCGCCCTCCCAGCAGCCCCTCAGCCTACGCTCCGTGCCCGCTCACCCAGGAAGGCGGGCGTCTCCTTCGCCCCAGGCACCTCAGCCCCTGCCCCTGTTACCCCTGCTGCCCTCAGTGAGGAGGTCATTGATCTCATCAGGACACTCATTGTTGGGCAGACTACCCTTTTGAATGCCATCCAGGGGGTAGACAGGGAGGTGCATCGGAGCAATGCCTACCTGGAGGGCATTCATTCGGGTCAGGCTGCCCATCAACGATCGTTCAATGCTCTGGCCTCAGCACTGACGGCAGCCATTGTCCCTGTTTCCAGCCTCCCTCTTCTGACTGCCTCCACCCTGTCTCTGTCTCCTGTTCCTCAGCCTATCCCATCCACATCATCTGACCAGCCTGCACACACCTCAACACCCAAGGGCAGCTCATCCAGACACAAGCACCACAGATCCCACAAACACTCACCCAAGCAACACACAGATGCAGACATCCCAACAGTCACTACCACCCCTGTGTCCCCCTCCTCCTCGTCTCCCTCCTCCCTCCCTGTGACGTCTCCACTCACACCTGCATGCACACCAACATCAGCCAGTGCTTCCATCACCACCACACCCTCCTGTACAGTCCGCACGCGTGCAGTCACCACCCCCACTGCCATTTACACGTCCCCTGTGTCCTCTCCCACTGTGTCTGTCACCACCCCTTCCAAGATACACAAACACAGGCAGACACCCACCCAACAGACATCCACCTCAAAACAGCCTACAGCACCTGCACCTTCACCCAATGACAGCACACCTGACTCTCCTACAACCACATCCTCTTCCTCCACTTCCATCTCCACTTCTCCTACCTTTTACCTTGGCCCTAAAAAACTTTTCCTGGCTAATCTTGACCTCTTCCCCTCCGATGACCTACCCCCTCCATCTGCAATGAGTCCCAAGAGCACCACAGCCACCACCAGCCCAACTTCGGGTGTCACTGTTGTGCATGAGTTCTGGAACCCACCCTTTGCCAGCAGTGACACCTCCATCAGCAGCAAGGACACATCCAGCCCCCCCCCCGGCAAGAGGACCAGGAAACACAAGGGCCGCCGTGCGAAGACTGACACGGCTGCCCCCAAGGAGCAGAGTTTGCCCACTTCACCAGCCACAACGTCTAGGGGAGGCAAGGGCCCGAGATCCCCATCTAAGGAGCGTAAGGGCAGCAGGGCGGAGATGTCAGCCAGCAGGAGCGCGGAGCAGGTGAGCCCCACATGCCACATCCCAGCTGGAAAGGAGGACACCAAAGGGCCCAGGACTCCGTCACCGAAGGGCCCAGGAACATCACGGCCGGAGGGCGTCTGAGCACGGAGTCCAGGCCAGGTCTGGCTCCCTTGAACCTACTGGATGTGCACCGCTGAACAGGGCCCGCCGTGCAGAAGAGCACCGCTGAACAGGGCCCGCCGTGCAGAAGAGCACCGCTGAACAGGGCCCGCCGTGCAGAAGAGCACCGCTGAACAGGGCCCGCCGTGAAGATAGGCACCGCTGAACAGGGCCCGCCGTGCAGAAGAGCACCGCGGAACAGGGCCCGCCGTGAAGATAGGCACCGCTGAACAGGGCCCGCCGTGCAGAAGAGCACTGCTGAACAGGGCCCGCCGTGAAGATAGGCACCGCTGAACAGGGCCCGCCGTGCAGAAGAGCATTGCTGAACAGGGCCCGCCGTGAAGATAGGCACCGCTGAACAGGGCCCGCCGTGCAGAAGAGCACCGCTGAAAAGGGCCCGCCGTGCAGAAGAGCACCGCTGAACAGGGCCCGCCGTGAAGATAGGCACCGCTGAACAGGGCCCGCCGTGCAGAAGAGCACCGCTGAACAGGGCCCGCCGTGCAGAAGAGCACCGCTGAACAGGGCCCGCCGTGAAGATAGGCAGCGCTGAACAGGGCCCGCCGTGCAGAAGAGCACCGCTGAACAGGGCCCGCCGTGCAGAAGAGCACCGCTGAACAGGGCCCGCCGTGCAGAAGAGCACCGCTGAACAGGGCCCGCCGTGCAGAAGAGCACCGCTGAACAGGGCCCGCCGTGCAGAAGAGCACCGCTGAACAGGGCCCGCCGTGAAGATAGGCACCGCTGAACAGGGCCCGCCGTGCAGAAGAGCATTGCTGAACAGGGCCCGCCGTGAAGATAGGCACCGCTGAACAGGGCCCGCCGTGCAGAAGAGCATTGCTGAACAGGGCCCGCCGTGAAGATAGGCACCGCTGAACAGGGCCCGCCGTGCAGAAGAGCACCGCTGAACAGGGCCCGCCGTGCAGAAGAGCACCGCTGAACAGGGCCCGCCGTGAAGATAGGCACCGCTGAACAGGGCCCGCCGCGCAGAAGAGCACCGCTGAACAGGGCCCGCCGTGCAGAAGAGCACCGCTGAACAGGGCCCGCCGTGAAGATAGGCAGCGCTGAACAGGGCCCGCCGTGCAGAAGAGCACCGCTGAACAGGGCCCGCCGTGCAGAAGAGCACCGCTGAACAGGGCCCGCCGTGCAGAAGAGCACCGCTGAACAGGGCCCGCCGTGCAGAAGAGCACCGCTGAACAGGGCCCGCCGTGCAGAAGAGCACCGCTGAACAGGGCCCGCCGTGAAGATAGGCACCGCTGAACAGGGCCCGCCGTGCAGAAGAGCACCGCTGAACAGGGCCCGCCGTGAAGATAGGCACCGCTGAACAGGGCCCGCCGTGCAGAAGAGCACCGCTGAACAGGGCCCGCCGTGCAGAAGAGCACCGCTGAACAGGGCCCGCCGTGAAGATAGGCACCGCTGAACAAGGCCCGCCGTGCAGAAGAGCACCGCTGAACAGGGCCCGCCGTGCAGAAGAGCACCGCCGAACAGGGCCCGCCGTGAAGATGGGCACCGCTGAACAGGGCCCGCCATGCAGAAGAGCACCGCTGAACAGGGCCCGCCGTGAAGATAGGCACCGCTGAACAGGGCCCGCCGTGCAGAAGAGCACCGCTGAACAGGGCCCGCCGTGCAGAAGAGCACCGCTGAACAGGGCCCGCCGTGCAGAAGAGCACCGCTGAACAGGGCCCGCCGTGCAGAAGAGCACCGCTGAACAGTGCCCGCCGTGAAGATAGGCACCGCTGAACAGGGCCCGCCATGCAGAAGAGCACCGCTCCGCTGGGCCCTTCCTGTCAAGCACCGCTCCGTTGGGCCCCTTCATCTCAAGCACCGCTCCGCTGGGCCCCGCCGTCTCAAGCACCGCTCCGCTGGGCCCCTTCATCTCAAGCACCGCTCTGCTGGGCCCCGCCGTCTCAAGCACCGCTCCGCTGGGCCCCTTCATCTCAAGCACCGCTCCGCTGGGCCCCTTCATCTCAAGCACCGCTCCGCTGGGCCCCGCCGTCTCAAGCACCCCTCCGCCGGGCCCCTTCATCTCAAGCACCGCTCCGCTGGGCCCCGCCGTCTCCAGCACCGCTCCGCTGGGCCCCTTCATCTCAAGCACCGCTCCGCTGGGCCCCTTCATCTCAAGCACCGCTCCGCTGGGCCCCTTCATCTCAAGCACCGCTCCGCTGGGCCCCGCCGTCTCAAGCACCGCTCCGCTGGGCCCCTTCATCTCAAGCACCGCTCCGCTGGGCCCCGCCGTCTCCAGCACCGCTCCGCTGGGCCCCTTCATCTCAAGCACCGCTCCGCTGGGCCCCTTCATCTCAAGCACCGCTCCGCTGGGCCCCGCCGTCTCCAGCACCGCTCCGCTGGGCCCCTTCATCTCAAGCACCGCTCCGCTGGGCCCCGCCGTCTCAAGCACCGCTCCGCTGGGGCCCTTCATCTCAAGCACCGCTCCGCTGGGCCCCGCCGTCTCAAGCACCGCTGCGCTGGGCCCCGCCGGCTCCAGCACCGCTCCGCTGGGCCCTTCCTGTCAAGCACCGCTCCGCTGGGCCCCTTCATCTCAAGCACTGTTTATGGTTCACTGTGCCCACCATGCCTCCTCCTTGACCAGTGGAGACTGTTATCCACTTGAGAGACTGTGGCTTTGCACTCCCCAGGATGGCAGAGTGGGCAACCCACCCACTGTAGAGACTTGAGAGACTGTGGCTTTGCACTCCCCAGGATGGTACAGTGGGCAACCCACCCACGGTAGAGACTTGAGAGACTGTGGCTTTGCACTCCCCAGGATGGTTCAGTGGGCAAGCCACCCACTGTAGAGACTTGAGAGACTGTGGCTTTGCACTCCCCAGGATGGTACAGTGGGCAAGCCACCCACTGTAGAGACTTGAGAGACTGTGGCTTTGCACTCCCCAGGATGGTACAGTGGGCAAGCCACCCACTGTAGAGACTTGAGAGACTGTGGCTTTGCACTCCCCAGGATGGTACAGTGGGCAAGCCACCCACTGTAGAGACTTGAGAGACTGTGGCTTTGCACTCCCCAGGATGGCACAGTGGGCATGGTGGCCCCTTCGTGGATCTTGCGTTGTAGACTCATGTGGCTGTGGTGCCCACCCCTTCCCTTCACCCTGAGGTGCCTGTAGTATTTTCATCAGATGCCCCTGCAGTGTTCTCTCCAAAGGACTCAGGTCTCCTGTGTGGGCTTTGCCCTTGTGTCGCTACACTGTAGCCCACGGACTGTTCCATTTGACTTGGATGTAGCGGACTAATTGCCTCGGCTCGCCATGGCAGTGTGTATAGTATTATTTTGTTATGGATATTTTGCATAGTTGCCGATACGTATCAGAGTCTATTTTTTATATAAAAATTTGGTTCACAATTTAATTATGTCTTCGCATTTTTCAGGGGGGTTTGGGTGGTGTCACTGTGCATTGTTGCTCTGCATTGGTGTGTACATAGTTTGGGGGGGTGGGGGTCGACGTCCTCCCCCCTCCCGTGTGTCGTAGGTGCAGTACTCACCGTTGTCGTCTGCGCCGGAGTTCGTACTCGTGGTAGATGAGCAGGTAGACGAGTGCAGGTAGGATGTTTAATTCGGGTTCCATGCTGTCCTCCGTACTCGTGGAGTGTGTTTTGGTGAGCGTTTTCCCGTCCGTTGTCTGTTTCCGCTGTGTTTTTATCGGCGGGGCTCCCGCCCCGGAAAAGGTAGCAGATTGGTGAGTTGTGATAGTGTGGGCGGTACATTGTCTGCCGCCTGCCTGTTGGAGGTGACCGCCGCGCTGTTTGTCTGTACCGCCGTGGCGGTCGGAGTGTTAATGTGGCGGGCTGTGTTGGCGGTTCCCGCCAGGGTCAGAATTCCATTTTTTGGACCGCCGGCCTGTTGGCGGATTGGCCGCCACTTTATCACCGACTGCCAGGGTTAGAATGACCCCCTTATTCCTTTGAAAATTCATATCTTGACTTGTGTATGTTGAATTTTTGTTGTTTCGGTATTGTTTTATTTAGGTAAATATTACCTATTTTTCTAAACCTGTGTTGTGTCATTTTGTAGTGGTTCAATGTATTACTGTGTGTGTTGGTACAAATACTTTACACATTGCTTCTGAAGTTAGGCCTGCCTGCTTGTGCTAAGCTATCAAGGGGGTATGTGGGGGTTAACTAAGAGTGAGGGTCCTTGCTTGGCCAGGGGGTAACCTGACTGCCAACCAAAATCCCCATTTCTAACACCCTGCAAAAGGAAAGAGATCCGCAGCCTGTGGCAAGTACAACCACTTTCCCAAGGAATGCAGATCCATCGCAAAAGGGGCAACCCAAGCCACCATCAATACCCTAAAAGAACTGCAGAGTGATATTGATGATGACGAAGAGACATAACACACAGTTCAGGCAGTGTTCACAGTGGGAACAGCTGTGTTGGACCTGTCCCTTTTGACAGTCATTCCCCAAACTTTTTGCCTTTTCCTCCTTATTTTGATGACCCCTTTTGGCTGATGTTATGACTGCTAATCAGTGCTAAAGTGCATGTGCTCTCCCTTGTTACCTTGGTATTATTGGCTTATACCTAATTGGCATATTTAATTTACCTGTAAGTCCCTTGTACAGTGGTATCCCTATACCCAGGGCTGTAAATTAAATGCTACTAGTGGGTCTACAGCGCTGCGTGCGCCACCCACTGAACTAGCCTTTTAAACCTGTCTCGGGTCTGCTAGCGCAGGGCCTGAATATAGAGTTTTCTGCCTCAGGGACATGGCATCTAACTTTACTTGCCAGGCCCAGATCTCCCCTTTTACTACATTTAAGTCACCTTTAAGGTAGGCCCTAGCTAGCCCTGTGGCCAGGGTGCTCTGTATGTAGAAGGCAGGACATGTGCCTAGTAGTGTGGCCTGTCCTGGTAGTGACAAACAGCCTATTTGGTTTCTCACTGCTGTGAGTGCTGCCTTCTCATAGGATTGCATTGGAAATGCCCTGCCTTATGTGAAGGTAGTATTGTTTGATTTATGAGGGGTAGGGTAGGCATGTTTGGTATGGCTGTAATGGTAGTGAGAATTGCTGCTTACTGGTGTAGGTGGATTTTTTATTAATATGATAGAAATGCTACTTCTAGAAAGTAAGCATTTCTCTGTGCTTATGACTCTGGTGTTTTGCTGCTTGACTTCAATCCACCTCTGGGCAGAGTGACAGTTGGGCTTTGTTCATACTTTTCAGACAGCCTGTACACAGGGAGGGTGGAGGTGTCACAGAGGTACATCTGCATACTGAATAGTGTTCCTGGGCTGAGAGAAGGGAAAGCCATTTGTAAAGGCTGTGCCCTGGCCTCACACAAAAGGGTTCTTTACCCCAACTGATGTTTGGAGCCTTTGCTGGAGGAGGCACTCCCAGAACCAGTTGTAATTGGTTGAAACCTCCTCTCTACTTCTTTGTGAAACACTGCTAAAACTGAATATAAGTACAGGGGAGTCTTCCTGACAATTTGGGAACTCTTTGGAACTTACTTGAAACTGGACACAGAATGCTGGAGGGACTGCTGCTGTGCTGACCTGTGATCTGCTGTGTCACTAGGAGGGACTGCCACTGATTGCATCCATCTTCTGCTGGCCTGATGCTGTGCCCTCTGCACTGTGCTCCATTATCCTTTGTCTCCAAGGGCTGGGTGCCGTGGCCCTGGACTCCTGCAACAAGTTCATAGTGCTTGGAGAGCATTTTGATAACTCTTTCTGAAGCACTTGGAAAGTACTTCCTTTTAGGTGCATTTTGCACTTGAAAGCTCATCCCTAGCTCTGGGTAAGCGCCTTTCTGAATCCTGGAATCACCACCATGACCCGGGCACTTTAAGCATGCCCCAGCTCTCATAAGTGCATTACCGATTCCGAAATCACCACCCACAGGCGTGGAAGGTAGCCTCATCGGAGGCGCCACGCCCGC
Source organism: Pleurodeles waltl (assembly GCF_031143425.1). Classification (NCBI taxonomy): domain Eukaryota; kingdom Metazoa; phylum Chordata; class Amphibia; order Caudata; family Salamandridae; genus Pleurodeles; species Pleurodeles waltl. The sequence continues at coordinate 880,326,220 of NC_090438.1, read as the reverse complement.
TGGAGCCCCTGATTGAATTGTGCACAGGCAGGGGGGAAGGAAGCCTCATCAGAGGCTCCCTCTGTCCTTGGGAGCCCTTGTTTGTGCCTAGGACGGGTGGGTGGAAGGAAGCCTCACCGGAAGCTCCCCCCACCCCAACGGAGCCCTAAGTCCTTGGCAGAGACAGCGGGTGGGGCGGAACCCTCAACGGAAGCCCCTACGCCATAGGTCTCTCTTGTGGCCCCAAGTGTTGTGTGCTGTGCCCCCCCCTGGAGTGTCACTTTGGGCCCCAGGAGGGGCCCATTATAAAAGCAAGAGGGGTGCGTGCTGCCCCCCAAAATTACTGCAAGGCCCCCATTTAGCACAGTGGAGCATCAGCGGTCCCCTTTTTGATCTCCTGGCACTGGAAGTGACTTTCATCATAAAAACAGATACTTTCTAAAGGACTTACATACTTCTTATGTTCCTGGTGTGGACATAATTGATTTATATGTTAACCTGTCTATTTTTATAATGTGTTACATATATGTTTGCTAATGTTACTTTTATGGGCATGACATGCTGATATGTTTTATGACTTGTCATGTGTTTTATAATGCTCTTTGTATAGGCACCCATGATACTTTAATGATAAGTGCATTTTGTTTGTAATGTGATTCCCGACTACTGCTTATGTTGTATAATAATAAGTAACCTGTGTGTTATGTGTGACTACTGCTGGTTCTGCAGAGTAACTATTGTGTAACATTCAGACAAATGCTTCAGTAGCAGGATATTACTGACATGTTGTGTTTGGTCTAATCATTGTGTTGTGTACAATACAGTTTATTTTTATATAACTTGATGTTGTGTTTCCTTTGTGGTGGGGATAGTGTGTAATGTGTGATGTGTGTGTTGTGCAAACGCTTTACACATTGCCTCTGGGATAGGCCTGACTGCTCATGCCAAGCTACCAAAGGGTGAGCAGGGGATATCTTGAATGTGTAACTCCCTTGCCCTGACTAGAGATGGTGGGTTCTGCCTGGCTTAGGTGCATACCCTAGTCAACCAGAAACCCCATTTCTAACAAGCTGCGAGAATGTCTCATCACCCCCGCAATGCCAAGTACGAGTGGGAACCCATCCGGTGCTTGCATTGGTGGACACGGAGCAACAAGCAATCTATTATCCAGAGAGATGAATGACAAAATACGCCCACCCTTGCCTCTATAGAAAGCACTTGTGAGAGTATTTGCATATGGCCAACGCCAACCCTTCACCAACAAATGGAAGTTCCACACCTCCATCGCACTTGGGGCAGAAACTTGCAACTTAGGAGCATATATATACTACTTTTGCGCCAAATTTGTGTCATTTTTTTACACAAATTTGGTTCAAAACTAACTCCATATTTATACTTTGTCGCTAGTCCCGTCTAGCTCCAAATTTATGGAGTTCAAGAAATTTTTTGGATATGGAAAACTACTTTGTGTCAATCAGATGCAAAGTACGAGTTCCCATGCAAAAAATGACTCAATGGCCTAAGCGCCATATTCAATCAGGCACAGGAGGGAGGAGGGGTCAAAAAATGGCGCAAAGCTTGCTTTGCACCATTGTTTAACACCTGGGTCATGGCAGGTGTTCGGGGACCTATGGGCCTATTTTCATGGTGCAACACCTTGGAATAAGCCCACAGGTGCCCTCCCCAGGCCCCAGGGACATCCCCACCCACACCAGAGGGATACCGGAAGATGGGGGCCCCATCCCAGGTAATTATATGTAAGTACAGGTAAGTATTTTTTTAAGAGCACCATTGGGGCCCTGAAATGGGCCCCCCTACATGGCACTGGGTACAATGGCCATGCCCAGGGGACCCTGGTCCCCTGTCCTGGCCATTGGGGTGATGGGCATGACTCCTGTCTTTTCTAAGACAGGGGTCATGTGGTATGGATGGTTTTGCATCAGAAAATGACTCTAGGCAGGTTAGAGTCATTTTTTGTTTAGTCTAACCTTCCTAAAGTCAATTTTTGGTGTAAAAATCCCTTCTTCCATACCGCCTAACATCATTTGTTTTGACGCTAGCCTCTTTGCACCGGCTTGCACAATTCCATAAATATGGATCCCCGGCTGGTGCACAGTAATGGTGCAACCCGGTGCTAAACTTTTTGGTGCAAAACTGCATTAGTGCACTTTTGCACCAAAAAGTATAAATCAGGGCCTTCATCATCTACGTCACTACAGAAGGCAATGGTATGCTGCTGGGGTGCAGGACCCACATCCTCGATGAGTTCCTTGACATGTTCAAGGGATTGGATGCCTAAAGGGGAAAGTAATAACCCTACACTTTGACCAGGCAGTGAGGCCAGTGGCTCTGAGACACCACAGAAAAGCATTCCACTTGAGGCCACAGGTAGAGAGTGAGCTCGCAAAATTGGAAGAAGAAGGAATAATTGAGAGAGTGTCCTGGCCCACTCCGTGGATCTCACCAATTGTAGTGACCAGAAAACCAAAGCAGCCAGGAGAAGTGTGCATATGTGTAGACATGCAACTGCCTAACGTAGCCATTGAGCACGAACGACACATCACCCCACCATAGATGACCTCCTATCCAAACTAAGTGGCGCCTGCTGGTTCTCTAAAGTCAAACTTCACTCAGGATACCATCAGCTAACTCTGGCGGAGGAATCACTACACATCACCACTTTCTCCACCCACATTGGACTCCAGCGGTATCAGCGATTACATTTCAATATTTCCAGTGCCCCCAAAGTCTTCCAAAATATGATACGAGAAATCCTATGAGGCCTGCCAGTTGTAGTAAATGTCAGCAACAAGATTTTAATATATGACAAGTCCATCCGAAAGCACCACAGCCGACTCAGAGGAGTGCTCCAGAGAATACAAGATGCAGAGCTCACTCCAAACCAGAGCGAGCACAAATTTCTGACTCAACGGATAAGCTCTTTGGATACACGATCTCAGCTGAAGGGATTGCCCCAGACCCTGGAAAAAGTGGCCGACATCAAGGACACTGCTGCGCCCACCACAGTGTCTGAGGTCCGCAGCTTCTTAGGGATGGTGAACTACTGTGGGAGGTTCATCCCCGACCTGACAACCCTGATGCAACTCCTACATGAACTAACTAAGTCCTCAACAACCTGGCACTGGGAAAAAGCCCAAGAGCAAGCGTTTCAAGTGACCAAAGCAGCTCTCTTTGAAGACACCACTCTTCTATATTACAACCCACAAAAATAAACCACTCTCACTGTAGACGCTGGGCCGAAGGGCCTCGGGGTAGTGCTGATGCAGCAACCAGAAAGTGGAGATTGGGACTTGGTAGGATTCGTGAGCAGGTCTCTCACAGACACGGAACAGCGGAACTCTCAGATTGAGGAGGCCATTGCAGTCCACTGGGGGTGTTGGCATTTCACCTCTACATTTACGGGCAACTATTTGTAGTCATCACTGACCATAAGCCCCTTATACCCTCATTCCGATGGAGTACGTAGAAGCCTCCTCCCGAATAGAAAAATGGGTTTTGCACCTGCAGGAGTACGGCAGACAAGTAGAGTACTGCCCTGGGTTGGCCAACCCAGCGGACTATCTATCCAGACATCCTAGGGCCGTGACCCTAGGCGAGGAGGCCCAGGAAATGGAGTAATATGTTGGGTATGTGGTGGAAAGGTCCTACCTGCTGCCTATCTCCCTTGACCAGATACAACTAGCCACTTCCACGGATGAATTCTTGCAACAAGCCTTGAATGCTATGAAGAACAATCAGTGGCACCGATTCAAAGAGAGGTGGGCTCCGGAAACACCAGAAGCAAGGCGCATCATGAAGAGCTTATATCATGTTCGTCAAGAGTTAGTTGCTGACCCTGAAGGATGCTTGCTGAGAGGACATAGGCTTGTCATCTACGCTGGACTCCACATCCAAGTGATATGACTCGCACACACAGGCCAGTAAGGCACGGTGAAGACTAAGAGCAGGCTGTGGGCCAAAGTGTGGTTCCCGCTCATGGACGAACAAGTTGAAGCTCTAGTGAGCGTGTGTCCATGGTGTCAGGTTACTGGGGCGGCCTCAAACCCAGCCCCCATGATAACTGAAAGAGGGCCGCAGCAACCCTAGATCTGTGCCAGCCTTGATTTTGATAGCCTTCCAGATGGTAGACACACACACGTGGTGGTCATTGATGACTTCTCCAAATACCCAGAAGTCAAGATCATATTGTCACTGGCAGCTCATGAAGTACAGCGTAAGTTGGACGAAATATTGGCCACTCACAGATTACTCAGAGAACTAAAAACTGACAACCAACCTCCTTTCCAAAGTCAGGAGGTAGATGAGTACCTCCAATCCTGAAAAATTCAACACAAACCCACTCCTCTGCGATGGCAGCAAGCCAATGGAGAGGTCAAACACTTTATGAGGACCCTTAACAAGGTGATCTGGATCACTCATGCCAATCTCCATCCGTATGACTGAGCCATTTATGCTTTCCTGTGAAAATACACACAAACGCCCCATTCCACCACTGGGCAAGCCCCAGGGCACATGCTAATGGGCCGAGTTGCGCAAGACTCCATTCCCCATCATCCTGAATGCCCCCCTCCCCGCCCTGTGGACAACGACAAGATCCATGCCAAGCGCCAGCCAGAGAGGTAGAGCCCAAAACCCAATGTTCTGGGTAGGAGACCAGGTGCTTATCAAGGACTGGAATCCAGGCAGAAAGTATTGGTTGTCATTCGAAAAGTCCATGTGGACCATCACTAGGATTCGTGGCTCGTGGCACAAAGGTGACTGTTCGGCGAGGGGGAGAAATGGTGTCCCAGAATGTGTCCCATTTCAATAAGTTTCACACCTCCCCATACTTCAACCCAGGAAGCAGAGGAACTGGTCAGTGATGATGGAGATCGACTCTCAACAGCTAACTCTCAAGTGGGTCCCCTGCCGGTGGTGCAAGGGGTCGAGCAGCCTGAGAGTCCGGTCCCAAAGAGCCCATCAGCAAGTGAAGCTGAACCAGATCCTCATGTACCCGGTGAGAGGAGCAAGAGAACCAGGTACCATCTGCAGGCCAATCCAGCCCCATCAACTCAAACTGAGGCACTGTGTAATGTATGAGAGATTAATCTTGGTCAGAAACCCCCCCACCCATGTACAATGACCCTGTGGACAGCTCCTCAGGTCACATGTTTGAGGTAATAAAAGGCAAGACCTGGAAGGGCTGAGGCAGTAGAAACCCAGCCGAGGCTTGCATACTTGTACAGAAGACGTCCGAGTATTTATTGGTCCCTTGGGGCATGCATGCATGCTGCGTCAGCGCCACACCGCACTGTGAGCTTGAGGTATTGATCCGACCCGCAGCCCGATGCACAACACAACAGCAGACATCATTGTATCATGGTGCAAGCATGCCTGCATTGATGCTAGGCACCTATTTCTGTTCAGGAACAATCAGAAGGGACGGTAATGCACAGTATTTCATTTATACGGTGCAATCCTTTCCTTTTGACACAGGGCAGTGCAGCAAAGTAACCTGTTGCTCTGCGGTGCAGCAAAACTCATAAATGAACCGTAGAGAATTTGTGGCGGGAGAGATAGGAAGAGAAAAAGGAAAGAGTCGCGCTAAAAATAGTAAACGAAGACCGACGGAAGTAAAATTGAATGGTCCACTTTAAAGAAAGTAGTGGACAGAGCCAAACTAATAAGAGGGATATTTAGTTCAGATTGACATTGTCTTGTCTTCTGGGTGCCCGATGTATCTGTATCTGTTACCAGCCACAGCTGATTACCAAAAGGAAAAATCTATTTTTTATAGGCCTTTTTTTTTTTTTAATAAATGTGAAGTAACCCGTTGGAAAGACCACATTTTACTGATAACTACACTCAAATGTCATAGGTATCAATTTAGCTACTCATACAACTCATCGAATTTTGGGGGTATCTCTCTGATGCACCCATGTTACAACTCTTTTCTCCTTTGTTTACTCCAGTCCATTTAAGAATTGAGCAGGTACTACAGTCTCTGATTTAGAGAATTGTCTGCATGTGGCTTCACAAAGATATACAGAAAGAAACAAGGTCACAAGATATATCTTTCAACTGAATATGTCAACCCCACGCTCTAAGGTGAAGGGAATATTCATTTGTATTCTATGTACACCGTGTTTGATGGAAATGTTGCAGTTGTTTTTCAAAAAAACTATATTATTTGCTCTGCTTTGAATATAGTTCTCTTTGTCCAGCCCATCGAAAGCAGTCACGAAAATGTGAATTGTTCTGTAAGTGAAAACAGTCTTTCAAAATATCAGAAAAACAGCTTTCCCCAACCTTTTGCCAAAATACCTCTTTTTGCTTCAGAACCACCTGTCTAGCTTTAATCCCTTGATCTCTAGGAAGTCTTAAATCCTAATGCTTCTAGAATGGGGGTGTCGGCTGCTATAACAGACGAGAGAATGCTGTTTTGATTATGTCTTCTCGCTTTACGCAAAATTAGCTCATAAAAAGAACAAAACCTGCATTTCTGTGTCCAAACCTCCCTCAGTGTTGGACGTTTGAATATAAACTACCAGCATTAAATGGATGCAGGTGTTCTCGCGTCATTCTTTTTCTTTCTCTTCTATTATTAGTGACTTTCTTTTCGCTGCTACCTCTCGACTTGGACGTTTCCAAGTTTCAAAGCCAGAGGGGAAGCTCAAAGTCTGCTTGTTTTGTGATTGGCTTTATGCGTTGGCCTCCATTTTTCGCCTCGTCAGGAACGCATCAATTTCAGACAGTGGATGAAGATTTTCTCTAACAGTGCTATACATGATTATTCATAAGTATTTTCAGACGTCTGTCAGACAATGCAACTGTTTTACAGCGCTTAGGTATTGCCTCAAATGCTGTAACGCTGAGAAATTATGCATAACAACACCTGTTCTCTGGTACAAACCATCTGTTCACTAACAATTTCATGAGGGTGGTTTATATGGACTTTATTATTCTCAAGGGTCATTTATTTCATCCTCGTAGATAACTAGTGTTATAAATTTCAGCTCATATGGGATGTCTACAATTCAGTATACAACTGAAACTCAGTAACTCAAATATATATTGAAAAATATTTCGAAAACTATTCGGTTATCTATGTTTTAAGAAAGAATTAGTCAATTACACATTACTCGGTATGCTTGTCAACAGTTGAAGAATGGTGATGTTGCAACATACTGAAGTGATGTCCAGCGTTTGTTCATAAGAGATGGCTCCCTGAAACACTCTCAGGATTTTCACAGGAGTTGAACTTTCACTCAGTTACTCGAAGCATTTACGTGCTGAGTGTTTAGCCTGAAAACCTTTACTGGATCAGGCCATTATTGATGAACGATTGACAATTTAGCCATATAATAACAAGGTAAGAAAATCTATCTATCTATCTATCTATCTATCTATCTATCTATCTATCTATCTATCTATCTATCTATCGGAGGCTGGCCTGGTTTGTAGTGAGTACCAAGGGGTACTTACACTCTGCACCAGGTCCAGGTATCCCTTATTAGTGTAGAAGAGGTGTCTAGCAGCTTTGGCTGATAGAAAAGGGTAGCTTAGCAGAGCAGCTTAGGCTGAACTAGGAGACATGCAAAGCTCCCACTATACCACTGGTGTCATATGCACAATATCATAAGAAAACACAATACACAGATATACTAAAAATAAAGGTACTTTATTTTTATGACAATATGCCAAAAGTATCTCAGTGAGTACCCTCAGTATGAGGATAGAAAATATACACAAGATATATGTAAACAATACCAAAAATATGCAGTAATAGCAATAGAAAGCAATGCAAGCAATGTACAGTCACAATAGATTGCAATGAGAGCACATAGGTATAGGAGGAACACAAACCATATACTCCAAAAGTGGAATGCGAACCACAAATGGACCCCAAACCTATGTGAGCTTGTAGAGGGTCACTGGGACTGTAAGAAAACAGTGAGGGTTAGAAAAATAGTCCACCCCAAGACCCTGAAAAGTGGGTGTAAAGTGCACCTAAGTTCCCCAAAGAGCACAGAAGTCGTGATAGGGGAATTCTGCAAGGAAGACCAACACCAGCAATGCAACAAAGGTGGATTTCCGGACGAGAGTACCTGTGGAACAAGGGGACCAAGTCCAAGTGTCGCGACAAAGTCAAGATTGGGCAGATGCCCAGGAAATGCCAGCTGAGGATGCAAAGAAGCTGCAACCGGATGGTAAAAGCTGTGGATTCTGCAAGAACGAAGAGGACTAGGAACTTCCCCTTTGGAGGATCGATGTCCCACGTCGTGAAGAAGCTTGCAGAGGTGTTCCCACGCAGAAAGACTGCAAACAAGCCTTGCTAGCTGCAAGGGTCGCGGTTAGGGTTTTTGGATGCTGCTGTGGCCCAGGAGGGACCAGGATGTCGCCAATTGCATGAGGAGACAGAGGGGGCGCCCCGCAAGACAAGGAGCCCTCTCAGAAGCAGGCAGCACCCACAGAAGTGCCGGAACAGGCACTACGAAAAGGAGTGAACCGGAGCTCACCCGAAGTCACAAAAGAAGATCCCACGATGCCGGAGGACAACTCAGGAGGTTGTGCACTGCAGGTTAGAGTGTCGGGACCCAGGCTTGGCTGTGCACAAAGGAAATCCTGAAAGAGTGCACAGGAGCCGGAGCAACTGCAAATCATGCGGTACCCAGCAATGCAGTCTAGCGTGGTGAGGCAAGGACTTACCTCCACCAAACTTGGACTGAAGAGTCACTGGACTGGAGGAGTCACTTGGACAGAGTTGCTGAGTTCCAGGGACCACGCTCGTCATGCTGAGAGGGGACCCAGAGGACAGGTGATGCAGTCTTTTGTTGCCTGCGGTTGCAGGGGGAAGATTCCGTCGACCCACAGGAGATTTCTTCAGAGCTCCTGGTGCAGAAAGGAGGCAGGCTACCCCCAGAGCATGCACCACCAAGAAACAGTCGAGAAAGCCGGCAGGATGAAGCAATACAAGGTTGCAGTAGTCGTCTTTGCTACTTTGTTGCGGTTTTGCAGGCGTCCAGAGCAGTCAGCGGTCGATTCCTTGGCAGAAGGTGAAGAGAGAGATGCAGAGGAACTCTGATGAGCTCTTGCATTCGTTATCTAAAGAATTCTCCAAAGCAGAGACCCTAAATATCCAGAAAAGGAGGTTTGGCTACTTAGGAAGGAGGATAGGCTAGCAACACAGGTAAGAGCCTATCAGAAGGAGTCTCTGACGTCACCAGCTGGCACTGGCCACTCAGAGCAGTCCAGTGTGCCAGCAGCACCTCCGTTTCCGAGACGGCAGAGGTCTGGAGCACACTGGAGGAGCTCTGGGCACCTCCCAGGGGAGGTGCAGGTCAGGGGAGTGGTCACTCCCCTTTCCTTTGTCCAGTTTCGCACCAGAGCAGGGCTGGGGGATCCCTGTACCGGTGTAGACTGGCTTATGCAGAGATGGGCACCATCTGTGCCCATCAAAGCATTTCCAGAGGCTGGGGGAGGCTACTCCTCCCCAGACCTGACACCTTTTTCCAAAGGGAGAGGGTGTAACATCCTCTCTCTGAGGAAGTCCTTTGTTCTGCCTTCCTGGGCCAAGCCTGGCTGGACCCCAGGAGGGCAGAAACCAGTCTGAGGGGTTGGCAGCAGCAGCAGCTGCAGTGAAACCCCGGGAAAGGTAGTTTGGCAGTACCCGGGTCTGTGCTAGAGACTCGGGGGGATCATGGAATTGTCTCCCAAATGCCAGGATGGCATTGGGGTGACAATTCCATGATCTTAGACATGTTACATGGCCATGTTCGGAGTTACCATTGTGACGCTATACATAGGTAGTGACCTATGTATAGTGCACGCGTGTAATGGTGTCCCCGCACTCACAAAGTCCGGGGAATTTGCCCTGAACAATGTGGGGGCACCTTGGCTAGTGCCAGGGTGCCCACACACTAAGGGGGTGATTCTGACCTTGGCGGTCTTTTCGCAAGACAGCCGAGTTACCGCCGCGGTAAAGACCGCCGACCGCGGCGGTATGCCGCGGCGCGTATTCCGACCGCTGGGAGCGTTCCGCCGGAAAACCGCCAGCAGCCACACTGGCGGTCGGCGGGAAAGTGGAGACTGGTCAACCTCCACCGCCACGCCATCAGAACACCGCCCACAGAATTACGACCCACATTTCTGTGTGGCGGTCTTCTGTTGGCGGTCTTCTGTTGGCGGTCACTTCCCTATGGCTCCCGTCGCCCCCCGGAGGACCAACGCAAGGTAAGTTGATCGTCCGTGAGGGGAGGGGGGGGGTGTTGTGTGATGTGTGCGTGCATGGGGGTGTGTAGAGGGGGTGTGTGAGTGCGTGCATGCGGGCGGGGGGTGCTGCTGTGCCTATGGGCAATGTGTGTAGTTCGGCGGGTGCGCATGTTGGCATGTATGTGTGCGGGTATGTGCCCCCGTTGTGTATGTGTGTGTGTAGGGGGTGTGCATATGTGCATGTTGGGGGTGCGTGCATGTCGGGGTGCGTGTATGTGCATGTCGGGGTGGGGGTGGGGGGGGCAGGGGGTTTGTAACATCTCTGGGGGGTGGCAGGGGGTGGAGGGTGGGGGGGGGACTCGTGGGGGGTAGTGGGGGGTGGGGGAGACCCCTATCAGTGCCATGGATGGAATTCCCTGGCCCCGATAGTGCCTACCGCCATGGTTCGCATGGCGGTTCCCGACCGCCAAAAACCGCGGCGGTAAGCAGGGTCATGATGCGGTTGGCGGTCTTGGGTCGACCGCCGGGCCGGAGTGCGCAAACTCCAGCCCGTCGGTCATGACCGCCGTGGCGGTCGGAGTGGGAAAGTGGCAGTCGATCGCGGCGGTGACCGCCGCGGTCAGAATGCCATTTTTTGGACCGCCGGTCTGTTCGCGGTCCGACCGCCGCCTCTCCGCCGACCGCCGGGGTTAGAATCACCCCCTAAGTAACTTAGCACCCAACCTTTACCAGGTAAAGGTTAGACATATAGGTGACTTATAAGTTACTTAAGTGCAGTGGTAAATGGCTGTGAAATATCGTGGACGTTATCTCACTCAGGCTGCAGTGGCAGGCCTGTTTAAGAATTGTCAGAGCTCCCTATGGGTGGCAAAAGAAATGCTGCAGCCCATAGGGATCTCCTGGAACCCCAATACCCTGGGTACCTCAGTACCATATACTAGGGATTATAAGGGTGTTCCAGTATGCCAATGTGAATTGGTGAAATTGTTCACTAGCCTGTTAGTGACAATTTGGAAACCAAAGAGAGAGCATAACCACTGAGGTTCTGGTTAGCAGAGCCTCAGTGAGAAAGGTAGTCATCACACAGGGAACACATACAGGGCACACTTATGAGCACTGGGGCCCTGGCTGGCAGGGTCCCAGTGACACATACAAATAAAACAACAGATATACAGTGAAATCTGGGGGTAACATGCCAGGCAAGATGGTACTTTCCTACACCCCACCCCCCCAAACGAAGGACAATAAGACTAGTCATGACCTGATGAGTCTTCATTGTCTAAGTGGAAATATCTGGAGAGTCCATCTGCATTGGAGTGGGTACTCCCAGGTCTATGTTCCACTGTATAGTCCATTCCCTGTAGAGATATGGACCACCTCAACAATTTGGGGTTTTCACCTTTCATTTGTTTTAGCCAAAGTAGAGGTTTGTGGTCTGTCTGAACAATGAAGTGAGTGCCAAACAGGTATGGCCTCAACTTCTTCAGTGCCCAGACCACAGCAAAGGCCTCCCTCTCTATGGCAGACCAACGCTTTTCTCTAGGGGTCAACCTCCTGCTGATAAAAGCAACAGGTTGATCCTGGCTCTCAGAATTGAGTTGTGATAAGACTGCCCCTACCCCTAATTCAGATGCATCAGTTTGAACAATGAATTTCTTGGAGTAACATGGGCTTTTTAGGACAGGTGTAGAGCACATGGCCTGTTTCAGCTCCTCAAAAGCTTTCTTACAGTTAGCTGTCCACAATACCTTTTTAGGCATTTTCTTTGAAGTGAGGTCATTAAGAGGGGCTGCTATGAAGCCATAGTTCTTTATGATCCTCCTGTAATACCCAGTGAGGCCTAAGAAGGCTCTCACCTGGGTCTGAGTTGTAGGGGGAACCCAATCTATAATAGTTTGGATTTTCCCCTGAAGTGGTGCAATCTGTTCTCCACCTACAAGGTGTCCCAGATAAACCACTTTCCCCTGCCCTATCTGGCACTTTGAAGCCTTGATAGTGAGGCCTGCCTTTTGCAGGGCCTCCAAAACTTTCCATAGGTGGACCAGGTGATCATCCCAGGTGGGGCTAAAGACAGCTATATCATCTAGATATGCTGCACTAAAAGCCTCCAACCCTTGCAGGACTGTATTCACCAACCTCTGAAAAGTGGCAGGTGCATTTTTCAGACCAAAGGGCATTACTGTGAATTGGTAGTGCCCTCCAATAGTTGAAAATGCAGTTTTTGCTTTAGCATCCTCTGATAACTTGATCTGCCAATACCCTGCAGTCAAATCAAAGGTGCTTAGATAATTGGCAGATGCCAGTGTATCTATTAGCTCATCTGCCCTGGGTATAGGGTGAGCATCAGTTTTAGTCACCTGGTTGAGACCTCTGTAATCCACACAAAATCTCATTTCCTTTTTCCCATCTTTGGAATGAGGTTTTGGTACAAGTACCACAGGAGAGGCCCATGGACTTTCAGAGTGCTCAACCACTCCCAGTTCAAGCATTTTCTGAACTTCTTGTTTTATGCAGTCCCTGACATAGTCAGGCTGCCTATAGATCTTACTTTTGACAGGCAAGCTGTCTCCAGCATCTATAGTGTGATCACACCAAGAAGTGGTGCCTGGCACAGTAGGGAAGAGTTCAGAAAACGGACCCAGGAGATTTATGCAGTGGTCTTTCTGCTCAGCAGTAAGACAATCTGCTAAAACTACACCTTCCACTAGAGCATCTTGTTCTGTGGAAGAGAAGAGATCAGGTAGAGGGTCACTCTCTTCTTCCTGTCCCTTATCTGTTGCCATGAGCAGTGTGAGATCAGCCCTGTCATAGTAGGGTTTTAGGCGATTGACATGGAGCACCCTAAGGGGACTCCTGGCAGCGCCCAAGTCAACCAAGTAGGTGACTTCTCCCTTTTTCTCAAAAATAATGTGGATAATGTGGGGACCACTCCATTTGTCTTGGAGTGCTCTTGCGGCCACAGGCTCCAAGACCCACACTTTCTGCCCTGGTTGGTACTGAATCAGAACAGCCTTCTGGTCATGCCATTGCTTTTGGAGCTCTTGGCTGGCCTGAAGGTTTTTACTGGCTTTTTTCATATACTCAGCCATTCTGGATCTTAGGCCAAGTACATAGTCCACTATGTCTTGCTTAGGAGCTTTTAAAGGTTGTTCCCAACCCTCCTTTACAAGTGTTAGAGGACCTCTTGCAGGGTGCCCAAATAGGAGTTCAAAGGGGCTGAAGCCCACTCCTTTCTGGGGTACCTCCCTGTACGCAAAAAGGAGGCAAGGTAACAGGACATCCCATCTCCTCCTGAGTTTTTCAAGGAGTCCCAATATCATTCCTTTGAGAGTTTTGTTAAATCTCTCAACCAGTCCATTTCTTTGTGGATGATAAGGTGTGGTGAATTTGTATGTTACACCACATTCCTTGCACATGGCCTTTAAGTATGCAGACATAAATTTGCTACCCCTGTCTGATACCACCTCTTTTGGAAAACCCACCCTGGAAAAGATTCCCAGGAGGGCCTTTCCCACTGCAGGAGCTGTAGTGGTCCTTAGAGGAATTGCTTCAAGGTATCTTGTGGCATGGTCCACTACCACCAAGATAAACCTATTGCCTGAAGCAGTAGGAGGGTCAAGGGGGCCAACTATGTCAACCCCTACCCTTTCAAAGGGAACCCCAACCACAGGCAGTGGAATAAGGGGAGCCTTTGGGGTGCCACCTGTTTTGCCACTGGCTTGACAGGTGACACAGGACTTACAAAATTATTTTGTGTCCTCTGACATTCTAGGCCAATGAAACAGGGGGACATGCCTATCCCATGTTTTCATCTGCCCTAAATGTCCAGCGAAGGGAATGTCATGGGCTAGAGTTAGGAGGAACTCTCTGTATTGCAGGGGAATAACCAATCTCCTGGCAGCTCCATGTTTTGGGTCCCTTGCCTCTGTATACAATAGGTTGTCCTCCCAGTAAACTCTGTGTGAGTCACTGACATCCCCATTTTGCTGTTTAACAGCTTGCTGTCCTAGACCCTCTAGTGTGGGACAGGTTTGCTGTGCCACACTCAGCTCCTCCCTGCCAGGCCCCCCTCCACCCAAAAGCTCAGCAGTGTCTGCTTCCAGCTCCTCTGGTGAAGTTTCTGCACAGGGGGGAAATTCTTCTTCTTCAGAAGTTGAATCTACTGTAGAGGGAGGGATAGTAGGTAGTGATTTACCTTTACTAACACTAGCTTTAGGGAGCACTTGGTCCATTGTTCCAGGATCCAAGTCACCCTGTCCTTTTTGCTTTTTGGCCTGAGCCCTTGTCAAAGCAAAAATATGCCCAGGAATGCCCAACATTGCTGCATGAGCCTCCAACTCCACTTCTGCCCAAGCTGATGTCTCTAAATCGTTCCCTAGTAGACAGTCTACAGGTAAATCTGAGGCAACCACAACTTTATTTGGACCAGTAGCCCCCCCCAGTTGAGATTCACAACCGCCATGGGGTGGCTAAGAGTGTTGTTATGAGCATCAGTCACTTGGTACTGGTGACCAAGTAGGTGTTGTTCAGGGTAGACCAGTTTCTCTATTACCATGGTAACACTGGCACCTGTGTCCCTGTAGGCCTGAACCTCAACACCATTTATTAGGGGAAGTTGCTTGTACTTATCCATATTAAGGGGACAAGCAACCAAGGTGGCCAAATCAATGGCACCTTCAGAGAATAACACAGCCTCTGTGGTCTCCCTAACAAGACCAACCCCAACTAAATTACCAAAAGTGAGCCCAGCTACTCCCTTGGATTGGCTATTAGTGGATTTGCTCCCACCACCACTGCTATTACTAGGGGCACTAGGTGTAGCAGTAGGGGTTGTGGTACTGGGAGGCTTGGTGCTTTTCTTTGGACAACTGGGATCAGTTGTCCAATGGCCTTTTACTTTACATAAATAGCACCATGTTTTTTTTACTTGATTAGAAGAGGATTTGGACCTACCCCCCCCCCCCACCAGAGTGTTTTTGTGGGCCTGATGAAGACTCATTTTTAGATTTGTCCCCACCCTTGTCTGAAGACTTACCATCCTTCTTCTTGCCATCCTTGTCACCCCCTGTATGAACTTTTCTGTTCACTCTTGTTCTGACCCATTTGTCTGCCTTCTTTCCCAATTCTTGGGGAAAGGTCAGATCTGAGTCCACTAGATATTGGTGTAACAAATCAGACACATAGTTATTAATAATATGCTCTCTCAGGATCAAGTTATACAGGCTTTCATAGTCAGAAACTTTACTGCCATGTAACCACCACTCCAAGGCCTTCACTGAATGGTCAACAAAGTCTACTCAGTCTTGTGAAGACTCCTTTTTGGTTTCTCTGAGCTTAATCCTGTATTGTTCAGTGGTTAAGCCATAACCATCCAGGAGTGCATTCTTTAAAACTGTAAAATTATTGGCATCACTTTCCTTAATAGTAAGGAGCCTATCCCTACCCTTTCCACTGAAAGATAGCCATAGGATAGCAGCCCACTGCCTTTGAGGGACACCCTGTACAACACAGGCCCTCTCAAGTGCAGCACACCACTTGTTAATGTCATCCCCCTCCTTGTAAGGGGGAACTATCTTGTGCAGATTCCTAGAATCATGCTCTTTTACAGGATTACTATCTGTAATACTGCTGCTGCCACCATGGGGTCCTAACCCCAACCTCTGTCTTTCTTTTTCTAAGTCTAAAGTTTCCCTGTCTAGAGCCAGCTGTTGCTGTTTAAGCTTCAGCCTGGACTCTTCCACTCTCAATCTATTGAGCTCCCTTTCTAACATTCTGTCATCAGGGTGGGTGGGTTGGGCATAGTTAGACACAGAAGAATGGTGTGAATGAACAGAGGGAGACCTGTCCCGAATAGTTGGCACTCTAACAACCTGGCCTGCAGGAGTGAAACTCCTACTGTGATGAGAGCTCACATTAGTACCAGTGATGCTAGGTGGTCTGCTAAGGGGCAGGTTGGGAAGAATACTATCTAACATTCTTACTGGGGCTACCCCAGAATCAGAGTGTGAAGCATCTGCCAATTTCTCACCTGATGTGCCACCTAAGGCCTTATCATTTTCAATGAGCATATTAACCAACAATTCTCTAGAGGGATTCTTCCCTACCCCTAAACCTCTATCAATGCAGAGACTCCTTGCACCTTTCCGGCTAAGGTGGTCATAAGCAGTGCTGGCCAGATCAAGAGTTTGGCCTGTACCAGACATGATAGAAAAGGGTTTAAGGGACAGAAAAAGAAAGAAAAAGTTTCAGAACTTTTTAAGGAAACAGAAAAAAAACTTTTTCAACTTTTTAGAAACTTTTTGAAAGTTTAGAGGTACTTTTCAGCACTTAGCAAATAGAGTAAGAGAAGAAAAGCAAAACTTTTTGGTTAGGTGTACATACACTGAACTTGTTTTGTATATTTTTCTCTTATGAAAAGTACAAAATGACAAAGTGGTAAGTAGTTGCAAGTACTTATCCCACCGCTGCACAACCAATGTAGGAGGCTGGCCTGGTTTGTAGTGGGTACCAGAGGTACTTACACTCTGCACCAGGTCCAGGTATCCCTTATTAGTGTAGAAGAGGTGTCTAGCAGCTTTGGCTGATAGAAAAGGGTAGCTTAGCAGAGCAGCTTAGGCTGAACTAGGAGACATGCAAAGCCCCCACTATACCACTGGTGTCATATGCACAATATCATAAGAAAACACAATACACAGATATACTAAAAATAAAGGTACTTTATTTTTATGACAATATGCCAAAAGTATCTCAGTGAGTACCCTCAGTATGAGGATAGAAAGTATACACAAGTTATATGCACACAATACCAAAAATATTCAGTAATAGCAATAGAAAGCAATGCAAGCAATGTACAGTCACAATAGATTGCAATAAGAGCACATAGGTATAGGGGCAACACAAACCATATACTCCAAAAATGGAATGCGAACCACGAATGGACCCCAAACCTATGTGAGCTTGTAGAGGGTCGCTGGGACTGTAAGAAAACAGTGAGGGTTAGAAAAATAGCACACCCCAAGACCCTGAAAAATAGGTGTAAAGTGCACCTAAGTTCCCCAAAGAGCACAGAAGTCGTGATAGGGGAATTCTGCAAGGAAGACCAACACCAGCAATGCAACAAAGGCAGATTTCCAGACGAGAGTACCTGTGGAACAAGGGGACCAAGTCCAAGTGTCGCGACAAAGTCAAGATTGGGCAGATGCCCAGAAAATGCCAGCTGAGATTGCAAAGAAGCTGCCACTGGATGGTAAAAGCTGTGGATTCTGCAAGAACGAAGAGGACTAGGAACTTCCCCTTTGGAGGATGGATGTCCCACGTCGTGAAGAAGCTTGCAGAGGTGTTCCCATGCAGAAAGACCGCAAACAAGCCTTGCTAGCTGCTAACACGGTTAGGATTTTTGGGTGCTGCTGTGGCCCAAGAGGGACCAGGATGTCGCCAATTGCATGAGGAGACAGAGGGGGCGCCCCGCAAGACAAGGAGCCCTCTCAGAAGCAGACAGCACCTGCAGACGTGCCGGAACAGGCACTACGAAGAGGAGTGAACGGGAGCTCATCCGAAGTCACAAAAGAAGATCCCACGATGCCGGAGGACAACTCAGGAGGTTGTGCACTGCAGGTTAGAGTGTCAGGGACCCAGGCTTGGCTGTGCACATAGGAAACCCTGGAAGAGTGCACAGGAGCCGGAGCAGCTGCAAATCACGCGGTACCCAGCAATGCAGTCTAGCGTGGTGAGGCAAGGACTTACCTCCACCAAACTTGGACTGAAGAGTCACTGGACTGTGGGAGTCACTTGGACAGAGTTGCTGAGTTCCAGAGACCATGCTCGTCATGCTGAGAGGGGACCCAGAGGACAGGTGATGCAGTCTTTTGTTCTCTGCGGTTGCAGGGGGAAGATTCTGTCGACCCACGGGAGATTTCTTCGGAGCTTCTAGTGCAGAGAGGAGGCAGACTACCCCCACAGCATGCACCACCAGGAAAACAGTCGAGAAGGCGGCCGGATCAGCGATACAAGGTTGCAGTAGTCGTCTTTGCTACTTTGTTGCGGTTTTGCAGGCGTCCAGAGCAGTCAGCGGTCGATTCTTTGGCAGAAGGTGAAGAGAGAGATGCAGAGGAACTCTGATGAGCTCTTGCATTCGTTATCTTAAGAATTCCCCAAAGCAGAGACCCTAAATAGCCAGAAAAGGAGGTTTGGCTACTTAGGAAGGAGGATAGGCTAGCAACACAGGTAAGAGCCTATCAGAAGGAGTCTCTGACGTCACCAGCTGGCACTGGCCACTCAGAGCAGTCCAGTGTGCCAGCAGCACCTCTGTTTCTAAGATGGCAGAGGTCTGGAGCACACTGGCGGAGCTCTGGGCACCTCCCAGGGGAGGTGTAGGTCAGGGGAGTGGTCATTCCCCTTTCCTTTGTCCAGTTTCGCGCCAGAGCAGGGCTGGGGGATCCCTGTACCGGTGTAGACTGGCTTTTGCAGAGATGGGCACCAACTGTGCCCATCAAAGCATTTCCAGAGGCTGGGGGAGGCTACTCCTCCCCAGACCTGACACCTTTTTCCAAAGGGAGAGGGTGTAACACCCTCTCTCTGAGGAAGTCCTTTGTTCTGCCTTCCTGGGCCAAGCCTGGCTGGACCCCAGGAGGGCAGAAACCTGTCTGAGGGGTTGGCAGCAGCAGCAGCTGCAGTGAAACCCCGGGAAAGGTAGTTTGGCAGTACCCGGGTCTGTGCTAGAGACTCGGGGGATCATGGAATTGTCTCCCCAATGCCAGAATGGCATTGGGGTGACAATTCCATGATCTTAGACATGTTACATGGCCATGTTCGGAGTTACCATTGTGACGCTATACATAGGTAGTGACCTATGTATAGTGCACGCGTGTAATGGTGTCCCCGCACTCACAAAGTCCGGGGAATTTGCCCTGAACAATGTGTGGGCACCTTGGCTAGTGCCAGGGTGCCCACACACTAAGTAACTTAGCACCCAACCTTTACCAGGTAAAGGTTAGACATATAGGTGACTTATAAGTTGCTTAAGTGCAGTGGTAAATGGCTGTGAAATAACGTGGACGTTATCTCACTCAGGCTGCAGTGGCAGGCATGTGTAAGAATTGTCAGAGCTCCCTATGGGTGGCAAAAGAAATGCTGCAGCCCATAGGAATCTCCTGGAACCCCAATACCCTGGGTACCTCAGTACCATATACTAGGGAATTATAAGGGTGTTCCAGTATGCCAATGTGAATTGGTGAAATTGGTCACTAGCCTATTAGTGACAATTTGGAAAGCAAAGAGAGAGCATAACCACTGAGGTTCTGGTTAGCAGAGCCTCAGTGAGACAGTTAGTCATCACACAGGGAACACATACAGGGCACACTTATGAGCACTGGGGCCCTGTCTGGCAGGGTCCCAGTGACACATACAACTAAAACAACATATATACAGTGAAATATGGGGGTAACATGCCAGGCAAGATGGTACTTTCCTACACTATCTAGCTATCTATCTGTATGTTTACATAGTGGATCTGCGTTCTAGACTAGATATACATAAATATTTTTACTGTAATAACTCAAAATGTTTACCTTGTTAATATTTTGGTCCCTGATATTTTGACTGTGATATCATGAAGTCAATATTAAGGGAGGGACCACTTATGAACTGCTCCCTCTCTATGAACTACAGGGCTCACTATGAGCAATGTGATTTCATGTATTCAGAAATTGGGGGTGGAGCCCCTGAATCAAATTCTTGCATTCAGCGATAATTAGCCAACAGCTCTCGCTTGCTGAAAGCGGAGGTTTCCTTTGTTTCCCTGTTTGCTGACATATGGACAGGGAAACAGAGGAAACAATTTCTCTCCAGACAAGGAGCTGCATGTTTAGCAGCTCCCTGTCTGTGACAGTACTGTCGTCTCCTGCCTTCAAGCTCCCCCATGGTCCTATTGTACACTGGGTGCCCAGGGAGAAGGGGGTGTGGGCTGAGATCATCCCAGAGAGGGGGGCCTCAAGGCCGCTTCCCAAAAATAGAAAATTATAGTAAGGCCAGGCCCGGGGGATTCGGTCCCCAAAATACGGCTGATGGAGGAGCTGCGTGGCCCTCATTAGAGTTGTAGTGGGTCCTGGGGATGGGGGTCACCGGGGTTGAAATCGGCGGGAGGAGGGAGTCGCATAGCTCCCTTCCCCACACTAGACATTTACCCTAATGAGATAGCACACACTAACTAATCAGTAGAAAGTGATCCAGTTTGATGGACATTTTGTACAAAACTGTGGACTCTTGTTGGATAAACGAGTAAGTGAGCTTCCTTTCTGGTCATGATGCTCATTTCACAGAAATTGCAGGTGCACTAGTTGAAGCTCCACTTCTGGAAAGGACAAATGACCCTAACTCCTGGGCTTGACAAAGCAAACAAGTCTGTTTACTCTGCGATTCCATATTCAAAAAGGATGAAATCCTTTGGGGAGATGAATGCATCTTTCATCCATTGGAGCACAGTCAGACAGTCCCACACACACTCTAACACCCACATGGGCCCTCTCACAGCCAATCTCACACCCAGATAGACACTCTTACAGCCACTCTCACACCCAGAGACACCCTATCACACCTATTTTTACACCAGAGAGACAAGCCCTTCAGCCATCCCCCACTGTGCATGGCCGAAGACCGTGTGCAGAATGGGTTTGGGTGGCTAGGGGGGTTCGCTGCAGGGACTAGCCACAGGCCAGGCCTTGTGGCCAAGCCCCACTGCACACGGCTGATGGACATCCGCTGCGGTGGTTGGCTCAACATATATAATGAAAATTGCCTTACATTTAAAAAAAACATTGACAGTCACTGAAAAAGACAAAAGTTACAGGGACATTATAATTGGAAAATATAATTTTAGAAAACCTTAGAAATTCACTTAAGAAACCAAAGGTTACAGAGACGTTATAGTTAGGTTCTGAATTCACTCACACAAACCAGGGAAATCCAGCAGTTATAGTTAGAGGTATTTTGAGTAACTATAACTCATGGCCTAAGTTAATTATAACTTGCGGGCTGAATTTGCATTTTAATTACTGCAGGGAGCAGGAAACGCCCTCAATGCCGACTCCTAAACAACGAAGTTCTGGTTAACTAAAGCGGAACAACGCTTTCCTTAACCACGACTTCGTTGTTTTGTGCCTTAACCACGCATGTGCTGAACAACGCACATGCGTGGTTCAGGCACAAACAAGGGAGTCGGCTGAGGAGGACGACGAGGACAACGCGACTCAGGTAAGTGGGGCAGGGGGTCGGGTTTTAGATTTTGGGGCAGGGGTGGGGGGTCGGGGTTTAAGGTTTAGGGCCGGGGGTGAGGGGTCGGGGTATTTTCTGGTTTGGGGGTTGGGGTGGGGGGTCGGGGTTTAAGGTTTAGGGCCGGGGGTAGGGAGTGGGGGGTCAGGGGACGCATGCAGGAACAATGGATGCCTCTCACTAATGCCTTTACCAGGAATGCCTCTACAATGAAAAATCGTTGTTAAGGCATTCGTGGCAAAGGCATTAGTGGTAACAACGAGGTAGTTGTTCCAACCTCGTTGTTCAGGCACTCGTTGTTCCGGCAGGCGTTGTTACGACATACATTCCAGGGAACAGCAAAAAACATGTTCTCTTGCATATGGCAGTGCATGCATAGTTGTTACTTGGGTCACATGTACAAAACGACGTATGTTGCACAGACGCAACAGCATTAGGTCAGAATTGCTTATTTGCACAAGCCTCTGTTAATTTAAAACTGCTTTTAATTTGCTTTAAACAACTGTTTGTACTGCGGGCTGAAGGAAGAAGCTAAAAGTCACGTTCTCAAGCATATCATTGATTGTTTTGAACTACGGGGACAACCAGATGCGCCATTTTATAGAAGTATATGTTCTAGTTGTTACTTGAGCCACATGTATAAAACAGGGCACGTTGCACAGACGCAACAGCATTAGGTCAGAATTGCTTATTTTCACAAACCTCTGTTCTTTTAAAACTGCTTTTGAGTTGCTTTTAACAACTGTTTGTACATTGGGCTGATTTTTGCACTTTAATTACTGTTGAAGCAGATATGCTAATTAAGCAAATTATTAATGATATATATGTGATTAATAATGAGAAAACGTGTAGAGAAATTAATGATAAAGAAAATAATGTGCACGTTTGAAAATGTGCCCTCGGGGTGTGATCACCATGTGTACTAAAATGACTGAAACTGTATGAAATAATGAAAGTATATGAGAAAAATCTAATAATATGTCATAATGAGATGTATTACCTATGTTTTGCATTCATTTGTAGTGCTAAGTTAGCTGAACTAAAGGCCTAGTTTCCCTGGGCCTGGCACAATCAAAAAACTGAAATACTAAACGCTTTGCAAAAGACTGAAAGCTCGCAATGACCCTAACCCGCTCGATGTTCAAGTTACTTAGCTAGAACTTTCTGCAACGTACCGGCGGACAGGAGATTATGAAGACAATTTGATACAATAATGTGTAGAGCTGGCAAAATGTACTTTCCCAGGACTTGAACAATAGAGGCACTGACTGAAGAGGAATATGCAACAATTTCGATACCTGATGAGCCGGATGATGGGGCATCGCATGAAGAACCAATCAACATCTTGTGAACAAATAAATATTGAAATTAGTAGATTTGGTAAACAAAAACTATAGGTTAAAGTCATATCTCCCGACTGACTGACCAATTAGCAATTAGTGGGATGGACTGGGAGACCCTAATAAAAATTCATGACAAGGGGCGAAAATTCAGAGTTGTGGGAGGAGAATTGATGACGTCAGGAGACGCTGTCCGAGGTGCTGATATCGGGCTCATGTCTGTAAGCCTGATCCATAGCTGACTAATTGATGACCTGAAGACGAAGGCTGACTTGTTGCTGATCCATCCTGGATAGGTAGCTTTGAAAATGCGACTGATGATGTTATGCCTTTTCTTTTAGGTACCAACTGCGCTGATCATAGTAATTCTCACTTAGGTAGATTTTTCCAAATTGATGTTTTCTCCAAATTGTTTTTCGCATGAAGACCCACATGCTGTTCGAATCTCTGTTAGGTAGGCTGTTAAGGGTGACATTGACAGTGACAATGACTGACAAACTTAATTGCTGAACTTCACTATTAATGCTGGTATTCTTAGCTTATGAAAAATGCATTGTCGCTTGTGTTTTCGCCAAGAGTTTATGTTTTCAATTAATGAATTCATACAAATTAAGTTGATTGAATAAAGATTGAACTAACAGATGACTTAAAATTGTGATCAATAGAGAAATAACAATTGTTAACTCTCTTATGAGTTGTGGTTATTCATGAGTAGATGGTTTTAAGGTGTTATTCTGTGAAATGTTACCTTAATTATTGATTTGATTATTGGTCCAGTAGTCATTGCATGACTAGCATACTCCAAGAGATCCAAAAGATTCATCGACCTATACGCGTCCCCTTGTAAGTTTACTTACTAAGGACCAGACACGCTAACAATTTTTGGTTGCAGCGTGATGGTTAGTTTCCTTGGAGAGCTAGTTATGTGATAATTATTGGTTATGGTAGTAGTTTAAGTTAGGGTTAGTAGTGTGTATTTTTACGAGGTTTGCATTTTGTTTTTCTGAAATGGCAATAGTAGCAAAGGTGATGTCCCCTTAAGCCCAGAAATGACTTTCCCAGATCCTGGATCCTGCTAGTAAAGTTGGGTATGTTCTCGGCATGTTTTGAGATAGTGTGAAAGTGGTAGGTTGCGCTTGCACAGGCTTGAAGCAAACCACAGGTGATTTGTGATGTTTGTGAGGTAAAGTAGGGAGTCTGCGTACTCCAGTTGAGGTTAGTAGGAGTGTGCGTACTCCGTAGTATGAGAGTGGGGAAGTCGTCTAACTTCACATGTGTGGTGCTTTGTGCTAAATATTTATCCACGTGGTTGTTAGTGATGTGCGGACCCTGTGTCGTGTAAGTCTCCTGAGTATATTTACAAGTGTAGGAGACACTTGGTTATGTGTTGTAATCTGTCTGGTTTAGTAGGTTGATCGGGCGTGGTCAACAAGTCGGTGTGTGAGATAGGGGAATAAAATAAATTTTTCGACTGAGATTTGGCGAGTTTTGTGTGCACTAGGACAGACCCATTGACCAGTTGAGAGTAAAATGTGCGGGTCAAATTTTGTTTGCGAATGAGGGAGCCTGAGAAAGAGGAATAGCTGCATGAGTGAAAGGGCCATTAGTGAAAATCCGTAAGGTCTCTGAAGCGATTGTGTCCCTTCCTGTAGTAAACCAGCAGGTTTGTTTTAGTTATTGGTATTTGGTTAAAGTG
Source organism: Pleurodeles waltl (assembly GCF_031143425.1). Taxonomy (NCBI): domain Eukaryota; kingdom Metazoa; phylum Chordata; class Amphibia; order Caudata; family Salamandridae; genus Pleurodeles; species Pleurodeles waltl. Next base: position 880,301,728 of record NC_090438.1, on the reverse strand, counting down.
CTCACAATAACTTGCATTAGTTGTGTGAGTTGAAGTAGGAGGACTGGCTGCAAGACTTTGTCAGCTGCTGTGTTTGAGTGTGACATCAGAGTGTGCCGTGCTGGGATAGGTTGGTTGGTAAAGAGAGTCGTGAGCGGATTGTCAGCCGTCCTTAAGAGGCAATTGGTTGAGCGAGCGGGTGAAGGGAATCTTGGGAGTAAAAGTAATTTCATTATTGAATCGAAGTAAACAAAACAGACAAAATGAAGTTTTTTAAGGCGTTCAGAAGTGGGACGAAGGCTGATAATTACATTAAGGCATCAGTGGGGGAGCCAACCCCACCGGAAAATTCTCTGGCTTACATTGTGATGGAGGAGCTAGGTGTAGCACTGTGTCTTTGGTTAGAGCAGTGGTGCAAGCTAACAAAGAAACAAGGGTCCTTAGCGTTTCCATAGCATGTAACGTTTAATTTGAGAATTTTGAAAGAATTGCAAATGGCATTATGTGAGATGAAGCCATTACTGAGACCAGCACAGTTTGAGGCTTTAGCAGTTTGGGAGCTAGTGGCCAGACAGCAACAAGAAATGAAGTTCAAGAAGATGAAACAAGTAGAAAAATTCTCAGCTGAAGCCAGGTGGGATTGGGAACAGAAAAGATGGAGAGCAGAGACGCTACAGGGTGTCAAAGTTTCCTGCAATTACAGAGGAAGATGATACAGAGAAGGAAGATAGTCCTAAAGAGAATGAGAGTGCAGGGAAAAAGAAAAAGAGAAAGTCCTATGCTGATGATGAGGATTCTGATGTTGAAGACCTCATTACACAGCTATTGAGGGCTCGACCTCCACCCTTTGCGACCTATTCAGGGGGTCCAAGTACTAGTGTTGCTACAACTGCTCCAGCACAAGTATCAGGAACTGAGGAAGCAGCGCAGACCGATAGTGGACAGATACCAGGGGTAGTACAGAGTACACTGAATGCGGAGACTACTACTGTGGTCCAAGCGTAAATGCATCCACCATCAATACAGAGAATTTATCCAGATGTGCCAGTTCTCAAGACAGTTTCAAACATAATTGTACCAACTGAACAAGTGTTTCCGAGGGCAATGCTAGTTCAGACAGAGCTGACTCCAATGTTATTGCCTCAGGCACCATCACACGGTTTACCAAAATTTACGCTAATGACAGGAACACAGTCAGATATTACACCAGTCATGAACCAGGCAATGGGGGTAACATTTGCATAGGGCACGAGCGTTAGGGCAGCTCCAGATGCAATATCACTACCGATTACTGTTGGACCAGCTGTACCCTTATTTGCACAAAAGAAAGCAAGTGTGGGAGAACAGAACGAGATGTCAGAGAGTCTTGTGAGAAGGGGAGTAAGTGATCCTGTGCAGACTATGTCATCCGCAGGTCAGACTTTCAATGGATCTAGACCATTAATGGATCTTAGTCCACTTGTAGCACTTCCAGATGCAGTGAATGGCCCGAATGCAAGTCAAAGTTTGAAACTTTTGACACCGCAAACTCCAGGTGCAGTGATGCAACAGCTACCAGTGTCAAATGCGAGTAACACCTCATTACAGGGATTGTCAGCACAGCAGTTAAGTGTGACATTGAATATAGAAGCAACTGAATTAGTTGAGGGAACAATGGGTGTGAACATATTGGAGTCCTACACTGAAGAAGAGCTGAGGTATTGGTGTCCAAAGATTACAAAAGAAGTGAGTAAAATACATCATAAATTGGCAGAGCTAGCAGAGAAGCATGCCATCGAGATTAAGAAACCAAAGCATTTGAAGCGAAGGATTTTGAACACATGAGATCAGCGGGAGTGAAGGCATACTTGAAAGAATTTCCGCAGAGTGCTCAATTCTGGGGAGCACTAGAAAAGTGGGAGGGTAGATGGTCAAAGAAGAAGGATAAATGAAAGCGAGAGACACAAGAGGGGTCTGAATATGTTAAAAAAGAAAGGGAATCGGTAAAGATGCTTCCGATGAGAGAGATTCCAGGGGGGCAATTCGTTCATGTCCCATGGCGCAGGAGTGATATATTGTCATTCACAAATGATTACCCAAATTGAGAGAGAAGCCAGGCGAGTGGTATCAGCAGACCGACAGATTAGTGAAATTTTCTAAATGTTTGTGGGAGGACTTAAACACGTTATTGGAGATAGTGGTGCCAACTGACTTATGGGTCGAGTGTAAAAGAGCATTGGATTGGCCGAGAAGTGAACCGGAGAGGGATAAAGTAACGGATGCACCTTCACTTGGGGTGATGAAACATTACTATAAGGTAATTGAGTTCCTAAAGACAAGAATTTCTCCCAAAAATATTGATTGGCAGAGAATTGATAGAACGGTTCAGGAGTCTAAACTGTCAATACATACCTACTATGAAAGATTGTTAAAAGAATTTAAGGAGTACAGTGGCAAGGAAGCAATTCAGTCGAAAGACCTGTTGGATTTTGTGTTCAGGTTCGTCGAAGGTTTGAGACCAGAAGTAGGGCAGATGGTTAAGAGTCATTTGATTTGCTGGCAGGCAAAGCCGATTGATGAGGTGTTGCAGTATGCAAAATACTGTAGTGACGAGATTGAATTGAAACAGAAAAAGTTAAAGGAGAAAGCGATGGGGATGCAAATAAAGGCAGCTCAGACAGGAGTGCAGGGAGCTATAGTACCTCCTATGTCGCCGCAGCAGAGAGCTGTTATGTTTCAGCCTCAGATGAGAGGTAGAGGTCGTGGACTTGACATGATGCATAGTCCGGAGTTGGGGACTGTAATGATTCAGAATGACATGCAGGGGATAAAACATATGTTACTGTGTCATTTGTGTGGAAAAGTGGGACACTGGAAGCGGGAGTGTCCGTTGATGGCACAGGGTGGTGTCGTTCAGCAAGGAGGTGATGCTAGTACATTTCAAACTGTGAAAGTCCCAAGAATGAAAGGATTTATTCCTAATGTTCAGAATCGAGGACAGAATTTTCTACTGGTGCAGCAAATGCAGGTCCACGCGCACAATTGACACAGTTGCAACCAATACAGCAGCAGGTTCTCATGGTACCTAGACAGCAAATGCAGATTTCTCAAGCCCCGATGGTGCAGCAACAGGTAATGCTTACTCAGCAGGTCAAGGTCAGAGACAAGACAGTAGTAATAACTGTCAACGTCAGGACAGTGCGCGCTCAATGGGCGACGTAATGCAAAAAGCAAATCCTTATGCAATGTAACAATTCATGCATTGTGTGTTGATGCAGTATGTTAACCTTTTGCATTGCAGAGATTTATCTTGAAATGTCATTAATGCTGTTTGCAATGTATTGTTCATTTTCAAGGCTTTGCTGCAAGATTACAGGGTGTGGTTAGGGTGAGGTCCCTATCCTGAGGCCTTCTAGAATCCTTTCCTGCAGTCTGGCTGGGTGTGGCATGTGGGCGGGGCCTGGGTCTATTTAGGGGGCCCAGCCCAGCTCCATGTGCTCACTATTCAGAGGTCCCGGTGCAGAGCAGCAGCATTTTCCTGAGCTCCTGTTCCAGAGGCCTACCTAGGCTTTTCCAGGCCCTGTCCTCATTATCTTGGTGATCCTCAAGCAGGGCGGTTGCTACAACTGCTCCAGCACAAGTATCAGGAACTGAGGAAGCAGCGCTTCTCGAGTTTTGGGCCTTTTGGTTAATCGCGTGTGCGATTGTTTTCTTGGCATTTAACTCTTGCAGTTCAGGTCGGCACTGTGCACGATCGTATCTTGACATTTACACCTTGATGGTTGAATCGGCAACAGTGTGCTCAATTCATTCTTGGTAACTAACCCTTGCAGCTCAGATCGGCAGAGTGCACGATCGTATCTTGGCATTTAAACCTTGACGGTTGAATCGGCAACAGTGTGCGCAATTCATTCTTGGCATTTAACTCTTGCAGTACAGATCGGCAGAGTGCGTGATCATTTCATGGCATTTGAATCTTGATGTACGAATCGGCAACAGTGTGCGCGATTCATTCTTGGCATTTAAGTCTTGCAGTACAGATCGCCAGACTGCGCGATCATTTCATGGCATTTGAATTTTTGATGTACGAATCATCAACATTGTGCACAATGCATTCTTGGCATTTAACTCTTGCAGTACAGATCGGCAGAGTGCGTGATCATTTCATGTCATTTTACCCTTGTTGTACAGATCGACAGAGTGCACTATCGTATCTTGGCATTTAAACCTTGATGGTTGAATCAGCAACAGTGTGCGCAATTCATTCTTGGCATTTAACTCTTGCAGTACAAATTGGCAGAGTGCGCAATCATTTCATTGCATTTATCTCTTGCAGTACTGATCGGCAGAGTGCGTGATCATTTCAGGCTTTTTTGTCTCACTGCACAATCTGGCAATAAGGTGTGCAAACGTTTCTAGACAATTGACTCTTGAAACCCAAAACCAAAAAGAGCAATATTCAATGTTCAGAGTATTCTTGAAACTCAGATCGACTAGTGTGTTATTCCATGTTCAGAGTATTCTTGAAACCTAGATCTAACAGAGTGTTAGTCAATGTTCAGAGTATTATTGAAACCCAGATTCAACAGTGTTATTCAATGCTCAGAGTATTCTTCAAACCTAGATTAAACAGAGTCTTAGTCAATGTTCAGATTATTATTGAAACTCAGATTCAACAGAGTGTTATTCAATGTTCATAGTATTCTTGAAACCCAGATCCAACAGAGTGTTATTCAATTTTCAGAGCATAAGATGTTATTTTAAAAACTCTCATATGAAAGTTTGCATGATCCTTCTTTATTTTCCAGGTACCCAGAGCTAATAAGGTCATGTTATTGAAAAGCTCTTGATCATTCATGTTATCAGTATATAAATATTTGGAACAAAGTTTATGAAAGTCAATGTGAATAATCTTGCTATTGTGTTCTTAACTCTTGCTCCCACAGGTCTCCTTCCCCACTGTTCTCAACCTAAAACCCCATTCCCCACTTGGCCATTCCTTAACTCTGTGCTATGATAGCTAGTAGAGTTTGGAGCTGCCAAGATGTGGACATATTGGGAACAGGCACAAACCCTGAGGATCCGGTCTCCCTGACAATAACACAGTGCACCAATTTCTATTTTACAGTGAGGATGAAATAAACGAAGAATGGATGCGTGATAGTTCGGATGAAGGAGCGTGTATGCTTGCAGCATCTTTAGAAGTAGATCAGCGAGGACCTTTTGTGAAGGGAAAGGTGACGGGTTACAAGGTCTCATTCTTGGTGGATATAGGAGCTACGCGCGCTAAAGTGAGAAGTATAGCAGTCCCGAATTTACCTCTTTCAGACTGGACAGTTCAAGTTATAGGAGTAGAGAATAGACAGTTGACAAACCCAGTCACAGAACCAGTGCAGGTTGAAATTGGCAATTACCAGGGGCTACATAGATTTGTAGTATGTGACACGAGTCCTGTATCCCTATTGGGAAGAGATGCTCCATTAATTGCTCGAACACTGGAATTGAAGTACAAACCAATAGTGATGATGAGGAAGAACAGGTGACTGAAATAATGGAACAATCCTAGTGAGGAATATCCAATGATTGAATTTTTCCCAATGTTTACTGTGAAGTAATTGCATGCAGACTTATGGGGAACAGTGAAGGAAGAGGTCTGGGACCTGACAGGTAAAGAAGTAGGTCTGATTAAGGGAGTGGAGCCAATTAAGATTACTCTGAAGACTAATGCAATATTTACGCAACTTCCGCAGTATAACATGCCGCAAGATGTTCTGATGAAGGTAGCACAAATAATTGGAGATTTCCTAATACAAGGAGTTTTGAAGGAAGTGTTAAGTAGCCCCTGCAATTCACCAATAATGGGCTTAAAGAAGCCATGTGAGAAAGTGCGCGTTGTGCAGGACTTGCGAAAAGTGAGTGATTTGGTGGTTAAATGTTTTCCAGTGGTGCCAAATCCAGCAGTGATACTGTTTCAGATTCCTTGCGATACAGAGTGGGTCTCGGTGGTTGATTTGTCACAAGCTTCCTTTTCTGTGCCTCTTCATGAGGATAGTCAGGTTCTTTTTTGTTTCAAATTCCTAGACAGAGACTACAGCTGGTGCAGACTTCCACAAGAGTATACGGAGTCACCATCACTGTTTAATCAATATTGAAAAAGAATCTGGAGTCATTGGAATTACCATATCAATCGACTCTAGTGCAGTACATTGATAATTTGCTGATCACATACAGAACAAGGGACGAGTCTAAATATGACTCGATTGCCCTATTAAATCCTTTGGGAGAATTTGGACATAAGGTTTCACCTGTGAAATTGCAGTATTACCAAAAAATCAGTAAAGTACCTGGGACACTAGATTGAGAAAGGACTAAGGAGAATCTCCAGGAAGAGAATTACCATGATTCTGCAGAGAAGTCCCCCAACTTCACAGAGAGATGTCAGGATGTTTCTGGGAATGGTGGGGTACTGCAGACAGTGGATTCTGAATTTTGCTGAGATTGCTAAACCCTTGCAGCAGTTGACACACAAAGAGATTACATATCCCATTACCCAAGATGAGGATCAGGTGAAAGCATTCACTGAATTAAGAGAGAGTTTGTGCAGAGCTCCAGTGTTGGGAATGCCTAATTACTCAAAGCCTTTCACATTGTTTTGTCATGAACGTGATGCTTGTTCTTTGTCTGTTTTGTCACAGATCTATGGAGGTGCTTTTTGCCCAGTAGCTTACTTTTCGGCTACCTTGGACCTGGTTGCAGCAGCTTTACCAAGTTGCCTGTGTGCAGTAGCCGCAGTTGGTCAAAGTATTTCCCAATGTGAGGGGGTAGTAATGGGATCCCCGTTGATGGTAATAGTACCACACTCTGTTGAAACTTTACTGACAAGGACGAAAACGTAATATTTGACGGGTGCAAGACTGGCAAGGTATGAGATGAGCATATTGGATGCTCCAAATGTAACGTTAAAGAGGTGTACAGTGCTGAATCCAGCGACATAGCTTTCAAGTGATACTGTTGAAATTGAAAAAGAAGAAGACATTGAGCAAGATTGTCTTGAGGTAACTGAGTTGTGTACAAAACCAAGGCCTGACATTAGAGACACACATTTGGAAGAAAATGACCAAAGTGTCCTTGTTGATGGTTCGTGTCTCAGAGATGGAACAGGGACATTGAGAGCAGGATATGCAGTATGCACAATTACAGGCACATTAGAAGATTCATGGTTTCCAGGTGTGTATTCTACACAGGTAGCAGAATTAGTAGCTCCTACTAAAGCATGCTATGTTTCTGCAAGACTGAGAGTCATAATCTATACTGATAGCCAATATGGATTTGGAATTGTTTATGGTTTTGGTCAATTGTGGTCACAGAGAGGTTTCATGACCTCTACTGGAACACCAGTGAGAAATGGTGACTGAATACAAGAGTTGTTGTATGAAATACAGTTACCTGAAGAAATTGCTGTGGTAAAATGCAGTGTACATCAAAAGACACAGGATTACATTTAATTGGGAAACGGATATGCAGTTCAAGTCGCGAGGTTTTGCACATTGAACTGTATATCATTTAAAGACAAGTGGGAACTGATGCCTGAAAAAGAAATGAATTGCACAAGTTTTGGAAAATACAGACAAAGAAGAGAAACGACTTTGGGTCAAGCTGAAATGTATTCAAAGATCTGATGAGATTTGGGTTGCTGGTGGTGTTGACAAATAGTTTGTTAACTCAGATGGCCAGGTATTACCATTGCCAGGCACATATTGGAAGGGATGCCATGGTCAGGTTGTTCAAAGTTGATTGGTTCAATCTGAAATGCAGACAGGCAGGAGAGGCAGTGTGTCATCGATGTGTAATTTGTCAGCAACTAAATGTGGGAAAAGGGACAGTGGTGAACTTGAGCCACATTGGAAGAGAAGGAGGACCATTTAGCAGAATGCAGTTGGATTTCATTGAGATGCCTGTGTGTGGTGGTTTGAAGTACGTGTTGGTGAATGTGTGTGTCTTTAGTCATTGGATTGAAGCATACCCCACACGCAGAAATGACAGTCTCACAGTAGCAAACCTGTTGCTTAGAGAGTTAATCCCACAGTTCGGATTTCAGATCTCTTTAGATTCAGACAAGGGAACTCACTTCAATAACAAAGTGATCAAACTCTTATGTGCAGCATTAAACATTGAGCAGAAGTTGCATTGCAGCTATCGCCCTGAAGCATCAGGACTAGTAGAAAAATGAATGGTACATTGAAATCAAGAATTGGCAAGATGTGTGCCACAACTAATCTGAAATGACCAGATGCCTTACCTCTGGTACTGATGTCAATGCAAAATATACCTGACAGAAAGACAGGACTGTCGCCCCATGAGATCCTCATGGGCAGAGCAATGAGGTTGCCAGCAATTCCAGCCAATGCACTTGTCAATGTTACAGATGATATGGTGTTGGACTACTGCAAAGGCCTGGTCGATGTGGTTCTCTCTTTCTCTCAGCAGGTGCAGGCTGTTACCCTGCCACCCATCCATGACCCAGGTCACAATCTGAGAGCTGGAGATTGGGTCGTCATCAAAAAGCACATTCATAAGACCTGTTTAGAACCGCCTTGGAAGGGTCCCGACCAGGTGGTGCTAACAACTACAACAGCTGTAAAGTGTGCAGGACTTCCGAACTGGATACATGCAAGCCACACAAAGAGGGTGGTGAGTCCGCAAGAACATGAAGAAGTGTTGTTGAGACCACCAACAGCAGCAAAACAAGTGACTATACCTGAGCTAGAACAATAGCAAGCTGAAACTGAAATTGATCCTGAGCTCGTGGAGGATGTGTCAATCACCTTTGTAAGGGACGAGAGTGAAGAATTACAGGAGGTGAGCAAGAGTCTAGCTTAACGGATACAGCAGGAGAACCAAGCACAGCAGGGATTCTCCCAGAATCAGGCGGTGCTGAAAAGCAAGCAGAGCAAGTACCAGATCAAGAGGGTGAAAGAGTTGAGATGGATCAAAGTCAAAGTGATCCCACTCTTCCTTAACCTGTTGCAGGTCCATCAAGAGCAAACACCATAGAGAAAGAAAAGGAAAAGAGTTCAATCCTGAGGAGAATCTTGACAGAATGAACGAGAAAAGGAGATAATAGACCTTAATTGCGAATTGGGAAAAAGAAGGAATTGGTCATACAAGAAAGGAAGAATTGAGTGAAGTAGAATTAGGGGGAGAATGAAGGTTGAAAAGAAAGAGAGCAGCAAGTCGAAGATACGCTGGTCCTGAGTGGGCATATGCAGCAACAAGTGAACGGCAAATTGAGTTTATGTCTTTTTGTTTCGATAGAGAAGTTCCGATTCAGTACTTTGATGCAACTTGAAGGCGATCAATAGACTGAGTTGTTGAGCTGATCAAAAGTAAAACTGAAAAGAGACTGTTGAAATAAAATGGGAAAAAGACATTGATAACCTGATATGACAATTGAAAACCTGGATGTGACAAGCTGCTAAACGATTTTTGACAAGGGAGGATGGGTTCCTACGTGTGAAACTAAACTGTGAGAAAGAAATATTTTTCGTCATTTTCAATTTTTCTGTTGCACTTTATCTACTTTCTGATGCTTTACAGATCATGGCTGAGTTAAATATCCGCGTTAGAAATATTAGATATTGTAGGTATTTGAGTGTTGGAGTGGCGATTATGTGTGGAATAATGTTTATATTAATGATAGTGGGAATGTCTGTTCATGAAATGAAGGAAACTACTATTGCCTCTGTTCCTGAGACTACTACATTAACAGCTTTAGAAAGGTTTAAGTTAGATGAAAAATATTTGCATGACTATACTAATGCTCAAGGAGAGCTTTCTTCTGATGTATTCTATCGCTTGTTGAATGAATATGTTGAGACGGTGGATGCAAGGAATTGTCTTGTGTGTACGCAAATTCCGTCCTCTGTGGAAGAAGAGGTTACATACCATGGTTTCCCTTTAACCTATGGCATAAGCTGTAGTTTGCTACTAACAAGATTCTATAACCAAGAGTATATTCAGTATTTTTATTCTAATTATGATGTAGTGTTTTCTTTTGTTCCTATTATTAGATATTTGAGTAAGGTAGCTAAGGAGCATTTTATAGTATTAGTTAGAGCTTTCTTTGAACCAACACTAACGTTTGGCATCGCTTCGGCTCACAAAAACAAGCTAACCTGCTTACTCACCCCGTTAGAAAAGAGCTTTATAGGGCATACTGACGACAGGAGGAAGGCATTGAAGGAGAAGTTAGAGAAAGGATTAGAGAAGAGAACTTATAAAAATGATTCTGCTTATGCTGCTATTAAAAAACAAGGGAAATTAGCTCTAGATGCATTACATGTAGGGAAGCTTTGTATATATAGGCCGAAATCACGCACTGACACTTTATTTGTGGGAACAAGTGAATGTAGGCATGTGCTTTTGTTCCAGAGTAAATGGATTTTTATGCTGCATGGTCAGGACCCTGCAATTCCTGGGATTTACTATATTTGTGGACTTAATGCTTATTACCGTCTTCCTAGAGGATGGTATGGTATATGCTATTTGGGGATAGTTTTCCCTAAAATGTATCAGATACATGATTTAAAGAAGTTTCCGAAAGTGACTGAATTACATCATAAGTGTCAGAGGTGGGAAACCTCTTCTGCAATTGTGGGAGATAGTTTTGGTGCAGTAATTCCTTCTGTAGGAGATATTTTGAATGCAATCAAGATACAAAAGTTGTCTACTATTGTGGATAACATGCTGAGAAATTTTACAGGGGCAATACTCCAGTTCATGGGTACTCACAAACTTTTTCTCAGGGGCCAAAATTGCAGAATGGTTTGCGGCCGAGGGCCACACTGAAGTGACAGCGGGGGTGGGGGGGTGGGGCTTATAGGGGGCACAACCACCCCGCCCCCTTTTTCAAAACATTGCTAAACAATGCTGCATTTTGAATCCAGATATAACTACAAACCTACAAAGAGGACATTTTGAAAAACATTTTTATTATCAGACAATAGTAATCTTAAAAGGCATGGCATGGTAATCCTTCTGAACAGGATATTCAGCACAGGCCCAATGCAGCACAGTTTTCTCTGAGTCTGGAAAATAGGTATGTCAAAGGAAGACATACTAAGAACATATTTTGCACTTCATGTCTCTTATTAGTGTTCTATAATCTGGTATTATGTCTGAAACGGCAAGCCTTAAGAGCTAATCCAGATGTAAGTCTGTTAGCTTATTTCTGAGTTTACTCTTCAAAAGTCCCATGGTGGAAAACGAACTTTGGCAAACATATGTTCACCCAAACATACAAATTATTTTCTGGGCCACTGTAAAAAGAACAGGAAATTTGTCAGAAGGCACAGTGTTCCAGAATTCTTCTGGTGCCTGCCCCAAAAAAGATGCTTCGAGAGCTGAGTTGTGCTGCATGTCTATCAGCTCCATTTGTGCTTGTGGTCTTTTCACGCCAATAAGTTCAACAGCATCAAGATTCCGTGCACTCACCATCCAGGGGTTTTCAACCAGCCTGAACAGGGGGGTGAGGGTTCTGAATTGAGAAAATCGCCTTTTGATCTCCCCAGAAATTTCCTCAAGACATGCACCAAGATTTAGAGTTGGCAGCATTTCTTGTGCATTTGGAAACCTCTGAGTCACAGCCAACAGTTTTGGAAAGGGGGTGAAGTCAGAAACATCTAGTTGTTCTTTGAATAGCACAAGCTTACTTTCAAATGAGTAAATACCATTCATCATGGACCACACAAGCTGTTGTTTGCCTTGCAGCATCAAATTAAGAGCATTGAAGTGTGCAAATAGATCTGAAAGAAAATGGAGCATTAAAAGCCATTTCACATCCTTTAGTTCTGGGAATGTTTGACCTCTGCTGTTTGCAAAGTGTTCAATTTCAGGAAGAAAAGCAATGAACCACTCCAGAACTTTCCCTTTGCTTAGCCATCACACTTCAGTGTGCATCAAGAGGTCTGTATATTCAGCTTCAGAATCCTGCAGCATAGCCTTAAAAAGTCTATGGTCAAGGGCTTTGGCACAAATAAAATTAACAATTTTCACTGCAAGTTTTAGGACGTTATTCAGTTCTCCATGCTTTAATTTTGCACACAGAACTTCCTGATGAATAATGCAGTGGTAGTCTATTACAGGCTGTCCGGTGAGCTTCTTTTTAAGCAAAGATACAAAGCCTCTGTCATGGCCTACCATAGCAGGAGCGCCATCTGTTGTGATGCTAACAAGACTGTCCAGTGGTATGTGATGTGTTTCGAAGTAGTCGCAGATACTGTCCAGAATATCTTCTCCTCTTGTGTGCCCGTGCAGTGGTAGAAGGCACAGGAGCTCTTCTTTGGGATGAAGCGATTGGTCCAAATACCTCACCCAAACTAATAACTGGGCCACATCGCCTATATCTGTGGACTCATCCATGGCAATGCTGAAGAACGGTGACTCTCTGACAGCTTTGATCACCTGCTCCTCGATATTTTCACCCATTGCCTCTATTCTGCGTGCACAAGTGGAATCCGATAGCTGTAATGCACCGATTTCTTTTAAAATGCTGGATTTGTTGCTATAGTTTTCAAACAAAATTTCAGCTGCTGAAAGGAAACATTTCTTCACCAGCTCTGCCTCCGTGAATGGCTTCTTATGTTTGGCAAGCAGGTAGCATATTTTGAATGATGCTTCTGTAACAGCCTCAGATTCCTTCATTTGGCAAAGGAAGAGCTTCTGCTGGGAAAGAAGTGTTTGCTTTAACAATGCCACTTTTGCTGAACGCAGTTGTGAGTGCAATGGGAAGTTCTCACTATAACTTGCGTGTCGAGTTTTGTAGTGTCGTTCCAGGTTATATCTCTTAAGAACATTTACTTTCTCTTTGCAAAGCAAACATGTAGCTTTCTCCTTTGGCCATTCAACAAACAAGTACTCTTCTTCCCATGCTGCCTGGAATGATCTGTGTTCACTCTGTATGGATCTGGGTTGTTTGCAAGGCTTGGTAACATGACTGTAGGCCATTGGTCTCAGGCGAGTTTGTGCAATGAGTATCAAGGGTCAGGAATCAGATTTTCCCCTCACAGCCAAAGGACCGACACCACTTCACGACCGACGGACCGACAATACTTCACGAGCGACCGATGGACCGACACTGCCTCACGACCAATGGACCAACACTGCGTCTCGCTACAGACCTCTGTGCACTACACCAAAGTAATATAAAGTGATGTGTACAAGGAAACGAAGCATACCGTGATCTAACAATTGTCAACACACATGCTGGCCTTTGCCGATTCCCAGAGAACCATGTTATAAAAAGTTTTTTTTGCAATTATGCTTGCAACCTGCTAGGCATACTAGAGTGATAATGAGGCCAATGAATGGTATACGGGCCCCTTTTTAGAGATTGTTTTTTTTCAGCATGCTGGGTCACACAGCAATAGAAATCAACTGTGCACGAAATGCCAGGGGCCAGATAAAAAAAAGTGTAATATTGTAAGACATTTTCAACAGCCCTGGCTCTAGTAGTATATTCCTACACTAATCACAAGAGCCAAATGGGAATGTTCCAGAGTATATTCCTATCCTAATCACAAGAGACATTTAGTTAAATGCAGCAGCCATTTATCAACCGCACCCCTGGGAGGAGGAGTAAGCTGAAGGTGTTTGCCCATCACACAAAGTGTACCCCACTGGCCACTTCACAAATGGTTTGATTTATATTGGGGTTGTCATCTGATTTTTGGTAGTTTTCATGGGTGGGTGGTTTCTCTCTGGCTGTACTGGGTTGTTTGGTATGGGTTATAAATGTATGCATTATTGTTTGGAAGTTGCACAAACAAAGGTCTAACTTGGTGCCTAAGCATTACAAGACAAAGATACAGCAGCACAGTTCTTACCCTTGCAGGGTCCGGTCTATCACACACAGCGCCATCTGCTCTCACCCCTACCCCAGTACCACACACAGCGCCATCTGCGCTCACCACTACCCCAGTATCACACACAGCGCCATACACACACAGCGCCATCTGCACACAGCGCCATCTGCTCTCACCCCTACCCCAGTATCACACACAGCGCCATCTGCTCTCACCCCTACCCCAGTATTACACACAGCGCCATCTGCTCTCACCCCTACCCCAGTATCACACACAGCGCCATACACACACAGCGCCATCTGCTCTCACCCCTACCCCAGTAACACACACAGCGCCATCTGCTCATACCCCTACCCCAGTAACACACAGAGCGCCATCTGCGCACAGTGCCATCTGCTCTCACCCCTACCCCAGTAACACACACAGCGCCATACACACACAGCGCCATCTGCACACAGTGCCATCTGCTCTCACCCCTACCCCAGTATCACACACAGCACCGTCTTAGCGAAAGACGGCGGAGTCTGTAGGATGATTAATGCTAGACATTGTTGCTCATATATAACCAATAGTAATAGGAAGATAAGAGACTTACTTACTAACTTAACTAATTCGAGTAAGGATTTGAAGGAATTGAAGGAACCAGGGGTTTGGAAAAAAGTTGGAAATGGATTTGCCTCAGTAGGTAATTGCTTTAGTCAAATTTGGAATGGGGTATTATGGAAAATTGTAAGGGAATATTAATTTTGATGGTTTCTATACTAGGATTATGGGGTACATGTAAATTATGGCAAAAGATAAAATTAAAGAGGTTTAAAAATGAACAGAGGAGAGAACAAAAACCCAGGAGAAGAATCTATAGAAAAAGACAAAGGGCCATATTTATACTTTTCGACGCACAACTGCGCCAACGCAGTTGTGCGTCAAAAAATCTAATGCCGGCTAAGCCATTCTGAAGCGCCACTCGGGCGCCGTATTTATTCAATGACGTTAGCCGGCGTTAGCCGGCGGCGCTGCCTGGTGTGCGTCCAAAAAAATGACGTACACCAGGCAGCGCCGGCGTAGGGGAATATGGAGCTTGGGCGCCAAAAAATGGGGCAAGTCAGGCTGAGGCAAAATTATCGCCTCAACCCGATTTGCGCCATTTTTTTAGACTCCCAACCCCCATTGAAATGACTCCTGTCTTAGCAAAGACAGGAGTCATGCCCCCTTGCCCAATGGCCATGCCCAGTGGACTTCTGTCCCCTGGGCATGGTCATTGGGCATAGTGGCATGTAGGGGGGCACAAATCAGGCCCCCCTATGCCACAAAAAAATAAATAATTAATACTTACCTGAACTTACCTTATGTTCCCTGGGATGGGTCCCTCCATCCTTAGGCGTCCTCCTGGGGTGGGCAAGGGTGAGAGGGGGGTCCCTGGGGGCAAAGGAGGGCACCTCTGGGCTCCTTCCGAGCCCACAGGTCCTTTAACACCTGCCCTGACCAGGCGCTAAAAAACGACACAAAAGCGGTTGGACGTCATTTTTTTTGACCCGCCCACTCCCGGGTGACATTTTTGCCCAGGAGTGTAAATACGGCGCACATGCCGCGGAGTCACTTTTTTAGACGGGAACGCCTACCTTGCATATCATTAACGCAAAGTAGGTGTCCACGCAAAAAAATGACGCAAACTCCATGGACTTTGGCGCTAGACGCGTCTAACGCCAAAGTATAAATATGGAGTTAGTTTTGCGTCGGAATTGCGTCAAAAAAAACAACGCAATTCCGGCGCAAACAGAGTATAAATATGCCCCAAAGTACATCAGAGACTGAGTTATAAGATAATGGTAAAGAAAGGTATGATGACATATTTAGTCATCAGAGGAGGGACTGTTGAAGCAGATATGCTAATTACGCAAATTATTAATGATATATATATGATTACTAATGAGAAAATGTGTAGAGAAATTAATCATAAAGAAAATAATGTGCACGTTTGAAAATGTGCCCTCGGGTGTGATCATTATGGGGGTCATTACAACCCTGGTGGTACAAGACCGCCAGGGCTGAAATGACAGAAGCACCGCCAACAGGCTGACGGTGCTTCCCTGGTCATTACGACCGCAGCAGCAGCGCTGCCCAGGGGATTACGAGTCCCCCTACCGCCAGCCTTTTCCTGGCTGTTTGAACCGCCAGGAAAAGGCTGATGGTATGGGGAGTCGCGGGGCCCCTGGGGGCCCATGCACTGCCCATGTCACTGGCATGGGCAGTGCAGGGGCCCCCTGACAGGGCCCCATGCAGCTTTTCAGTGTCTTTTTTTCTCCATTTGGAGCCGGCTTCTATGTTGCGGCCGAGATCCCCGCTGGCCCAGCGGGTGGAAACCAGGTTTCCACCCAACGGCCCAGCGGGGATCCCATAATGACTGTGGCGGGGCTGCGGCAGCATTGGCGGCTGCCCGGCGGTCAGATCTTGGCGGGAGGCTGTAGCCGCATGCCAAGGTCATAATTAGGGCCTAAGTGTACTAAAATGACTAAAACTGTATGAAATAATGAAAGTATATGAGAAAAATGTAATAATATGTCATAACGAGATGCAAAACCTATGTTTTGCATTAATTTGAAGTGCTAAGTTAGCTGGACTAAAGGCCTAGTTTCCCTGGACCTTGCGCACTCGAAAAACTAAAATACTAAGGTGGTCATTACAACCTTGGCAGACGGTGTTAAATTGGCGGTAAGACCGCCAACAGACCGGCGGTAAAAAAATTGGAATTACGACCGTGGCGGAAACCGCCAACAAACACAGCCACTTTAACACTCCGACCGCCACGGCGGTACAAACAAACAACGCGGCGGTCACTGCCAACAGACAGGTGGGAGACAATGTACCGCCCACACTATTATGACAGGCCAATCCGTCACCTTTTCCGGGGCGGATTCACCGCAGATAAAAACACAGCGGAAACAGGAATCCCGAAGGGAAAACGCACACCTCTACACACCCAACGAGGAACGAGGACGCCATGGACCCGGAACTCCAAATTCTACCTGCAATAGTCTTCCTGCTCCTCTACCAGGAGCACGAACGCCGGCGGCGAAGACCACGGTGAGTACTGCACCTACGACACAGGGGAGGGGGGAGGCAAAAATCAGGGACACACACACGCAACACCCCCACCTCCACCCTCACCCACTACAACACACACACTAATACATATTTATACATGATAGTTACACCCCCCAAACCCCCCGGAAGAATGCAAAGACAATAGAAAATGAGTGTAACCATTGTAATATAAAAGCAAGTAGGCAGAAATATATATATACACCATGTACATAATATATACCAAGCATAGTAGTCCAGGTAGTGTTCTAAGAAAGTCCGTGGAACACTGGGACCACACGGTATGGGCGAGGCCCACACAAGATCCCTGACCATGACAGAGAGAACACTGCAGGGGCATCAGAGAGCAACTAAACAGGCACCTCAGGGGGAGGGAAAGGGGGGGCTCCTCAGCCGCTTGAGTGCACGACGCCAAATCCACGAGGGGGCCACATGCCCACTGTTCCATCCTGGGGAGTGCAAAGCCACAGTCTCTCAAGTCTCTACAGTGGGTAGGTTGCCCACTGTTACATCCTGGGGAGTGCAAAGCCACAACCTCACAAGTCTCTGCAGTGGGTGGGTTGCCCACTGTTCAATCCTGGGGAGTGGAAAACCACAGTCTCTCTAGTCTCTACAGTGGGTGGGTTGCCCACTGTTCAATCCTGGGGAGTGCAAAGCCACAGTCTCTCAAGTCTCTACAGTGGGTGGGTTGCCCACTGTTACATCCTGGGGAGTGCAAAGCCACAGTCTCTCAAGTCTCTACAGAGGGTGGGTTGCCCACTGTTACATCCTGGGGAGTGCAAAGCCACAGTCTCTCAAGTCTCTACAGTGGGTGGGTTGCCCACTGTTACATCCTGGGGAGTGCAAAGCCACAGTCTCACAAGTGGATGCCTTACTCCACTGGTTCTGGAGGGGGCTTTGTGCCCAGAGTGCTTCATCCTGCTAAGGGCAGAGGTAGTGGATGACAGTCTCCACTAGTTCTGGAGGGGGCATGGTGCCCAGAGTGCATCATTCACCCTGTGACGGACTCAGTTGCGTCAGTGCCCTTGCCGCTCGTGGGCCAGAGGTGCTTGAGATGGCGGTGCCCTGTTCAGCGGTGCTTGAGATGGCGGAGCCCTGTTCAGCGGTGCTTGAGATGGCGGTTCCCTGTTCAGCAGTGCTTGAGATGGCGGTGCCCTGTTCAGCGGTGCTTGAGATGGTGGTCTCCATTGCAGGGTCTCAGGGTCCTTCATGGCCCAACAGGGCCAACAGGGCTGGTGCTGGCAGTCCCTCATGGCCCAACAGGGCTGGTGCTGGCGGTCCTTCATGGCCCAGTGGGGCTGGTGCTGGCGGTCCTTCATGGCCCAACGGGGCTGGTGCTGGCGGTCCTTCATGGCCCAGCGGGGCTGGTGCTGGCGGTCCTTCATGGCCCAACGGGGCTGGTGCTGGCGGTCCTTCATGGACCAACGGGGCTGGTGCTGGCAGTGGCCTCCTGGGCAGCTGGGCTGGTGCTGTCGGTGGCCTTCTGGGCAGCTGGGCTGGTGCTGGCGGTGGCCTCCTGGGCAGCGGGGCTTTTGCTGGCAGTGGCCTCCTGGGAAGCTGGGATGGTGCTGGCGGTGGCCTCCAGGGCAGCTGGGATGCTGCTGGCGGTGGCCTCCTGGGCAGCGGGGATGATGGCGGTCTTCTGCGCCATGCTGCTCTTCCCAGACTTGCCGGGTTTCTTGTGGCCGTTCCCCACCTTGGAAGGTGTCACAGCTGACTCCACACTCCCACCTATACCCCTGGGAGCGGCTTTGGTGGCTGGAGTCTTCCCCCTCTCCCGCAGGGCACTGGCCAACTTCTGATGCTTCACAGGTGGGGGACTGTCTGTGCTGTGGTTCCGTGCCACACTGGCTGCCCTGGTGGCCGGTGCACTCCAGATTCCGGTGACTACAGGCACCACTGGTCCCGGAGATGTTGTGGCTGAGGTGCTAGTTCAGGACCTATGAGATTGTCGGGGTGGGGGAGGTGTGGGAAAGAGGTCAAGGGTGGACAGTAAACATTTTTTGGATACACTGGGACGGGTAGCTGGAGGGGGTTTGGGAGTGGAGGAAGAGGTGGTGGTTGTAGGAGGTGTACGTTTGGTGACTTTGGGTGGAGGTGCATGCGCTGGAGGCTGTTGTGAGGTGGATGGCTGTTGGGTGGGTGTGTGCCTGCGTTTGTGTATCTTGGGAAGGGGCATCACAGACACACTGGGAGAGGACACAGGGGACCTGTGAATGGTAGTGGGGGTGGTGACTGCACATGAGTGGGGTGTGGTGGTGGGTGTGCTGTAGAGGGACGTTGTGGCTGTAGATGTAGTGTCCTCACGATTTCTTGGGTGCTGTCCCACTGCGTTGACCCTGTCCACTATTCTTCGCCATAGCTCCATCTTCCTTGCTAATATGGTGTGCTGCACCTGTGCTCCGAATAGCTGTGGCTCTACCCGGACGATTTCCTCCACCATGACCCTGAGCTCCTCCTCCGAGAACCTGGGGTGTCTTTGCAGTGCCATGGGGGGGTGTAGGTGATGTGTAGGGTGGATTGTGTGGTGATAAGTGTGCTGATATGTACTGTTGTGTTGTGTGAGGTGCGTGGAAGTTGTGTGTGTGATGGTGTTGTGTGCCTGTGGATGCTGTTGTTCTTGCTGGTGGTGTCTCGCTCTGGCCTTCTTTCAGAATTTTTGGTAGTAGGGGTTTGTGGGTGATGTGGGTGTGTGTTTTATATTGTAATGGGTGTGTGGGAGTGGTGTGTGTATGTGTATCAGGTGTGTGTATTTCGAATTGTCCAATGTGGTTGTGTTTTGTATGTGTGTGTGTATTTTGAGCGCAGCGGTATGTACCGTCAATGGAATACCACGGTTGAAAGACCGCTGCGTGGATTCATGTGTCGTGATATTGTGGGTGTATTTCTGTTGGCGTGACGGTGGAGGTTTTGTTTTCGCCAGTTTATCACTGACCTTTGGTGTGGCAGACTTGTGTGGGTGTCTGAATTTTGGCGGATTCCGTGCTTTGGGTCATAATCACTGTGGCAGTTTTCTGCGGCGGTGTGTTGTCGGTCTTCTGCACGGCGGTAAGCAGCTTTTAACGCCAATGTTGTAATGAGGGCCTAAATGCTTTGCAGAGGACTGAATGCTTGCAATGACCCTGACCCACTCGATGTTCAAGTTACTTAGCTAGAATTTTCAGCAATGTACCGGCGGACAGGAGATGATGAAGACAATTTCATACAATTATGTGGAGAGCAGGCTAAATGTACTTTCCCAGGACTTGAACAATAGAGGCACTAACTGAAGAGGAATATGTAACAATTTTGATACCTTATGAGCCGGATGATGAGGGCATCACATGAAGAACCAATCCACATCTTGTGAACGAATAAATATTGAAATTAGTAGATTTGGTAAACAAAAACTATAGGTTAAAGTCATATCTGCAGACTGACTGACCAATTAGCAATTAGGGGGATGGACTAATAAAAAATCATGACAATGGGTGAAAATTCAGAGTTGCAGGAGGAGAATTGATGACATCAGGAGACGCTGTCCGAGGTGCTGATATTGGGCTCATATCTGTGAGCCTGATCCGTAGCTGATTAATTGATGACCTGAAGACGAAGACTGACTTGTTGCTGATTCATCCTGGACAGGTAGCTATGAAAATGCGACTGACGATTTTATGCCTTTTCTTCTAGGTACCACCTGCGCTTATCATAGTAATTCTCCCTTAGGTAGATTTTTCCAAATTGATGTTTTCTCCAAATTGTTTTTCGCATAAAGACCCACATGCTGATGCTAATCTTGGTTGGTAGGATGTTAAGGATGACATTGACAGTGACAATAACTGATGTACTTAATTGCTGAACTTCACTGTTAATGCTGGTGTTCTTAGCTTATGAAAATTGCATTGTCGCATATGTTTTCGTCAAGAGTTCTGATCAGGAAATTATTTTGGTTCAAGGTTCTAGTGTTAGTGCATTATGCATTATATTTGTCAGGGGCAGAGTATCTCATAGCAAGGTTTAGTTTATAGTCTCCATCCAAAAACTTGAGGTGCGCCAATAAACTACTGGCAGTGACACACAGAATTCAAAAGGCCAGAACAGGCGGCAGATCGTTTGGGTGTCACAGCATGGAACCAGCACCTTTTGGAACTTTGTACTGTCAGTGTTAGAAATGGGGTATCTAGTTGGCAGTCAGTTTATACCCTGTAAAAGCCTCACTCTGGTCAGGGTAAGAGGATATATGACTCAGATAACCTCTCCTCACCCCCAGGTAGCTTGGCACAAGAAGTCAGGCATATATAAGATGTATTGTGTAAAGTATTTGCACCAACACATGGAGTAACACAGTGAAAACACTACAAAAGGACTCCACACCAGTTTGGAAAAAAAATAAACATTATCTAAATCAAACAAAATCAAAACAACAAAAATCCTACACAAGCAAAGATTTGATTTTTTAAGGTAAAAAGAATCTTAATCCATAGAAATCAAAAGATGGGTTTGTTTTAGCACAAAGTACCTGGTATGCATGAAAAATAAAGCTGCACGGGTGAGTATGTGTCAGAAAAGGAAGTGATGGGTTGATTCCTTTTTTGCAAGTGAGGCCATGCATTGATTCTTTCTCCACCGGGTAAGCAATGCATCGGTTTATGGACCAGGAAACTTGAGTTAATCCGGTGATGTTGAAGATTTTGATGCCCAGGGAACATGCGTGGAAAATACGGACAAATGGTGTAGGAAGGTACCATCTTGCCTGGCATGTTACCCCCATTTCTTACTTCTATGTATGTTTGTTTTTGCCTGTGTCACTGGGATCCTGCTAGCCAGGACCCCAGTGCTCATAAAGTGTTCCCTGTATGTGTTCCCTGTATGTGCTCATTGTATCACCGGTTTAGGGATCCCCCAGCCCCTGCTCTGGCGCAAAACTTGGGCAAAGGAAAGGGGAGTGACCACTCCCCTGTTTATCACCACCCCAGGGGTGGTGCCCAGAGCTCCTCCAGTGTGTCCCAGACCTCTGCCATCTTGAATGCAGAGGTGTGAGGGCACAATGGAGACCTCTGAGTGGCCAGTGCCAGCAGGTGACGTCAGAGACCCCTCCTGATAGGCTCTGAACTGGTTAGGTAGCCAATCCTCCTCTGAAGGCTATATAGGGTCTCTCCTTTGGGTTTCTCATCAGATAACAAATGAAAGAGCTCACCAGAGTTCCTCTGCACTTCCCTCTCCGACTTCTGCCAAGGATCGACCGCTGACTGCTCCAGGATGCCTGCAAAACCACAACAAAGTAGCAAAAAGAGTACCAGCAACATTGTAGCGCCTAATCCTGCTGGCTTTCTCGACTGTTTCCTGGTGGTGCATGCTCTGAGGGCTGGCTGCCTTCACCCTACACTGGAAGCCAAGAAGAAATCTCCCGTGGGTCGACTGAATCTTTCCCCTGCCAACACAGGCACCAAACTTCTGCATCACCAGTCCTCTGGGTCCCCCCTCATCTTGACGAGCATTGTCCCTGGAACACAGGAGATGGATCCAAGTGACCCCGACAGTCCAGACTTGGTGGAGGTAAGTCCTTGTCTCCCCATGACAGACAGTAATCCTGTGTACTGCGTGATCTGCAGCTGCTAAGGCTTCTGTGCACTTTTGCAAGACTTCCTTTGTGCACAGCACAGCCCAGGTCCCCACCACTCCGTCCTGCATTGCCCAACTCGTTGAGTTGGACTCCGACTTCATGGGACCCACTTTGTTTGTGCTGGGACGACCGCCGTGCTCAGATTTTCTGAATGCCTGTTCAGGTACTTCTGCGGATGCTGCCTGCTTCTGTATGGGCTCTCTCTGCTGCTGACCATCCCCTCTGTCTCCTCCTCCAGTAGGCGACCTCCTGGTCCTTCCAGGGCCCTAGCAGCACCCAAAATCTTCAACCACGACTCTTGCAGCTAGCAAGGCTTGTTTGCAGTCTTTCTGCATGGAAACAACTCTGCATCCTCCAGCACGCCGTGGGACATCTTTTGACGGAAGGAGAAGTTCCTGGCACCTTCCGTTGTTGCAAAATCCTTGGCTTCTTCCACCCAGAGGCAGCCCTTTTGCACCTTCATCTGGGATTTAGTGGGGTCCTGCCCCCCCTGGACACTTACGTGACTCTTGGACTTGGTCCCCTTCCTTTTCAGGTCCTCAGGTCCAGGAATCCTTCTTCAGTACTTTGCAGTCAGTTGTTGTCCTTGCAGAATCCCCTTCCTCAACTTTACTGTCTTTTTGGGGTAGGAGGGTAAATTTACTCCTACCTTTCAGGGTCTTGGGGTGGGGTATCTTGGACACCCTTAGTGTTTTCCTACACTCCCAGTGACCCTCTACACACTGCACTAGGCCTGGGGTCAATTCATGGTTCGCATTCCACATTTTGAGTATATGGACCCATATTTATACTTTTTTAGTGCCGCATTTGTGCCGCTTTTTTATACAAAACGGCGCAAACTTACAAAATACAATTGTATTTTGTAAGTTTGCACTGTTATTGCGTTAAAAAGTGGCGCAAATGCGGCGCTAAATAAGTATAAATATGGGCCATGGTTTCTGTTGCCACTAGGCCTATTTTCTCCTAGTGCATTCTATTGTGTTCTACTTACCTGATTTTGGTTTGTGTGTATAATTTGTATATTGTACTTACCTTCTAAGGGAGTATATCCTCTGAGATATTTTTGGCATATTGTCACTACAATAAAGTACCTTTATTTTTATTATCTCTGAGTATTGTGTTTTCTTATGATATAGTGCTATATGATATAAGTGGTATAGTAGGAGCTTTGCATGTCTCCTAGTTCAGCCTAAGCTGCTCTGCTATAGCTACCTCTATCAGCCTAAACTGCTAGATCACTACTAATCTACTAATAAGGGATAACTGGACCTGGCACAAGGTATAAGTACCACAAGGTACCCACTATAAGCCAGGCCAGTCTTCTTCACACGGTAGCAATAAATCCCCGCTAAGCTGGTGATGCATTGATTTCATCGGCGATGTGCTGATTTGTCAGCCACAGTGCATGCACAGCATCTCTTTTTCTGCCGATCGGCTCCGGTGCATGGATTTTCTCTCTTGTTCTACCAGCTCCTCCCTTCTGGGATCTCAGGGACTGGATGTGCACAATTTGACAATCAGGGGGTCTCAACAAGAGAGCCCTCGTGCTGGCAGATGAAGTATTTGATGTCCCTGAGACTTCTTAGCAGGAGGCAAGCACAGTTCAAGCCGTTGGAGAATGTTCACAAGCAAGATACACAGCAAAGACCAGTCTTTGTCCTCTTTAAGGCAGAAGCAGCAACAGCAGGCCAAACCAGAAAAGCACACATGGCAAAGGGGCAGTACTTCTCCACAGAGCTCTTCAGTTCTCCTTGACAGAGGTTCCTCTTGATCCAGAAGTATTCTAAAAGTCTGGGGTTTTGGGTTCACTACTTATAATCATTTCTGCCTGTGAAGTAGGCAAACTTTAAAGGAAAGTCTCTGGTGTTCACAAGTACCTTCCTTGCACAGGCCAGGCCCCAGACACATTCCAGGGGGATGGAGACTGCATTTTGCAAGGACAGGCACAGCCCTATCATGTGCAGATGGCAGCTCCTCCCTCTCCACTCTAGCCCAGGAAGACTTATCAGGATATGCAGGACACACCTCAGCTCCCTTTGTGTCATTGTCTAGAGGGAATTCACCAACAGCCCAACTGTCAGTATTACCCAGACGTGGATTCCACAGGCAGGCTGAGGCACAGAATGGTTAAGCAAGAAAATGCCCACTTTCTAAAAGTAAGCAAAAAAAAGATGGACAGAATGCAGAACCAATCAAACATTCACTCCCAGTCACAGATCTGGGTTTAATCCATCAATTATTTTGCTCACCGTGTCACTTCAGTTTGGACACAGCCACGTGCAAATCAGCCGTGACCCTGTTCCCCGTGGAAACAGTCTGTCTCTAACTGCCAGGCAAGTTCCTCCCTGGACCGCAAACAAGCATCCTGGGATTCGTTTCAGGGTATCACCCTTCATCAGATTGGCTAGCTTGAATCCAGAGGCATAATGACCCGGGACCCACTTTTGGGCATAGCCAGCACATTTAGAGCAACAAAAGCAAACAAACACAAATGATGGAGGGAATGAAGAACAAATTAAACATTTACCGCCAATTACAAAGCTGGGTTTAATCCATCAATTCTTTTGCTCGACATGCCACCCTAGTTTGGACACAGCCATATACAAACTAGTCTTGACCCTGCTCTCCATTTGAACAGTACAGCCCAAAATTACTGGACAGGTCCTCCCTATATTGTAAAGTTATCCTGGGACATCAGCCAGACAAATTTAAATCCTGTCCCATAGTGAGCCCGGGATGCATGTCTGAACATACCTGGAACACATAGGACGGCAAAAGCAAACTAACACAAATGATGAACAGAATGTGGAACCAATCATTCAACCCAGTCTCAGATCTGGGTTTAATCCATCATTTCTTTTGCTCACCGTGCCACCCCAGTTTATAAACAGTCATATGCAAATTATTCTTATACCCGCTCTCCATGGGAACAGTCCAGCCTGAAATGCCAGGGGAGGTCCTCCTTGGCCCAGAAACAAGCATCCTGGGACTGGTTTCAGGGTATAACTCTTCATTAGCCAACCTATCTTAAATCCAGTGGCATAGTGAGCCCAGGACCCTCATCTGGGCATATGTAGCACACTTAAGGCAAGAAAAAGCAAACAAACACTTATGAGGAAAAGAACGCAGAACCAATCAAATATTCACCCCCATTTATAGATCTGGGTTTAACCCAGCAATTGTTTTGCTCACCACAACATCCCAGTTTGAACACTGATCCCCATAGAGCAAGTCCAGCCCAAACTGCCAAGCAAGGTCTTTCCTGCACTAAAAACAAGCATCCTGGGACCTGTTTCAAAGCATCCCCAAAACTAACTTGAATCCAGTGGAATAGTGAGCCCAGGATACCCGGCACACTTAGGGCAACAAAAACAGACAAACACAAAAGATGGATGAGATGTAGAACCAATCAAACATTCACCCTCAATCACAGACCTGGATTTAATCCATCAATTATTTTGCTTACCATGCCACCCCGGTTTGGACACAGTCATATGCAAATCAATATTGACCCTGGTCCCCAAGGGAACAGTCCAGTCCGAACTGCCAAACTGTAAAAAAGAATCCTGGGCCTGGTTTCAGGGCATCATCCTTCATCAGCCAGGCTAGCTTAAATCCAGTCACATAGTGAGTCCAGGACGCATGTCTGAGCATCTATGGCACACTTAAGACTACGAAAGCAAACAAACACAATTGATGGACAGAATGCAGAACCAATCAAACGTTCCCCCTGTTCACAAATCTGAGTTTAATTCATCAATTCTTTTGCTCACCACACCACCCCAGTTTGAACACAGGCATATACAAGTAAGACTTGACACTACTTCCAATGGGAACAGTCCATCCCAAACTGCCTGATGAGGTCCTTCATGAACTAGGAAAAAACATTCTATGACTGGTTTTAGAGTAACACATTTCATCAGCCAAACCAGCTTAAACCCAGTGGCAAAGTGAGTTCAGGACCCATGTCTGGGCATACCCAGCACACTAAGAGTGACAAAAGTAAACACACACAAATGATGGATGGAATGTAGAATCAATTAAACATTCACCCCCACTCACAGATCTGGGTTTAATCCATCAATTCTTTTGCTCACCATGCCACCTGAGTTTGGAAACAGTCATATGCAAATCATTCTTATCCCTGTTCCCCATGGGAACAGTCCAGCCCGAACAGTCAAGTGAGGTCCTCTGTGGACCGGAAACAAGCATCCTGGGACTGGTTTCAAGGTACCACCCTTCATCAGCCAGTCTTGAATCCAGAGGCATAGTGAGCCCGGGACCCTCATCTGGGCATATGCACCACACTTAAGGCAAAAAAAAAAAAAAAACATTAATGATGGATGGAATGTGGAACCAATCAAACATTCACCCCAAATCACAGCCCTGGTTTTAATCCATCAATTTTTTGGCTCACCATGCCACCCCAGTTTGGACACATCCATGTGCAAATCAATCTTGACTCTTTCCCTATGGGAACAGTCCAGCACACCTGCCAAGCAAGGTCTTTCCTAAACTAAAAACAAGCATCCTGGAACCCATATCAGCCACGCTAGCTTGAATCCAATGGCATAGTGAACCCAGGACCCACATCTCGGCTTACACGGCACACATAGGGCAACTAAAGCAAACAAACACAAATGATGGATAGGATGCAGAACCAATCATACATTCACCCCCAGTAATAGACCTGGGTTTAATCCATCAGTTATTTTGCTTACCATGCAACCACAGTTAGGACATAGGCATATACAAATCAGGCTTGACTGCACTTCCCATGGAAACAGTCTAGCCCAAAATGCCAGACGAGGCAAATGCCTCAACTGTAAAAAAAAACACGCTGGGACTGGTTTCAGGGTATCCTCCTTCATCAGCCAGGCTAGCTTGAATGCAGTGGTATGGTGAGCCTGGAAGCCACGTCTGGGCCTACCCCGCACATGGATCTGAATCCTAGGCTCACCATGCCAAGGGATACAAATTTGCCTGGTTGATGAAGGATGACACCCTAAAACCGGTCCCAGGATGCTTGTTTCCAGTCCAGGGAGGACGTGACCTAGAAGTTTGGGCTTGATTGTTCCCATGGGGGAAGAGTCAAGACTGATTTGCATATGGCTAGGTCCAAACTGGGGTGGGGTGGTGGGCAAAAGAATTGATGGATTAAACCCAGTACTGTGACTGGGGGTGAATGTTTGATTGGTTCCGCATTCCATCCATCATTTATGTTTTTTTTTTTTGTTGCCCTATGTGTACTGGATATCCCCAGATGTAGGTGCTGGGCTTACTATGCCTCTGTATTCAAGTTATCTTGGCAGATGAATGGTGATATCCTGAAACCAATCCTAGAATGCTTGTTTCTGGTCCAGGAATGACCTATCCTGGCAGTTTGGATTCGACTGTTTACATGGGGAACATGGTCAAAACTGATATGCTTGTGGCCTAGTCTATATTGGGGTAGCATGATGAGAAAAATAATTGATGAGGGATTAAACCCAGATCTGTGAGTGAATGTTTGTTTGGTTCTGCATTCAGTCCATCATTTGTGTTTGTTTGTTTTAGTTGATTTAAGCGTGCCAGGTATTCCAAATGTGGGTCCTTCGCTCGTTATGCCACTGGACTTAAGTTAGCGTGGGTGATAAGGGGACTCATCCTGAATACGGTCCCAGGATGCTTGTTTCTGGCCCAAAGAGGACCTGGCTTGGCAGATCAAGCTGGACTGTTCCCAGGAGGAACAGGGTCAAGACGGATTTGCATCTGACTGGGTCCAAACTGGGGTGGCTTGTTAAGCAAAAGAATTGATGGATTAAACCCAGATCTGTGACTGTAGGTAAATGTTTGATTGGTTCCACATTCTGTCCATCATTTGTGTTTGTGTGTTTTTGTTGGCCTAAGTGCACTGGGTATGCCCAGATGTGGGTTCTGGACTCACTATTCCACTGTTTTCAACTTAGCCTGGTTGATGAGAGGTGGTACCCTGAAATTGCTGACAGGGTGCCTATTTCTGCTCCAGGAAAATCTTGGTCTGGCAGTTCAGGCTGGACTGTTCCCATGGGGATCAGGGTCAAGACTGCTTTGCAATGTCTGGGTCAAAACTGGGGTGGCATGGTGAGGAAAAGAATTGATGGATTAAAACAAAATCTGTGATTAGGGGTGAATGATTGGATCAGCATTCTGTGCACCATTTGTGTTTGCTAGATTTTGTTACTTCCTAAAAGTCGCATTTTCAAACAGACATTCTAAAACCAACTCAACTAAAATATGAATTTTTAAATTGTGAGTTCACAGACCCTACACTCCAGAACCTTATTTGCTCCCAATGGGAAACTGCACTTAAGAGTGTAGGAAAGTACCATCTTCCTTGGCATGTTACCCCCATTGTTCACATGTATGTCAGTATGTTTTTGCCTGTCTCACTGGGATCCTGCTGGTCAGGGCCCCAGTGCTCATAGTTTATGGCCTAATGTGTATGGCTGTGTAGTCACTGTGTCACTGATGCTCTGCTAATCAGAACCTCAGTGCTTATGCTCTCTCTGCTTTTAAATTTGTCACTGTAGGCCAGTGACTTCATTTACAAATTTCAATTGGCACACTGGACCCCCCTCATAAGTTCCTAGTATATGGTACCTAGGTACCAAGGGCATTGGGGTTCCAGGAGATCCATATGGGCTGCAGCATTTCTTTTGCCACCCATAAGGAACTCAGACAAACCCTTATACAGGACTGCCACAGCAGCCTGCGTGAAATAGTGCACACTATTTCACAGCCATTTTCACTGCACATAAGTAACTTATAAGTCACCTATATGTCAAACCTTTACTTGCTGAAGGTTAGGTGCAAAGTTAATAAGTGTGAGGGCACCCTTGTACAAGCAAAGGTGTCCCCACATATTTCAGGGCCATTTCCTCCAGACTTTGTGAGTGCAGGGATGCCATTACACGCGTGCACTACATATAGGTCAATACCTATATGTATCTTCACAATGGTAACTCCGAATATGGCCATGTAACATGTCTAAGATCATGGAATTGTTCCCCTATTCCAAATATGGTATTGGGGAGGTAATTCCATGCATCCTGGGGCTCCACCATGGACCCCCAGTACTGCCAAACCAGCTCTCTGAGGCTTGCACTGCAGCTACAGCTGCTGCCACCTCACAGACAGGGTTCTGCCCTCCTGGGGTCTGGGCAGCCCAGTCCCACGAAGGCAGAGCAAAGCATTTCCTCTGAGAGCAGGGTGTTACACCGTCTCCCTTTGGAAATAGGTGTTACAGGCTGGGGAGGAGTAGTCTGCCCCAGCCTCTGGAAATGCTTTGAAGGGCACACATGGTGCCCTTCTTGCATGAACCAGTCTACACCGGTTCAGGGACCCTTTCTCCCCTGCTCTGGTGCACAACTGGACAAAAGAAAGGGGAGTGACTTCTCCCCTGTCCATCACCACCCCACGGGTGGTGGCCAGAGCTCCTCCAGTGTGTCCCAGACCTCAGCCATCTTGATTTTCAAGGTGTGGGGGCACTCTGGAGGGCCCTGAGTGCCCAGTGCCAGCAGGTGATGTCAGAGACCCCTCCTGATAGGTCCATACCTGATAAGGTACCCAATCCCCTTCTCAGGGCTATATATGGTCTCTCCTGTGGGTTCTCTTCAGATTCTGCTTGCAATTTTCCTTCAGGAATCCTCTACAACAACTTCAGCATCCTCTGACCTCAGATCAACCGCAGCCTGCTTCAAGAAACGCTGTAACTGCATCAAAGTGTCTAAAAGAGACACTTTTCTTCAGCAACCTTAGCTCTAAGACAGCAGCTGCAACAACTTCCATGGTGTGCACGCTCTGGGAACTCACTGTCTTCATCCTGCACCAGAAGAATCAAATAAATCTACTGTGGAGTGACGGAATCACTCCCCTACTCCAAGCAGGTGCCTTCCAAGGTGACGACCGGTACCCTGGGACTCCTCTCACGGCAAAGAGCGGGCTCCTAAGGACACAGAGGGTAGACATCTTCGACATAGAGGCCGTCATTACAACATTGGTGGTAAATCCTGCTTACTGCCGTGCAGAAGACCGCCAACACACCGCCGGGGCCGTGGAAGTCCGCCACAGCTATTCCGACCCACAGCTCGGAATCCGCCAAAATCTAGACACCCACACAAGTCCGCCACACCAAAGGTCAGTGATAAACTGGTGATAACAAAACCTCCACCGGCACGCCAACAGGAATACGCCCACACTATCACAACCCACGAATCCACACAGTGGTGTTTCAACCGCGGTATTCCATTGGTGGTACTCACGGCCGCGCTCAAAATACACACACATTTACAAAACACTACCACATTGGACAATTCGAAATACACACACCTGATACACATACACACACCACACCCACACACCCAATACAATATAAAACGCACTCCCAAATTACCCACAAACCCTTACAACGAAAAATTTGGAAGAAGCAGAGAGACAGAAAAGCAAAGACCACACCAGCATACATAGGCACATAACACCATCTCTCATACACATCCACGCATAAAACAAAACACACCCCTAAACATCACCCCACACATCACAACACACACCACCTCACACATCATCCACACCACCCCAGGGCACCGCAAAGACACCCCAGGTTTTATGAGGAGGAGCTCAGGGTCATGGTGGAGGAAATCATCCGGGTAGAGCCACAGCTATTCACAGGTGCAGCACACTTCCATAGCTAGGAAGATGGAGCTATGGTGCAGAATCATGGACAGGATCAACACAGGGGGACAGCACCCAGGAACACAGGATGACATCAGGAAGAGGTGGAACGACCTATGCGGGAAGGTGCGTTCCGTGGTCTCAAGACACCACATTGCGGGTCAGAGGACTGGCGGCGGGCCCCCACCTCCTCCCCCACAACTAACAACATGGGAGGAGCAGGTCTTGGCTATACTGCATCCTCAGGGCCTCGCAGGAGTAGCTGGAGGAATGGACTCTGGTAAGTCAAATCTTTAACTACCATATACCCCACCCTACCTGCATGCTATCACATACCCCCACCCTCACCCCCATCACTCCAACTCCTCACATATGTCCCACTATCACAAACCACACATCCCAACACGAAGCCCTGCATGCAACAACAGAGCAGGGACACCTATCACCAATGCATGTCCACTACAGATGCCCACACAGACCCCAAAACAATTATCACACAAGGTCTTACACAAGAATGTAAGCACTGGGGTACAGGGTCACCCACCCATTGCACACCATGGCACACACAGATGCAATAATCATGCCTTTACACCCCTGCAGGACCCCTACCCAACGTCACCGGACAGGAGGTTCCAGACATGTCCACTCCCCCCACAGAAGAGGCCTACAGTGATGACAGCAGCTCTGTCCAACTGGATCAAGATGACCAACCCAGCCCATCTGGGACCTCAGGACAGTCGGTTCCCCTGACACAGTCACAGGCCACCACAGAGCCTCCCCCCTCAGGAAACACCACCACAGCACCCACCCAGCGGGCCCATACCTCTGTCCCCAGGACATGTCAAGCAGCAGTGTGTCCACCACTACAGGGACCCCAGGCAAACCCACCACCCCAAGAACAGCAGGTACCTGGGGGCAGTGGCAGTGGGCACACAGTTCAGGGGACAGAGGCCCAGGAAAACCGGGGAACTGGGAGGTCTGCTGTGCGACAGGGAGATGACAGGCCCAGGGAACCCACTCTCCACGAGGCCCTCTCCAACATCATGGGAGCGTACCATCATTCCCAGGAGACAATGGCAACAGTACTGGCCAAGTTTCAGGAGACCCAGCGGCTGCAGGAGGAACAGTATTTGGGGTTCAGGGAGGAACTCAAGTCCATCAACACCACCCTGGATACCATTGTAGGGGTGCTGAAGAACCTTGTGAACACCAGGAGGGACACTGTGACACAACAAGGGGCCCCTGACACTAGCCTGGATGATGAACAGCCCACCACCTCCACCGTCGCTAGTGGACAGGAGGCACCGCCACAGGACCACTACACCAGCACGCCACCCCCTGCAGATGGAGAACCACCCCGCAAGCGGTCCCTGAGATCCAGGACAAAGACAGAGAACAATGCCAAGACCTCCGCCAAGAAATGAGTCCACCCTGAATGTCATCCTCTGTCCCACTTTGTCACCCTGTCCATCCTTAAACTGCCCTAGCTCCACTTCCTATGCCCCTTTGGACAATGCACCTGTGAGACAAATAGACTGGACTCTGCCATGGACATTCCTCCACCATCACCCCTGACAATTTTACAAGCCCCTCCACTATTTTGCACTCAAATAAAAACCCTTGAATCACAAAACAATCTGCAGTCAGTCTGTGCTTTCACAATTGTGTATTTGCAAACACTGAGGAAAAAGCCAATGTCCGTTCTAATGTCTACATACCTATGTCACACAGCTCTAGTCCATGAGGTAACATAGCAGAGGTCACACAGTGTGACACACATCTGCGAAATCGAAAGTCAAAGTGACAAATCAGGGTCCATACACTGGGTGAAAGTGACAGACAGATGATAGGTCTAATAATTTTATCAGATGTAGGAGGCAGTGATGTCTTCTTACCTGTGTCTCACTGGAAGTATTGCTGGATCATGGTGTTTCTGTTGTCTATGTACTCTTCTTCTGCCTCCTCTTCTTCACTGTCCACAGGCTCCACAGCTGCCACAAGACCTCCTTCTGGACCATCCTCCTGCAGAAAAGGCACCTGTCGTCGCAAAGCCAAGTTGTGCAGCATACAGCAGGCCACAATGATCTGGCACACCTTCTTTGGTGAGTAATATAGGGAACCACCTGCCATATGAAGGCACCTGAACCTGGCCTTCAGGAGGCCGAAGGTTCATTCAATAATCCTCCTAGTTCGCCCATGTTCCTCATTGTAGCGTTCCTCTGCCCTTGTCCTGGGATTTCTCACTGGGGTCAGTAGCCATGACAGGTTGGGGTACCCAGAGTCACCTGCAAATGTTGAGGGACAACTGTTAGACACACACTAACCCATAGGGACAACCCCAGACAACTATTCACACGGTATAGGGTCCTTGTCCTCACCTAATAGCCACACACAGTGCCTCTGGGGTTGCCCCATCACATAAGGGATGCTGCTATTCCTCAGAATGTAAGCATCATGCACTGAGACAGGAAACTTGGCGTTCACATGAGAGATGTACTAGCCAGCCAAACACTGCACATTCATCGAATGGTAGCTCTTCCGGTTTCTGTACACCTGTTCACTCCTGCAGGGGGTACCAAGGCCACATGTGTACCATCAATGGCACCAATGATGTTGGTGATATGTCCCTGGGCATAGAAGTCACCTTTCACTGTAGGCAAATCCTCCACCTGAGGGAACACAATGTAGCTGAGCATGTGTTTCAGCAGGGCAGACAACACTCTGGACAACACGATGGAGAACATAGGCTGGGACATCCCTGATGAAATGGCCACTGTTGTTTGAAAAGACCCACTTGCTAGGAAATGGAGTACTGACAGGACCTGCATTAAAGGGGGATTCCTGTGGGATGGCGGATAGCTGACATCAGATCTGGCTCCAACTGGGCACACAGTTCCTGGATTGTGGCACGATCTAGTCTGTAGGTGACTGTTACATGTCGCTCTTCCATTGTCGACAGGTCCACCAGCGGTCTGTACACCGGAGGATGCCGCCATCTCCTCACCTGGCCCAGTAGACTTGCCCTATGGATGAGAACAGCGAGCACAGAGTCAGCCAACACTGAGGTAGGAAAAAAACATTTGTATTGCACACATTTGTCAATACGCTACGTGCCTGTTTCTGTGTATATGCAAGGCCTATATATGTGTGACGCATTAAAAAATAATGCCATGTGGCCACCTGAAATGGCGGCTGGCTGACCTGTGATGTGGGACAAGGGTATATGAGGTAAGTACGCTGGCTTTCTACACTGTCGCGGTAGGCGGTCGAAGACCGCGGCACAATCCAGCATTGGTTAACATTGAGCACTATGGGTCCCAGGACCCAATGCCGATGTACGCCGGCGGAGACGGTACGCACTGCCGCGGACGTGACTGCCATTTTCTCTCTGTTCGCTCACTTGATACCTGATCTTCGACAGGAGAGGACCTACACTGCAAGTGCTGCTGTGACCTCAGTCTGGAAGCGACGATGGCTCATGTTTCTGGGGAAAGGGCCCCTGCCTTCACATCGGAGGAGTTGGATAAACTAGTGGATGAGGTCCTCCCCCAGTACACGCTACTCTACGGTCCTCCAGACAAACAGATGAGTACACTGTGAGCATGCTGTATGGGCAATGCCTGTTTGGAGTGGTGTGGATGGAAGATACGGGGGGGAGATGAGGCCTGCATGATCGGACGGTGAGTGTATGTGCGTCAGGGCAAGGGTGGGAACGTGGGACAATGTCTGTGACGGGCCGGACGGTAAAAGTGTTACTTTTTCCCATGTACTATTCCTCTAGGTCAGCGCCCACCAGAAGAAGGATATTTGGTGTGCCATCGCCAAGGACGTCCGGACCCTGGGGGTCCCCCACAGACGGAGCACCCACTCCCATAAAAGATGGGAGGACCTTCGCCGCTGGAGCAAGAAGACGGTGGAGACCCAGCTGGGGATGGCCTCCCAACGTGGGAGGGGTGCCCGTCGCACCATCACCCCCCTGATGTTCCGGATCCTGGCCGTGGCCCATTCGGAGATGGATGGGCGCTTGAGGGCATCACAGCAGCCACAAGGGGTACACTCTCATTCAGCTGACTCTGCACGCATTGGAGGTATCTGGGTGGGGGAGGTGGGCAGTGGGTTCCCCTAGGCTAGGGCGAGCTTTGTAGGCAAGGACCATTTGTGAGGCAGGCTAAGTGGCACCCCCATCCCCACCAGTGGTAAGAGCCATGTGTGCAGCAATTGGGCATATGCCATGTACCCCATGCCCCTGTGATTAATTAGGGAACTCCAAGTGCATGGGGTATTGCAGAGGGGTGCTGTGTCTGTAGTGTCCACTGACGGTAGCGGTATTGCATGCACTGAACATGTCTTTCTTCTTTCTCCCCCCCCCCCCTTTTTGTGGTCTCCCTGTTTTTGTGTGCATTAGCATCATCAGGCGGAGGACCTGTGCCACAGGAGCAGGAGGTAGCTGCATCTCAAATGGCCCTGGAGGGCCAGACAACGGAGTCTGAATTCACCAGTGGGATGGATGGCAAGGGGAGCTCCACGGCAGGGACAGGAGCTGAGACCAGCGAAACCGACTCTTCCTTTGATGGGAGCTCCCTTGCGGTGGTGGGACCTTCTGTGCCCACTGCATCTACAGGTACAGCCGCCACCCCCCCCTACCAGCAATGCCCTCCCAGCAGCCCCTCAGCGTGTGTCCCGTGGCCGCACACCCAGGAGGGTGGGCATCTCCTTCGCCCCAGGCACCTTAGGCCCTGCCCCAGTAAGCCCTGCTTCCCTCAGTGAGGAGGCTATTAACCTCTGGAGATCCCTCACTGTTGGGCAGTCTACCATTCTGAATGCCATCCAGGGTGTAGAGAAGCAGTTGCGACAGACAAATGCATACCTGGAGGGCATTCATTCTGTCCAGGCAGCCCAACAGCAAGCATTTCAGGATCTGGCCTCTGCACTGATGGCAGCCATTATCCATGTGTCCAGCCTCCCCCCTCCAACTTCCTCTACCCAGACCCAATCCCCAGTACCTCAGCCTATCCCAAGCACACTATCAGACTAGCATGAACACACCTCAACACACAAGGGTGGCTCTGGCAAACATAAGCACCACAAATCCCACAAGCACTCACACAAGCATCATACCATTGCACACATACCAACATCCACTGCCTCCACTGTGTCCCCCTCCTCCACGTCTCCCTCCTCCCTCCCTGTCACATCTCCACTCACACCTGCATGCATTACATCTTCAGCCACTACCTCCATCACCAGCACGCCCGTCACCACACACCGCTCACATGCACTCACCACCCCCACTACCATTCACACATCCCCAGTGTCCTCTCCCAGTGTGTCTGTGAGCCCTCCTCCCAAACCACACAAACGCTGTTACACACCCACTCAACAGCCATCCACCTCACGACAGCCTCCAGCCCATGCACCTTCACCGAAAGTCAGCAAACGAACACCTCCTACAACCACTACCTCTCACTCCCCTCCCAAACCCCCTCCATCCACCCGTCCCAGTGTGTCAAAAAAACTTTTCCTCTTAAATGTTGACCTCTTCCCTACACCTCCCCCCCCGTCCGTCCCCTAGGGCCCGTCTTTCCAGGTCCCATCCCAGCACCTCAGCCCCACATCACCAGGCACAGTGGTACCAGCAATACCCGTTTTTTGGAGTGCACCAATTAACAGGGCTGCCAGTGTCCCAAGGAGCGAAGCCAAGGACATTCCCCCACCTCCAAAACAGAAAAAGTTGCTCACATCCTGGAGGGAGAAGGCCAAAACATCTGCCACCAAGGGCTCAGCCAAGACAAGTGTGAGGAGTGGCAAGACAGCTGTGCCATCATCCAAGGTGGGAAAGGGCCTGAAGCAGAAAGGCAAGTCAACGTCGCCGCCAACCTGCACGGCGGACAAGACCGCCACCGGCACCGCCACATGCACCGCCGCCAAGGACATCGCCGCCAGCAGCCCAGAAACAGAGCCCTTCAGCAGAACCGCAGTCAGTGAGCCCGCCACCAGCACCGCCGCTACTGGCACCGCCGCCAGCACCGCGGTCAGTGAGCCTGCCACCAGCACCGCCATTACTGACACCGCCGCCAGCACCGCGGTCAGTGAACCTGCCACCAGCACCGCCATTACTGACATCGCCGCCAGCACCGCGGTCAGTGAGCCAGCCACCAGCACAGCAGTCAGTGAGCCAGCCACCAGCACGGCAGACAGTGAGCCAGCCACCAGCACCGCAGTCAGTGAGACCAGCACCGCCGCCACAATGATCGCCGCGTGCACCGCTGCCAAAATGACCGCCGCAAGCACCACTGTTAATGACACCACCGCCAGCTCCGCCAGCGGCCCGCTACAACCTGAGCCAGTGGCACCACCGCAGACATGGCTGCCATCCCCAGTGGTCATCCGTACGTGGCTGGTGGTCAGTTCCAGCGGCCTGGGCAGCTTCCATGTTGCCCCACCGTCAGTGGAGTATCACATCCACTACCTCAGTCCTTGGCAGGATGAAGCACTCTGGGCACAAAGCCCCCTCCAGAACCAGTGGAGAAAGGCATCCACTACCTCAGTCCTTGACAGGATGAAGCACTCTGGGCACAAAGCCCCCTCCAGAACCAGTGGAGAAAAGCATCCACTACCTCAGTCCTTGGCAGGATGACGCACTCTGGGCACAAAGCCCCCTCCAGAACCAGTGGAGTATCACATCCACTACCTCAGTCCTTGGCAGGATGAAGCACTCTGGGCACAAAGCCCCCTCCAGAACCAGTGGAGAAAGGCATCCACTACCTCAGTCCTTGGCAGGATGAAGCACTGTGGGCACAAAGCCCCCTACAGAACCAGTGGAGACTGTTATCCGCTTGAGAGACTGTGGCTTTGCACTCCCCAGGATAAAGCAGTGGGCAAACCACCCACTGGAGAGACTTGAGAGACTGTGGCTTTGCACTCCCAAGGATATATCAATGGGCATGGAGCCCCCTCGTGGAGCTGGCGTCGTGCAATCATCCAGCTGAGGTGCCCCCCCTTCCCTTCCCCCTGAGGTGCCTGTTTTATTTCGATCTGATGCCCCTGCAGTGTTCTCTCCATTTCGATTGGGTATCTTGTGTGGGCCTCGCCCATGCATTTTGGGCCCAGTGGTCCATGGACTGTATAGGTGCAGTACCTGGACTTGAATTCTTGGTGTACATATTTGTTTATAGTGTATATACATTTTTGACTAATGGATGTTTATTGATTACAATGGTTACAATCATTTCCTTTTGTCCTTGCGTTCTTCCGTGGGGGCTTGGGGGGTGTAAATGTAATGTTTCAGCATGTATTGGTGTTTGTGTGGGTGAGGGTGGGGGTGGGGGAGTTGGGGGTTGCGTGTTGCGTGTGTGTGTCACTCTCTTTTCCCTCCCCCCATGTCGTAGGTGCTGTACTCACCGTGGTCGTCTCCGCCGTCGGTTGTGCTCCTGGTAGAGGAGCAGGAAGACAATCGCAGGGAGTATTTGGAGTTCAGGCTCCATGGCGTCCTGCTTCCTCGTGGGGTGTATGAGGTGAGTGTTTTCCCTTCCAAGTCCTGTTTCCGCCGTGTTTTTGTTCGTGTTGAATGTGCCCCGGAAAAGGTGGCGGATTGGCCTGTCATAATAGTGTGGGCAGTACATTGTCGTCCGCCTGTCTGTTGGCGGTGACCGCCATGCTGTTTGTTTGTACCGCCGTGGCGGTCGGAGTGTTAAAGTGTCTGTCTATGTTGGCGGTTTCCACCATGGTCATAATTCAATTTTTTTTACCGCCAGCCTGTTGGCGGTTTTACCGCCGCTTTACCACCGACCGCCAGGGTTGTAATGAGGGCCATACTGTCCTGAGGTCCTGCTGACGTAATTTGGAGGAGGTAAGACCTTGCCTTCCCCGAGAATTATGGTACCTCTGTGTTTTGTGTCTTCTTCACCTCCTGAGGCCTCTGTGCACTCTTTACAAAATTCCTTTGTGCACAGCCTGGCCCAGGAGCACTCCACCCTGCAACGCACAACTCGCTAACTTGTTCTCCGGCGGTGTGGGACCTTCTTTAGTTGTGCTGCATCAACTGCATTTTGCACCTCCTTTGAACCCGGATGCTGCAACCCCTGGGAGTGCTGGCTGGCATCTTGAGGGCTCTATAAAGTGCTGAGAGCCCCCTCTTACACCTCACACAGAGTTGAGGCCCCCAGGTCCCTCCTGGGTCCATCCAGCACCATTTTTAAGAAAAACGCACTTTTGCCATAGCCAAGGATTGTTGGCGCTTTCCAACACGAAATCTCATCTGCAACAATCTTCACGCCGTGGGACATATTTTGCATTATGCAGGAAACCTCTGGCATCTTTCTAGGGTGCATTTCTGCAGGCTTCTACTAACTGGGGACTCTTCTTTTGCACTCTTCTGGGTTGGCAGGGGCTCCTGTCCTTCCTGGAACTTTTTTTAACTTCTGGACTTGGCCCCCTCCCTTTGGAGGTCTTCAGGTCCAATTATCCAGCAGTTCTTCTTTGCAGACTTGGTTGGCTGCTGCACAATCCCAAAAATGAGGTGTAGTGTGTCCTAAGGAAACTTGCAGTACTTTACTCCTGCTTTTCTGGGCTCTGGGGTGGGGTAATTTATTTACCTTTACTGTATTCTTAGTCTCCCAGCGATTCTGCACACACTACACTTGTCTAGGGGGGAATTTGTGATTCACATTCTACTTTTTTAGTATATGGTTTGTGTTGCCCCTAGACCTATTTTTTCCCATTGCATTCTATAGGATTTCCTACTTTTTGCATTGTTTCATGACCATTTACTTGTCTTATATTGGTGTCTAGTGTATATATTGTGTATAATTCTTACCTCCAGAAGGAGTATTGTCTTGAATATATTTTTGGTACTGTGTCACCCAAATAGATACCTTTATTTTTGGTAACACTGAGTATTGTCTTTACTTGTGTATAAGTACTGTGTAACTATAAGTGGTATTGCATGAGCTTTGCATGTCTCTTAGTTCAGCCTAAGCTGCTCTGCTAGAGCTACCTCTATCAGCCTAAGCTGCTAGAACACTACTAAATTCTCTAATAAGGGAGAACTGGACCTGGTGTAAGGTGTAAGTACCCAAAGTACCCACTACAAACCAGGCCAGCCTCCTACATTGGTGGTGCAGCAGTGGGATAAGTATTTGCAATTGCTTTACCACTTTGTTACCTGTGCCTTTCACAAGAAAATCTTGCTCCAGTACTTAGAGCATATATAACATATACCTAGAAACTATTTTCAAACTTTCTTGAAAGTTCGGTTTAACTTTGCAAAAGTTATTCAAAGTTCTAAAAACTTTTCTTCTTTTCTCTAAAAAGTTAGCTCTGTTATTCTACTAACTTTTTACTCACTTTCCCAAAACTTTTTTCTTTCAATATGTCTTCAGTAGATGATACCCCTAGAGTTGTGAAAACAACATATGAGAATATAAACTTTACAAGTTTGAGGGGTCTCTGTATTGAAAGAAGTTTAGGGATTGGGAAGAACCCCAATAAGGAGTTCCTCTTAAATATTCTCCTCCTGGATGACCGGGGACTCAGCACTGGTCCAGATCAGACAAGGGAAGAGATAGAGGAAACTCCAACCAGGAAGGCTCAGAGGAGCATGATGACAATCCTGGGGAGGGTCCTTCCACAGACCTATCTGTCAACAAGCCCCCTAGTATAACTGGTAGTGGGAAGAGTTCACACACAAGTAGGGCTCCCTTCACCCCTAGAGGCCAGGTCACTAGAGTAGCCCCTGTTAGAGATATGTCTGCCTCTGCACACTCTCATGTTACCTCTGTTTCAGAGGCTTCACATAATTCTAACCCTAAGGACCAGCCCCTAGATAGGGAACTCAGAAAGCTGAGTTTTGAGGAGGCCAGACTGAAGCTAATGCAGCAGCAGTTGGTCTTAGACAGGGAATCCCTGGTAGTGGAGAAAGAGAGGCAGTGTTTGGTTTTAGTTCCCCATAGTGGCAGCAGCAGTTTCAGAACTACAAATGTTAGGGAACCTTCATTTGATTCTTGGAATCTGCACAAAGTTGTCCCTCCTTACAAGGATGGTGATAACATCAACAAGTGGTTTGCTGCACTTGAGAGGGCATGTAAAGTTCAAAGGGCCCCTCATGTACAGTGGGCTGCTATCCTTTGGTTATCCTTCTCTGGCAAAGGTAGTGACAGACTTCTGATTGTCAGAGAGGATGATGCAGATAATTACCAGGTTCTTAAAAATTCACTCTTAGATGGTCTCAGCTTAACCACTGAACAGTAAAGACTTAAGTTTAGAGAGAACAGAAAGGTGTCATCACAGGACTGGACAGACGTTGTGGAATGTTCTGTGAATGCCATAGAAGGTTGGTTACATGACAGTAAGGTGACTGATTATGAAAGCCTATATAACTTGATACTGAGGGAGCATATCTTGAATAATTGTGTGTCTGACTTGTTACATCAGTATCTTGTGGACTCTGATCTGACCTTTCCCCAAGAATTGGGAAAGAATGCAGGCAAACGGGTCAGAACAAGGGTGAGGAGAAAAGCTCATACAGGGGGTGACAGATGTTTGGTCTGCAGCCTGCCACCGCAGACCTTCAAGAGAAGGAGATGACTTCTGTGCATTACAGAACTCTTTCCCGGTGGGACCCCCTAACTGCTGCCAGTGGGTCAGCTTGGACACATCCCCCATTTCAGCCACTTGTTCCCCTGTAGGCTCTAGGGCATCGCCCACAAGTTCAGCCTCCTCCAGGACCATAGAAACTGCTGGGATGGATTTCCCATGCCCCTTGTCCTTCCTTTTTCTGGAAGGCACCTAAGCCACTCTTTCAGGCTCCAGGGCCTCGTGATCACCCTGACTGGCTGCCATAGACTGGGTGGACACGCATGCCCACCCAGGCAGACCCAACATCTCCAAGTGTGACCAGCTTTCCACCGCCTCCATGGGGAATCCACCAGGTTGTTATCTAGCAGACAATCAAAAGGCATGATTGGACTCACAGCTACCCTCAAAGAACCTGAGATACCGCCCAATTCAAAGGGAACCTGTGCCACCTGACACAGAAACTCTGACTTGTCCACAACAACTACTTTGTGAAGCACATTGGGAACCACTTGCTCTTCATGCACCAGGCGACCCCTGACAGTAGTCCAACTCGCTCCAGTGTCTCTAAGAGCCTCCACCTCCTGTCCATTGTTCTCAGGCACAAGTTTTCTCTGAACCATCTCACGGTCCTCTAGTGAGACAAGGGTCATCTCAGCTGGCTCCCACCCTTCAATAAATCAATCTATCATAGTATTGATAAAGTGCACTACTCACCCGTGAGAGTCTCAAGGCGCTGAAGGGAAGGGTGCTGCTACTGCTAGAACAGCCATGTCTTGAGGTGTCTCCGGAATGTTAGCAGGTCCTGTATCTGTCACAGGTGACTAGGAAGAGTGTTCCATGTTTTGGCAGTGAGGTTCAAGAACGATCTGCCACCGGCAGTCGTTCAGTGGACACGTGGAACGGTGTCGAGGGCAAGGTCAGCAGAGCGGAGCTGTCAGGTCAGGGTGTAGAAGGAGAGCTGTCTTTTGAGGTCTTCTGGTCTGGTGTTGTGCTTTGTGAGCATCCTGGAACCGACTGCTTCCCAAACGCTACACTGACTAAACCCTGTGACTGGGCACCAGTGGGTCACGGTGTCTATTTGGGATACTTGGGATTCCCCTCATGTGACCCTCCTGATCACATGTATAGCACTTATGGGGACCGCTCTCTGCAGGTTTACCTGTAGAGATCCATGGCTTCTTCTCACCTGGTGGTTGGTAATCCTTACCCTGTGAACTAGGTTGGGGCCCTTTAGAAATCTCTTCCTGTTTACCCTATCCCCACCACTTCTTCTGGTAGGGACCCTGCCCACCCTTGGCAGAGCATCCCCCCATACCTCTTTTGGACCCTGGGGCTCTCCCACCAGTCTGCCTCTCCGGCAAGCTTACTGGGTCAGTCAGCTTGCTGTTAATCAAGTACTGGTGCAGCTCTGGAAAACAAAGACTATACAAGTGCTCACAGATTGCACAGCCCCTCATAAGTGCTTACTTTGCTGCCCTTCACCCATCCATCCAGTACCCTGCAAAAAGAATCAACACATTCCAGCCAAGTTTGAGAATCCCCCTTCTCGTAAGATCAGAATCTTTGCTTGTCCTACTGTCCAGTGAGACCATATCTAGTGAATAGGGTGTCCTTCATGGTAGAATGGGTGAGCCCCTGAGGATCCCCTAGGGCTGTCAAGGTGTCCTTCCCTTCTACCTCAAAGTGCTTCCACAAACCCACCCCCCAGTGTACCTCAGGAACCAGGTTCACGTGAAGAGCTGACTTATACCCTTTAAACCACAAGTGTATTTCATTCTCCCTCTTATAATCCTTTACCAGATCTTTTAGAATGTGCCCTCTCCTCCCTGACTGCACTGGTGTACTGCTGATACTTTCTGTGCTGGACCTGCCCTTCAGATCTAGCTCCTTTAAGCTCAGATCATGAGCTAACAAAATGATTATCTCCTCCATGGCCAATGCCATTTTCTTTGCCTCTGCCTCTCTATCCAGTTTGGTCAAATCCAACTTGAGCTTTTCAAGCTCCAAATGATGCTTTTTCTCTGCTTGTCTGTCCCTCAGTTCCTCTGTGGTCAGACCTTTAGAAGAAACACTGCTGCCTGCCTTGGCGGCCCTCCCTCCAGGGAGGCATAGGTTATCCACCAAATTACCATGCATGCTCTGCATCTCTCCATCCACAGCCATCTTCTCCTCTGCTGTGTGCCCCTCAGCCTCCTTTGCTGCCACCAAAGCCATCAGTACCTTTTGCTTCTCATCCTTCTTGGGGAGCTTTTGATTGGCACTGGAACTCCTTACAAAATTGCTTGAGCTGGGCCACTGTATAATCCTCAAATTTCTCCAGCTCAAACACCACTTTTGCC
Source organism: Pleurodeles waltl (assembly GCF_031143425.1). Lineage (NCBI taxonomy): Eukaryota > Metazoa > Chordata > Amphibia > Caudata > Salamandridae > Pleurodeles > Pleurodeles waltl. The sequence goes on along the minus strand of NC_090438.1, from coordinate 880,257,602 downwards.
ACAACTGCTTATGGCTCCCAAGACTGAGACATGTTTGTGGACAAGGTTCAATAAAGATGCAAAGTCCCAAAAGGCAGAGAGATTCCAAAAAGGACATAATAGGAAAAGCAAAACAAATCCAAGAGAAAAAATAGTATGTGATTGTGGAATGGTCCACAATAAAACAGTAGTGTACACCAATCACTTTATGTCAAGTACAAATACAAGTCCTATCCTCACTGCTGATAACCAATGTTAGAAATGGGGACTCTAGTTGGCAGTCAGTTTATACCCTGTCGATGAAGGGACCCTCACTCTAGTCAGGGTGAGGAAGATATACAGCTCAGATAACCTCTGCTCACCCCCTTGGCAGCTTGGTGCAAGTAGTCAAGCTTATCTCAGAGGCAATTTGTAATGTATTTGCTGCAACACACACACAGTGTAAACACTACAAAAGGACTCCACACAAGTTTAGGAAAAAAGCCACTATTTATATAAATCAAATAAAACCAAATGACAAAATTCCAACATACACAAGCAAAGGTATGAATTTTTAAAGCAAAAAGAGGCATATTTATACTCTGTTTGCACCAATTTAGCGTAATTGTTTTTTTTACTCTAATTTGGTGCAAAACTAACTCTATATTTATACTTTGGCGCTAGACCCATCTAGCTCCAAATTTATGTAGTTAAAGTCATTTTTTGTACGTGGAAACCTACCTTGCCTTAATGAGATATAAGGTAGGCCTTCCAGTGCAAAAAATGACTCTATGGCCTTAACGCCATATTTATACTCCCGAGAAAAAATGGTGCACGGGAAGGAGGAAGGGTCAAAAAATGGTGCAAAGCATTTTTTTAACGGCTGATGCAGGGCAGGCGTTAGGGGACCTGTGGGCCTATTTCCATGGTGGAACACCATGGAATAAGCCCACTGGTGCCCTCCCCATGCCCCAGGGATACCCACACCAGAGGGACAGCGGAGGATGAGGGACCCCAACCCAGGTACATACAGGTAAGTACAGGTAAGTCTTTTATTTTTTAAAGTGCCATAGGGGGCCCTGAAATGGGCCCCCATGCATATCACAGGGCGCAATGGACATGCCCAGGGGACCCTGGTCCACTGTGCTGGCCATTGGGATGGTGGGCATGACTACTGTCTTTTTTTTACTCTAACCTGTCTAATGTCATTTTTTGGTGGAAAACCCTCTTCTTCTATACCGCCAGCCCCACCAGACTAACGTCATTAATTTTTTTACACTAGCTTACCCTTTGCATCAGCTTGCACCATTCCATAAATATGGTGCCCGGCTGGTGCACAGAAATGGTGCAAGCCAGTGCTAAACATTTTGGTGCAAAACTGCGTTAGTGAAGTTTTGCCCGAAAAAGTATTAATCAGGGCCTAAGTCTGAGCAACATCTTAATCTATAGAAATCAATGGATGTGTTTGTTTTAGCACAAAGTACCTGGTATACATGAAAAATGAAAGCCGCACGTGTGACTGTGCACCAAAAAAGCAAGCAATGTGATGATTCTTTACTGGCAAGTGAGGCAGTGCATCGATTCTTTCTCCCCTGGTAAGTGATGGGTCAGTTTCCGGATCACAGACTCAGGTCCGTGGGGTGAGGTGATGTTGAAGATTTTGACATCCAGGGACAATGTGTAGGAAATCTGGATACACATCAATGATGAATCCGCGCTGAGCTGACAATGGGTCGATTTGACTGGGACTGAGTTGATTTTTCAGCTGCGATGTAGGCGCTTCATTGATTTTTCTGCCACCCAGCTCTGGTGTGTGGATTTTCTTTCTGCTTCTGCCAGCGTCTCCTTCCAGGAGCCCAGGGACTGGATGTAGCACCACTTGGTAAGTCAGGTGTTCTCAGGAAGAGTGCCCAGGTGCAACAGATAAAGTTTATGATATCCCTGAGACTTCTTAGCAAGAGGCAAGCTCAGTCCAAGCCCTTGGAGAATCTTCACAAACTGGATACACTTCAAAGTCCAATCTTTGTCCTCTCAAGGCAGAAGCAGCAACTGCAGGCCAACCCAGCAAAGCACACAAAGCAAAGAGGCAGTACTCCTCCTCACAGCTCTTTAGCTCGTCTCCTTGGCAGACGTTCTTCTTGATCCAGAAGTGTTCTAAAAGTCCGTAGTTTCGGGTCCACTACTTATACTCATTTCTGCCTTTGATTAGGCAAACTTCAAAGGAAAGTCTCTGGTGTTCATAAGTTCCTGGGTTGCACAGGCCTGGCTCCAGACACAGTCCAGGGGCTGGATCCTGCATTGTACGAGGAAAGACATAGCCCTTTGAGGTGCAGGTGGCAGCTCCTCTCTTCCCACTCTAGCCCAGGAAGACTCATCAGGATTTGCAGGGCACACCTCAGCTCCCTTTGTGTCACTGTCTAGACGGAATTCACAAACTGTCAGTCTGACCCAGACGTTGATTCTACAGGCAGGCAGAGGCAGAGAATGGCTAAGAAAGAAAATGCCCACTTTCTAAATGTGACATTTTTAGACAATCTAAAAACCAATTTAACCAAAAGATGTATTTTTAAATGGGGTCCAGTCAAAAATAAAGGAATCAGAGGCATAAACACTGGGGAAACCATGCCAAGGATGCCCGATCTAACAAACAGTAATCCAGCAGTATTTAATAAAAAGATGAAATCTTGCCTTTTTAATCAGGATTAAACAACAGATCTTGTTATTCTTTTTTTACCTCTGCATTGCATTGGGACAATTTGCGGAATAGCTGTGTGCATGTGCAATATGAGTAGTATTCATCATCAACTGCAAAGAAAACACACCAGTGTTTTCTATGCAGTTGCACCTCTAAAATGTATGTTTGAAAAATGCTTGAGGAACAATCACATTGGCAAACTTACAGACACACAAGGGCACTGGAGAGATTTCCTCAGCATCCTTTAGCTGCTGTACTGTAGGAGATGCACTATATATTTTATCATTGGGGTAGCACCTACTACTAGCCAGTAACAGTACTACAGTTGGGTAGACATTCTGCACAAAATGGTGGCTTCTTCTTGGATAAATATGCAGGGCAGGATTCATTTTGGCCTGATGGTTACTGCACAGAAATCAAACTGCAACAAGAAACACAGATGCAAAACAAAGGAGGTGGCCAAGTTGGAGTTTCTTTTCTGTAAAGTACTTATGATCCTAACTTGTTGCCCATGGTCAAGGCAAAGCAACTGTTTTTGTATGAATTTCCATCTTAACGTTATCTCTACACCTTGATGGAGGTGTTTGCGCTCTTGGGGGCATATTTATACTCTGTTTGCACCGAATTAGCGTAATTTGTTTTTACTCTAATTCGGTACAAAGCTAACTCAATATTTATACTTTGGCGCTAGACCCATCGAGCACCAAATTTATTGAGTTAAAGTAATTTTTTGGTCGTGGAACCCTACCTTGCCTTAATGAGATGCAAGGTAGGCGTCCCTGTGCAGAAAATTACTCTATGGCCTTAACCCAATATTTATACTTCTGTGCAAAAATGGTGCATAGGAGGGAGGAGGGTTCAAAAAATGGGGCAAAGCTTGCTTTGCCCCATTTTTTAACGCCTGGGTCAGGGCAGGTGTAAGGGGACCTGTGGGCGTATTTCCATGGTGAAACACCATGAATGAGCCCACAGGTGCCCTTCCCAGGCACCAAGGACACCCACACTCCAGGCCAGCGGGACAGCAGAGGATGGGGGACCCCATCCCAGGTAAGTACAGGTAAGTACGGGTAAGTATTTTATTTTATTTTTTAAAGTGCCATAGGGGCCCTGAAATGGGCCCCCATACATGGCACAGGGTGCAATGGACATGCCCAGGGAACCATGGTCCCCTGTGCTGGCCATTGGGGTGGTGGGCATGGCTCCTGTCTTTTTTAAGACAGAAGTCATGTGGTATGGATGGTTTTGCGTCAGAAAATGACTCTAGGCATGAGTCATTTTTTTTTACTCTAACCTGCCTAATGTCAGTTTTTGGTTCTAAACCCCCTTCTTCCATACCGCCAGCCCCACCCGACTAATGTCATTTTTTTTTTTACACTAGCCTACCCTTTGCACCGGCTTGCACCATTCCATAAATATGGTGCCCGGCTGGTGCACAGAAATGGTGCAAGCCAGTGCTAAACTTTTTGGTGCAAAACTGCGTCAATGCAGTTTTGCACCAAAAAGTATAAATCAGGGCCTTGTTTTTTTTCATGCACATTATCTCATGTAGTGTATGTTCTTTCTTGTAATCTGCTGCTGAGACCAAAGATTCTTTTTTCCCTTTTAGAAACTACAACTATGAAAAAAGGCACAAAAGCCCCACCCTTTTGGCCCCACCCCATATACATTGGTGGTATGTGCAGGAGGCTGGCCTGGTGTATGGTGGGTACCTATGGTAATTGCACCTTATACTAGGTCCAGTTATCCCTTATTAGTGTAGTGTAAGCAGTGTTTAGAAGCCGGGCTCTCTAGAGGTAGCTGTGGATGAGCAGCCATGGCGTATATATGAGACATGCAAAGCTCATGCAATACCACTGTTGTCACACAGTACTCACACACACAGTCCCTCATTATGAACATTGGAGGCTGAGACCGCCATGCTGGTGGTGGCGGTAATGAGCACCACCAGCATGGCGGTCTCAGCCGCCAAATAATGAAGGCCTTCCACCACCGCCAGGCTACTGCCGACAGGCAGCCTAACGATGGCGGAAATCATTATCCGACAGGGATGCCCTCCGGATAATGATCCCTTTTCCTCCAGCCTTTCCCTGTTGGGTTCCCCCACCAGGCAAAGGCTGGTGGAAGGGGTGCTCCGGGGCCCCCTGCACTGCCCATGCACTTGGCCTGGGCAATGCAGGGGCCCCTGTGCTGTGCCCCGTCGTGAAGGTCTGCGCGACGGGTACTGCTTCACCCGAGCCGCCGGCAATGGCCCAGCCCTGCAATCTGCTGGGCAATGTTGTTTATTAGGCCGGTGGGGTCTCGAGGGGGCTGGCGGTCAGTGAAATGACCACCAGCATGAACACGGTGGTAAACACCGCCATGTTCATAATGACCCCCACAGTGTTACAAAATATAAGGTACTTAATTTTTTTTAGACAAATGCCAAAATACCATAGAGGCTGTACTATATATACACTATTATGCAGACATAGGCATTAAAACAGTTAGAAAATAGCGCAATAAGTGAAAATCACAATAGTTAGAAATGTGCATGGGGGAGCACAAACCATATACTAAAAAAATTAAACGCGAAAGTTTGTCTCCCACCTAGGCAAGTGTAGTGCGTAGAGGAAAGCTGGGAGTACCAGAAAATCCCAAAGGTAAGTAATAAAACCCACCCCAGTGCCCAGGAAAGCATGAGTAAAACTGAGTAACTTTCCAAGACCACACACAGAAATTAGGAAGAAGATTATGCAAGAACCAGAAGAGACTGCAAGACACCAATAGTGGATTCCTGGACCTGAAGACCTGTGGAAGAAGGGGAGCCAATCTATCTATCTATCCATCTATCTATCTATCTATCTATCTATCTATCTATCTATCTATCTATCTATCTATCTATCTATCTATCTATCTATCTATTCATTCTGCAAACCCCTTAGCCTCTGTAATCAAAGGCAAAAGAAGTAGGTGACTCAGATCAACATTCCTCATGATACATTTATTTAATTCCATCCATAAAGCACAACTGTGCGGTAATGGCCAACGCTTATGAGCAGGACTCTTCCACTGGGCCATAGAGTCAAAGTTACAGCATGCATTTTTTAAAGGGATAAACCCCCTCCAACCACCATTACAAAAGAGAACCACTATTCTGTTCACTTATTCACCTGAGTTTACATAGTGCATGGCTACCCAGCGGGCTTCCCAGCACTGTTAGTGCTGATTAAATTTAAGAGTGCGAGACTGAATAGCAGGTACCCTAAGGAAAGAGATAGGTTTTCAATTTCTTTCTGAATCTCAAGTGAGTATTGTCTCATCTCAGCGCTCAACAGGTAAGGCATTCCAAAGTTTAGGTCCAAGATATGTGAATGAACAACCACCACTTTTAGTTCTCTTAAATCTGGGGCATCTAGGACATCAAGATTGTTGGACCTAAGGATCCTATTTGTCCGGTAAGGAGTGGTAAGGTGACGTAGAAAAGGTGGGCTCCTATTATCTTTTTCTTGAAGTACAACACAAAGGACCAGATGTGGGTAGCCGTTTGAATGGTGCAAACTGCGAAAATCGCAGCTTGCGCCACAAAAACGGCCTAACGCGATGCACATTCACAAATTGCGAGGCAGTACCGACTCGCAATTTGTGAATGCGACTCGCAAATAGGAAGGGGTGTTCCCTTCCTATTTGCGACTCACATCGCAATTCAGAATTGCTTTGTGACCGTGAATGCGCTCGCAAAGCAACTCGCAGTTACCACCAGTGTCACACTGGTGGTAACTAATTCGCAAAAGAGAAGGGGTCCCCATGGGACCCCTTCCCCTTTGTGAATGTCGACAAAAATATTTTGGACCACTGCCTACTCTGAAAAAACGAAACCAAATGGTTTCGGAAGTTTTTTCATTTTGCAACTCGTTTTCCTTTAAGGAACATAAAAAGCTCCTACCATACCACTTATATCATATAGCACTATATCATAAGAATCACAATACTCAGCGTTACTAAAAATAAAGGTACTTTATTTTAGTGACAATGTGTCAGAAATATCTCAGAGGATATACTCCCTTAGGAGGTAAGTAAAATACACACAAACCAAAATCAGGTAAGTAAACAGTTAGAAAAGAAGTGCAAACACTGTAGAATACAATCGGATACAATAGGCCTAGGGGCAAAACAAATCATATACTAAGAAAGTGTAAAGCAAACCACTTAGGGACCCCAACCCTAGTGTAGTTTGTAGAGGGTCGCTGGGAGTGTAAGAAAACACTAAGGGTGTCCAAGATACCCCACATCAAGACCCTGAAAAGTAGGAGTAAAGTGACCCTACTTCCCCAGAAACACACTAAAGTCGTGATGGGAGATTCTGCAAAGACAACAACTGACTGCAAAGCACTGAAGACGGATTCCTGGACCTGAGGACCAATAAAGGAAGGGGACCAAGTCCAAGAGTCACGAAAGTGTCCAGGTGGGCAGGAGCCCACTAAACCCCGGCTGAAGGTGCAAAATGGCTACCTCAAGGTGGAAGAAGGTGAAGATTCTGCAACAAAGGAAGATGCCAGGAACTTCTCCTTTGCACAGAAGATGTCCCACAGTGTGCTGGAGGTTGCAGAGTTGTTTCAACGCAGACAACCGCAAACAAGCCTTGCTAGCTGCGGTCGCGGTTGACGAAAATGGGTGCTGCCAGGGCCCTGGAAGGACCAGGAGGTCGACCCTTGGAGGAGGAGACAGAGGGGACACTCAGCAATATAGAGAGCCCATGCAGAAGCAGGCAGCGCCCACAGAAGCACTTGAACATGGTCAAGAAATCTGAGCATGACGGTTGTCTCAAAACTACAAAGGAGGGTCCCACGGAGCTGGTGGTCAAATCAGCGAGTTGAGCAATGCAGGACAGAGTACTGGGGACCTAGGCTGTGCTGTGCATGAAGGATTCCTTGCAAAAGTACACAGAAGCCCTAGAAGCTGCAGATCACGCAGTACACAGGATTACTGTCTGGCGTGGGGAGGCAGGCACTTACCTCCACCAAATTTGGGCAGATGGACCACTGGACTGTCAGGGTCACTTGGATCCAGCTCCTGTGTTCCGAGGACCACACTCTTCAAGATGAGAGGGGACCCAGAGGACCGGTGATGCAGAAGCTTGGTACCTGCGTTAGCAGGGGGAATATTCCATCGATCCACAGGAGATTTCTTCTTGGCTTCCAGTGAAGGGTGAAGGCAGACAGCCTTCAGAGGATGCACCACCAGGAAACAGTCGAGAAAGCTGGCAGGATTAGACGCTACAATGTTGCTGGTAGTCGTCTTGCTACTTTGTTGTGGTTTTGCAGGCATCCTGGAGCAGTCAACGGTCGATCCTTGGCAGAAGTCGAAGAGGGGGATGCGGAGGAACTCTGGTGAGCTCTTGCGTTTGTTATCCGAAGAGAAACCCACAGGAGAGGCCCTAAATAGTCATCAGAGGAGGATTGGCCACCTAACCAGGTAAGCACCTATCAGGAGGGGGTCTCTGATGTCACCTGTTGGCACTGGCCACTCAGTGGCTTCCATTGTGCCCTCACACCTCTGCATTCAAGATGGCAGAGGTCTGGGACACACTGGAGTAGCTCTGGGCACCACCCCTGGGATGGTGATGGACAGGGGAGTGGTCACTCCTCTTTCCTTTGTCCAGTTTCACGCCAGAGCAGGGGCTGAAGGATCCCTGAACCAGTGTGGACTGCCTTATGCAAGGAGGGCACCATCTGTGCCCTTCAAAGCATTTCCAGAGGGAGAGGGTGTAACACCCTCTCTCAGAGGAAATTCTTTGTTCTGCCTTCCTGCCCAGACCCCAGGAGGGCAGATTCATTTCTGTGGGTTGGCAGCAGCGGTAGCTGCAGTGAAAACCCCAGAGAGCTAGTTTGGCAGTACCCGGGGAGCATGCTGGAGCCCCGGGGATGCATGGGATTGGCACCCCAATACCATATTTGGCAGGGGGGGGGGACAATTCCATGATCTTAGACAGGTCACATGGCCATATTCGGAGTTACCATTGTGAAGCTACATATAGGTATTGACCTATATCTACTGCACGCGTGTAATGGTGCCCCCGCACTCACAAAGTCTGGGGAAATTGCCCTGAGCTATGTGGGGGCACCTTGGCTAGTGCCAGGGTGCCCTCACACTTAGTAACTTTGCACCTAACCTTCACTAAGTGAGGGTTAGACATATAGGTGACTTATAAGTTACTTAAGTTCAGTGTAAAATGGCTGTGAAATAACATGGACGTTATTTCACTCAGGCTGTAGTGGCAGTCCTATGTAAGAATTGTCTGAGCTCCCTATAGGTGGCAAAAGAAATGCTGCAGCCCATAAGGATATCCTGGAACCCCAATACCCTGGTTACCTAGGTACCATATACTACGGAATTATAAGGGTGTTCCAGTGTGCCATTCAGAATTGGTAAAAATGGTCACTAGCCTGCAGTGACAATTTTAAAGACAGAGGGAGCATAAGCACTGAGGTTCTGGTCAGCAGGGCCTCAGTGACACAGTTAGGCACCACACATGGAACACATTCAGGCCACAAACTATGAGCACTGGGGTCCTGGCTAGCAGGATTCCAGTGAGACAGGCAAAAAAAAAAATGACACACAAGTAAAAATGGGGGTAACATGCCAGGCAAGATGGTACTTTCTTATACAACCCACCCCAAATGAGGGACAATAAGGCTAACCTTGCCCAGATGAGTCTTCATTGTCTAAGTGGAAATATCTGGAAAGTCCATCTTCATTGGAGTGGGTACTCCCAGGTCTATGTTCCACTGTATTGTCCATTCCCTGTAGGGAGATGGACCACCTCAACAATTTAGGGTTTTCACCTTTCATTTGTTTAAGCCATAATAGAGGTGTGTGGTCTGTCTGAACAATAAATTGAGTCCCAAACAGGTATGGTCTCAACTTTTTCAGTACCCAGACCACAGCAAAGGCTTCCCTCTCTATGGCAGACCAACGCTTTTCTCTAGGGGTCAACCTCATGCTGATGAAAGCAACAGGTTGATCCTGGCCCTCAGTGTTAAGCTGTGATAGCACTGCCCCAACCCCTAACTCAGAAGCATCAGTCTGCACTATGAACTTCTTGGAGTAGCAAGGGCTTTTTAGGACAGGTGCAGAACACATGGTCTGTTTGAGCTCATCAAAAGCCTTTTGACAGCTAGCTGTCAATAATACCTTTTTAGGCATCTTCTTACTAGTGAGGTCATTAAGAGGAGCTGCCATAGTTCTTAATGAACCTCCTATAGTACCCTGTAAGGCCTGGGTTTGAGTTGTAGGGGGACCCCATTCCATAATGGTCTGGATCTTCCGGTGCAGTGGTGCAATCTGTTCCCCACCTACCAGGTGGCCCAGATAAACCACTTTCCCCTGTCCTATCTGGCACTTTGAAGCCTTGATAGTGAGGCCTTCCAGGTAGCACAGATAAACCACTTTCCCCTGTCCTATCTGGCACTTTGAAGCCTTGATAGTGAGGCCTGCCTTTTGCAGGGCCTCCAAAACTTTCCAGAGGTGGACCAGGTGCTCATCCCAGGTGGAGCTAAAGACAGCGATATCATCTATATATGCTGCACTAAAAGCTTCCAAACCTTGCAGGACTGTGTTCGCCAACCTCTGAAAAGTTGCAGTTGCATTCTTCAAACCAAAGGGCATCACAGTGAACTGATAGTGCCCTCCAATGGTGGAAAATGCAGTATTAGGTTTAGCATCTTCTGATATTTTAATCTGCCAATACCCTGAAGTTAAATCAAAAGTGCTTAGATACTTGGCAGAAGCCAGTGTATCAATTAGTTCATCTTCCCTGGGTATAGGGTGAGCATCAGTTTTGGTTACCTGATTGAGTCCTTTGTAGTCAACACAAAACCTCTTTTCTCTTTTACCATCTTTACTGTGAGGTTTTGGGACAAGCACCACTGGGCTAGCCCATGAGCTTTCTGAATGCTCAATCACTCCTAAGTCCAACATTTTCTGTACCTCTTGTTTTATGTAATCCCTGACATGGTCAGGCTGCCTATAAACCTTACTTTTGACAGGTAAACTGTCACCAGTGTTGATTGTTTGCTCACACCAGGTAGTTGTACCTGGTATCAGTGAGAAGAGGTCAGTAAATTGGCCTAGGTGATTTATACAGTTGTCCTTCTGCTCAGCAGTAAGGCAATCTGCAAGCACCACTTCCTCCACTAAGCCCTCAGCTTCACTGGTGGGGAGGAGATCAGGGAGAGGGTCACTCTCTTCTTCCTGTCCCTCATCAGTTGCCATGAGCATGTTTAAGTCAGCCCTGTCATAGTAGGGTTTTAGGAGATTGACATGAAGCACCCTAAGGGGGCTGCTGGCAGTGCCCAGGTCTACCAAGTAGGTGACCCCACCTCTTTTCTCTACAATTAGATGGGGCCCACTCCATTTGTCCTGGAGTGCTCTTGGGGCCACAGGCTCCAATACCCACACCTTCTGTCGTGGGTGGTACTCTGTCAGGACAGCCTTCTGGTCAAACCATTGCTTTTGGCTGGCCTGAAGGTTTTTGCTGGCCTTTTTCATGTACTCAGCCATTCTACTTCTCAGGCCAAGTACATAGTCCCCTATGTCTTGATTTGGAGCTTTTAAAGGTTGTTCCCAACCCCTTCGCTGCCAGGCCTTTTCCCCCTCCTGTGCCAGGCCTTTTTTTGCCTATTTTGAATAGTTCTCGCTTAGGCCCTCATAACGTTTTGTCCACATAAGCTACCCACGCCAAATTTGCGTCCTTTTTTTCCAACATCCTAGGGATTCTAGAGGTACCCAGACTTTGTGGGTTCCCCAGAAGGAGGCCAGGAAATTATCCAAAACACAGTGAAAATTTCATTTTTTTTTTAAATGGGAAAAAGGGGCTGCAGAAGAAGGCTTGTGTTTTTTCCCCTGAAAATGGCATCAACAAAGGGTTTGCGGGGCTAAAATCACCAGCTTCCCAGCTTTCAGGAACAGGCAGACTTGAATCAGAAAACCCAATTTTTCAACCCAATTTTGGCATTTTACTGGGACATACCCCATGTTTACGATTTTTTGTGCTTTCAGCCTCCTTCCAGTCAGTGACAGAAATGGGCATGTAACCAATGCTGGATCCCAGAAACCGAAACATTTCTAAAAAGTAGACAAAATTCTGAATTCAGCAAGGGGTAATTTGTGTACACCCTGCAAGGGTTTCCTACAGAAAATAACAACTGGAAAAAAATAATATTGAAATTGAGGTAAAAAAACTGCAATTTTTCTCTTACTCTGTAACTTTTTCCTGCAATGTCAGATTTTTGAAAGCAATATACTGCTATGCCTGCTGGACTCTTCTGGTAGTGGGGATATATAGGACTTGTAGGTTCATCAAGAACTCTAGGTACCCAGAGCCAATAAATGAGCTGCACCCTGCAGTGGGTTTTCATTCTATACCGGGTATACAGCAATTCATTTGCTGTAATATAAAGAGTAAAAAATAGCTATCAAGAAAACCTTTGTATTTCCCAAATGGGCACAAGATAAGGTGTTGAGGAGCAGTGGTTATTTGCACATCTCTGAATTCTGGGGTGCCCATACTAGCATGTGAATTACAGGGCATTTCTCAAATAGACGTCTTTTTTACACACACTGTCTTATGTTTGGAAGGAAAAAATGTTGAGAAAGCCAAGGAGAAATAACACTTGTTTTGCTATTCTATGTTCCCCCAAGTCTCCCGATAAAAATGGTACCTCACTTGTGTGGGTAGGCCTAGAGCCTGCGACAGGAAATGCTCCAAAACACAACGTGGACACAAAACATTTTTCTACAGAAAACAGAGGTGTTTTTTGCAATGTGCCTACCTGTGGATTTGGGCCTCTGGCTTAGCCGCCACATGAGGAAACCTACCAAACCTGTGCATTTTTGAAAACTAGAGACCCAGGGGAATCCAAGATGGGGTGACTTGTCAGGCTCTCACCAGGTTCTGTTACCCAGAATCCTTTGCAAACCTCAAAATGTGGCTAAAAAAATACTTTTTCCTCACATTTTGGTGACAGAAAGTTCTGGAATCTGAGAGGAGCCACAAATGTCCTTCCACCCAGCATTCCCCCAAGTCTCCCGATAAAAAAAACGTTACCTCACTTGTGTGGGTAGGCCTAGTGCCCGCAACAGGAAATGCCCCAAAACACAAAGTGGACATATCACATTTTTTCAAAGAAAACAGAGGTGTTTTTTTGCAAAGTGCCTACCTGTGGATTTTGGCCTCTAGCTCAGCCGGCACCTATGGAAACCTACCAAACCTGTGCATTTTTTAAAACTAGAGATCATATGCACTGAGTTTCTGATCAGCAGAGCCTCAGTCACACAGATAGGCACTACACTGGCATACACATTAGGCTATCAACTATGTGCACTGGGGTCCTGACCAACAGGATCCCAGTGAGACAGGCAAAACACACTGACATATAGATTTTTATCTATGAGCACTGGGGTCCTGGTTAGCAGGATCCCAGGGACACAGTAAAACCACACTGACACACATTCACAAACATGCCAAAAGTGGGGGTAACCATGCTAGAAAGAGGCTACGTTCCTACAGTTACACCCTCTGCCTTTAGAAATAGGTGTTACAGGATTGGGAGGGGTAGCCTTCCCAAGCCACTAGAAATCCTTTGAAGGGCACATTTGGTGCCCTCCTTGTATAATCCAGTCTACAACAGTTCAGGGACCAGCCAACCTGCTGGTATCTTCCTAGGGTGCATTTCTGCAGTCTTCTACTAACCTGGGACTCTTCTGCAACCTCTTCTGGATTGGCAGGGGCTCCTGTCCTTCCTGGAACTTCTTTTGACTTCTGGACTTGGTCCTCTTCCTTTGCAGGTCTTCAGGTCCAATAATCCAGCAGTTGTTCTTTGCAGACTTGGTTAGCTGCTGCAAAATCCCCAAAACTAGGTGTAGTGTGTCCTAAGCACACGTGCAAAACTTTACTCCTGCTTTTCTGGGCTCCGGGGTGGGGTAATGTACTTACCTTTACTGTATTCTTACTCTCCCAGTGATTCTGCACACACTACTCTTGTATAGGGGGGAATTTGTGATTCACATTCCACTTTTTTAGTATATGGTATATGTTGCCCCTAGACCTATTGTCTCCCATTGCACTCTATAGGATTTCCTACTGTTTGCATTGTTCTATAACTATTTACGTGTCTAGTGTATATATTGTGTATAATGCTTACCTCCAGAAAGGAGTATTGCCTCTAAGATATTTTTGGTAATGTGTCACCCAATAAATACCTTTATTTTTGGTAACACTGTGTATTGTCTTTACTTGTATATAAGTACTGTATAACTAAAAGTGGTATTGGATGAGCTTTGCATGTCTCCTAGTTCAGCCTAAGTGGCTCTGCTTTAGTTACCTCTATCAGCCTAAGTTGCTAGAACACTACTACTTCACTAATAAGGGATAACTGGACCTGGTATAATGTGAAAGTACCCAAGGTACCCACTACAAACCAGGCCAGCCTCCTACAGTAACACCCCTCTCCCAAAGGAAATCCTTTGTTCTGCCTTCCTGGGCTCGAGCTTTTCAAGCAACAGGAGGGCAGAAACCTGTCTGTGAGGAGGCAGCAGATGTGGCTGCCTTGAGAACCTCAGAAAGCTGTAATGGCAATACTGGGGGTCCTCTAAGGAGCCCCCAGAATGCATGGAATCATACAACCAATGCTTGCAAAAGCCTTGGGGTATGATTCTAACATGCCTATGCTTGGAGTTACCACTGTGTCCAGTACAAACGTAAAAATGCGTCCCCGCTCTCACGAAGTCCGGGAAAATTGTCCTGGAGGTCATGCGGGCACCTCTGCTTGTGCAGGGGTGCCCTCACACACAGGTACGTTGCACCCTGCCTTCAGGTCTGGAGGGCCTGCAATAGGGGTGACTTATAAGTGAGCTGGTGCAGCATAAATGGCAATGAAAGGGTGCATGCACCTTTTCACACAGGCTGCAATGGCAGTCCTTTAGAAGCCTTTACATGGGCTCCCTATGGGTGGCAAAAGATATGCTGCTGCCCATAGGGACCCCTGGAAGCGCAATGCCCTTCGATTTTAAGTACCATATACTAGGGACTTATAGAGGGCACCAGTATGCCAATTGTGGGTGAAATACTGTGTTACCAGTATGCAAAACCAAATATAGACGAGAGATAGCATATTCACTGGGGTTCTGGTTAGCAGGATCCCAGTGAACACAGTCAAGCGCACTGACATCAGGCAGAAAATGGGGAAAACCATGGCAAAAAGAGGGTACTTTCCTACAGCCATCCAGCTGGAAACCTTCCCTAGGCAGCTGTTAAGTCTCATAGAAGTAGAGCCTATGTCCGGGCTAGCAAGACAATCAACTGAGTATCGCCTACGTACGATAGCATTTTAAAGCCAAACTAGCAAATGATAACAGAGAGAGCGTGGACATAGTGATTAAAGAGTGTAGGACTCAAGGATGAACCTTGAGGAACCCCACATATCAGCTGATGTCTGACAGAAAAGAAAGGTCCTTTGCTTTACTGGAAGCTACGCTTCTCCATAAAAGATGCAAACCATCTAAGGGCCCTCTCTATATTTACGACTTCTTCCAAACGACAGAGTAGAATGGAATGGGAGACCGTATCGAATGCAGCCCTTAAGTCTAATATGATCAGTGCAGCTGAACCACCTGGATATAGAACTGATTTGAGATCTTCCGTGACTCTTAGCGAGGCTGTTTCTGTGCTGCAACCCACACCATATCCTGTTTGGCCGGGGTAGACAACATTATGGGCTCCCAATTGGCCACAAACCATCTATTTATTATCTTCTCTAGGATTTTACTAACACCCAGGAGAAGTGATATAGATCTGTAATTAAATGCATCCTCTGGTTCCAGAGTAGGCTTCTTACGTTATGGCTGAATAATAGCATGTTTCCATTCCTCTGGGACACTACAGTCCTTCAACCACAGATTATATATGTCTTTCAGAGCAGTAAGCACCACAGCTCCCTTTTTTAACAGGATGTATAATGGAGCAGAATATAGTGGTGAACCTGATTTAACTCAGCTTGCCATTGTAATGACATCCTCTAAAACCAGTTTGGGGAATGTAGAAAGTTCAGTTTTGGTGTAAGTGATTTTGAGTCTTTCGTAAATTCTCATCATAGCCAAATGGTCCAGTTAGAGCATCATAGATGCTCCTTACTTTCTCAAGAAAGTAGTATGCCTACACCTCACAGCATTCTTCTGAGGGGGAAGGTACTCCTTCAGGCTGATTGGGTTTAAAGAAGAAGTTAACAATGAGTACATTTCTTTAACAGAGTTAGAAGACTGCTCTATCCTTTTTGCAAAGTCACCTATTTGGGCTCTGCGAATAGCATACTGATATTTTTTTAAGGAGGCTTTCTAAATCTGCTTATGGATGTCGGTGTAATTAGCTCTCCTTTTTCTTTCACACTTTATGGATTCCTTTTTCAGTTGTTTAAGATCCTGTGAGAACCATGTGATTTTATCTCGGGGTTGCCATTTTTTAGAGATTTTTAGTGGAATTAGCCCATCCAACATAAGCATTCACAAATTTAAGTAGATTAATCACAGACATGTCCTGCAGTACATTGGTGGCCTGAGTACATTTTTGGACTTCCAAGTGAATGTTTAAATCCCCTACTAGCGAACACTTTGCTGTCTGGAGACTATGGGCAGCCAATACATCGGGTAGGGTCAATGAAAACTCAGTTGCTGATCCTGGTCCTTGAGAAATCATTGTCACCGAGCATGTATAAGTGTGCAAGACTTATTTCAGTTATCATAGGCTCTCAAAGCCTGGGATTGCTACTGGAGTGAACTTACATTCTAAACTGCTTTTCACAATTATGTCAACCCCTTCCCCTATCTTATCCACCTACTCTCACCTAGCAGTTGTGTAGCCCAGTGGCAGAGCTGCTGCTACATCAGGCTCACTATCTCCTTTAAGCCAAGTTTGTATAAAATATATATATATATTCTGTCTGCAGCTCCTGTAAGAGTGAGAACAGATCTGTATGGTGCTTGGAGAGGGATCTGCAATTAGCTAGATACATCTGCCAGTGCTTAGTTGGATGGCCTCACAGCTCCTGATTCCCATCTTTTGAAAAACTGCCTGAAACTGTGGAGTAATTGACCTTGGCCATCTTAGGCATATTTACAGCAAGGGCAAACATTTTTTTAATTGTCAAGGAATATAGAATGACAGCAGCCTACCTCAGGTAGCTTATTGAAGATGTTTAGTTCTGTCAATGAATACTCAGTCCTCTCTGTTTTGGAACAGACAAGGGGGCAGGCTCCTGGCCTCATTTGGCCATGGACGGGTGCATATGGGCTTGTCTTGGCACACCTTCAATTTGCTAGCAGTGTGCCCGCTGCACAAGTCCGTGCGCGGGCAGCCATTATATGGAGTGGCCTCAAAAAGAATAGAACACCGGCACCTAGGAGCTACAAAGAAATAATTACCAGCACTTGCACATGGCCAAGTAGTCAGGATGCCCTTACAGTCACGATTTGCTCCCTACACTTTCTTTCCCACCATCAGGGGGCTGAATTGTTGGACTTAACTATGCTCTACTAAGCTTCTGGAAGTTCCCGTGCATGCATATCCTAAATTCCAGCCATTTGAAGGTTATTTGAAAATTGCCATTCATTCTTAATCCATGCCGGCTTTTGTGGAAGCCAGTCTGCTTGTGCTTGGAATTCCACTTCCTAGAATCCCCTTCTCACTGCTTTGTCTCCACCTCTGCACACCAAGGATGGGTGTAGGAATTCAGCACACCTGTGGCTGGCTGCTGCTAGGCTGCTCACACACAATGCATGTGATTACTGTTAGCCCTTTTTAGCGTCAGCTCCCCTTTAGCCCAGGGTTGGCCATTGTGGCTGATTTCCGGTGAGACCAACCCTTGTTTCCTGAAGTTCTGGAGCCATTGTTATTCCTTGTTCCTATTCCAGAGCCTTAGTTATTCCTCCCTTGCTCCCTGAGCTTTTGTTATTCTTATTTTCTGAGTTCCGGAGCCATAGTTAGTTTTTGCTTGTGTTCCTGAGCTGTAGTTATTCCTTGTTTCTGAGCTGTAGATATCCTTGTTTCTGTTTCTTAGCTGTAGCAAATTCTTATTCCTGAACTAGCACTCCCTGCAGTGCTACATTGACTTCTGAGCCTTTGCAAATCCTTGCTCCTGTACTAGTTCTTCCTGCAGTGCTTCTTGATTCCTGAATCTCAGCTATTCATTGCTCCTTGTATTGTTTCAGCCTTCTTTCATGTTAAGCACTTCTCTTTTCTAGCTCCTTGTCTATCGTGGTTGTATTTAGTTCTACACCCTTGCTTTTACTGCCTTGGGTGTTCCTGGTTGATCGCCAGGATACATGGGCTCAGCTGATAACCAGGTGGTATTTCTTGCCCAGTGTGAGAGTTGGCTTTCAGTTACTTTTATAACATCGCCAAAGGGGTCAGCTTCACACACCTTGCCTTTGTATGTATATCCAATACACATGGATATTAACAGTCAGAATCTGCAACAGCAGTTGTGGGTGAGGAATTTACTGAGCTTCAGTCTTACCATGTGGAGCTCCTGAGTGCTTTACCCCACATTCCCTTTATTGTTTATGCTGTGATATACATATATATATATATATTTCTTGCACGTTCATCCTAGGGTGTTAGTTAGTCTGGGTGCCACATTGCCTCTTGAATGCATGTTCCTTCTGAACCTTATCGCTCTTACTCCCTTGAATAGAACTTCCCTTTTGAACCCCTCTCTCCTCTGACTCTCTGTGTGAACTTGGGCAGCTCTATACCAGTATTCTGCCTCCTTTGTCTTCCTTGCCACCATTCTAACTAGCACCCCAATAGTCCTTGACAGAATGACCAACCCACATTTCCGGAACTATTGTGAGGTGTTTTGCATTCAGTTAGTTATCATTTTTTGTTCTGTCTGAATTGTTGTCTGTGAAATCATTTTGATTGTGTTACTATGAGAGGTCTAAGAAAGAAAACCGCCAGTGCTTCATTTATGTTTGTGCATGGCAGTTCCCCAGGGCCTGACAATGAAAGGTATTTAGAGGCTGATTATGAGTTTGGCTGTCTGAGGACCGCCATGTTGGTGGTGGTGGTCTGACCGGCAACGTGCTGGTGGAGCGGACCGCCATATTACGGGTATGGTAGTCAAACAAAAAGTAGACTGCCAGGGGTCTACGGCCACCACAAGGCAGCACAGACTGCTGCAGTCTCCTTGAAGCACGAACAAGCTGGCGTAGACCATGTTTCCGCCAGACCCATTAAGAATGGGGAGGGCAAATCAACAAAGCACAAACAACTCACACTCATTGGGACATATTCATGCAGATGGGGATAATATTCAAAAGGGGTTTGGGATTTGGAGGTTGAGGGAGTGGGTGTCTGATGTGTATGTGCCTTCGGCTGAGGGGGGTGGAGCTGTGGGGTGATACCGCGGTGGGTGTCTGTTGGGGTGGTGACTGCAGGTATGGTGGATGTGCTGCATGTAGATGTGTCTGTGGTTGTTGTGTCTGTGAGTGGAGTGGGTGGGGTAGATGTCTGAGGATCTGATTGGGTGGTGTCTGTGGGTAGGGTAGGTGTTGTGTAGTGACTGTTGTAGTGGTGTCTGTAGGTATGCCAGATGTCGTGTGTTTGATGCTGGGGGTGGAGGGGTGGCGGGGTAAGTTGTGACTGTTCTGTGTTTGAAGGTGGATGTTTTTTGTGTGCGTGCTGGTGTGTCTTGTGGTACTTGTGTTTGTGTGTGCTACCCTTGCATGTTAAGGTGGATACATGCAAGTCTTTCTATGTGCTTTGGTTAGGGCAGGAAAGGGGGATTTGGACTGGGATCAGGAAGGTGGATGGAAGATAAAGGGTGACTGGCTGCCGTCAGTGTGGAGGCCGGAGCCTGAAAATTATCTCTGTAGGCCAGCTATTGCATCGTGAATGCCCTCCAGGAACGCGTTGCTTTGCTGAACCTGGTTCGCCAGTCCCTGGATGGCATTCATGATGGCAGAGTGACTTACAGAGATTGACCTCAGGAGGTCAATCGTCTCATCATAGAGGGCAGCAGGTATAAAAGGGGCTGGGGCAGAGGTGCCTGCAGCAAAGGAGATGCTCACCCTCTGGGTTGAGCGTGCATGGCCAATTGCATGGGGAGCAACAGGGAGGGTGGTGATACAACTCTGTGTGTCACATCAGCATTACAATAGACACTTCCACACATTTGTGTTCCCTAAACCTAAAGAACCCTAAGAAAAACCTGGCCATGCATTGTACATGTCCTGCTATATGCCCAAACAACAGAGTCCGGTATTATGGTACATCTGTTAACAACACACTGCTTGCAGATGTGCAAATACCACAATACAAGGACAATGCACAGGACACATCAGAGCTGGAGGAAAAAGACAACAGGGCTGTGCGATCAAGAGGCCTGTCAAGGCTGGGTAACACACATTATCAAAGATAATACCTGCACATCAGTCACACTTCACCACCCTGCCCCCAATGCAATTCCCATACTAATTAGTGGACAGGGGCTCAAGAAACTGCATATTGGCACTGAGGCATGATTTGGCACAATCATACGCTGTGCAGAGATACAGGGTGTGGGCACAGTGTCACACTTGCATTGCTAAAAGAAAGCAATACCAGTCTGGATTTCTAAATATATTGTGAGTAACAATAGGCAGGCCCCTGTCTCTGCAGGCTGAGCAGTTAGACCCACACAAAACACCATATCAGACAATGACATGCATCACAGTACATCATGTAGCCCACAGCCAATTGCCATTGAGGGGCATATTTATACTCCGTTTGCGCCAAATTTGCGTCGTTTTTTTCGACGCAAATTCGACGCAAAACTAACTCCATATTTATACTTTGGCGTTAGACGCGTCTAGCGCCAAAGTTCATGGAGTTAGCGTCATTTTTGGGCGTGCACACCTTCCTTGCGTTAATGAGATGCAAGGTAGGCGTTCCCGTCTTAAAAAATGACTCCCAGGCATGTGCGTGGTATTTATACTCCCGGGCAAAAATGATGCCCGGGAGTGGGCGGGGCAAAAAACCCCGCATTTGCGCCTCTTTTTAACGCCTGGGTCAGGGCAGGCGTTAAGGGGCCTGTGGGCTCAGAATGAGCCCAGAGGTGCCCTCCCCTGCCCCCAGGGACACCCCCTGCCACCCTTGCCCACCCCAGGAGGACACCAAAGTATGGAGGGAGCCATCCCAGGGAAGAAAAGGTAAGTTGTGGTAAGTATTTTTTTTTTTTTTTAAATGGTGGCATAGGGGGGCCTGATTTGTGCCCCCCTACATGCCACTATGCCCAATGACCATGCCCAGGGGACAGAAGTCCCCTGGGCATGGCCATTGGGCAAGGGGGCATGACTCCTGTCTTTGCTAAGACAGGAGTCATGTTAATGGCGTCTGGGCGCCCCAAAAAAATGGCGCAAATCGGGTTAAGACGATTTTTTTGCCTCAGCCTGACTTGCCCCATTTTGGGACGCCCAAACGCCATTTTTCCCTACGCCGGCACTGCCTGGTGTACGTCGTTTTTTTTCACGCACACCTGCCAGCGCCGGTCGGCTAACGCCGGCTAACGCCATTCAATAAATACGGCGCCCGCATGTCGCTTCAGAATGGCGTTAGCCGGCGCTAATTTTTTTGGCGCAAAACTGCGTTAGCGCAGTTTTGCGTCAAAAAGTATAAATATGGCCCTGAATGTTTGTGTGCAGAGCTGAAGGGCATTGCCTGACTTCCAAACAGCAGTCAAGGCCAGATGTGGCCTGATATTACTGTGCCAATATAGCCAGAGCTCAAATAGCAATCAACTGACACATACAACTTGCATTCACCCCTCTTGCTGTCATGCAATCCCATGTTAACACACATTGATAATATCGTATGGCAAGAGTTGCCTGGGGATGGTTGTCCTGACACTTCACTCAGTCATATGCATCCAACACAAGTTGTGTCAGGGAACAAGGATGATAATTTAGGTAAAGATAAGTAGTAGCACTGAAAAAAGTGTGTACATGGGACACTTACCTGTCCCTCTGGTGCACCACAGAGCTGTCTATATGGAGGTAGGATCTCCTCTACCAGCTTCTCCATCTCTTCCGGCAAGAAGGCAGGGGGCCTATAACCTGTAGGATGTGGCATGATTGCTCCTAGATGCAGTAAACAGCAGCTTAGTTAGTGGAGGTCTTGCTGGCAGCAGTGTTAGGAGTCAAGTGAGGGATTCAGCAGAAGATGGCGGTTATGTTCGCCACATATGTAACTGTCACCGCCAGTGGACACTGCCATTGGGCCACGACCCCTACAGGCAGTGTTATTATCCAATGACAGTGTCTGCCGCTGTAGCATCCACCTACTGCCATGATGGCTTCCGCTGGCAGTCACGGGCGGTTCCTAATATCCAGTGGAGCAGGTCAGGCAACCACCATTTTAGAGGCATACAATGCAATTAAACAATATTTTAAATGTGTTACATTTTGGAAAACTTTGTCCTGGCAATTCTTGAGTGCTGGCGTTGTCCTTTTATGTAGGTGAATAGTTTTAGTGATCATATTGGTATGTGGTCCAGCACATATGACAACATAATTGGGGACACAGCCACCACCCCCTCCCTCAATGGCAATCCAGGATTTGGGGCATTGAATCAAAGTCCAAGTGGCAAGTTACACGCACATATTGTTGGTGGCCAGATAGATGATGTGCCACATATGTGGAAAAGCAAGGAGGTAATGTGTTACTAATGTGTAGTTGTTAGTGGTGATGTGTGCTGTGTATCATGAATCACATGACATGTCACAGTTAGTATATGACATGTATGTAAATTGCACGGAACACTATGAATGATGGCCACATTCTCCTTTTCTCTCACATAGTCACCCTCGGAGGAGAAGGATCAGACAACTTCCTGTGTATCGTCCACTGGCAGATCTGCAGGCCATGAAGGACAGACATGTAATCCAGATAAAGCACCTGGATAAGCGGACAATCATGGATCTGTATCGTCAGTTGGAGCCAGATCAGATGCCAGCCATCAGGCATCCAAATAGCATACCACCCATTGCAAAGGTCATGTTAGGGTTCGATTTTCTAGCTAAAGGGTCTTCCAAAATACAGTGGCCCTAACTGCTGGCATGAACTAGCCTATGATCAGTCTAGTCTTGAAGGATGTCTTCTCAGTGGACAGCTACATCCGGTTCCCTCAACATGAGGATTTTGCTCATGTGAAGGCTGAGTTCTAATGGTTTGGCACACATCCCGCATGTGGCCGAGGCCACTGATGGTAGCCACGTAGCCTTGGTTCCACCAGATGGCAATGAACAGGTCTATTGGAACAGGAAGAACTTCCATTCAATCAATGTCCAAATAGTTTGTTTGGCGGACCTCTACATTTCCCAAGTATGTGCCTGTTACCTAGGTTCTGTCCATGATACCTTCAATATGAGGAACAGCGCTATTCCACAGCTGATGACACTACTGTACCCAGAGAGGACCTGGCTGGTTGGCAAGTAACATATGTCATGTGTGTTTGTTTGCCATTTCTACTGCCAGTGAGATGATGCTTGAGACTCATGCTTGCACACATGTCGCATTCCTTTACAGGGGACTCTGCATACCAAAACCGTCTATGTGTGACGCTGTGGACTACTGCGGCATCCATTTTGCAGGCCGCGGTCAGACGGGCAGTCCGCGTCTCAGGACGCCGGACTGCTGAGGCCCGTCTTTCATGATCGGCCTGCATTTGTCTGCGACGATGCGGTCCAGGAGTCTCGTTTGGAGCTCTGGCTCGCGCATTGGGCACTGGCAGTCTCCCTGACCTTCTCCCCCACTTACCTGCTCAGTTTGTTTTCCTTCTTTTTCTTCTTTGTCTTCTTTCTTCTTTTCTTCTTTTTTTCTGGGTCTCCATGTTGTCTTCTTCTGTCGTGGTTGTCTTCCCAGCATGCATTGTGTCTTTCCTTTTCTACTTGGCTTTTCTTCACATTCATTTCTGAGTAACCTTTCCCAATCCAAGATGGTGTCATTTCTTTTTCCTGTTTTGTCACTTCCTGTTTAATGGTATATAAGCACTCCAGTTCTTTCTTTCTTTGCTTTGCAAACACTTCCGTCTTAGTGGTGATCCTCGCTCCTGCTTCCAGTTTTCTACTCACTCCTGCATTTTGTTTTTACCTGCAGTTTTGACCTCTATTTTTGTCTTTTTGTTCATTGTTTATTTTTTCTCCTCTTTTTCAGGAGATCCTGTGGTAGAGGGTTTTTCCCATTACTTGGGTTTTTCCTCTGGGACTCCTTTTGGAGGTTACGGTGTGCCATGGTGTTTTTTTCTAGTCTGCAACACCGTGGCTATAAGGAGGGGTTGCCCTTATATTGGCCAGTCCAGATCCAGAAAGAAACCAGGTGTCCATTGAAGTACTGCAGCCTACGGCAGTAAGAGAAGTGCTGACCATAACAGATTGCAACGCCAAGAGAATCAGCGTTGCGTGGAGACCATGGAGGGACCACATGATGATGTTGTAGAGAATGCACAACCCATGCTTCATACTGTGCAACAAGCCCAACATTTACAACAACTGCAAACTGAGAATACCGCACTACGGCAAGCATTGACTTCTCGACCTATGGATATACCTCCTATGTCCACTTCAACACCACAATATTCAGGAGATCCTCATAAAGTAAAGGAATTTCTTTACTCTTTGACAGTCTTCTTTGCTTTTCGACACTTCCAATATTCATCTGACAAAGACAATGTGGGTTATTTGATCAGTGCCTTATCTGGACCTGCACTAGCTTGGGCAACCCCATTGGTATCTGCTGAGGATCCAGTATTATCAATTTGTCCTGCCTTTCTTAAACTCTCTAAACAGATGTTTGAATGATCTAGGTTGGGAGCTGCTGCTGAAGAAGCATTATGCGACACACAGCAAGGCAATCAGGATGTATTACAGTACATAACCTGATTTAAACAATTAGCCGCTGAGACCACTTAGGTGGAACTCTCCTTAGTAACCCTGTTTCGCCGAGGACTTCAAGAAGGAATAAAAGATGAATTGGTGAATGCTACTCAATTAGGATCCCTGAAAGAACAAATGGATCAAGCGTTGAACATAGAGTATCAGTTGCGAGAACGTAAGATGGAACAGTGAAAGACTTGATTACAGTATCAGTCCGGCTTACCCCATTCCATAGCCCGTCATTCTGATGAAGTTCATCCTGAGGCAAATAAATCTACAAAAGAAGAACCCCTGCAGATAGACCTGGTCCATGGTCCTTTATCGGAATCAGAAAGAGAAGACAGGTGACGAAAGGGCCTTTGTCTTTACTGTGGCAAAGCTGGTCACTTGATCTAGATGTTTCCTGTTCGTCCTTTCAAACCTTCAGGAAACATCAGCTCCCACCCCCTGTGAGGAGGAATGGGACAGAAAGATTAGACTTACCTTGAATATGTTTCTCCAAAGAGAATACCACAGCTCTGTTCATTTTGTCGGTTATCGTACAGTATTCCCAGAATCAAGAAGAGCAGGTATTTGCATTATTGCATTGTGGAGCAAGCAGGATATATTTGGTGAAACTAGGGCCAAAGAAAGAGGGATACCATGAGTTCCTAGGGAGATGCCAGAACAAGTCCACACAGCAGATGGTTCCCCGCTGACCTCAGGACCAGTGGTCGATTCTACACTCACTGTCGAAGACATCAGGAACACATTACCTTTGAACTAGTATCCTCTCCAAATAATACCATGATATTCGGAATTCCGTGGCTGACTCTGCACAACCCATATATTAATTGGGAAACAAGAACAATATCTTTATCGACACAGTCTTGCCAACAAAACTGTTATTCCACAAACTTGTATTGGTCCCCTAAAGGTAAAATCCTTTATTCCAAAGATACGAGCTGCTATATTAACATGATACAGGGAGTACCACGTTGTTATCAAGAATACTGTGATGTGATCCAGAAGCCTAGCAAATCTGTTTTATCTCCACACGGGTCTATGACTGTCCATTCCTTTAATTCCAGGAGAAGTGGTTCCATTTGGACGGATGTATTCGTTGACCAAACAAGAAAAGAAGGTACTAAAATGGAGTAGAATGGTTTAATCGCCCCCTCTTCATCTCCTGCTAGGGCTCCTCTTTTTTTTGTTCCACAGAAATCAAAAGATCTGCGTCTCTGTGTTGACTTTCATAGACTAAACAAGATAACCATCACGGATCAATATCCTTTATCCCTTATTAGGGATATACTTGATGCAGGCCAAGGTGCCAAAAGGTTTACTAAATTGGATTTGAGGGATGCCTATCATCTCTTACGTGTCAAGGAAGGAGATAAATGTAAAAAAGCTTTTTGTACTCCATTTGGCCACTATGAATACTGAGTCATGCCTTTTGCTTTAAATAACGCACCCTCAAAATTCCAACGATTCATGGACTCTGGCCCTCATTACAACCCTGTTATCGGTGTTAAAGCGGCGGTAATACCGCCAACAGGCCGGCGGCAACAAAATGGGATTATGACCACGGCGGAAACCGCCAACATGGACAGCCACTTTAACACTCCGACCGCCACAGCGGTACAAACAAACAGCGCGGCGGTAACTGCCAACAGACAGGTGGAAGACAATGTACCGCCCACCCTATCACAAGATGCCAATCCGCCACCTTTTCCGGGGCGGAACCAACGCGAACAAAAACACAGCGGAAACAGTACACAGAAAGGGAAATCACTCACCTCTCCACACCCCATGAAGAACCAGGACGCCATGGAGCCAGAACTGAAGATCCTGCCGGCGATGGTCTTCCTGCTCCTCTATCAGGAGCTCCAGAGACTGCGGCGACGACCACGGTGAGTACTGCACCTACAACACGGGGGGAGAGAGTGACACACACATGCCACACGCAACACCCCTACCCCCACCCTCACCCACAACACCATACACACAAATACATGCTGCAACATTACATACACATCCCCCGCCCCCCCCCTGAATTATGCAAGGACAAAAGGAATTGATTTGAACGATTGTAATCAATAAAAATCCAGTACTCAAACTCTAAATACAGTGGGGCATATTTATACTCCGTTTGCGCCGGAATTGCGTCGTTTTTTTTAACGCAATTTCGACGCAAAACTAACTCCATATTTATACTTTGCCGTTAGATGCGTCTAGCGCCAAAGTCCATGGAGTTTGTGTCATTTTTTAGCGTGGACACCTACTTTGCGTTAATGAGATGCAAGGTAGGCGTTCACGTCTAAAAAATCGACTCCGAGGCATGTGCGTCGGATTTATACTCCCGGGCAAAATTCACGCCCGGGAGTGGGCGGGTCAAAAAAAATGATGTACGGCCGCTTTTGAGCCGTTTTTTAGCGCCTGCAAAAGGCAGGCGTTAAGGGACCTGTGGGCTCTGAAGGAGCCCAGAGGTGCCCTCCCATGCCCCCAGGGACCCCCCTTGTCACCCTTGCCCACCCCAGGAGGACACCCAAGGCTGGAGGGACCCATCCCAGGGACATTAAGGTAAGTTCAGGTAAGTGTTTTTTTTTTTTTTTTTTGTGGCATAGGGGGGCCTGATTTGTGCCCCCCTACATGCCACTATGCCCAATGACCATGCCCAGGGGACAGAAGTCCCCTGGGCATGGCCATTGGGCAAGGGGGCATGACTCATGTCTTTGCTAAGACAGGAGTCATTTCTATGGGGGTTGGGAGTGAAAAAAAATGGCGCAAATCGGGTTGAGGCGAAAAAATTGCCTCAACCTGACTTGCCCCATTTCTTGACGCCCAAGCCCCATATCCCCCTACGCCGGCGCTGCCTGGTGTATGTCGTTTTTTTCAACGCACACCAGGCAGCGCCGGCAGCTAACGCCGGCTAACGTCATTGATTAAATACGGCGCCCAAATGGCGCTTCAGAATGGCGTTAGCCGGCGCGAATTTTTTTTACGCAAAACTGCGTTAGCGCAGTTATGCGTCAAAAAGTATAAATATGGCCCAGTATGTACAAATATGTACACCAACTACACAAGTCCGGATAGTGCACCAATCATTGTCTGAGGACCACTGGGCCAAAAATGCATTGGCGAGGCCCATACTAGATACCTGACTCCAAGCGGAGAGAACACTGGAGGGGCATCAGATCGAAAATAAACAGGCACCTCAGGGGGAGGGAGAGGGGGGCACCTCAGCCTGATGAACGCACAATGCCACTGCTCCACGAGGGGGCTCCATGCCCATTGCTGTATCCTGAGGAGTGCAAAGCCACAGTCTCTCAAGTCTTTTGCAGTGGGTGGGTTGCCCACTGCTTTATCCTGGGGAGTGCAAAGCCACAGTCTCTCAAGTCTTTTCAGTGGGTGGGTTGCCCACTGCTGTATCCTGGGGAGTGCAAAGCCGCAGTCTCTCAAGTCTTTTGCAGTGGGTGGGTTGCCCACTGCTTTATCCTGGGGAGTGCAAAGCCACAGTCTCTCAAGTCTTTTCAGTGAGTGGGTTGCCCACTGCTTTATCCTGGGGAGTGCAAAGCCACAGTCTCTCAAGTCATTTGCAGTGGGTGGGTTGCCCACTGCTTTATCCTGGGGAGTGCAAAGCCACAGTCTCTCAAGTCTCTCCAGTGGGTGAGTTGCCCACTGCTTGATCCTGGGGAGTGCAAAGCCACAGTCTCTCAAGTCTTTTCAGTGGGTGGGTTACCCACTGCTTTATCCTGGGGAGTGCAAAGCCACAGTCTCTCAAGTCTCTCCAGTGGGTGGGTTGCCCACTGCTTTATCCTGGGGAGTGCAAAGCCACAGTCTCTCAAGTCTTTTCAGTGGGTGGGTTGCCCACTTCTTTATTCTGGGAAGTGCAAAGCCACAGTATCACAAGTGGATGCCTATCTCCACTGGTTCTGGAGTGGGCTTTGTGCCCAGAGTGCTTCATCCTGCCAAGGACAGAGGTAGTGGATGCCTTTCTCCACTGGTTCTGGAGGGGGCTTTGTGCCCAGAGTGCTTCATCCTGCCAAGGACTGAGGTAGTGGATGTATCTCTCCACTGATTCTGGTTGGACTGTGTGCCCAGAGTGCTTCATCCTGCCAAGGTCAGAGGTAGTGGATGTGTTTCTCCACTAGTTCTGGAGGAAGCTTTGTGCCCAGAATGCTTCATCCTGACAAGGACTGAGGTAGTGGATGTGTTTCTCCACTGGTTCTTGAGAGTGCTTCATCCTACCAAGGACAGAGGTAGTGGATGTATCTCTCCACTGGTTCTGGAGGGGGCTTTGTGCCCAGAGTGCTTCATCCTGCCAAGGACAGAGGTAGTGGATGTGTTTCTCCACTGGTTCTGGAGGGGGCTTTGTGCCCAGAGTGCTTCATCCTGCCAAGGACAGAGGTAGTGGATGTATTTCTCCACTGGTTCTGGAGGGGGCTTTGTGCCCAGAGTGCTTCATCCTGCCAAGGACAGAGGTAGTGGATGTATCTCTCCACTGGTTCTGGAGGGGGCTTTGTGCCCAGAGTGCTTCACCCTGCAAAGGACAGAGTTGGTGGACGTGTTTCTCCAGTGGTTCTGGAGGGGGCTTTGTGCCCAGAGTGCTTCATCCTGCCAAGGACTGATGTAGTGGATGTGTTTCTCCAATGGTTCTGGATGGGGCTTTGTGCCCAGTGCTTCATCCTGCCAAGGACAGAGGTAGTGGATGTATCTCTCCACTGGTTCTGGAGGGGGGCTTGATGCCCACAGTGCTTCATCGGACGAATGACCACTGGGTATGGCAGCCATGTCTGCGGTGATGCCACTGGCTCAGGATGTCGCGGGGCTGCTGGCGGGGCTTGCGGCGGTGTCAGTTGCGGCGGTTCTGGTGGCGTGCACTGTGGCGGCGGTGCTGGCTGCGGGCTCTGTGGTGGCCGTGCTGGCTGCGGGCTCTGTGGCAGCAGTGGTGGTCGCAGGCTCTCTGGCAGCGGTGCTGGTTGCGGGCTCTGTGGCAGCGGTGCTGGCTGCGGGCTCTGTGGTGGCGGTGCTGGCTGCGGGCTCTGTGGCGGCGGTGCTGGCTGCGGGCTCTGTGGCAGTGGTGCTGGATGTGGGCTCTGTGGCAGCGGTGCTGGCTGTGGGCTCTGTGACAGTGGTGCTGGCTGCTGGCTCTGTGGTGGCGGTCTCTGTGGCGGCGGTGCTGGTGGCGGGCTCAACGACAGAGATCCTGGTGGCGGGCTCTGTGGCAGTGGTGCTGGCGGCAGGCTCTGTGGCGGAGGTGCTGGTGGCGGGCTCAATGACAGTGGTGCTGGCGGTGGGCTCTATGTGGCGCGGTGTTGGTGGCGGGCTCTGTGGCGGTGCAGGTCTTCTCCGCCATACAGGTTGGTGTCGACGTGGACAGAAGGTGTGACACTAGTCCCTCAGTCGGTGCCACCATGCCCTCTCCTAACCTGCCCTTTAGTTTCTGGCTCTTCCCCACCCTGGATGGTGGCACAGCTGTCTTGCCACTGTTGCCTTTCGTTTTCCCTGAGCCCTTGGTGGCAGGTGTTTTCTGCTTCTCCTTCTGGGATGTGGGCAACTATTTTAGTTTTTCAGGTGGCGGAATGTCCTTGCCCTCGCTCCGTGGCACACTGGCAGCCCTGATGATTGGCAGACTCCAATAACCCGCAGTTGCTGGCACCACTGTGCCTGGGGATGAGGTGGCTGAGGTGCTGGGTTGGGACCTGGAAAGCCTGGCCCTAGGGGACGGACAGGGGGGAAGGTGTAGGGAAGAGGTCAATATTAGCCAGGAAAAGTTTTTTAGACACACTGGGACGGGAAGATGGAGGGTGTTTTTGGAGTGGAGGAAGAGGTAGTGGTTGTAGGAGGTGTACGTCTGCTGAATTTGGGTGAAGGTACATGGGCTGGAGGCTGTTGTGAGGTGGATGGCTGTTGGGTGGGTGTGTGACTGCATTTGTGTAGTTTGGAAGGAGGGCTCACAGACACACTGGGAGAAGACACAGGGGATGTGTGAATGGCAGTGGGGGTGGTGAGTGCACACGAGCGGTGTGTGGTGATGGGCGTGCTGGTGATGGAGGTAGTGGCTGAAGATGTAGTGCATGCAGGTATGATTGGAGACAAGACTGGGAGGGAGGAGGGAGACGTGGAGGAGGGGGACACAGTGGAGGCAGTGGATGTTGGTAAGTCTGCATGGGTATGGTGCTTGTGTGTGTGCCTGTGGGATGTGTGGTGCTTATGTTTGTCTCAGCCACCCTTGTGTGTTGAGGTGTGTGCATGCTGGTCTGATGGTGTTCTTGGGATAGGCTGAGGTACAGGGGATTGAGTCTGGGTGGAGGAAGTTGGAGGGGGGAGGCTGGACACAGGGACAATGGCTGCCATAAGTGCTGAGGCCAGAGCCTTAAATGCTCTCTGTTGGGCTGCCTGGCCAGAATGAATGCCCTCCAGGTATGCATATGTCTGTTGCAAATGCCTCTCAACACCCTGGATGGCATTCAGAATGGTAGACTGCCCAACACTGAGGGATCTCAGGAGGTCAATAGCCCCCTCACTGAGGGCAGCAGGGCTGACTGGGGCAGGGCCTGAGGTGCCTGGGGCGAAGGAGATGCCCAACCGCCTGGGTGAGCAGGCACGGGACACACGCTGAGGGGCTGCTGGGAGGGCAGTGATGGTAGGGGGTGTGGTGGCTGTACCTGTTGATGCGGGGCAGAGGGCCCACCACTGCAAGGGAGCTCCCATCAGAGGAGGAGTCGCTGTCACTGCTGTCACCTCCTGTCCCCGCAGTGGAGCTCCCCTCGTACTCCATCCCACTAGTGGCTTCAGACTCTGTTATTTCGCCCTCCAGGGCCACGTGGGATGCAGCCCCCTCCTTCTCCGGTGCCACTGCTCCTCCGCCTGATGATACTATTGGACACAAGAACAGGGAGACCACAAAAAGGGGGGGGGCAGAAGAAAGACATGTTCAGTGCATGCAACACCACTACCGTTGGCGGACACTACAGACACAGCAGACCTCTGCACTACGCCATGCACTTATAGTTCTTAGATTATTCACAGGGGTACAAGGCCTATGCCCGCTTGCTGCACACATGGAAGTCACAGAAGCCTGACTAGGTGTAGATGGCACTAACCACTAGTGGGGTTGGGGTGCCACTGAGCCTGCCTCACAAGGGACCTTGCCTACCAAGCTTGCCCTGGCCTAGGGAAACACACTGGCCACCTCCCCTACCCAGACACCTCGTAATGCGCGCAGAGTCAGATGATTGTGACTGTACTCACCCCCTTGTGGCTGCTGTGATGCCCTCAAGCGCCCATCCAACTCCGGATACGCCACTGCCAGGATCCGGAACATCAGGGGGGTCATGGTGCGATGGGCACCCCTCCCACTTCAGGAGGCCATCCCCAACTGGGCATCCGCCATCTTCTTGCTCCAGCGGCGATTGTCCTCCCATCTTTTCCGGCAGTGGGTGCTCCGTCTGTGGTGGACCAGAGGGTCCGGACGTCCTTGGCGATGGCACGCCAAATATCCTTCTTCTGGTGGGCACTGACCTAGAGGAATAGTACAGGGGAAAAGGATAATCTTTACCCGCCCAGACCGTCATACTCATTGGCCCACGTTCCCACCCTTTCCCTGACGCACATACACTTACCGTCCGCTCATGCAGGCCTCAGTCGCCCCCACCCCATGAATCTTCCATCCACACCACTCCAAACAGGCATTGCCCATGCACCATGCTCACAGTGTACTCGCCTGTTTGTCTGGAGGACCGTAGAGTAGCGTGTACTGGGGAGGACCCCATCCACTAGTTTCTCCAACTCCTCCGAAGTGAAGGCAGGGGCCCTTTCCCCAGACACATGAGACATGAGGTCACAGCAGCACTGCAGTGTAGGTCCTCTCCTGTTGAAGGTCAGGTATCAAGTGAGGGAACAGAGAGAAAATGGCGGTCACGTCCGCGGTGGTGCGTACCATCACCGCCGGCGTACATCATCATTGGCTCCTCGGACCCATAGGGTCCAATTTTAGCCAATGCAGGATTGAGCCGCCGTCTTCAACCGCCTACCGCAACGGTGTACAACGCCAGCGCAGTTACCTCATATCCCCTTGTCCCACCTTACAGGTCAGGCAGCCGCCATTTCAGGGGGCCACATGGCATTAATCTAACTGCGTCACACCAATGTAGGACTTGAATACACACAGGAACTGGCACATTGCGTATTAATAAATGTGTGCAAATTACATTTGTGATACCTCAGTGTTGGCTGACTCTCTAATCGCTGTTCTCCTCCATAGGGCATGTCTGCTGGGGCAGGTGATGAGATGGCGCCATCCTCCGGTGTACAGACCGCTAGTGGACCTGTGGACAATGGAAGACAGACACGTAATAGTCACCTACAGAATTGATTGTGCAACAATCCATGAACTGTGTGCTCCGTTGGAGCCAGACCTGATGTCAGCTATCCGCCATCCCACAGGAATCCTCCCTCTAGTGCAGGTCCTGTCAGTACTCCATTTCCTGGCAAGTGGTTCCTTTCAAACTACAGTGGCCATTGCGTCAGGGATGTCCCAGCCAATGTTCTCTAACGTGTTGCCCAGAGTGTTGTCTGCCCTGCTGAAACACATGTGCAGCTACACTCTGATTCCCGCAGGTTAAGGATTTGCCCACAGTGAAATGTGACTTCTATGCCCTGGGACATATCCCCAAAATCATAGGTGCCATTGATGGGACACATGTGGCCTTGGTATCCCCCTGCAGGAGTGAACAGGTGTACAGAAACCAGAAGAGCTACCATTCTATGAATGTGTAGATGGTGTGTTTGGCCGACCCGTACATCTCCCATGTGAATGCCACATTTCCTGGCTCAGTGCATGACGCTTACATTCTGAGGAATAGCAGCATCCCTTATGTGATGGGGCAACTCCAGAGGCACCGTGTTGCTAATAGGTGAAGACAAGGACCCTATACAGTGTGAATAGTTTTCTGAGTATTGGGTTGTCCCTACGGGTTAGTGTGTGTCTAACAGTTGTCCCTCGATATTTGCAGGTGACTCTGGTTACCTCAACCTGTCATGGCTACTGACCCCAGTGAGAAATCCCAGGACAAGGGGAGAGGAACACTACAATGAGGCACATGGGCGAACTAGGAGAGTGATTGAACACACCTTCGGCCTCCTAAAGGCCAGGTTCCGGTGCCTCCACATGACAGGTGGTTCTCTCTACTACTCACCAAAGAAGGTGTGCCAGATCATCGTGGCCTGCTGTGTGCTGCACAACCTGGCTTTGCGACGGCAGGTGCCTTTTCTGCAGGAAGGTGGTCCAGTTGGTGGTCTTGTGGCAGATGTGGAGCCTTTGGACAGTGAAGAAGAGGAGGCAGAAGAAGAGGATATCGACAACAGAAACAACATAATCATGCAATACTTCCAGTGAGTCACAGGTAAGAAGATGTCACTGCCTCCCACATCTCACCACATACTATTGTTGGAGCTAGCATAAGTCTGTCATATTCACTCAGTGTATGGACCCTGACTTGTCACTTTGGCTTTCCATTTCACAGATGTGGGTCCCATTTTGTGCTCTCTGCTATATTTTCTCCAACCCTACAGCTGTGTTATATCGGTATGTGAACAATTAAATTGACATTTCTATATTCCATGATTATTGCAATTACACGTTTGTGAAAGCACAGACTGACTCCAGATTGTTTTGTGATTGAAGTGTGTTTATTTCTGTGCAAATAAGTGGAGGGGGTTGTAAAATGGGCAGGGGGGATGGTGGAGGAATGTCCATGGCAGAGTCCAGTCTATTTGTTTCACAGGTGCATTGTCCAAAGGGCATAGGAAGTGGAGCAATAGCAGTTGAAGGAAGGACAGGGTGACAAAGTGGGACAGAAGGGTGACATTCAGGGGGGGTCTCATTTCCTGGCAGGGGTCTTGGCAATGTTCTCTGTCTTGTTCCTGGATCTCAAGGACCATTTGCGGGGTGGTTCTCCATCTGCAGGGGGTGGGGTGCTGGTGTCGTGTTCCTGTGGCGGTGCCTCCTGTCCACTAGCGTCAGCAGAGGTGGAAGGCTGTTCATTGTCCAGGCTAGTGTAAGGGGCCCCTTGTTGTGCCACAGTGCCCCTCCTGATGTTGACAAGGTCTTACAGCACCCCTACAATGGTGACCAGGGTGTTGTTAATGGACTTCAGGTCCTCCCTGATCCCAAGGTAGTGTTCCTCCTGCAGCCGCTGGGTCTCCTGAAACTTGGCCAGTACCGTTGCCATCGTCTCCTGGGAATGATAGTAAGCTACCATGATGTTGGTGAGGGCCTCGTGGAGAGTGGGTTCCCTGGGCCTGTCCTCCCCTTGTCACACAGCAGTCCTCTCAGTTTCCCTGTTTTCCTGAGCCTCTGTCCCCTGAACCGTGTGCCCAATACCACTGCCCCCATGTCCCTGATTGTCTTGGGTTAGTGGGTTTGCCTGGGTTCCCTGTAGTGGTGAACACACTGCTGAATGATGTGGCCTGGGGACAAAGGGATGGGCCGCTGGGTGGGTGCTGTGCTGGTGTTTCCTGAGGCAGGAGGCTCTGTGGTGGCTTGTGCCAATGTCAGGGGAACTGACTGTCCCGAGGTCCCTGATGGGCCGGGGTGGTCATCTTGATCAAGTTGTGCAGAGCTGCTGTCATCACTGTGGGTCTCTTCTGTGGGGGGACTGGACATGCCTGGTACCTCCTGTCCGGTGACGTTGGGTTGGGGTCCTGCAGGGGTGTAAAGGCATGATTATTGCATCTGTGTGTGCCATTGTGTGCAATGGGTGAGTGACCCTGTACTCCAGTGCTTGCATTCTTGTCTTGGTCCTTGTGTGATATTTGGGTTTGGGTATGTGTGTGTATCTGTAGTGGACATGCTTTGGTGATGGGTGTCCATGCTTTGGTGTTGCATGCAGGGCTTGGTGTTGGGATGGGTGGGTTGTGATAGTGGGGCATATGTGAGGTGTTGGAGTGATAGGAATGACGGTGAGGGTGGGAGTATGTGATGGCATGCAGGTAGGGTGGGGGATATAATAGTAAAGCTTTGACTTATCAGAGTCGAGTCCTCCTGCTACTCTGGCGAGGCCCTCAGGATGCAGTATTTCCAAGACCTGCTCCTCCCATGTTGTTAGTTTTGGGGGAGGAGGTGAGGGTCCACCCCAGTCCTCTGTACAGCAATCTGGTGTGTGGAGACCACGGAACGCACCTTCCCCCGTAGGTCATTCCACCTCTTCCTGATGTCGTCCCATGTTCTTGGATGCTGTCCCACTGCGTTGACCCTGTCGACGATACTGCGCCATAGCTCCATCTTCCTTGCATTGGAGGTGTGCTGTACCTGTGATCCGAATAGCTGTGGCTCTACCCGGACGATTTCCTCCACCATGACCCTGAGCTCCTCCTCAGAGAACCTGGGGTGTCGTTGAGGTGCCATGATGTGGTGTGGGTGATGTGTGACGTGGTGTGTGTTGTGATGTTTGAGGGGATGTGTTGTTGTGTGTTGTTTGAGGTGCGTGGATGTTGTGTAAGTGATGGTGTTGTGTGTCTGTGGATGCTGGTGTTGTTGATGGTGGTGTCTCTCTCGGGCGTGGTATCAGAATTCTGGTAGTAAGGGTTTGTGGGTGAGGTGGGTGTGTGTTTTATATTGGATTGGGTATGTGGGTGTGGTGTGGGTATGTGTATCAGGTGTGTGTATTTCGAATTGTCCAATGTGGTTGTGTTTTTTAAATGTGTGTGTATTTTGAGCGCGGCGCTGTGTACCGCCAATGGAATACCGCAGTTAAAAGACCATCGCGTGGATTAGAGGGTTGTTATAGTGTCAGCGTATTCCTGTTGGCGTGACGGTGTCAGTTTTGTGTCACCAGTTTATCACTGACCTTTGATGTGGCGGACTTGTGTGGGTGTCTGTATTATGGCAGATTCCGAGCTGTGGGTCGTAATAGCTGTAGCGGAATTCCACGGGCGCAGCGGTATGTTGGCAGTCTTCTGCACGGCGGTAAGCGGCATTTACCGCCAGGGTTGTAATGAGGGCCTATGTCTATACTATGCCCTTCTAATTTTGTAAGCAAAATTATGTTGGACGGCATTACCCTTGAAGTGACTTGCTGCTATAAATATTTGGGTTTTACTGTAGACAACAAGGCTAACCTTGTGCTGCAAAAGCAGTATATTGCGCAAAAGTGTAAAACCCTGTCGTTCGCCTTCTGAGCCCTAGCCAAAAGATTAAAAGGGCCTTCGTACAAACCATTACTGTCTGTCATGTCAGCCAAATTCCTTCCAGGTATCTAATATGGAAGCGCAGCACTGTACGGGAAAGACGCTTTGCTTTTTGATCAGCAAAAAATACAAATCTACAAACAAGTCCTTAATTTTTCCCGTACTGCTTCCCCTGCACAGGTCAGGTTAGAATTTGGCCCTAAACAAAAGCAGGAAATCTCACACGATAAAGACCTGGTATAAAGTAAGTAGGAACACTGCTAGCACTTTAGTCGTGGCTTTATGGAATTCAGTAAGTAATGATCCAAAGGCAGTATACAATAGGTATTTGCAGCATTCCCTGCAAGAGACACAAATGGTGCACCTATGGGACTCCAATATCTCTCATCCCCTCTTGTGTCATGTGTTAAAAAAGGAAATAGGTCTGCAATCCTTTCTAGATGATAAATCTAAATTTACACAATGCTCACACGCCTGGCTTCTTAAGCACACTTACACCACCCTGGCACCATCGCAATATCTGATTTCAACATTTTCACTTTACATCAAACGCCACTTGCCTGCGCTTTGCTTAGGAATTCTACCATCT
The DNA here is from genome assembly GCF_031143425.1 of Pleurodeles waltl. NCBI lineage: Eukaryota > Metazoa > Chordata > Amphibia > Caudata > Salamandridae > Pleurodeles > Pleurodeles waltl. Next base: position 880,220,247 of record NC_090438.1, on the reverse strand, counting down.
AGAGCAGACCAACCACCATTGTGGAAGAACGGGGGTGAGACGTCTAGCAGGCTTTGCAGTGCCGCCAGGGAGGACACGATCCACATGATCTGTGTTGGACTTTTTTGCTTATGCAGGGTCATCCCCAATCTTTTTGCCTCCTGCCTCCTATTTTTTCTGACCTGTTGCTGTTGGCTTTTGAACTCTGAGCACTTTACCACTGCTAACTAGTGCTAAAGTGCATATGCTCTCTGTGTAAAATTGTATGTAATTGGTTTATCCATGATTGGCATATTTGATTTACTAGTAAGTCCCTAGTAAAGTGCACTAGAGGTGCCAGGGCCTGTAAATCAAATGCTACTAGTGGGCCTGCAGCACTGGTTGTGCCACCCACATAAGTAGCTCTGTAATCATGTCTCAGACCTGCCATTGCAGTGTCTGTGTGTGCACTTTTAACTGTAAGTTCAACTTGGCAAGTGTACCCACTTGCCAGGCCTAAACCTTCCCTTTTCTTACATGTAAGGCACCCCTAAGGTAGGCCCCAGGTAGCCCCAAGGAAAGGGGGCAGTGTGTGGTTAAGGTGGGACATGTAGTAACGTGTTTTATATGACAGTGAAATATTGCTAAATTCGTTTTTCACTATTGCAAGGCCTATCCCTCTCATAGGTTAACATGGGGGCTACCTTTAAATCTGATTAAAGTGTAGATTCCCTTTAGGAGCGGATGGTCATGTGGAGTTTGGGGTCTCTGAGCTCACAATTTTTAAATACATCTTTTAGTAAAGTTGATTTTAAGATTGTGTGTTTGAAAATGCCACTTTTAGAAAGTGAGCATTTTCTTGCTTATGCCATTTCTGTGACTCTGCCTGTTTGTGGATTCCCTGTCTTGGTCAGTTTGACAGTTGGGCTGGTTGCACGTCACACTAGACAGTGACACAAAGGGAGCTGGGGTGTAGTCTGCATTTCCTGATGAGCCATCTGTGCTAGGAGGGAGGGGAGGATTGGTCACTTACAGCTGAAAGGCTGTGCCTGTCCTCACACAATGCCATCTCAGACCCCCTGGTGAGTGTCTGGGGCCTGGCCTGGGAAAAGCAGGATTTCACATTCAAAAGAGACTTTACTTTGAAGTGGACCTACTTCAAAGGAGAAATTGGGTATGAGAAGGGCATCCAAAGCCACAGCCATTAGATCACTTCTGGACATCTAGAGGAACCTCTGCCTGGAGAAGAGCTGAGAAGAAGTGCTGCCCTGCCTGTGACTGTGCTTTGTGGAGCTATCCTGCAGATGCTGCTTCTGCCAGAGTAAGAGGGCAAAGACTGGACTTTGTGTGCCTTCCATCTTGTGAAGAAATCTCCAAGGGCTTGATTTAGAGCTTGCCTCCTGTTGTTTGAAGTCTCAGGGACAGCAAAGACTTCGCTCTGCCTGCACCTGGAGTCTCTGGAGGGACTCCTGCTCTGACAAGTGGTGCCCTATCCAGTCCCTGGGCCCTTGAAAGGAAAGCTGGTGGAAATCCAAGGAAATCGACTTCGGACTGACTCCGCTGCTAAATCCAGTGACACCACCTGCAACCGACTCCGTGATCTTCGCTGGAACGCAACGACCTTCGCTGGCCTGACGCCGCTGCAGTCTCGCTGAAGTCTGCTACTCCGTGGAAGTCGCCGCACCACGCCATGACCGATGCCGCTCGAAGTGCGTGGATTCAACGTTTCGCACAGACACCGTGATCCCCGACTTCGTGCATCTACTTGTTTTCACTCTTCACCAAATTTACTGTACTTGAGGGTCTACGTGACTCCGTGTCCGGTACCGCTGGTGTTGGCTTGTTGGGAACGACTCCGTCACGGCGCCGTGTTAACCCCTCATCGAAGCATTTTGTGTTTCTAAGCGCTATTTTTGAGTTTAATCTTTAAAAATTCATAACTTGACTTGTGTATGTCGGATGTTTGTCATTTTGGTCATGTTTTGTTTAGATAAATATTTCATATATTTCCAAACCTGTGTTGTGTCATTCTGTAGTGTTTTCATTAAGTTACTGTTTGTGTTGGTACAAATACTTTACACCTAGCACTCTGAAGTTAAGCCTACTGCTCTGCCAAGCTACCTAGGGGGTAAGCAGGGGTTAGCTGAGGGTGATTCTCTTTTACCCTGACTAGAGTGAGGGTCCTTGCTTGAACAGGGGGTAACCTGACTGTCAACCAAAGACCCCATTTCTAACAATCTGTATTTGCCCGGCCTTAAAAGAAGCACGTCGCCAACTGTTAAAACCAGTTTTTAAGAGGAATGGGATTCGTTCTTGTCGGCCAGCAGTTATGAAAATGTTTAACCAAACTGATCCACAGATAAACTGCAGACTCGTCAAATTCTTGATTGCATACACCACAAGTGTAAACTTGCGGCCTGGGACCACACATTTATGTTAAGGATGTAGATTATGGGGTTTTTTTTGTAACAAAGTGAATAGGAAAGATCGAATAGCTTTGTGCTTAACAATTGTTTAGTCACGTTATTAATTGCTCTTATTTTTTAGTCTACATTTTTAATATTTTTTAATTATTGTTCATTTTTGCTAAGATTTTAATTAATCATGCAAATAAATCAATCAAATCAGTATTCGAATGAACAACTAGATTGCTATTTTTCTGTATTTATTACAGAAGTGTGGCACATCTGATGTCATCTTGATGTATTACCTGTACTACCTAAAACATTTCCTCTAGAAATTATAAAAATGAGAGGGCCTTATTCCTATAGAAATTATGGTTAGTGCTTTAAAAAACGAAAATGGGAAAATATTTTCTGATTCCTCAAATAGCGACAAGTCACTTCCAAATTATTTGATATCTTTATGTTTTTTATCCAGTTGATCACTTGATTATATGTTACACTCAGGGGAGAGGATGTGGTGTTAAGGTCAGGGCTGCAGACTTTGCGACTGGGGAACCAGGTTTGAGTTTCAGCGACAGCTCAACATCCTGTGATCCTGGAAAACCACTTAGTCTCCTCATGCCTAAAACCAAAATGAATGTGTCCTTGTGTAATGTAACTGGTGCCCATGTAAGGCACTCCAATACCTTCAGGTCAAGTCTGCACTATATAAAACTGCAAAAAAAAACAAAAAAACTAAGGGTCTTATTTACAAATAAATGACGCAATGTAGTCCTGCAAGCCAGCTTCTGCACTGCGCCATTTTGAAAGTGCAGGGATGTGCTGTATTTACAGAAATATGCTGTACTTTCTGCAGCACTGATGCACAAACTACTGCCGAGCAACCCGCAGGCACCCTTGCACCACGGTGTAAGGATGCCTGCGTTACAGGGATGATTGCGGATTTGCAGGAAGTGACACGTTCCTGCTCATAAACAATCATTAATGGTGTTTTCCTGTTTCCATGTGTTCTGCAAAACGTAGCACACATGGATAGAGGAAAAATGGGTAGAAATAATGTTATTTCTCCCAGTTGCACCAGTTTAATGCCATCCCAGAGGTGGTGTAGCAATCTGACACATTCCCAGCCTTGTAAATCTGGGAATACATCAGATTCCATCAGGTTCCATGGGTGTGGGGTGGGAATACCCACAGCAACACACATGGAACAACAGTTTCACACATAGTATGAGTCAAAGGGGGCCACATATACAAGGCCATGAAAAGCCACACAAGGTGGCTTTGCATGACCTTGTAAATATGGGCCTGCACACTGCGCTACATGAGCATCAAAAGTAAAGAAGCTCCAGTGGTGCAGTGTGCTGCTAGGGCATTGTAAATGAGGCCCTAAGTGTTTTGCACACTTCTCCCATTGGGCTATACTTGGGATACCTTTCGGTGATATTTGTGCTACATTTGGGCTATTTATGCTCTGATGGCCATCTTGAGAGACCTATTTGTTATGAAGCCTCCTAATTTTCTCATTTACTGCAGTATCCTCATTAGAAAATGCTTTCTGTTTTCCACTTCGATTTCATCAAGATAGTGGTCTGATGTGCCACACTTTTGGCATGCATTCCAAATGTTAGCACTCTAGTTGCTCATTGGAACATTTGAGTAAATCTGCTGATTACCAGGGAGTTAACTGGCAGTCTGCTGCTGTTGTTGAAAGTGCATGTTTTAGTCTGCATGTCAGAATGTTTTAATGAAATAAAGAGGAAGATGTTTGAGAACTCATTTAAAATGTGTCCTAATTTTTCTTTCTACAGCACTAACCATAATTCCTATGACAAAATGATCCCCCTCATTTTGTTCCTGTCTAAAGTAAACATTTTAAGTTTTAGCAGTTTGATTCAAATAAGACAGCATCAGGTGAGGTCCATGGAGCATAAGTTAATGCAGCTTCTGCCACCAGTACTTCACTATTTTTGACACTTCAGCGGGCGAGCTGCAGACCTATTTCTACATGGCCACAATGGCCAATTTTGCATGGCTTTGTCTGGTCTTGGAGATATGAAGTGAGCTGAGGCTGGACAAGTGGCTGAATTGCCTTACTCTGTGTCAATTGATAATACCATGGCCTTTACATTGTGTTTCAAATGCCAAAGCCAAGATGATGAAGCAGGAGAATGTCTGTAGGAAGTTGGCTCTGTATGTGCTATTTCAAAGTAAGGAATAGCATGCACAGAGTCCAAGGGTTCCCCTTAGAGGTAAAATAGTGGTAAAAATAGATAATACTAATGCTCTATTTTGTGGTAGTGTGGTCGAGCAGTAGGCTTATCCAAGGAGTAGTGTTAAGCATTTGTTGTACATACACATAGACAATAAATGAGGTACACACACTCAGAGACAAATCCAGCCAATAGGTTTTGTATAGAAAAAATATCTTTTCTTAGTTTATTTTAAGAACCACAGGTTCAAATTTAACATGTAATATCTTGTTTGAAAGGTATTGCAGGTAAGTACATTAGGAACTTTGAATCATTTCAATTGCATGTATACTTTTCAAGTTATTGACAAATAGCTACTTTAAAAGTGGACACAGTGCAATTTTCACAGTTCCTGGGGGAGGTAAGTTTTTGTTAGTTTTACCAGGTAAGTAAGGCACTTACAGGGTTCAGTTCTTGGTCCAAGGTAGCCCACCGTTGGGGGTTCAGAGCAACCCCAAAGTCACCACACCAGCAGCTCAGGGCCGGTCAGGTGCAGAGTTCAAAGTGGTGCCCAAAACGCATAGGCTAGAATGGAGAGAAGGGGGTGCCCCGGTTCCGGTCTGCTTGCAGGTAAGTACCCGCGTCTTCGGAGGGCAGACCAGGGGGGTTTTGTAGGGCACCGGGGGGGACACATGCCCACACAGAAATTTCACCCTCAGCAGCGCGGGGGCGGCCGGGTGCAGTGTAGAAACAAGCGTCGGGTTCGCAATGTTAGTCAATGAGAGATCAACGGATCTCTTCAGCGCTGCAGGCAGGCAAGGGGGGGCTCCCTCGGGGAAACCTCCACTTGGGCAAGGGAGAGGGACTCCTGGGGGTCACTTCTCCAGTGAAAGTCCGGTCCTTCAGGTCCTGGGGGCTGCGGGTGCAGGGTCTTTTCCAGGCGTGGGGACTTAGGTTTCAGAGAGTCGCGGTCAGGGGAAGCCTCGGGATTCCCTCTGCAGGCGGCGCTGTGGGGGCTCAGGGGGGACAGGTTTTGGTACTCACAGTCGGAGAGTAGTCCGGGGGTCCTCCCTGAGGTGTTGGTTCTCCACCAGCCGAGTCGGGGTCGCCGGGTTCAGTGTTGCAAGTCTCACGCTTCTTGCGGGGAGTTGCAGGGGTCTTTAAAGCTGCTCCTTGAAACAAAGTTGCAGTCTTTTTGGAGCAGGTCCGCTGTCCTCGGGAGTTTCTGGTCGTCGTCGAAGCAGGGCAGTCCTCAGAGGATTCAGAGGTCGCTGGTCCCTTTGGAAGGCGTCGCTGGAGCAGAGTTCTTTGGAAGGCAGGAGACAGGCCGGTGAGTTTCTGGAGCCAAGGCAGTTGTTGTCTTCTGGTCTTCCTCTGCAGGGGTTTTCAGCTGGGCAGTCCTTCTTCTTGTTGTCGCAGGAATCTAATTTTCTAGGGTTCAGGGTAGCCCTTAAATACTAAATTTAAGGGCGTGTTTAGGTCTGGGGGGTTAGTAGCCAATGGCTACTAGCCCTCAGGGTGGGTACACCCTCTTTGTGCCTCCTCCCAAGGGGAGGGGGTCACAACCCTAACCCTATTGGGGGAATCCTCCATCTGCAAGATGGAGGATTTCTAAAAGTTAGAGTCACTTCAGCTCAGGACACCTTAGGGGCTGTCCTGACTGGCCAGTGACTCCTCCTTGTTGCTTTCTTTGTTCCCTCCAGCCTTGCCGCCAAAAGTGGGGGCCGTGGCCGGAGGGGGCGGGCAACTCCACTAAGCTGGAGTGCCCTGCTGGGCTGTGACAAAGGGGTGAGCCTTTGAGGCTCACCGCCAGGTGTTACAGCTCCTGCCTGGGGGAGGTGTTAGCATCTCCACCCAGTGCAGGCTTTGTTACTGGCCTCAGAGTGACAAAGGCACTCTCCCCATGGGGCCAGCAACATGTCTCTGGTGTGGCAGGCTGCTGGAACTAGTCAGCCTACACAGACAGTCGGTTAAGTTTCAGGGGGCACCTCTAAGGTGCCCTCTGGGGTGTATTTTGCAATAAAATGTACACTGGCATCAGTGTGCATTTATTGTGCTGAGAAGTTTGATACCAAACTTCCCAGTTTTCAGTGTAGCCATTATGGTGCTGTGGAGTTCGTGTTTGACAAACTCCCAGACCATATACTCTTATGGCTACCATGCACTTACAATGTCTAAGGTTTTGTTTAGACACTGTAGGGGTACCATGCTCATGCACTGGTACCCTCACCTATGGTATAGTGCACCCTGCCTTAGGGCTGTAAGGCCTGCTAGAGGGGTGTCTTACCTATACTGCATAGGCAGTGAGAGGCTGGCATGGCACCCTGAGGGGAGTGCCATGTCGACTTACTCGTTTTGTCCTCACTAGCACACACAAGCTGGCAAGCAGTGTGTCTGTGCTGAGTGAGAGGTCTCCAGGGTGGCATAAGACATGCTGCAACCCTTAGAGACCTTCCTTGGCATCAGGGCCCTTGGTACTAGAAGTACCAGTTACAAGGGACTTATCTGGATGCCAGGGTCTGCCAATTGTGGATACAAAAGTACAGGTTAGGGAAAGAACACTGGTGCTGGGGCCTGGTTAGCAGGCCTCAGCACACTTTCAATTGTAAACATAGCATCAGCAAAGGCAAAAAGTCAGGGGGCAACCATGCCAAGGAGGCATTTCCTTACACAACCCCCCCCAAACGAAAGAGGATGAGACTAACCTTTCCCAAGAGAGTCTTCATTTTCTAAGTGGAAGAACCTGGAAAGGCCATCTGCATTGGCATGGGCAGTCCCAGGTCTGTGTTCCACTATAAAGTCCATTCCCTGTAGGGAGATGGACCACCTCAACAGTTTAGGATTTTCACCTTTCATTTGCATCAGCCATTTGAGAGGTCTGTGGTCAGTTTGAACTAGGAAGTGAGTCCCAAAGAGGTATGGTCTCAGCTTCTTCAGGGACCAAACCACAGCAAAGGCCTCCCTCTCAATGGCACTCCAACGCTGCTCCCTGGGGAGTAACCTCCTGCTAATGAAAGCAACAGGCTGGTCAAGGCCATCATCATTTGTTTGGGACAAAACTGCCCCTATCCCATGTTCAGAGGCATCTGTCTGCACAATGAACTGCTTAGAATAATCTGGAGCTTTTAGAACTGGTGCTGAGCACATTGCTTGTTTCAGGGTGTCAAAGGCCTGTTGGCATTCCACAGTCCAGTTCACTTTCTTGGGCATTTTCTTGGAGGTGAGTTCAGTGAGGGCTGTCACAATGGATCCATATCCCTTCACAAACCTCCTGTAATACCCAGTCAAGCCAAGGAATGCCCTGACTTGAGTCTGGGTTTTTGGAGCTACCCAGTCCAGAATAGTCTGGATCTTGGGTTGGAGTGGCTGAACTTGGCCTCCACCTACAAGGTGGCCCAAGTAAACCACAGTTCCCTGCCCTATCTGGCATTTGGATGCCTTGATAGAGAGGCCTGCAGATTGCAGAGCCTTCAGAACCTTCTTCAGGTGGACCAGGTGATCCTGCCAGGTGGAGCTAAAGACAGCAATATCATCAAGATAAGCTGTGCTAAAGGACTCCAAGCCAGCAAGGACTTGATTCACCAACCTTTGGAAGGTGGCAGGGGCATTCTTTAAACCAAAGGGCATAACAGTAAACTGATAATGCCCATCAGGTGTGGAGAATGCTGTTTTCTCTTTTGCTCCAGGTGCCATTTTTATTTGCCAGTACCCTGCTGTCAAGTCAAAGGTACTTAAGAATTTGGCAGCACCTAATTTATCTATGAGCTCATCAGCTCTAGGAATTGGATGAGCATCTGTCTTGGTGACAGAATTGAGCCCTCTGTAGTCCACACAAAACCTCATCTCTTTCTTTCCATCTTTGGTGTGAGGTTTGGGGACTAAGACCACTGGGCTAGCCCAGGGGCTGTCAGAGCGCTCAATTACTCCCAATTCCAGCATCTTGTGGACTTCCACCTTGATGCTTTCCTTAACATGGTCAGACTGTCTAAAGATTTTGTTTTTGACAGGCATGCTGTCTCCTGTGTCCACATCATGGGTACACAGGTGTGTCTGACCAGGGGTTAAGGAGAAGAGTTCAGGAAACTGTTGTAGGACTCTCCTACAATCAGCTTGCTGTTGGCCAGAGAGGGTGTCTGAGTAGATCACTCCATCTACTGAGCCATCTTTTGGGTCTGATGACAGAAGATCAGAGAGAGGTTCACTCTCTGCCTCCTGATCCTCATCTGTTACCATCAACAGATTCACATCAGCCCTGTCATGGAAGAGCTTAAGGCGATTCACATGGATCACCCTCTTGGGGCTCCTGCTTGTGCCCAGGTCCACCAGGTAGGTGACCTGACTCTTCCTTTCTAGCACTGGGTAAGGGCCACTCCATTTGTCCTGGAGTGCCCTGGGAGCCACAGGCTCCAGAATCCAGACTTTCTGCCCTGGTTGGAACTCAACCAGTGCAGCCTTTTGGTCATACCAAAACTTCTGGAGCTGTTGGCTGGCCTCAAGGTTTTTGGTTGCCTTTTCCATGTACTCTGCCATTCTAGAGCGAAGGCCAAGTACATAGTCCACTATGTCTTGTTTAGGCTCATGAAGAGGTCTCTCCCAGCCTTCTTTAACAAGAGCAAGTGGTCCCCTTACAGGGTGACCAAACAGAAGTTCAAAGGGTTAGAATCCTACTCCCTTCTGTGGCACCTCTCTGTAAGCAAAAAGCAGACATGGCAAGAGGACATCCCATCTCCTTTTGAGTTTTTCTGGGAGCCCCATGATCATGCCTTTTAATGTCTTGTTGAATCTCTCAACTAAGCCATTAGTTTGTGGATGGTATGGTGTAGTGAATTTGTAAGTCACTCCACACTCATTCCACATGTGTTTTAGGTATGCTGACATGAAGTTGGTACCTCTGTCAGACACCACCTCCTTAGGGAAACCCACTCTGGTAAAGATACCAATGAGGGCCTTGGCTACTGCAGGGGCAGTAGTCGACCTAAGGGGAATAGCTTCAGGATACCTAGTAGCATGATCCACTACTACTAGGATGTACATATTTCCTGAGGCTGTGGGAGGTTCCAGTGGACCAACTATGTCCACACCCACTCGTTCAAAGGGGACCCCCACCACTGGAAGTGGAATGAGGGGGGCCTTTGGGTGCCCACCTGTCTTACCACTGGATTGACAGGTGGGGCAGGAGAGGCAAAACTCCTTAACCTTCTGGGACATATTGGGCCAGTAGAAGTGGTTGACTAACCTCTCCCACGTCTTGGTTTGTCCCAAATGCCCAGCAAGGGGAATATCATGGGCTAAGGTCAGAATAAACTCTCTGAACGACTGAGGCACTACCACTCTCCTAGTGGCACCAGGTTTGGGGTCTCTGGCCTCAGTGTACAGGAGTCCATCTTCCCAATAGACCCTATGTGTTCCATTTTTCTTGCCCTTGGACTCTTCAGCAGCTTGCTGCCTAAGGCCTTCAAGAGAGGGACAGGTTTCTGGTCCCTTACACAGCTCCTCCCTTGAGGGTCCCCCTGGGCCTAAGAGCTCAACCTGATAAGGTTCAAGCTCCAAAGGCTCAGTTCCCTCAGAGGGCAGAACTTCTTCCTGAGAAGAGAGGTTCCCTTTTTCTGACTGTGTTGCAGTTGGTTTCCCAACTGACTTTCCTTTTCTCTTGGTAGGCTGGGCCATTTTTCCAGACTCCAGCTCTACTTTTTCACCCTGTGCCTTGCATTGTGCTCTTGTTTTTACACACACCAGTTCAGGGATACCCAGCATGGCTGCATGGGTTTTTAGTTCTACCTCAGCCCATGCTGAGGACTCCAGGTCATTTCCAAGCAGACAGTCTACTGGGATGTTTGAGGAGACCACCACCTGTTTCAGGCCATTGACCCCTCCCCATTCTAAAGTTACCATTGCCATGGGATGTGCTTTAGTTTGATTGTCAGCATTGGTGACTGTATAAGTTTTTCCAGTCAGGTATTGGCCAGGGGAAACCAGTTTCTCTGTCACCATGGTGACACTGGCACCTGTATCCCTCAGGCCCTCTACACTTGTCCCATTAATAAAGAGCTGCTGCCTGTATTTTTGCATGTTAGGAGGCCAGGCAGCTAGTGTGGCTAAATCCACCCCACCCTCAGAGACTAGAGTAGCTTCAGTGTGGACCCTGATTTGCTCTGGGCACACTGTTGATCCCACTTGGAGACTAGCCATTCCAGTGTTACCTGGATTGGAGTTTGGAGTGGAAATTTTCTTGGGACAGGCCTTGTCTCCAGTTTGGTGTCCAGACTGACTACAGTTTCGACACCAGGCCTTTTTGGGATCAAAGTTTTTACCCTTGTACCCAGGATTGTTTTGTGAAGATGCTCTGGGCCCACCCTCCTGTGCAGGTTTTTGGGGGCCTTTAGAAGACTCTTGACTATTTTTATTTTTGGCTGTCTCACCACCCTTCCCCTGGGGAGGTTTTGTGACCCCTTTCTTTTGGTCACCCCCTGTGGAAGTTTTGGACACCCTAGTCTTGACCCAATGGTCCGCCTTCTTTCCCAATTCTTGGGGAGAAATTGGTCCTAGGTCTACCAGATGCTGATGCAGTTTATCATTGAAACAATTACTTAACAGGTGTTCTTTCACAAATAAATTGTACAGCCCATCATAATTACTTACACCACTGCCTTGAATCCAACCATCTAGTGTTTTTACTGAGTAGTCTACAAAGTCAACCCAGGTCTGGCTCGAGGATTTTTGAGCCCCCCTGAATCTAATCCTATACTCCTCAGTGGAGAATCCAAAGCCCTCAATCAGGGTACCCTTCATGAGGTCATAAGATTCTGCATCTTGTCCAGAGAGTGTGAGGAGTCTATCCCTACACTTTCCTGTGAACATTTCCCAAAGGAGAGCACCCCAGTGAGATCTGTTCACTTTTCTGGTTACACAAGCCCTCTCAAAAGCTGTGAACCATTTGGTGATGTCATCACCATCTTCATATTTAGTTACAATCCCTTTAGGGATTTTCAACATGTCAGGAGAATCTCTGACCCTATTTATGTTGCTGCCACCATTGATGGGTCCTAGGCCCATCTCTTGTCTTTCCCTCTCTATGGCTAGGATCTGTCTTTCCAAAGCCAATCTTTTGGCCATCCTGGCTAACTGGATGTCCTCTTCACTGGAGTTATCCTCAGTGATTTCAGAGGTGTTGGTCTCTCCTGTGAGGGAACCAGCATCTCTGACTATTATTTTTGGAGTCAGGGTTTGAGAGACCCTGTTCTCCCTAGATAGGACTGGTAGGGGGGAATTTTCCTCCAAGTCACTATCCTCTTCCTCTGAGTTGCCACCCTCAGAGGGGTTGGCCTTTTCAAACTCTGCCAAAAGCTCCTGGAGCTGTATTTTGGTAGGTTTGGGGCCCATTGTTATTTTCTTTATTTTACAGAGTGACCTTAGCTCCCTCATCTTAAGATGGAGGTAAGGTGTGGTGTCGAGTTCCACCACAGTCACATCTGTGCTAGACATTTTGCTTCTAAAAGTTGGAATACTTTTTAAGAATCTACAACTAGTTCTAGGTTCTAATTCAAACTTTTACAAACTTTTAAACTCTAAAAGAAATGCTAAACAGGATCTAACACAAGGCCCTAGCAGGTCTTTTAAGAATTTAGAAAACTTTTCAAATTGCAAAAATCAATTTCTAATGACAATTTTGGAATTTGTCGTGTGATCAGGTATTGGCTGAGTAGTCCAGCAAATGCAAAGTCTTGTACCCCACCGCTGATCCACCAATGTAGGAAGTTGGCTCTGTATGTGCTATTTCAAAGTAAGGAATAGCATGCACAGAGTCCAAGGGTTCCCCTTAGAGGTAAAATAGTGGTAAAAATAGATAATACTAATGCTCTATTTTGTGGTAGTGTGGTCGAGCAGTAGGCTTATCCAAGGAGTAGTGTTAAGCATTTGTTGTACATACACATAGACAATAAATGAGGTACACACACTCAGAGACAAATCCAGCCAATAGGTTTTGTATAGAAAAAATATCTTTTCTTAGTTTATTTTAAGAACCACAGGTTCAAATTTAACATGTAATATCTTGTTTGAAAGGTATTGCAGGTAAGTACATTAGGAACTTTGAATCATTTCAATTGCATGTATACTTTTCAAGTTATTGACAAATAGCTACTTTAAAAGTGGACACAGTGCAATTTTCACAGTTCCTGGGGGAGGTAGGTTTTTGTTAGTTTTACCAGGTAAGTAAGGCACTTACAGGGTTCAGTTCTTGGTCCAAGGTAGCCCACCGTTGGGGGTTCAGAGCAACCCCAAAGTCACCACACCAGCAGCTCAGGGCCGGTCAGGTGCAGAGTTCAAAGTGGTGCCCAAAACGCATAGGCTAGAATGGAGAGAAGGGGGTGCCCCGGTTCCGGTCTGCTTGCAGGTAAGTACCCGCGTCTTCGGAGGGCAGACCAGGGGGGTTTTGTAGGGCACCGGGGGGGACACAAGCCCACACAGAAATTTCACCCTCAGCAGCGCGGGGGCGGCCGGGTGCAGTGTAGAAACAAGCGTCGGGTTCGCAATGTTAGTCAATGAGAGATCAACGGATCTCTTCAGCGCTGCAGGCAGGCAAGGGGGGGCTCCCTCGGGGAAACCTCCACTTGGGCAAGGGAGAGGGACTCCTGGGGGTCACTTCTCCAGTGAAAGTCCGGTCCTTCAGGTCCTGGGGGCTGCGGGTGCAGGGTCTTTTCCAGGCGTCGGGACTTAGGTTTCAGAGAGTCGCGGTCAGGGGAAGCCTCGGGATTCCCTCTGCAGGCGGCGCTGTGGGGGCTCAGGGGGGACAGGTTTTGGTACTCACAGTCGGAGAGTAGTCCGGGGGTCCTCCCTGAGGTGTTGGTTCTCCACCAGCCGAGTCAGGGTCGCCGGGTGCAGTGTTGCAAGTCTCACGCTTCTTGCGGGGAGTTGCAGGGGTCTTTAAAGCTGCTCCTTGAAACAAAGTTGCAGTCTTTTTGGAGCAGGTCCGCTGTCCTCGGGAGTTTCTGGTCGTCGTCGAAGCAGGGCAGTCCTCAGAGGATTCAGAGGTCGCTGGTCCCTTTGGAAGGCGTCGCTGGAGCAGAGTTCTTTGGAAGGCAGGAGACAGGCCGGTGAGTTTCTGGAGCCAAGGCAGTTGTTGTCTTCTGGTCTTCCTCTGCAGGGGTTTTCAGCTGGGCAGTCCTTCTTCTTGTTGTCGCAGGAATCTAATTTTCTAGGGTTCAGGGTAGCCCTTAAATACTAAATTTAAGTGCGTGTTTAGGTCTGGGGGGTTAGTAGCCAATGGCTACTAGCCCTCAGGGTGGGTACACCCTCTTTGTGCCTCCTCCCAAGGGGAGGGGGTCACAATCCTAACCCTATTGGGGGAATCCTCCATCTGCAAGATGGAGGATTTCTAAAAGTTAGAGTCACTTCAGCTCAGGACACCTTAGGGGCTGTCCTGACTGGCCAGTGACTCCTCCTTGTTGCTTTCTTTGTTCCCTCCAGCCTTGCCGCCAAAAGTGGGGGCCGTGGCCGGAGGGGGCGGGCAACTCCACTAAGCTGGAGTGCCCTGCTGGGCTGTGACAAAGGGGTGAGCCTTTGAGGCTCACCGCCAGGTGTTACAGCTCCTGCCTGGGGGAGGTGTTAGCATCTCCACCCAGTGCAGGCTTTGTTACTGGCCTCAGAGTGACAAAGGCACTCTCCCCATGGGGCCAGCAACATGTCTCTGGTGTGGCAGGCTGCTGGAACTAGTCAGCCTACACAGACAGTCGGTTAAGTTTCAGGGGGCACCTCTAAGGTGCCCTCTGGGGTGTATTTTGCAATAAAATGTACACTGGCATCAGTGTGCATTTATTGTGCTGAGAAGTTTGATACCAAACTTCCCAGTTTTCAGTGTAGCCATTATGGTGCTGTGGAGTTCGTGTTTGACAAACTCCCAGACCATATACTCTTATGGCTACCATGCACTTACAATGTCTAAGGTTTTGTTTAGACACTGTAGGGGTACCATGCTCATGCACTGGTACCCTCACCTATGGTATAGTGCACCCTGCCTTAGGGCTGTAAGGCCTGCTAGAGGGGTGTCTTACCTATACTGCATAGGCAGTGAGAGGCTGGCATGGCACCCTGAGGGGAGTGCCATGTCGACTTACTCGTTTTGTCCTCACTAGCACACACAAGCTGGCAAGCAGTGTGTCTGTGCTGAGTGAGAGGTCTCCAGGGTGGCATAAGACATGCTGCAACCCTTAGAGACCTTCCTTGGCATCAGGGCCCTTGGTACTAGAAGTACCAGTTACAAGGGACTTATCTGGATGCCAGGGTCTGCCAATTGTGGATACAAAAGTACAGGTTAGGGAAAGAACACTGGTGCTGGGGCCTGGTTAGCAGGCCTCAGCACACTTTCAATTGTAAACATAGCATCAGCAAAGGCAAAAAGTCAGGGGGCAACCATGCCAAGGAGGCATTTCCTTACAATGTCACTGCATTGACTTGAAACCTCATGGTGAGTTTGCTCTCCAGGTGGATACTGAGATTCCTGGCATGCTCAGCTGGGGTTGGAGTGGGCCCCAGTTCTGTGGGCCATGAGGAGGCATCCCAGAGGAAGTTGTCGCTGTCTAAGTTAAACACTTCAGTCTTATCTGCATTGAACCTGAAAGCATTAATTGCCAAGAGGTAATCCTGTGTCCCTCAGAACTTGGGTATTTTATAACATCTCATTACATTGGGTTCCGTTGGGGGAAAGACAAATTGCTTTCAGCAGTATATACTTTGTCTTATAACATAGAGATATAAATACATTATTTTAAGCAGACTAGAATCTGTTTATATCTTTATACTGTCATTTATGTAGCGAGGCTTACAGAAAAATAATTTAAGTAAGGCCATTTTAAAAAGTGACTTTAAATGATAAGTGATCATGCATTGTGATCAAGTGACTTTAAGCAACACAACAAAAACAACACAAAACAATTGAATCCATATAGTGCCTGTTTTGATCCTTGAACCTCTGTACAACAATAGCTCATTGTATTAATTATGAATGCTTTTAGCGGTCTTCAGAGTAAACATTTATGTAACATTGACATTTTTCGACCCCTATTAGTTGTATTTGTTTTAAAACATAAAAATGGATCTTCCTCAGGTTTAAAACCATGTACAACACGTCTGACAGAAAGATACATAGTGTAAGGCCATGTATGTTTATTGTATGATAGTAGTTTTGATGTTGCATGAATACATCAAGGCTGAGCTGGAGCCACAGGAACTCAACACAACTTGATAGCCCAGTATGCATTACGGTTCAGAGAGCACATTAGGGGGCATATTTGTAGGCCTCTAGCACCACATTAACATCATTTATTTTTATGTTAATGTGGCCCAACAAAGCCACACTCCCTGTGCCCTATTTACAGGGTTGCACAATGCATGTGTTGCACCACCCTGTAACCCTTTGGCTTCATTATGCCTGCACCAGGCATAACATATGCAAAGGGGGGCTTCCCCTGTTGGGGGAGCCAGTAAAATGGTGCAAGGAAATCTATGGGATTTCTTTGCACCATCTATTCCGGCACTTTTAATGCAAGCTTAAGAGCAGGCATTTGAAAGAGGGCTTCCATTCTTTAGAATAGGTTGCAATGTACTCTGCAGGAGTAGCACCAACAGTTTGGCTCTACTCCTGCAGAGTACATCAAGAGTCATTAAAAACATTTCTACACAAGAAACCGAATGCGGAATTAATCAACTAGATATAGTGCCAATGGTCATTAGGCCATTGGGATAGCAGTCTTATGAAGTCATTTCAGCATGGGGCAGTGGAAAAAGATTTAGTGCATCATATAGAAGCCCTTTGCACCACTGCTGCACCTTTTTTTTTTATACAACGGTGGCACTAGTAGTGCACTACACTGGTCCAAATTTACAGACTTATGCTTTGGGCCCAAGGCGTCAGTTTGTAAAGCCCTTTGTAAAGCCTGGTGAGCAGCTCCATCGCCAACATCGGCCGAGTACACACTGCAGCCCAGTTGTGGGCCACACAGTGCAAGCGCAGGCACCTCAGGGAAACGGGGGCCACCTCAGCCAGCAGATGGTACAACGCCACTGGTCCTGGAAGGGAGAACATTCCCTGTGTTCTGTCTTGGGGAGTGCAAGGCCCCAGTCTCCCAAGTGGGTGATATGCATACGTGCTCTGGAGTGGCAACATGCCCTGTGCTTGACCCTGGGAGTGCAAGGTCACAGTCTCTCAAGTAGGTGACTTGCCCACATGCTCTGGAGGGGGCAACATGCCCTGTGCTTGATCCTGGGGAGTGCAAGCCCACAGTCTCTCAAGTAGAAGGCTTGCCCACATGCTCTGGAGGGGGCAACATGGCCTGTGCTTGATCTTGGGGAGTGCAAGGCCACAGTGTCTCAAGTAGGTGACTTGCGCACATGCTCTGGAGGGGGCAACATGCCCTGTGCTCTGTCCTGGGGAGTGCAAGGCCACAGTCTCTCAAGTGGGTGACTTGCCCACATGCTCTGGAGGGGGCATCGTGCCCAGTGAGCTTCATCCTGGGGAGGATGGGGTGAGTGGATGGCTTCTCCACTGGTTCTGGAGGGGACATTGTGCCCTGTGACGCAGATCTTGGGGAGTGCAAGGCCACAGTCTCTCAAGTGGGTGACTTGCCCACATGCTCCCTGAGTTGACCTCCAGCTTCGTGGGACCCTCTTTTGAAGTGTTGAGAAGACCACCATGCTCAGGCTTCTTGAACCTGTGTTCAAGGACTTCTGCGGGTGCTGCCTTTTTTGTGCATGGGCTCTTGGTGTTGCTGAGGACCCCCTCTGTCTCCTCTCCCAAGTGGCGACATCCTGGTCCTTCCTGGGCCCGGGCAGCACACTTTTTCTTCAACTGGGACGTTTGCAGCTAGCAATTCTTGTTTGCAGTATTTCTCCAAGTAAACAACGCTGCATCCTCCAGCATTCCATGGGACATCTTCTGCACAAAGGAGAAGTTCCTAGCACCTTTCGTTGTTGCAGAATCTTCAGCTTCTTCCATCCAGAGGCAGCCATTTTGCACCTTCATCTGGGGTTTAGTGGGCTCCTGCCTCCCCTTGACACTTTCACAACTCTTGGACTTGGTCCCCTTCCTTTGCAGGTCCTCAGGTCCAGGAACCCATTTTCAGTGCTTTGCAGTCTATTGTGGTCTTTGCAGAATCCTCTATCACAAGTTTAGTGTGTTTCTGGGGAAGTAGTATCACTTTACTCCTACTTTTCAGGGTCGTGGGGTGGGGTATCTTGGACACCCTTAGTGTTTTCTTCTACCCCCAGCTACCCTCTACACACTACATTAGCCTAGGGGTCCATTTGTGGTTCGCATTCCACTTTCAGAGTATATGGTTTGTGTTTCCCCTAGGCCTATTGCATCCTGTTATATTCCACAGTGTTTGCACTATTTTTCTAACTGTTTACTTACCTCATTTTGGTTTGTGTGTATTTTTTGTGTATTTTACTTACCTCCTAAAGGAGTATATCCTCTGAGATATTTTTGGCACATTGTCACTAAAATAAAGTACCATTATTTTTAGTAACTCTGAGTATTGTGTTTCTTATGATATAGTACCTATATAAGTGATAAAGTAGGAGCTTTGCATGTCTCCTAGTTCAGCCTAAGCTGCTCTGCTATAGCTACAGCTATCAGCCTCAGCTGCTAGAACAAAACTAATATACTAATAAGGGATAACTGGACCTGGCACAAGGTGTAAGTACCACAAGGTACCCACTATAAGCCAGGCCAGCCTCCTACACTCCTACTCCTGCCAAGCCCTCAGGATGCATGATTGCCAAGACTTGCTCCTCCCATGTTGTTAGTTGTAGGGGAGGAGGTGGGGGTCCACCACCAGTCCTCTGTACAGCGAGTTGGTGTCTTGCTGCTATGGAACACACTTTCCTCCATAAGTCATTCCACCTCTTCCTGATTTCATCCCTTGTTCTGGGGTGCTGTCCCACGGCGTTCACCCTGTCCATGATCCTCCGTCATAGCTCCATCTTCCTAGCAATGGATATCTGCTGCACCTGTGATCCAAATAGTTGTGGCTCTACCCCGATGATTTCCTCCACCATGACCCTTAGCTCCTCCTCAGAGAACCTGGGGTGTCGTTGTTGTGCCATGAGTGTGGTGTGAGTGGTATGGGTGAGGGTGTGTAGAGTGATGTGTTGGCGTATGTGATGTGAGGAGCGTGGGTTAGTGGTGTATAGGTGATGGTGGTATGTGGCTCTGGTTGTGGTCTTGCTGTCTCTCTCTGTTGGCAATGGTTTGTAGTCGTAAAGGTTTGTGGGTCGTGTGGGTGTTTGTTTTATAGTGCTGTGGGTGTGGTGTGCGTATGTGTGTCAGGTGTGTGTAGTTTGAATTGTCCAATGTGGTAATGTTTTGTATGTGTGTGTGTATTTTGAGCGCAGCGGTATGTACTGCCAATGGTTTTCCGCCATGAAGATTCGTGGGTCATAATGTTGTGGGTGTTATTCTGTTGGTGTAACGGTGTGGGTTTTTCTACCATCAGTTTATCATTGACCTTTGGGCTGGCAGAGTTGTGTGTGTGGCTGTATAGTGATGGATTGGTATGTGTGCGTCATAATATGGTTGGCCGATATCCGCGGCGGTATGTTGGTAGCAGTCGGCATTGCGGTAAGTGGGATTTACCACCAATGTCATAATGAAGGCCTTAATGTTGATTCCGTGGAATCTGATTGTTGGTAAGGGGGGACATGAGGATGTTGAAAACAGTGGGGCTGAGTGATTAGCCTTGAGGGATTCTGCTGATGATTGGTTTGTGTTTAGAGGTGAATGGTGGAAGGTTGGAAGGTTGACTCTTTGTGTTCTGCTGGTGGGAGGAAAAAAGAGATCCATCTGAGGACGCACCCCTGACAGCTACATATTTTGGCAAGCTAATAGTCTGTATACAATTGATATGTATAACTAATGGGCTGTTGATGTTTCTATTACTTAATATGACTTATTCAGTTCACAAGTAATATAAAACATTACACATACATAAGTCCCATTAAACATATACCTACTACACATGATATGAAAGTGTGTACTGTGTGTTAAACCTGACATTCTTGGTGCGTTCTTCCTCTGAGCCTTTTGCCTTCACCTCTCCTGTTTTTCTGAATTCATTTTTGTTGCCATTTGGACTCTCTGCACTTTACCACTGCCAACCAGTGCTAATGTGCTCATGCCTTTTCCGTGAAACATAGAAAAATTAACCTACACCTTATTGGTCTATTTCTTTTACTCATAGGTACTAACTCTATGGTAATATATGTACCCATGGCCTGTAAATTAAATGCTACTAGTGGGCCTACAATACACATTGTGCCACCCACTAAAATAGCACACTGACATATGTCTCAGGCCTGTCACTGCAGCCTGTATTACAGTTTTAAACTGACATTTCAACCTGGCAAAATCAACTTGTTTCCAGGCCTAAACCTCCCTTTTTAATATACATACAGGCATTTAAGGAAGGACCTAGAGGCTTATAGGACAGGGTACATTGTAATTAAAAAGAATAACATGTGTGCTTACGTTTTAAATGGCCTGGCAGTAAAAGCTCCCAAAGACATTTTACACTGTTGAAAGGCCTTTCTCTCTGATTGACTGAGTTACCTTATTACATTTAGTATGTGATAGCATTTCATTGGGAGCAAATGGAGATATGGTATTTATACTCACATACTTAGGCCCTCATTCCAACCCTGGCGGTCAGGGCAACGGAAGCACCGCCAACAGGCTGGCGGTGCTTCCAGGGCCATTCTGACCGCGGCGGTAAAGCCGCGGTCAGAAAAGGGGAACCGGCGGTTTCCCGCCGGTTTTCCCATGGCCCAGGGAATCCTCCATGGTGGCGCTGCTTGCACCGCCGCCATGGGGATTCCGACCCCCTTCCCGCCAGCCTGTTTCTGGCGGACCAGGATGGCGGGAACGGGTGTCGTGGGGCCCCTGGGGGCCCCTGCACTGCCCATGCCACTGGCATGGGCAGTGCAGGGGCCCCCTAACAGGGCCCCATGAAGATTTTCACTGTCTGCTTTGCAGACAGTGAAAATCGCGACGGGTGCTACTGCACCCGTCGCACCCCTGCAACACCGCCGGCTCCATTCGGAGCCGGCTTCTATGTTGCAGGGGCTTTCCCGCTGGGCCGGCCTTTTGGCGGTCGCCCGCCGGCCCAGGGGGAAAGCCAGAATGGCATCCGCGGTCTCCTGACTGCGGAGCGGCCATTTGGCGGTGACCACATGGCGGGCGGCGACCGCCGCCCGCCGCGGTCAGAATGACCGCCTTAGTAATTTAAAACCGTCTTCAATGGTGAAGTCAGATTTAAAGTCACAGTTCTGAAAATGCCACTTTTCGATAGTCGACATTTTCTTGTCCTGCTAATTTGTGCCTTCTGGCAGTGTCATGTTTGACGTGACTGTGATTGACTCTGATGCTGGGGTTTGGATGTTCCTTCCAGAAGGTGACACAAAAGAGGACTAAGGGGGTTATTACAACTTTGGAGGAGGTGTTGATCCGTCCCAAAAGAGACGGTAAAGTGACGGATATACCACCAGCCGTATTACGAGTTCCATAGGATATAATGGACTCGTAATACGGCTGGTGGTATATCCGTCACTTTTGGGACGGATTAACACCTCCTCCAAAGTTGTAATAACCCCCTAAGTCTAGACAGGATGGGTCATCCTCATAGGACGGCTGGGGATGGAAATGTACTTTGTCCCACTTTACTTTCAAAGGGGTTGCCTCCAGCATACCAGAAGAAACTTGATACTTGTCTTTTGTCACCCCGGACTTCTTGGAGATTGACAGGGGAAGGGAAGAACTTTCCAAAACCTGGCACAAGGTATAAATATTGTACCACACTACAGTACACTCCTGGACCTGTGGACATTAGAGAAGGACTGCTTTGCACACCAGAGAACTGCCCTGCAGTTACCAGGTGACTGTCCTGCTGATTGAGGACTGCCTTGATATCTGAGAAGAAGAAAGGAGCCTGTTCCCTTTGTCCTACGCAAACCTGAGTAACTTCAAGGGTTGTTTGGCTGACCTTCTCTCTGATCTACAGGGACACAACACACTCCAGCTGACATCTACACTGGACTGTAAAGAAGCCAAATCTACCCTTCAGCATACAGTATGAAAATGGTAGACTAATTATTCTATGTCAGAGAGTTTACAAAAGCTTAATTAAAAAGTGTCTTTCTTTTCTAATAGAATACTAAATTCAGTGAACAAATCAAAGGAAATATGTAACATAGTCTCTGAATAATCAAATCCCGACAGGGTGACTATGCCATTTCTTTCTACGCAGAATTTATATGACACTCTTAATCATTTTTTTGTAGAAAAGATTAAGGTGGTCGTTACAACCCTGGCGGTCGGTGTTAAAGCGGCGGTAAGACCGCCAACAGGCTGGCGAAAAAAAATATGGAATTACGACCGTGGCGGAAACCGCCAACAAAGACAGCCACTTTAACACTCCGACTGCCACGGTGGTACAAACAAAAAGCTTGACTGTCACCGCCAACAGACAGGCGGAGGACAATGTACTGCCCACAGTATAACAACAGGACAATCCGCCACCTTTTCCGGGGCAGATTCACTGCAAACAAAAACACGGCAGAAACAGGACTTAGAAGGGAAAACGCTCACCTCCACACCCCCCACGAGGAATCAGGACGCCATGGAAACCGAGCTCCACATCCTGCCAGCTCTTATCTTCTTGCTCCTCTACAAGGCACGAACGCTGGCAGTGAAGACCACGGTGAGTACTGCACCTACGACACAGGGGAGGGGGGAGGGAAAAAACAGTGACACACACATGCAACATCCCCAACCGCACCCTCACCGACGACAACACACACACTAATACAGCATGATACATAACAGTTACACCCCCAACCCCCCCGGAACAATGCAAGGACAAAAGGAAATGAGTGTAACCATTGTAATATATTAAAATCCAGTACGCAAAAATACATATATACACTATAAACAAAATATACACCAAGAATAGTAGTCCAGGTAGTGCTCCATTAAAGTCCGTGGAACACTGGGCCCACACGGTATGGGTGAGGCCCACACTCAATCCCTGAAATGACGGAGAGAACACTGCAGGGGCATCAGATAGCAAGAAAACAGGCACCTCAGGGGGAAGGGAAAGGGGGGCACCTCAGCCGGTTGAGTGCACGACGCCAAATCCACGAGGGGGCCACATGCCCACTGTTCCATCCTGGGGAGTGCAAAGCCACAGTCTCTCAAGTCACTACAGTGGGTGGTTGCCCACTGTTCCATCCTGGGGAGTGCAAAGCCACAGTCTCTCAAGTCTCTACAGTGGGTGGTTTGCCCACTGTTCCATCCTGGGAGTGCAAAGCCACAGTCTCTCAAGTCTCACAAGTGGGTGGTTTGCCCACTGTTCCATCCTGGGGATTGCAAAGCCACAGTCTCTCAAGTCTCACAAGTGGGTGGTTTGCCCACTGTTCCATCCTGGGGAGTGCAAAGGCCACAGTCTCTCAAGTGGATAACAGTCTCCACTGGTTCTGGAGGGGGCTTTGTGCCCAGAATGCTTCATCCTGCCAAGGACAGAGGTAGTGGATGTGATACTCCACTGGTTCTGGAGGGGGCTTTCTGCCCAGAGTGCTTCATCCTGCCAAGGACAGAGGTAGTGGATGTTTGTCTCCACTAGTTCTGGAGGGGGCTTTGTGCCCAGAGTGCTTCATCCTGCCAAGGACAGAGGTAGTGGATGTTTGTCTCCACTGGTTCTGGAGGGGGCTTTGTGCCCAGAGTGTTTCATCCAGCTCGTTACAGACTCAGTAGCATCAGTGCCCTTGGCGCTCATGGGCCAGCGGTGCTTGTTGCAGAGGTGTCCTTGGCAGCGGTGCTTGTTGTGGCGGTGCCCTGTTCAACGGTGCTTGTGGCGGCAGTGCCCTGTTCAGCGGTGCTTGTTTGCGGCGGTGTCCTTGGCAGCGGTGCTTGTTGCGGCGGTGCCCTGTTCAGCGGTGCTTGTGGCGGCGGTGCCCTGGTCAGCGCTGCTTGTGGCGGCGGTGCCCTGTTTAGCGGTGCTTGTTGCAGCGGGGTCCCTGGCAGCGGTGCCCTGTTCAGCGGTGCTTGTGGCAGAGGGGTCCTTTGCAGTGACTCAGCTGCTTGCGGTCCTGTCTGGCCCAGCGGGGCTGGTGCTGGCGGTCCTTCATGGCCCAGCGGGGCTGGTGCTGCTGGTCCTGTCTGGTCCAGCGGGGCTTGTGCTGCCGGTCCTGTCCTGGGCAGCAGAGCTGGTGCTGGCGGTGGCCTCCTGGGCAGCAGGGCTAGTGCTGGCAGTGGACTCCTAGGCAGCAGGGCTGGTGCTGGCAGTAGACTCCTGGGCAGCAGGGCTGGTGCTGGCAGTGGCCTCCTTGGCAGCGGGGCTGGTGCTGGCGGAGGCCTCCTGGGCAGCGGGGCTGGTGCTGGCGGTTGCCTCCTGGGCAGCTGGGTGGGTGGTGGTTGCCTCCTGGGCAGCAGGGATGATGGCAGTCTTCTCCGCCGTGCTGCACTTCCCAGACTTGCTGACTTTCTTGTGGGCCTTCCCCACCTTGGAAGGTGTCGCACCTGACTTCACACTCCCACCTGTACCCCTGGGAGCGGCTTTGGTGGCTGGAGTCTTCCCCCTCTCCCACCGGGCACTGGCCAACTTTTGATGCTTGACAGGTGGGGGACTGTCTGTGCTGTGACTCCGTGCCACACTGGCTGCCCTGGTGGCCGGTGCACTCCAGATTCCGGTGACTACAGGCACCACTGGTCCCGTAGATGTTGTGGCTGAGGTGCTAGGATGGGACCTGGAGAGTCGGGCCCTAGGAGACGGACGGGGTGGGTGAGGTGAGGGAAAGAGGTTAAGGGTGGACAGGAACAGTTTCTTGGGAACACTTGGACGGGTAGCTGGAGGGGGTTTGGGAGTGGAGGAAGAGGTTGTGGTTGTAGGAGGTGTTCGTTTGCTGACTTTGGGTGAAGGTGCATGCGCTGGAGGCTGTTGTGAGGTGGATGGCTGTTGGGTGGGTGTGTGCCTGCGTTTGTGTATCTTGGGAGGTGGCATCACGGACACACTGGGAGAGGACACATGGGACGTGTGAATGGCAGAGGGGGTGGTGACTGCACGTGAGCGGGGTGTGGTGGTGTGTGTGCTGGTGATGGAAGTAATGGCTGTAGATGTAGTGCATGCAGGTATGAGTGTAGACGAGAGAGACTGGGAGGGAGGAGGGAGACAAGGAGGAGGGGGACACAGAGGAGGCAGTGGATGTTGGTGTGTCTGCATGTGTGTGATGCTTGCGTGAGTGCCTGTGGGATGTGTGTTGCTTATGTTTGCCAGAGCTTCCCTTGTGTGTTGAGGTGTGTGCATGCTGGTCTGAAGGTGTGCTTGGGTTAGCCTGAGGTAGAGGGGATTGGGTCTGGGTGAAGGAAGTTGGAGGGTGAGGCTAGACACAGGGACAATATCTGCCATCGGTGCTGAGGCCAGAGTCTGAAAAGCTCGCTGAAGGGCCGCCTGACCAGAATGAATGTCCTCCAGGAATGCATTTGTTTGTTGCAACTGCCTTTCTACACCCTGGATGGCATTCAAAATGGTAGACTGCCCAACTGTGAGGGACCTGAGGAGGTCAATGGTCTCCTCACTGAGGGCAGCAGGGGTGACTGGGGCAGGGCCTGAGGTGCCTGGGGCGAAGGTGATGCCCACCCTCCTGGGTGAGCCGGCACGGGGCAAAGGCTGAGGGGCTGCTGGGAGGGCGGTGCTGGTAGGGGGGGTGGCGTCTGTACCTGTAGATGCAGGGGCACAGATCTTGCCGCCACCACAAGGGAGCTCCCATCAGAAGACAAGACTGTGACGCTGGTCTCAGCTCCTGTCCCCGCTGTGGAGCTCCCATCGCCCTCCGTCCCACTGGTGAACTCCGAGTCTGTTGTCTCGCCCTCCAGGGCCATGTGGGATTCAGCTCCCTCCTGCTCCGGTGCCACTGCTCCTCCGCCTGATGATGCTAATGCACACAAGAACAGGGAGACCACAAAAAGGGGGGATGACAGAAGAAAGACATGTTGAGTGAATGCATTACCGCTACCGTTGGCGGACCCGACAGACACAGAAGCCCCCTGCACTACAACGCGCACTTGGGCTCCACTGTTCAATCCCTGGGACATGGCCTACAAGACTATGGCTGACATCTGCACACATGGATGACACAGGAGCCTGACTAGGTGAACTTGGCACTGTACACAGGTGGGGTGGGGTGCCACAGGGTCTGCCAGAACAAGGGGACCTAACTAGCACACTCGCCCTGGCCTAGGGAAACCCACAGCCCACCTCCCCCACCCAGACACCTCCAATGCGTGCAAAATCAGCAGAATGAGAGTGTACTCACCCCCTTGTGGCTCCTGTGATGCCCTCAAGCGCCCATCCAACACCAGGTATGCCACCGCCAGGATCCTGAACATCAGGGGGGTCATGGTGCGACGGGCACCCCTCCCACGTTGGGAGGCCATCACCAGCTTGGCCTCCGCCGTCTTCTTGCTCCAGCGACGACTGTCCTCCCATCTTTTATGGCAGTGGGTGCTCCGTCTGTGGTGGACCCCCAGGGTCCGGACTTCCTTGGCGATGGCACGCCGAATATCCTTTTTCTGGTGGGCGCTGACCTACATGAATTGTACAATGGGAAAAGAAAAGTTATTACCAACTGCACCGTCACAGTCATTGGCCCCCATCCCTACACTTGCCATGTGGCACATGCACTCACAGTCGTTTCATGCACGCCTCAATCTCCCCCCCATCTTTCATTCACCCCACTCCACACAGGCATAGCCCATACAGCATGCTCCCAGTGTACTTACCTGTTTGTTTGGAGGAATGTAGAGTAGCGTGTACTGAGGGAGGACCCCATCCACGAGTTTCTCCAACTCCTCCAATGTGAAGGCAGGGGCCCTTTCCCCAGACGCACAAGCCATTGTCTCTTCCAGACAGAGGTCACAGCAGCACTTGCAGTGTAGGTCCTCTCCTGTCGAAGATCAGGTATCGAGTGATTGAACAGAAAGAAAATGTCAGTCACGTCTGCGGCGGTGCGTACCGTCACCGCCAGCGTACATCGTCATTGGCTCCTGGGACCCATAGAGTCCAATGTTAACCAATGCAGAACTGCGCTGCGGTCTTCGACCGCCTACCCCAACGGTGTACATCGCCAGCGCAGTTACATCACATCCCATTGTCCCACTTTACAGGTCAGGCATCCGCCATTTCAGGGGCCCACATGGCTTAATTTTTAACTGCGTCACACATACCTAGGCCTTGCCCCAACACTCATACAGGCCAAATTTCGGATTATGATTCGTGTTCTGTGTAATGTGGGTATGTACCTCTGAGTTGGTTGACTCTGTGCTCGCTGTTGTCCTTTATAGGCACCGTCCGCTGGGACATGTGAGGAGATGGTGGCATCCTCCGGTAAACAGACTGCTGGTGGACCTGTCGACAATGGAGGAAAGACATGTGATCATCACCTACAGGCTTGATCATGCCACAATCCTGGAACTATGTGCTCAGTTGGAGCCTGACCTGATGTCAGCTATCCGCCATCCCACAGGAATCCCCCCTCAAGTGCAGGTGCTGTTAGTACTCCATTTCCTTGCAAGTGGGTCTTTTCAAACAACAGTGGCCATGGCATCAGGGATGTCCCAGCCTATGGTTTCCAACGTGTTGTCCAGAGTGTTGTCTGCCCTGCTGAAACACATGCAGAGCTACATCGTTTTCCCTCAGGTGGAGGATTTGCCTACAGTGAAAGTTGACTACTATGCCCTGGGACATATCCCCAACATCATAGGTGCCATTGATGCGACACATGTGGCTTTGGTCCCCCGCAGGAGTGAACAGGTGTACAGAAACCGGAAGAGTTATCATTCCATGAATGTGCAGATGGTGTGTTTGGCAGACCAGTACATCTCCCATGTGAATGCCAAATTCCCTGGCTCAGTGCATGAAGCTTACATCCTGCAGAATAGCAGCATCCCTTATGTGATGGGTCAACTCCAGAGGCAGCGTGTGTGGCTATTAGGTGAGCACCTGGAAGCAAGTCAGTGGGAATGGTTGTCTGGGTCTGGGGATATCCCTACACGTTAGTGTGTGTCTAACAGTTGTCCCTCTGTCATGGCTACTGACCCCAGTGAGGAATCCCAGGACAAGGGCAGAGAAATGCTACAATGAGGCCCATGGGCGAACTCAGCGGATAATAGAGCGGACCTTCGGCCTCCTGAAGGCCAGGAAGCAGAAGAAGAGGCCATCGACAACAGGAACTCGATGATCCTGCAATATTTCCAGTGAGACACAGGTAAGAATACAAACCTGCCAACTACATGTACTTTAACACTACTACCTCTCTACTGTCTGTCGTTTTCACCCAGTGTATGGCCACTGAGTTTTCACTTTCCCTTACGATTTCACAGATGTGGGTCCCACTGTGTGACATCTGCTGTGTTTCCTCATGGACTAGAGCTGTGTGACATAGGTATGTTGACATTACATTTGAAAGAGCATTTTGACACTGTAATTGCTAATACACTATTTCGAAATCACAGAATGACTCCAGATTGTTGTGTGCTGCAAGGGTGTTTATTTAGGTGCTCAATATTGGAGGGGGTTGTAAAATGGTGAGTGGTGATGGTGGAGGAATGTCCATGGCAGAGTCCAGTCTATTAGTCTCACAGGTGCAATTCCCAAATGAGCATAGGAAGTGGAGCTGGGGCAGTTTGAGGATGGAGAGGGTGACAAAGTGGGACAGAAGGATGACATTCAGGGTGGTCTCATTTCTTGGCGGGGTCTTGGCATCGTTCTCTGTCTTTGTCCTGGATCTCAGGGACAATTTGCGGGGTGGTTCTGCCTCTGCAGGCGGTGGGTTGCTGGTGTGGTGGTCCTGTGGCAGGGCGTCCTGTCCACTAGCGCCGGCGGAGATGGTGGGCAGTTCATCCTCCAGGCTAGTGTCAGGGGCCCCTTGTTGTGCCACAGTGTCCCTCCTGGTGTTGAGTACTTCCTCTAGCACCCCTACGATGGTGCCTAGGGTGGAATTGATGGATCTGAGTTCCTCCCTGAAGCCCAAATACTGTTCCTCCTGCAGTCGCTGTGTCTCCTGAAACTTGGCCAGTACCGTTGCCATCGTCTCCTGGGAGTGGTGGTAGGCTCCCATGATGTTGGAGAGGGCCTCGTGGAGAGTGGGTTCCCTTGGACAGTCCTCCCCCTGTCACACACAGCAGCCCTCCCAGTTCCCCTGTTTCCCTGGGCCTCTGTCCCCTGAACCGTGTGCCCACTACCACTGCCCCCAGGTCCCTGTTGTTGTTGGGGTGGTGGGTTAGCCTGGGTTCCCTGTAGTGGTGGACACACTGCTGATTGACGTGTCCTGGGGACAGAGGTATGGGCCCACTGGGTGGGTGCTGTGCTTGTGTTTCCAGAGGGGGGAAGCTCTGTGGTAGCCTGTGACTGTGTGAGGGAATTCGACTGTCCCGAGGTCCCCGATGGGCCGGGCTGGTCATCTAGATCCAGTTGGACAGAGCTTCTGTCATCACTGTGGGCCTCTTCTGTGGGTGGTGTGGACATGTGTGGACCCTCCTGTCCGGTGACGTTGGGTAGGGGTCCTGCAGAGGTATAAATGGATGTTTATTACATCTGTGTGTGCTATGGTGTGCAATAGGTGGGTGACCATGTACCCCAGTGCTTGCATTCCTCTGTGAGACCTTGTGTGATGGTGTTTTAGGGGGGTGTATGGGTATGTGCAGTGGGCATGCATTGGTGATGGGTGTCCATGCTTTGTTGTTGCATGCAGGGCTTGGTGTTGGGATGTGTGGTTTGTGATATTGGGACATATGTGAGGAGTTGGAGTGATGGGGGTGAGGGCGAGGGTGGTGGTATGTGATAGCATGCAAGTAGGGTGGGGGATGTAATAGTTAAGATTTGACTTACCAGAGTCCATTCCTCCATCCACTCCTGCGAGGCCCTCAGGATGCAGAATCGCCAAGGCTTGCTCCTCCCATATTGTTAGTTGTGGGGGAGGAGGTGGGGGTCCGCCGCCAGTCCGCTGTACCGCAAGGTGGTATCTTGAGACCACGGAAAGCACCTTCCCCCGTAGGTCGTTCCACCTCTTCCTGATGTCATCCCTATTTCTTGGCTGCTGTCCCACTGCGTTGACCCTGTCCACTATTCTTTGCCATAGCTCCATCTTCCTAGCTATGGAGGTGTGCTGCACCTATGATCCGATTGGCTGTGGCTCTACCCGGACGATTTCCTCCACCCTGACCCTGAGCTCCTCCTCAGAGAACCTGGGGTGTCTTTGCCGTGCCATGGGGTGGTGTGGGTGATGTGTGGGGTGGTGTGTGTAGTGATAAGTGGGGTGATATTTAGTGGTGTGTTGTGTGAGGTGCGTGGAAGGTATGTGGGTGATGGTATTGTGTGCCTGTGGATGCTTGGTAGTTGTTTGTGGTGTCTCTCTCTGGCCATCTCTCTGTGATTCTGGTCGTAGGGGTTTGTGGGTGATGTGGGTGTGTGTTTTATATTGGATTGGGTGTGTGGGAGTGGTGTGTGTATGTGTATCAGGTGTGTGTATTTCGAATTGTCCAATGTGGTAGTGTTTTGTAAATGTGTGTGTATTTTGAGCGCGGCGGTGTGTACCGCCAACAGAATACCGCAGTTGAAACACTGCTGCGTGGATTAGTGGGTTGTGATAGTGTGGGCATTTTTCTGTTGGCGTGACGGTGGAGGTTTTGTTTTCGCCAGTTTATCACTGACCTTTGGTGTGGCGGACTTGTGTGGGTGTCTGAATTTTGGCGGATTCCGAGCTGTGGGTCATAAAAGCTGTGGCAGATTTCCGCGGCCACAGCGGTGTGTTGCCGGTCTTCTGCACGGCAGTAAGCGGCTTTTACCGCCAATGTTGGAATGAGGGCCTAAGTCAGTAAAGGATAGTATATCGGTAAGCTTTTCATCTAATTTAGCACCCCCAATATTAATAATCCATCTACCCTATCTCAATTCCCCACCTTTACCAATGATTACCTCACAGACCTGTAGTCAAAAGTCAAATCACATTCCCCCAACTACCTCTGAACCCCTAAAATACTAAACAGTTTTCTCATGTTTACCT
Source organism: Pleurodeles waltl (assembly GCF_031143425.1). Classification (NCBI taxonomy): domain Eukaryota; kingdom Metazoa; phylum Chordata; class Amphibia; order Caudata; family Salamandridae; genus Pleurodeles; species Pleurodeles waltl. The sequence continues at coordinate 880,189,592 of NC_090438.1, read as the reverse complement.
GATGTAGCTCTTTTTCTCCTTAATCAATCTCTTATTCAAGGTATAGTTTACCTTTAAGGAGGCAATAGTGATCCTTCTTCAGGAGAAATCCGGCAAGGATCTTGAAAAATGTCCCCATCTCCCTGTTGCTATACTTGGTGAAGACACTTGAAGCACATGTTGCGAAACATCTTTGTTCATTCTTAGAGGAATCTGAATTCCTTGACCCTCATCAGTCAGGCTTCCGACCAGCCCATTCAATTGAAGCAGTCATTCCTTCAGTTGTAGATGATAAGCGGGAGGTGGTCAATAGAGGCACTACCCAGGTGCGGGTCCTTTTAGAGCTCGCTGTGGTCTTCAACACAGTTGACCATGAGTTATTAGTGGACCATGTCCAGGCAGAAGGCCTTCAGCACTCAGCACTGTCATGGATTGTATTTTTTCTAAAGGATCATTGGCAATCTGTCGGCCGGTTTCCTTCAAATCCTCTAAGGTCCAGATATCTTGTGAGGTTCCTCAAGGGTCTGCTATGTTCCCTCACCTTGTAACTTGTATATTCACCCCTTAATATACTGCCTCAAGAGAAAATACCTTACTGGATAGCCCAGAAAACAAATCAGCTCTAAGCTGTGTTTCCCCATACGGGACCACAGGAGAAACATAGAATTCTAACAATGTGCTTGCCCTTTGGGATGGTTTCCTCGGTGGATGACTGTGCCACATGAGGTACAGTCTTTGCTGCAATACTTAATACCACACATGGTACCCTGACACTTTGCCAATTTACCGGAAGTGTTAAAACAAATACAGAATGAGCATGGGGCAGCACCTGTCCCAGATTTGGGGATTAAATTAATGCGTAATTTTGACGCAGTATCCTCGACCTGCCCCTGGGGACTACTTTCCACTAAGGCCACGTTGGCCACCCCTGTAGAGGTCACACCATTGGGTGATTTCTTTGGACAGACAGAGTACCCTTTTTTTGTGTCCTAGTTGGGAACACTCAAAGCAGTAGGGTTGGGAATGGGATGTTTTGGGGCACCCCCCACCAGAACCACCACCCTGTTTCTCAGTTGGGGCATGGGAACCTTTAATCCCCCCTTACTCTGGGACTTGTCTGGGTCATCTCTAACTTCCCCTCACTCTGTTGGGGGGAACCTGACCCACCCTTCTTGGGGTCACTCCCAGGTACCTTTTTGAACACTCTGGTACTAGTCCAGAGGTCCGCCTGTTCAGCAAGCTTTCTAGGATTAGTCAGCTTACTGTCAACCAGGTACTGGCGCAACTCTGTAGAACAAAGACTGAGCATATGCTCTCTCAGAATTAAATTAAATAACTCTTTGCAATCATCTACTTTGCTGCCCCGCACCCATCCATTCAGTGCCTTGCCAGAGAAATCAAAACAGTCTACCCAAGTTTGTGTGGAGAGTTTGGTGCTGTCCCAGAACCTCTGACGGTATTTCTCAGGAGTCAGCCCAAACTTGGCAAGTAAAGCGGCTTTCATGGGTGCATATATAACTTCGTAAGCAGCCAGCCACTTATCAATGTCATCTCCCACCACATAACTGGGCACAACACTTTCAGGTATACAAACCTTTCTTTCTCCAGCAGGTTCTGCATGTATGCTACCACCATTACTGCTAGACTCAGACTGCTTTGCCTTGATATCCTGCTCCTTGAGTTCATGAGCCAACAAACGTTTATTTTCAGCCAAGGCTCTCTCAGCTGCAGCCTCAGCTCTCCCCTCCTCTGCTGCTCTTTGAGCTTTGCTTTTTTCTGCCTCCATGTTTAACTTTGCCATTTGCAGTTAAAATTCTCTCTCTTTCCTCTTTTCCTCTGCAGTCAGACCACAGTCAGGGACAGTGCTCCCTGGTTTACCAGGAGGCACAATTCCAGGGGGAGCACCCCCTACTACTGGCAAGAAATCCTCTGAAGGGGCATCCGCTGGACCCTCCTCCTCAACAGCCTCATCAGAATAGGCTTCTGCCTAGGCCCTCAGGGCCTTTTTTGCATTCTTCCTTTCTGGAGGCCTTTTGGGTAGGTACTCCCATAACCCTGCAGAACCCCTTCAGCTGTTTGACAGGATATTTCTAAAGCATGGCTAGGTCAAAATCTTCATCTCTAGCTTGAGACAAAGCCAGAGACATGTTGAATGAGGATTTAGCTAAACAATGCCAGGTAGAAAAATGAAATTGCAGAAAAAGGTAAAAAATCAAGTTGACCTTCAACTGTGGATAGGTAGTGAACACTTAGCTATTGTATGTCACTGCACAAATATAAGTCCTATCCTCACCACTGATCACCAATGTTAAAAATGGGGTCTTTGGTTGGCAGTCAGGTTACCCCCTGTCCAAGCAAGGACCCTCACTCTGGTCAGGGTAAGTCACACACAGTCCAAATTATCCTGGGCCCACCCTCTGGCAGCTTGGCACTGGGCAGTCAGGCTTAACTTAGTAGGCAATATGTCAAGTATTTGTTCAATAAATCATGCAATAACACAGTAGAACACCACAAAAATACACCACACAGTGTTTAGAAAAATGTATAATATTTATCTGATAAGGTACAGGTCTAAACTATTAGGATGCAATAAGTATCTTTCGAAATATCACTGTAAAAATGAGATAAAGGCCCTCATTACAACATTGGCGGTAAATCCCGCTTACTGCCGTGCAGAAGACCGCCAACACACCGCTGCGGCGGCAGAAATCCGCTACAGCTATTACTACCCACAGGCTGTAATCTGCCAAAATCCAGACACCCACACAAGTCCACCACACCAAAGGTCAGTGATAAACTGGCGATAACAAAACCAACACCGTCACGTCAACAGGAATACGCCCACATTATGACGACCCAGGAATCCACGCGGTGGTCTTTCCACCACGGTAATCCATTGGCGGTACACACCGCTGCGCTCAAAATGTACACACATTTACAAAACACAACCACATTGGACAATTCAAAATACACACACCTGATACACATACACACACCACTCCCACACACCCAATCCAATATAAAACACACACCCACATCACCCACAAACCCCTACGACAAAAATTGAGAACGAAGCACAGAGAGAGATGCCCCCATCAACAAACTTGCATCCACAGGCACACAACACCATCACTCACACAACATCCAATCACCCCACACAACACACACAAACACATCCTCTCACATATCACAACACACACCACCTCACACATCACCCACACCACACCATGGCACCCCAAAGACACCCCAGGTTCTCTGAGGAGGAGCTGAAGGTCATGTGGAGGAAATCGTCTGGGTAGAGCCACATCTATTTGGATCACAGGTGCAGCACACCTCCATTACTAGGAAGATGGAGCTATGGTGCAGAATCGTACACAGGGTCAATGCAGTGGGACAGCACCCAAGAACATGGGATGACATCTGGAAGAGGTGGAACGACCTATGGGGGAAGGTGCGTTCCGTGGTCTCAAGACACCAGATTGCAGTTCAGAGGACTGGCGGCGGACCCCCACCTCCTCCCCCACAACTAACAACATGGGAGGAGCAGGTCTTGGCTATACTGCATCCTGAGGGCCTTGCACGAGTAGCTGGAGGAATGGACTCTGGTAAGTCAAATCTTAACTATTATATCCCCAACCCTACCTGCATGCTATCACATACCCCACCCTCACCCCCATCACTCCAACACCTCACATATGTCCCACTATCACAACCCACACATCCCAATACCAAGCACTGCATGCAACACCAAAGCCTGGACACCCATCACCAAAGCATGTCCACTACAGATACCCACACAGATCCCCAAACCAAATATCACAAAAGGTCCTAGACAAGAATGTAAACACTGGGGTACAGGGTCACCCACCGATTGCATACAATGGCACACACAGATGCAATAATCATGCCTTTACACCCCTGTCACCGGACAGGAGGTTCCGGACATGTCTACACCCCGACAGAAGAGGCCAACAATGATGACAGCAGCTCTGTCCAACTGGATCTAGATGACCAGCCCGGCCCATCTGGGACCTCGGGATAGTCAGTTCCCCACACACTGGCACATGCCACCACAGAGCCTCCCCCCTCAGGAAACACCAGCACAGCACCCACCCAGCGGGCCCATAGTTCTGTCCCCAGGACACGTCAAGCAGCAGTGTGTCCACCACTACAGGGAAACCAGGCACACCCACCAACCCAAGAACATCAGGGACCTGGGGGCAGTGGCAGTGGACACAAGGTTCAGGGGACACAGGAACAGGAAAACAGGGGAACTGGGAGGACTGCTGTGCGACAGATGAAGAACATGCCCAGGGAACCCACTCTCCACGAGGCCCTCTCCAACATCATGGGAGCGTACCATCATTCCCAGGAGACTATGGCAACGGCACTGGCCAAGTTTCAGGAGACCCAGCGGCTGCAGGAGGAATAGTATTTGAGGATCAGGGAGGAACTCAAGTCCATCAACACCACCCTGGTCACCATTGTAGGGGTGCTGAGGGACCTTGTGAACACCAGGAGGGACACTGTGGCACAACAAGGGGCCCCTGACACTAGCCTCGATGATGAACAGCCCACCACCTTCGCCGGCGCTAGTGGACAGGAGGCACCGCCACAGGACCAAGACACCAGCACCCCACCCCCTGCAGATGGAGAACCATCCCACAAACGGTCCCTGAGATCCAGGACAAAAAAAGAGAACAATGCTAAGTCCGCCGCCAAGAAATGAGACCACCCTGAATGTCATCCTTCTGTCCCACTTCGTCACCCTGTCCATCCTGAAACTGCCCTAGCTCCACTTCTTATGCCCCTTTGGACAATGCACCTGTGAGACAAATAACTGGACTCTGCCATGGACATTCCTCCACCATCACCCCTGCCCATTTTACAACTCCCTCCACTATTTTGCACTTAAATAAACACCCTTGAATCATAAAACAATCTGGAGTCAGTCTGTGCTTTCACTAATATGTATTTGCCATAACTAAGGAAAATAGCAATGTCCATTGTATTGTCAACATACCTATGTCACACATGAGTCCATGAGGTAATATAGCAGAGGTCACACAGTGGAACCCACATCTGTGAAATGGAAATGCAAAGTGACAAGTCAGGGTCCATACAATGGGTGAAAGTGACAGACATATGATAGGTCTAACAATTGTTTGAGATGTAGGAGGCAGTGATGTCTTCTTACCTGTGTCTCACTGGAAGTATTGCTGGATAATGTTGTTTCTGTTGTCGATATCCTCTTCTTCACTGTCCACAGGCTCCACAGCTGCCACAAGACCTCCTTCTGGACCATTCTCCTGCAGAAAAGGCACCTGTCGTTGCAAAGCCAGGTTGTGCAGCATACAGCAGGCCACGATGATCTGGCAAACCTTCTTAGGTGAGTAGTAGAGAGAACCACCTGTCATATGGAGGCACGGGAATCTGGCCTTCAGGAGGCCGAAGGTCCTTTCGATCACTCTCCTAGTTCGCCCAGGTGCCTCATTGTAGCGTTCCTCTGCCCTTGTCCTGGGATTTCTCACTGGGGTCAGTAGCCATGACAGGTTGGGGTACCCAGAGTCACCTGCAAATGTTGAGGGACAACTGTTAGACACACACTAACCCTTAGGGACAACCCCAGACCCACACAATCATTCACACAGTATAGGGTCCTTGTCCTCACCTATTAGCCACACACGTTGCCTCTGGAGTTGCCCCATCACATAAGGGATGCTGCTATTCCTCAAAATGTAAGCGTCATGCACTGAGCCTGGAAACTTGGCATTCACATGGGAGATGTACTGGTCGGCCAAACACACAATCTGCACATTCATCGAATGGTAACTCTTCCGGTTTCTGTACACCTGTTCACTCCTGCAGGGGCGTACCAATGCCACATGTGTCCCATCAATGGCACCTATGATGTTGGGGATATGTCCCAGGGCATAGAAGTCACCTTTCACTGTGGGCAAATCCTCCACCTGAGGGAAAACCATGTAGCTGTTCATGTGTTTCAGCAGGGCAGACAACACTCTGGACACGATGTTTGAGAACATAGGCTATGACATCCCTGATGCAATGGCCACTGTAGTTTGAAAAGACCCACTTGCCAGGAAATGGAGTACTGACAAGACCTGCACTAGAGGGGGGATTCCTGTGGTATGGCGGATAGCTAAAACCAGGTCTGCTCCAACTGGGCACACAGTTCCTGGATTGTGGCACGTTCAAGACTGTAAGTGATAATGATGTGTATGTCTTCCATTGTCAACAGGTCTACCAGCGGTTTGTACACTGGAGGATGCCACCATCTCCTCACCTGCCCCAGTGGATTTGCCCTTTGGACGAGAACAGCGAGCACAGTCAGCCAACACTGAGGTATTAAAAAAAGAATTTATTGCACACATTTGTCAATCCGCAATGTGCCTGTCACTGTGTGAATGCAAGGCCTAGATAGGTGTGACGCATTTAAAATTAATACCATGTGGCCCCCTGAAATGGCGGCTGCCTGACCTGTAACGTGGGACAAGGGGATTTGAGGTAACTGCGCTGGCGTTGTACACCGTCGCGGTAGGCGGTCGAAGACCGTGGCGCAATCCTGCATTGGTTAACATTGGACCCTATGGGTCCCAGGAGCCAATGACGATGTAAACCGGCGGTGACGGTACGCACCGCCGCAGACGTGACTGCCATTTTTTCTCTGTTCACTCACTTGATACCTGACCTTCGACAGGAGAGGACCTACACTGCAAGTGCTGCTGTGACCTCAGTCTGGAAGCGACAATGGTTCATGTGTCTGGGGAAAGGGCCCCTGCCTTCACTTCGGAGGAGTTGGAGAAGTTAGTGGATGGGGTCCTCCCCCAGTACACGCTACTCTACAGTCCTCCAGACAAACGGATGAGTACACTCTGAGCATGCTGTATGGGCAATGCCTGTTTGGAGGGGTGTGGATGGAAGATACAGGGGGGGACTGAGGCCTGCATGAGTGGACGGTGAGTGTATGTGCGTCAGGGCAAGGGTGGGGATGTGGGTCAATGACTGTGACGGTCTGGAAGATGATCCTTTTCCCCATACTATTCCTCTTGGTCAGCGCCCACCAGAAGAAGGATATTTGGCGTGCCATCGCCAAGGACGTCTGGACCCTGGGGGTCCACCACGGACGGAGCACCCACTGCCGGAAAAGACGGGACGACATTCGCCGCTGGAGACAAGAAGACGGTGGAGGCCCAGCGGGGGATGGCCTCACAACGTGGGAGGGGTGCCCATTGCACCATGATCTCCCTGATGTTCTGGGTTCTGGCGGTGGCGTATCCAGAGTTGGATGGGCGCTTGAGGGCATCACAGCAGCCACAAGGGGGTGAGTACATTCACATCCATCTGACTCTGCGCGCATTACAAGGTGTCTGAGTGGGGGAGGTGGGCTGTGGGTTCCCCTAGGCCAGGGCAAGTTTTGTAGGCATGGCCCCTTCGTGAGGTAGGCAATGTGGCACCCCAACCCCACCAGTGGTAAGAACCATCTACACCTAGTCAGGCTCCTGTGACTTCCATGTGTGCAGCAATCGGGTATAGGCCTTGTACCCCATGTCCCTGTGATTAATTAGGGAACTCTAAGTGCATGGCGTAGTGCAGAGGGCTGCTGTGTCTGTAGTGTCTGCCAACGGTAGCGGTATTGCATGCACTGAAAATGTCTTTCTTCTGTCTCCCCCCCACACTTTTTGTGGTCTCCCTGTTCTTGTGTGCATTAGCATCATCAGGCAGAGGAGCAGTGTCACCGGAGCTGGAGGGAGCTGCATCCCACATGGCCCTGGAGGGCAAGACTACAGAGTCTGAAGCCACCAGTGGGGCCAAGGGCGAGGGGAGCTCCACGGCAAGAACAGGAGCAGAGACCAGCAACAGCGACTCCTCCTCTGATGGGAGCTCCCTTGCGGTGGCAGGCCCCTCTGTGGCCCCCGCATCAACAGGTACAGCCACCACCCCTCCTGCCAGCACCACCCTCCCAGCAGCCCCTCAACTTGTGTCCCGTGGTCGTTCACCCAGAAGGGTGGGCATCTCCTTCGCCCCAGGCACCTCAGGCCCTGCCCCAGTCAGCCCTGCTGCCCTCAGTGAGGAGGCTATTGACCTCCTGAGATCCCTCACTGTTGGGCAGTGTACCACTCTGAATGCCATCCAGGGTGTAGAGAGGCCTTTGCAACAAATAAATACATACCTGGAGGGCATTCATTCTGGCCAGGCAGCCCAACAGCGAGCATTTCAGGCTCTGGCCTCAGCACTGATGGCAGCCATTGTCCCTGTTTCCAGCATCCACCCTCCAGCTTCCTCCACCCAGACCCAATCCACTGTACCTCAGCCTATCCCAAGCACACCATCAGACCAGCATGCACACATATCAACACAGAAGGGTGGCTCAGGCAAACATAAGCACCACACATTCCACAGGCACTCACACAAGCATCATACCCATGCACACATACCAACATCCAATGCCTCCACTGTGTCCCCCTCCTCCACGTCTCCCTCCTCCCTCTCTGTCTCATCTCCACTCACACCTGCATGCACTACATCTTCAGGCACTACCTCCATCACCAGCACGCCCATCACCACACACCGCTCATGTGCACTCACCACCCCTACTACCATTCACACATCCCCTGTGTCCTCTCCTGGTGTGTCTGTGAGCCCTCCTCCCAAAGTACACAAACACAGCCACACACCCACCCAACAGTCATCCACTTCACAACAGCCTCCAGCCCATGCACCTTCACCCAAAGTCAGCAAACGTACACCTCCTACATCCAATACCTCTTCCTTCACTCTCAAACCCCCTTCATCTACCCGTTCCAGTGTGTCTAAAAAGCTTTTCCTATCAAATGTTGACCTCTTCCCATCACCTTTCCAGGTCCCAACCCAGCACCTCAGCCACCACATCACCGGGCACAGTGGTGCCAGCAATAGCAGGGATTTTGGAGTGCACCAAGCAACAGGGCTGCCAGTGTCCCACGCAGCGAGGCCAAGGACATTCCGCCACCTCCAAAAGTAAAAACGTTGCCCACATCCCGGAGGGAGAAGGCGAAAACACCTGCAACCAAGGGCTCAGGCAAAACAAAAGTGGAAAA